>NC_141003.1:86281002-86923502 GCF_052327205.1 Somniosus microcephalus | reverse complement strand
CTCTCTCGCTCTCTCTCTCGCTCACTCTCTGTCTCTCTCGCTCTCTCTCTCGCTCTTGCTCTCGCTCTGTCTCTCTCTCTCTCTCGCTCTCTCTCTCTCTCGCTCGCTCTCTGTCTCTCGCTCTCACTCTCGCTCTCTGTCTCTCTCGCTCTCACTCTCTCGCTCACTCTCACTCTCTCTCGCTTGCTCTCTCTCACTCTCTCGCTCTCACTCTCTCACACTCTCTCTCTTGCTCGCTTGCTCTCTCTGCCTCTCTCGCTCTCTCTCACTCTCTCGCTCTCTCTCGCTCACTCTCTCGCTCACTCTCTGTCTCTCTCGCTCTCTCTCTCTTGCTCACTCTCTGTCTCTCTCACTCTCACTCTCTCTCGCTCTCTCTCTTGCTCTCGCTCTGTCTCTCTGTCTCTCTTGCTCTCACTCTCTCTCACTCTCTCGCTCGCTCTCTGTCTCTCTCTCGCTCTCACTCTCTCTCGCTCTCACACTCTCTCTCTCGCTCGCTCGCTGTCGCTCTCACTCTCTCTAAGGCCACTGCTCTTAATAGGCAGATGCAGTTACTGATAAACAGCTGATGTTTCAAGGCTTGAGAGCAATAGTTAGTGTTCTTCAAAAGTTGGCTTGCACGATAGCGCGTGATATCTGGAGTTTGAAGGACATGAGCTACATGAAACGCTTTTCTATCGATAGTGTATTAATAGTCTTGCGCACAGGATGCTCATCCTGTAAGTGTCGCATTTTATCGAAAACACGCCTATTGTTGTAAACCAGCTGTCCTCCAACTCTCTGTTGGAGACTGGCGAGGAATATATTAAAAGTCTTCTGTCTGTTCCACTTGTTCTTTGCAGTTATAAAGTTGACTATCCCTCTGATTGAGTCCCCTCAGCTTTGTCTTCCGTGTAGGTGAGGTTCTGTTGGTTGTGGTACTTACCCCTGATCCAGTCCTCCTGTCCCTGTTTCCATTCCCCACAGGGTCACCAGCCCGGAGCCTCGCAAATCACTCGTGTCCCCTTGTGCCTTTCCCCACAGCCCTTGTACTGAAGAAAGCCCAATAACCTTGACGCCAGCCATGACCCAGGATTGAACCCTGACCCCAGCCATGACCCAGGATCGAACCCTGACCCCAGTCATGACCCAGGATTGAACCCTGACCTCAGCCATGACCCAAGATTGAACCCTGACCCCAGCCATGACCCAGGATTGAACTTCAAGTGCTTAAGGTGCTTTTGCAATGTAAGCACTTCATCCGCATTAACGAACCGAGAGGTTCCCAGCTCAGTGCTGGCAAAGGCAATTTTGGGAATCCCAGCTCTCCACCGAGCCACAGTCTCAGGCCACAGCTTTAATGTAGATTCCCCTGCATTCCCCCCTCCCCTCCCAGATTACTGCCAAAGCCTAGCCCCTCCTCCAAATGCTCCTCACCTCCTCCAGAACCTTCTGCCCCATCATCCCAGATCCTCACAGTCCCGGTATTTCCACACCGCGATCATACTCCTTGCCATAGTTCCCATGGCCCCCTACTAACGACACTGCTCATGTGTCAGCGGTGGCTCAGTGGGCAACACCCTCGCCTCTGAGTCAGAAGGTTGTGGGTTCAAACCCCACTCCAGAGACTTGAGCACAAAAATCTAGGCTGATACTTCCAGTGCAGTGCTGAGGGAGTGCTGCACTGTCGGAGGTGCCGTCTTTCGGGTGAGATGTTGAACCGAGGCCCCGTCTGCTCTCTCAGGTGGGCGTAAAAGATCCCATGGCACTATTTTGAAGAAGAGCTGGGTTATCCCCAGTGTCCTGGGGCCAATATTTATCCCTCAATCAACTATCACTAAAGCAGATTATCTGGTCATTATCACGTTGCTGTTTGTGGGCTGTTTGCAAATTGGCTGCTACATTACAACAGTGACAGTACTTCAAAAGCACTTCATTGGCTGTAAAGCACTTTGGGATGTCCAGTGGTTGTAAAAGGTGCTATAGAAATGCAAGTCTTTCTTCTTGCTTTCCAAATGACCTTAGAGCCCAGGCCCCCATCCCCCATCTACTACAGTATTCCCAAACCTGCCATTACTCCCAGAGCCTCAACACCTATTCCAGTGTTTCCAGGCCCTGTAACCCTCCTCCCCACTGTTCCTAATCCCCAGGGATTCCCCTCCCAATAATTCCACCCTCCGTGCACCAACATCCCAAGACCACCCTCCACTGCTGCCCCACCCCACCATTTCCAACATGCCGTTCTGAATCCTAGAACTTCTCTGCTAGTGCTCCCTCATTGAAGGACCTTCCTCCCCAATAATCTCCCACCAACCCCTCTCGTAACTACAAGATCGTTACCACCCTCCCAAAACTAGAAACCATATGGCCCCCACCACCATCACCTCCTCCGCAGTACTCCGGCATGCCTCCTACCTAGCCACAACCTGGAACATCCTCCTGTGATCTTGAAGACGTAATATTGAATATAATTGAACAATCATGGGGTGGGGAAGTCACCACCGAGCTGATGCAGTGCATCCCCTTAGCGGTACGTTTAAAATAGCTCAGGACAGATGGCCTTCTCCTCAACTTCCTACCCACTGCCCTGATAGGACCAGATAGCGGGCAAAACAAATGAAAACCTTGAGAGAGAATAGTGTAAATAAAGTGAGGTTTCTGGATTCTCTGGAAGACTTGAGGGTTTAATTAAGATCATAAGAAATAGGAGCAGGAGTCGGCCATTCGGCCCCTCGAGCCTGCTCCACCATTCAATGAGATCGTGGCTGATCATCCACCTCATCTCCCCCATCCCGCCCGATCTCCATATCCCTCAATTCCCTTAGTATCCAAACTTTTAGCACAGCAAGTTAATGTGTTTGTGTAAATGCCTGTTTGTACTAATTCACCGTCATCTGTATTAAAAATAACGCAAAAAATAGAATTTATGACAACTGTTTAACGTGTCCAATGGGAATAGATTAGGAATTAAACCCACAGATGTTCTAATACACTGATGTTTATTCAGAGCAATTGCTGAACATTTCACGCACACTTTAACTGCTGCACTGCCTCACTTTGTAAGTTAACTTCAGTACTTTGATTGTGGCCAATCAGTTTGAACAGCTACTGATTTTATGACATGAAAGCGAGGAACATTCAGTGTAATATTTTGGTAATACAAGTCCCTCCATATTTTTGCCTCTCTGGTTTTCTCCCCCCCCCACTCTTACGAAGATGTTGACTGCTTGCTCCGACAGTGCCATGAGAATCAGTCATTCTCCAGTGCAGTGCTCGAAGTGGGCTCTCATTCACACACGAGCGTCGATAGTGAGTGCCCACAAACTATTTGGCTACGGAGGGCTGAACCCAATCTTTGTCCTCTAGCAGTAGCCCCTGAAATTGCGGTCGGCGGTGTAGTCAAGGAGTGCCAGGCTCCGGTTCCTGTTTGCACCAGCCGCAATCGCTGGGCAGCTGGTGGGCAATTCGCCCAACTCTGCGCCATCAGTAAGGACTCCGCAGCCGCAGCGGATGATCTGCCACGGCGGAACTTGACAATGGGGGCCACCACCTCGGAACCCCTGAACTAGGAAGAGGACGAGGAGGGTTCTGGCTCCTGGCCACCATCTAGTGGCCCCCCGCTGGAGGTGCACGTACAGGCAATGGGCCAGATTTAGTGAAATCCCAAACTTTACGGTCAATTCCAAAGGCGGTCAAGAGTACACCGTCAGACTGACCGCAAGTTTTGGCCCATTGCCTGTACGTGCACCTCCAGCGGGGGGGGGGCCGCTAGATGGTGGCCAGGAGCCAGCACCCTCCTGGTCCTCTTCCTAGCTCAGGGGTTCTGAAGTCAATGGTGGTGGCCCCCATTCCTTCCATGGTTGCAGTCAGTAAGCTCAGCTCGGGGACCAGTGCTCAAACCCGGGGATCCTTCTCGGTTTGTGTGTGGCTGAGTTATGCTCTGGATAAATTCAGTCAGCCATCAGCCTGCAAGCTCTTTACCTTTCACACCGAGAGCCAAATGTTCATTTTCGCATTTAGAAGCAAAGAGTTGGAATAAACGGATCTTTTTCCGAGTGGCAGGCAGTGACTAGTGGGGTACCGCAGGGATCGGTCCTTGGATCCCAGCTATTCACAATATATATAAATGATCTAGATGAGGGAACTAGATGTAATATCTCCAAGTTTGCAGACGACACAAAGCTGGGTGGGCGTGTGTGCTGTGAGGAGGATGCCGAGAAATTCCAGGATGATTTGGACAGGTTGGGTGATTGGGCAGATGTATGGCAGATGCAGTATAATAATGTGGATAAATGTGAGGTTATCCACTTTGGTGGCAAAAACAGGAAGACAGATTATTATCTGAACGGCAATAGATTGGGAAAATGGGATGTGCAACGAGACCTGGGTGTTCTTGTGCACCAGTCGCTGAAGGTAAGCATGCAGGTGCAGCAGGCAGTTAAGAAGGCAAATGGTATGTTGGCCTTCATAGCGAGAGGATCGAGGAGCAAGGATGTCTTGCTACAGTTGTACAGGGCCTTGGTGAGACCACAACTTGAGTATTGTGTGCAGTTTTGGTCGCCTTATCTGAGGAAGGATGTTCTTGCCATGAAGGGAGTGCAGCGAAGATTCACCAGGCTGATACCTGGGATGGCAGGAATGACGTATGAAGAGAGATTGGGTCGATTAGGCTTATATTCGCTCGAGTTGAGAAGAATGAGAGGGGATCTCATTGAAACTTATAAAATTCTAACAGGACTAGACAGACTAGATGCAGGAAGGATGTTCCTGATGGCGGGGGTGTCCAGAACCAGGGGTCACAGTCTAAGGATAAGGGGTAAGCCATTTAGGACTGAGATGAGGAGGAATTTCTTCACCCAGAGAGTGGTGAACCTGTGGAATTCTCTACCACAGAAGGCAGTTGAGGCCAATTCATTAAATATATTCAAGAAGGAGTTAGATATATTTCTTAAGGCTAAAGGGATCAAGGGGTATGGGGAGAAAGCAGGGACAAGGTACTGAATTTGGATGATCAGCCATGATCTCATTAAATGGCGGAACAGGCTCGAGGGGCCGAATGGCCTACTCCTGCTCCTATCTTCTATGTTTCTATGTTAAAACAAGTCGGTGTTGCAGATTATGATGGCTTCTGATGGTATGAAATTGATCTCGGAGAACAGAAATTGTTATTACATTATGCCGCATAATAGACTCAGCCAGGCCCAGTTATGAGTATTTAATGCTTCTATACCTATGGATTAACATAATCGTTTCATTAATATGTATGAGATTAAACTCAGAGTGGGAAAATATGATAAATAGCCCATGCAGTTACATAAAATGAGTTTTTTTTAAAGAACTGATAACTGTTACGCAGGAACAGATGCTGTCTCCTCAGCTTCCTAGCCAGTTCACAATTGAGAAAATGATTCCATTTCTGCCTCACATGATGTAATTTTTTTTTTTAATCACGAAATGACATTGTTTGTAATGTCACAGTAACTGGCTGCAGTCGATCCTTCAGTGCATTATGAAGCTTTTTATTAAAGCCTTTCCTCCTCTCTGCTCCAATCTTCTTCGCTCGTCTCCTGAAGGTGCTGATTTGTGTGGGCAGCGTGTTTAGACGGGCTCGGCCCCCGTTAGCCTGTCTGCGTTGGGGAGTCTCGACTGTACGTGCCGGCACGCTGTTCAGCCATCTCAGCGAATGACAGCTGAGGCCTAATCGTACCTTCACCTGACACACCCACACAGTTATTCCCTGGTAAGAGCCATTCAATGATGACTAGGAGCGGGAACCTAGCACATTATTTCTCTCTTTCCTGGCCAATCGCAGCACCCAACCTAGGACCTTCCTCGGCACCTCAGTCCCACACTAAACAGTGCACCCACCAAATTAGGGGAGCTGTTGATTTTTTTATGGTATTTATTTATATCCTGAGATTGATCCCTGGGTAGAGAGGGTTGTCCGATGAGGAGAGATTGGGCCGATACTCTCTGGAGTTTAGAAGAATGAGAGGTGATCTGATTGAAGTATATAAGATCCTGAGGGGGATTGACAGGGTAGATACTTAGAGGTTGTTTCCCCCTGGCTGGAGAGTCTAGAACCAGGGGTCACAGTCTCAGGATAAGGGGTCGGCCATTTAGGACTGAGATGAGGAGGAATTTCTTCACTCAGAGGGCTGTGAATCTTTGGAATTCTCTGCCCCAGAGGACTGTGGATGCTCAGTCGTTGAGTATATTCAAGGCTGAGATCAATAGATTTTTGGATTCTAAGGGAATCAAGGGATATGGAGATCGGGCGGGAAAGTGGAGTTGAGGTCGAAGATCAGCCATGATCCTATTGAATGGTGGAGCAGGCTCGAGGGGCCGAATGGCGGAGCAGGCTCGAGGGGCCGAATGGCTGACCCCTGCTCCTAGTTCTTATGAGATATGTTGCATTTTTCAGGCCAAGTCCTTCGACCAGCAATTTTTTTTCTTCCAATAAGTTAGATATCTGCCAATGTTCAGAACACGACAGGACCTTAAGTAGAAGACAGCGGTTGTTAAAGCTGAGGACACCCTCAATGATGTCACTACATGCGGAGTCACCTCTTTCTGTCGTAAGCTTGCCTTTTGTTTCCCTCAACTTGACGACCTCCATGTCTGCTCCCAGGTCCCTTCCACAGATTTGAGCCAAGCCACCACCTGCTGCCTGGCGGGGTGCACTGCAGTCCTCTGGGGAGTAAACCACAGAGTGTCAATCACCTTCTTCACACCCACCTCATGCAGCAGCAGATCCACTTCACCAGCCATCACCCAGGAATAAAAAGAAAAGACTTGCATTTCTATAGCGCCTTTCACGAGCACCGAACGTCCCAAAGCGCTTTACAGCCAATGAAGTACTTTTTGAAGTGTAGTCACTGTTGCAATGTAGGAAACGCGGCAGCCAATTTGCGCACAGCAAGCTCCCACAAACAGTAATGTGATAATGACCAGATTGTCTTTTTAAGTGATGTTGATTGAGGGATAAATATTGGCCAGGACACCAGGGTTAATTCCCCTGCTCTTCTTCGAAATAGTACCATGGGATCTTTACATCCACCTGAGAGAGTAGACGGGGCCTCGGTTTAATGTCTCATCCAAAGACAGCATCTCCAACAGCGCAGCACTCCCTCAGCACTGCACGGGGAGTGTCAGCCTAGAGTTTTGTGCTCAAGTCTCTGGAGTGGGACTTAAACCCACAACCGTCTGACGGAGAGCCGAGAGTGCTGCCCACTGAGCCACGGCCGACACACCGCAGGTCGGTGCTGCTCCACCACGACTCCAGCATCTCCATTTTGTGCCTCCACATTTGGTTTTCTTCACCCTATTTTTCTGGCAGTCACTTCTCCCCTCCAATGCAACCTGTTTTTAGAATTACACAGAATGTACAGCACAGGAACAGGCCATTCGGCCCAACTGGTCTGTGCTGGTGATTATGCTCCACACCAGCCTCCTCCCATTCCCAACACCTCAGCTCAGCCTTTCAGCATATCTTTCTGTTCCCTTTTCTCTCGTGTACTCGTCTAGTTTCCTTTTGAAAGCAGCTAAGCTATTCCTGTGGTCGCGAGTTCCACATTCTAACCACTCTCTGAGTAAAGAAACTTCTCCTTAATTCCCTATTGGATTTATAAGTGACTATCTTGTATTTACGGCCCCTAGTTTTGGATTCTCCCACAAGTGGAAACATTCTCTCCACATCTACCCTGTCCAACCCATTCATCATTTTATCAAATCAAAATCAAATCAAATCAGATCAACTTTTATTGTCATTGTTAGTGCACAAGTGCAGTACAACGAAATGTAGGCTTGCGGCTCCCGAGAGTGTACATTTAGATTAAGACATTTAAACATTCAACATACATTAAAGACCTCTATCAGGTATTGGAAAAGTACCTGAAGGAAAAAAATGTGCAGGGTTACTGGGAAAGGGCGGGGGAGTGGGACTAGCTGAAGCGCTCTTGCAGAGAGCCGGCACGGGCTCGACAGGCCGAATGGCCTCCTTCTGTGCTGTAACCATTCTCTGATTCTCTGAAGGGAGTGATTAAGGCAGAGATTATTGCTTCTTTTAAGGAAAAATTGTATAACTATTTGAAGCAGAGAAAGAGGCATTGCTACGGTGAGAGGGTGAATGATGGTGGGATTAGTTTTGGATAGATTGAACAAAAAGCCGGCAATGACATGATGGGCTGAATGGCCGCCTTGGGCGCTGTAAAATTTTAAGATTTTAGGAGGCAGGAGCCTGATTTCCTCATTTTTTCCCTCCCTCCACTAGCTGTAGTTTGATGCCTCATCAGAACTGAGATCCGTAACTCAGCACAGGGGGAATCACAGGTCCCAGAGTCTGTGTCACCCCTCCATGCTGCAGTGTGTTGGTGCTTTTTAAACATTTATTCATTCTCGGGATGTGGGCGTCGCTGGCAAGGCCAGCATTTATTGCCCATCACTAATTGCCCCTGAGAAGGTGGTGGTGAGCCGCCTTATACAACTTGAGTGGCTCGCTAGGTATTTCAGAGGGCAGTTAAGAGTCAACCACATTGCTGTGGGTCTGGAGTCACATATAGGCCAGACCGGGTAAGGGCGGCAGATTTCCTTCCCTAAAGGACATTAGTGAACCAGATGGGTTTTATACAATAATCCGGTAGTTTCTATGATCACCATTACTGATACTAGCTTTTTTGGAGGCTCGGAGGTCAGACTGGGTGGAAGGAGAGCCAGGGAGAAGCAGGCCCCGGGACGGCGGTACCACGGCGGCTGAAGATTGTCGGGCAGGAGTGCGGGAAAGGCGGAGCGAGGTGAGAGCGGACCCTATTGTGATGGCGCCGATGAAGATGGCTGCCGTCCTTGCGGGCTCCGTGCATACTAGGCAGCTAAGTGTCCTTTGCTGCTTGGTGCGCTCGGCTCGTTAAGAAAAAAGCATTTCACTGACTGGATTTCACTTGTTGTATTTGGTTATGTGACAAATAAAATTGAAAAAAAAAATTATTCCAGATTTATTTAATTAACTGAATTTAAATTCCCAGCTGCCGTGGTGGGATTTAAACTCACATCTCTGGATTATTAGCCTTGTGATATAACCACTTTGCTCTCATGCACTCTGGCACCATCTTACCCCAGAATGAAGCTTGTTTCTTTCCTGATGCTGGTAAAGCTGATCGTAGAAGTACATACTCGGATATACAGCACAGAAACAGGCCATTCAGACCAACCAGTCCATGCCGGTGTTTATTCTCCACTGGAGCCTCCTCCCGTCTTTCCTCATCTAACTATCAGCGTAATCCTCTATTCCCTTCTCCCTCATATGCTTAGCTAACTTCCCGTTAAATGCATCGATACTATTCGCCTCAACCACTCCCTGTGGTAGCGAGTTCCACATTCTCAACACTCTCTGGGTAAAGAAGATTCTTCTGAATTCCCCACAACTGGAAACACTCTCTTTGAGGGACTTTTTACTTAAAAAAACGGGTGTGTTGGGAGCGTGGGGGGTAGTTAAAGTGTTAAAAATGTGAATCCTGACTCGAACCCGCCTCCAACCCGCCCACTTATCAATTTGAAGAAACTGGATTTTCAGGATATTTGTTTCAGTTTATGATCTGAGGCCATTTGATCATCAACAACAACAGCCTGTATTTATATAGCGCCTTTAACGTAGTAAAACGTCCCAAGGCGCTTCACAGGAACGATTATCAAACAAAATTTGACACCGAGCCACAGAAGGAGATATTAGGACAGGTGACCAAAAGCTTGGTCAAAGAGGGAGGTTTAAAGGAGCGTCTTAAAGGAGGAGAGAGAGGTAGAGAGGCGGAGAGGTTTAGGGAGGGAATTCCAGAGATTAGGGCCTCGGCAACAGAAGGCACGGCCGCCAATGGTGGAGCGACTGAAATCGGGGGATGCTCAAGAGGCCAGAATTGAAGGAGCGCAGAGATCTCGGAGGGAGAACATTACTTGCTTCACATTAAGTTAACTGAATTAAGGTTGTCTGGCCAAGCCTGATGCCGGCCAGCTGGTAGCTCTAGTAATGAAATTGTGGACTCCATGAAAAGGCAGGGCTTCAGATTCTAGCCTTGATTAATGTTTGAACCCTGCTAACAGTTCTGTGCACATAATTATACCATGGCAGCCGATTGTGTAGATAGTCGGATTTCTGCAAAGAAGCTGGTTACTAAGATGTAAATTTCAAGTATAATGGGAGACTAAATGATTCAAGATACAACTGCTGGAATAGATTAGTGTCAGTTTTAATGTTTTGATTCTTGTAGTGTTCAATATATTTTCAAAATGAAGGTGGAAAGATTATAGGAAGTACATTCAAATGTAATCAGGGAATTTGGCTATAGGAATGACAGTGCAGAAATGGATGACTGTAAATTAGGCCATCAATATAAGATAGTCACCAAGAAATCCAATAGGGAATTCAGGAGAAACTTCTTTACCCAGAGAGTGGTGAGAATGTGGAACTCGCTACCACAGGGAGTGGTTGAGGCGAATAGTATCGATGCATTTAAGGGGAGGCTAGACAAGCATATGAGGGAGCAGGGAATAGAGGGTTACGCTGATAGAGTTAGATGAGGAAAGACGGGAGGAGGCTCGAGTGGAGCATAAACACCGGCATGGACTGGTTGGGCCAAATGGCCTGTTTCTGTGCCGTATATCCGATGTAATCCTCTGTAATTTTCACATGGTCCCATTTTTGTACACTCTGCTGTAGGGAAAATTAAACCATCACAAATATTTTGCGTGGCACAAATAGAAAGGTTAAAGGTAGCCAGGCACGAAATTAAAGCCACACAAATCTTTTGTTCGGCTCACTGTGGTGAAGATTTCACCCTGCGAAGAAAGATTTGATTTACAGTATCTATTTTTTCTGCTGCTTGGAAGGATTGCAGACCTGCGGATCTGTATAAAATGGGACAGAGTACGGGCAGTGAAGCGTTTCGCTGCTTTTCTTCAGGTTTTTCAATCTGCTTGTGGTCTGGAGAAGACGCCTTCAGTGGGTTACATCAGTGAGTTGTCAGGATGCTAAAGAATTGGCAGATTACTGTGGACCTAAAGCAGCGAGGTTAGGTGATTTAATGATACTGTGAAGGGTCCAAGACTCTAATCTAGCAAAGGATTAGATTTCCACAGAAGTGGTTTAACCCTGAGACCCAAGCCAATGAGTTTTAATTCAATATGATAAGTAATCCTTACCAAGAACTCCTTTCCTGACGCCATCCACACACTCACACACACACACACACACACATCTCAAGGATTTCTTTGTCTATATTCTCTTTTATGTTTTTTGCAGGCATCAACACAGAAGGGTTTTCCCCCAGTCACAATGAGAAAAGATTTTCGATGAATTCCTTCTGCCAACAGGTCAATACTAAACTAGGAACGACAGTTGATGACTTAAAAAGGAAAAGAAAGACTTGCATTTCTATAGCGCCTTTCACGACCACTGGACGTCCCAAAGCGCTTTACAGCCAATGAAGTACTTTTTGAAGTGTAGTCACTGTTGTAATGTGGGAAACGCAGCAGTCAAATTGCGCACAGCAAGCTCCCACAAACAGCAATGTGATAATGACCAGATAATCTGTTTTAGTGATGTTGATTGAGGGATAAATATTGGCCCCAGGACACCGGGGAGAACTCCCCTGCTCTTCTTCAAAATAGTGGCTGTGGAGTCTTTTACGCCCACCTGAGAGAGCAGACGGAGGCCTCGGTTTAACGTCTCATCCGAAAGACGGCACCTCCGACAGTGCAGCACTCCCTCAGCACTGCACTGGGAGTGTCAGCCTAGATTTTTGTGCTCAAGCCTCTGGAGTGGGACTTGAACCCACAACCTTCTGACTCAGAAGCGAGAGCGCCACTGGCTGACACTGAGCCACGGCCGACACTTTTGCGCAGGCACCTGTGATGAAAACCTTTACAGTATCAATGAATGAACCTCACAGAAAGCTTCCAAATAGTAATGTGACACAGCAGAAACTGAGGAACGTGGTAACCAGCCTGATGAGACTTCACGCTTTCATTGATGTCTGAACTGGTAAAAACATAGAAGATAGGAGCAGGAGTAGGCCATTCGGCCCCTCAAGCCTGTTCTGCCATTTAATGAGATCATGGCTGATCATCCAAATTCAGTACCCTGTCCTTGCCTTCTCCCCATACCCCTTGATCCCTTTAGCCTTAAGAAATATATCTAACTCCTTGAATATATTTAATGAATTGGCCTCTACTGCCTTCTGTGGTAGAGAATTCCACAGGTTCACCACTCTCTGGGTGAAGAAATTCCTCCTCATCTCTGTCCTAAATGGCTTACCCCTTATCCTTAGACTGTGACCCCTGGTTCTGGACTCCCCGGCCATCGGGAACATCCTTCCTGCATCTAGTCTGTCTAGTCCTGTTAGAATTTTATAAGTTTCAATGAGATCCCCTCTCATTCTTCTAAACTCCAGCGAGTATAAGCCCAATCGACCCAATCGCTCCTCATACTTCATTCCTGCCATCCCAGGTATCAGCCTGGTGAATCTTCGCTGCACTCCCTCCATGGCAAGAACATCCTTCCTCAGATAAGGCGACCAAAACTGCACACATGGAACACAGAATGGAAGATTTAAAAGAAAAGAGGTATCCTTCACACGGCACCAGAAGTGTCTCACTTGGAATCACTTTTTACAGCGTCAGACCAGCGGCAAAGGAACTGCAGATAGAAACAAATCCCAAAACAAACCAATCTGGCCAAACAGGATTTCATTTAGTTCGATGCAGGCCAGCAGTTACTGCAGATAACAGCCCTAACTCTTCCCACAGCACCAAGCTCACAGCACGCTCTGAGGAAACAATCGAATCACACTCTCTTGATGTGGGGCTGTCTGCCGGCAATCGATCAGACTAGAAGTGAGTCATCCCCCCCCTGCTCCCCCCCCCCCGCCTCGAGCCACGGTGTAGACAGCGTTTGAGTAAATCTCACTCCTCACCGCTAACAGAAGCCGAGCTATAAAATGTTTATAATCAACAAGGGGGGAATAAAAGCCACAAATGCTGGAAAGGGCTGGAGCCCAGACGTTAACTAGTCTGTTCTCTCTGCAATTGCTGACTGACCCACTATCTGTGTGTGTGCTTCCAGCATAGTACAAAAATCCAGGCTGGCACTCCCAGGGCAGTGCTGAGGGAGTGCTGCACTGTCGGAGGTGCCATTTTTCGGATGAGATGTTAAACTGAGGTCCCGTCTGCTCTCTCAGGTGGATGTAAAAGATCCCACGGCCACTATTTCGAAGAAGAGCAGGGGAGTTCTCCCCGGTGTCCTGGGGCCAATATTTATCCCTCAACCAACATCACTAAAAAACATTATCCGGTCATTATCACATTGCTGTCTGTGGAAGCTTGCTGTGCGCAAATTGGCTGCCGCGTTTCCTACATTACAACAGTGACTGCACTTCAAAAAATACTTCATTGGCTGTAAAGCGCTTTGGGACGTCCTGAGGTTGTGAAAGGCGCTATAGAAATGCAAGTCTTTTGTTTATTTTCTGTTTTTTGTATAAAATTGTTGCATTACTTGGCTACAAATTCATTTGCAAAATAAATAATAGGATTTCTTGTTGTTTGAAACTGCACGGCTCATAGAATCCATCGGATTGAGGGAGGGACAGTAAAAGTAATTGGGCCTTTTGCAAAGCTTAGATTGATGTAATTTAAGACTTGATTTTTGCGAGAGACAATCCTCTTTGTTGCTTTTCAAAGATTGAAATCTAAATCTGCCAGTAATGAAGGTCCGCGCTATCATCTACTCGTGTTCCAGACTTGACTCAGATCTGGAGATAGGGTAACGGCAATGAAAGCGGAGACTTTGGCTTTGATACCTTGCCAGCCGGGACCTGGCTTCTTACAGCAGAGTCTGAATAAAGCGAGTTAGCTGACCAGCTTGCATCCATCCCTGGGTGATTTGAAGCGTAGCAGCCACATCAGCCCCACCGACCCTGTGTGGTGTTAATCTTCCCTCCAGACATTCTCGCCGTTTAATTTGAGTCACATCGCTATGCTTCAGAACACAATATTGGGCAAATGTGTGTAACACGGGGTGCTTAAGACAAAGGTAAAAAAAACAGAATGAAGTATGAATGAGAGATAAAAGTTTTTTTTTAAATGAAGTGGATTTGAATGAAAAATGGCTTCAAGCCTAGGCCACTTGTTTAAAATGTTTCTTTCAATAGAAGTAAATTAAGATTAAGGACACACATTTATTCACCTATTATGAAAACAGTACAGACATAAATTGTACCCCTCAGTCAGTGCTGTGTTCCCCGCCCCGCACCTTTTTTTTTAGTAAAACATTGCAGGGGTCTGACAGTTTTTTAGTTAAAGAATCATAGAAATTTACAGCACAGAAGGAGGCCATTCGGCCCATCGTGTCTGTGCCGGCCGACAAAGAGCTCTCCAGCCTAATCCCACTTTCCAGCTCTTGGTCCGTAGCCCTGTAGGTTACGGCACTTCAAATGCATATCCAAGTACTTTTTAAATGTGATGAGGGTTTCTGCCTCTACCACCCTTTCAGGCAGTGAGTTCCAGACCCCCACCACCCTCTGGGTGAAGACAGTTCTCCTCAACTCCCCTCTAATCCTTCTACCAATTACTTTAAATCTATGCCCCCTGGTTATTGACCTCGCTGCTAAGGGAAAAAGAAATATTTTCCTACCAAATATATCAATGACTCTTCTGATTTTCAATGATGAATATTTGACAATACCTGTGAGTTTTACCTGTTAGATATATTTCTTTGTGTAACTTATACCTGCTCCCCAAGGCTGCTGCTATTAACCTAATAGACTTTGAGATATTTAACATTTTGTTCCCTTATTTCATTAAGGGCTGCAATTCCACTGTGAAAACTTCAACTCCCATATCAAAAAAAACATACACATTGAAATGAGATAAAAATGCTTTGATTTAGGAATAATAAGCACAGATGGATTCTATTTCAGTAATTACTGCAGAATAATTCTGACTGTGGTAGCTTTAGTTTAAATATCCGGTGCACTTTGGGGTGCATGTTGTAACCAGCACCTACATTTTTAATGAGGGAGCCTGAAATAGGCCTGGAAACGAGACTTTGAAGGGCGTATTCTGACTGCGGGATCTCCTCCGGTGTGTGACAGGCAGCTATTGCTCTGAATTTACACTCATGCATTTTAATTTTCAGAGAGCCACAGGAATTCTTAAGACAGCTGTTCACTCGGAGGCCCATGTATGTGAGGCTGATGAAAATTGATTCTGGGAATTATACCGCGCAGTGTAATTGCGTCGAGCATTCGTAGCAGATTCTAAATGGGGAAATGCTTCTGTTAAGGTAGCAGACGTTGAAGCCATTGCCTTCGTTCCCCGCCAAAAACTTCTCGCCCCAGCCACTGACTCCATCCCTCTCCCTGGCAACTGTCTGAGGCTGAACCAGACCGTTCGCAACCTTGGTGTTGGTTTTGACCCCCGGGATGAGCTTCCGGCCACATATCCGCTCCTGCCGAGGTAACATCACCCGTCTCCGCCCCGTCTCAGCTCCCCTGCTGCTGAAACCCTCATCCATGCCTTTGTTACCTCCAGACTTGACTATTCCAACGCACTCCTGGCTGGCCTCCCACATTCTACCCTACGTAAATTTGAGGTGATCCAAAACTCGGCTGCCCGTGTCCTAACTCGCACCAAGTCCCGTTCGCCCATCACCCCTGTGCTCGCTGACCTACATTGGCTCCCAGTTAAACAATGCCTCGATTTTAAAATTCTCATCCTTGTTTTCAAATCCCTCCATGGCCTCGCCCCTCCCTTTCTCTGTAATCTCCTCCAGCCCCACAACCCCTCGAGATCTCTGCGCTCCTCTAATTCTGCCCTCTTGAGCATCCCTGATTTTAATCGCTCCATCATTGGTGGCCGTGCCTTCAGCTGCCTAGGCCCTAAGCTCTGGAATTCCCTCCCTAAACCTCTCCGTCTCTCTACCTCTCTCTCCTCCTTTAAGACGTCCCTTAAATCCTACCTCTGTGACCAAGCTTTTGGTCACCTGTCCTAATATCTCCTTATGTGACTCGGTGTCAAATTTTGTTTGATAATCGCTGCTGTGAAGCGCCTTGGAATGTTTTACTACGTTAAAGGCGCTATATAAATACAAGTTGTTGTTGTTGAAATGGGATAGGAATGTGTTAATTATTCATCTGATGATAACACACACGGTAATTTCCAAATGATGGTTGTTAATGCGCGACGCTTTGACTTTTCCCAACTTTGAGGAAGGTCCATCGTGGTCAGCCAGCAGTGTCAAAGTCACTGTCAGCCTGGCCACTGCTGGACAGAAAATGACACCCAGTGGGGATACTAATTCGAGGTTTCCTTCGACAGGGCTTTGCCTCTAAAGGCTAGAAACAAACTGCCTGGGGGACGGTTTCCTCCGTGCACCATAACCTGGCTTACGAGTTTATTACACAGGAGATTTCTCCTCCCTGTGAGGCAGTGTCTTGTACTATTGTGTGTCGGCCGTGGCTCAGTGGGTTGGGCTCACGCCTCGGAGTTAGAAGGTTGTGGGTTCAAGTCCCACTCCAGAGACTTGAGCACAAAAATCTCAGCTGATACTCCCAGTGCAGTGCTGAGGGAGTGCTGCACTGTCGGCGGTGCCGTCTTTCGGATGAGACGTTAAACCAAGGCCCCGTCTGCTCTCTCAGGTGGACGTAAAAGATCCCATGGCATTATTTCGAAGAAGAGCAGAGGAGTTCTTCCTGGGGCCAATATTTATCCCTCAATCAACATCACGAAAACAGATTGGGGTAGATTTTGCTGAACCTGTCGGGAAGAAGGTGGGACTTCCCCTTTTGGGTTTTTGACCCGCCTACTTCAACGTCCGGCCAATCCGCACGATTTTCCCTTGATTGACCTTGTTGAGCCCGCCCAGCGGGCTCAGCAGGCCAATTAAGGGCCACCCGGCAACAGGTGACGTCACAGACTGAAATTTCATCTGTCAAGAGTTCTTGACAGATGAAATATCAGCGTTTGACAGCTGTTTGAAGCTGTCAAACACTGACAGTCTGAGTTCTAAGCTGAGTCATTCTGCACAGACTCAGTTAGAACTCTCACCGGCACTCAAAGCTGAAGGCTGTCACTTTTGACAGATCGCAGCCGTTCAGCTTTCAGTTCCGGCTGAGTGATGCGCTCCCGACGGCTACAGGAAGAAAGGCTGTTAAGGTAAGTACAGGTAAGTAAAAGTTCTTTACACACTTTAGACACACCAAACACACTTACCTTTGCACTCATGCACCCATCACTCACCTGAGCGCCGACATCGTGACCCCTCCAACTCCTTCAACCCGACGGCCCGCCTGCTCTACCTGGCGTGGTTTGGAGCCGTCGAGAAACCCACATGAAACCCTTCAAAATAGGGATTAGGCTAAAAACTGCCTGTTAACTACCTGTTAACAGGCAGTTAATTGGCACTAATCCCTTCCCGCCTGGTTTCGGCGGGTCCCAGTGCGGGGCGGGTACCCCCGCCGCCCCTGAAACTTATGTGGGGCGGGATGGTGTCGGGACCCCCAAATTCGGGATTTCTCCCCCCCCCCCCCCACATGCCTGAAACCCCGCCTGACGGCTCCCCGAAAATCTAGCCCATTATCTGCTCATTATCACATTGCTGTTTGTGGGAGCTTGCTGTGTAAATTGGCTGCCGCGTTTTCTACATTACAACAGTGACTACACTTCAAAAAGTACTTCATTGGCTGTAAAGCGCTGTGGGACGTCCTGAGGTTGCGAAAGGCACTATAGAAATGCAAGTCTTTCGGAGAAATGGATACCACCTTATTTATGCTACAAGTGTGTCTCCACTGTCCTTGGATGCAACATCGTTGGGCGCGATCTTGCCAGTCCTGGGGAGGTGGGTATGGAGGCGGGACTGCCCGGAAATGAGTTTGGGGGCGGGTGCCAAACCCGCCTCCATGCCATCTTGCCAGGAGGCGGGTAGCCGTCCCGCGCTGGGTCCCATCTCCTTGGAGGCAGGAAGGGATTACAGCCACTTAACTGCCTGTTAACAGGCAGAAAATAGGCTTATCACCATTTTGCCCTCACAAGTGCGGGCTTCCCGAAGGCTACGAACCCTGCCAGGGTCACCGAGGCGAGCAGTGGGTCTGCGGGGGTCCAAAAGTGTGCTGTGAAGGTAAGTGATGGGTGCAAGTGTGGAGAGGTGAGTAGTGAGGTAAGTGGAAAGTGTTAGTAAAAGTGTACTTACCTTTGTTTCTTCCTGCAGGCTTCAATCGTTGGATATGCAGAGGTATGTACCTCTGGGATGTTTTTCTGTGTGAAATGCGCCAACAAGTTGTTGTTGAATCAATAAGTGTGCTTTGCACTCAATGAACCACCGCTTCTGATTGCATTCTTTCGCCAATAAATGTAGCAAATGCTCAGCTAATTGTGGTAAACCACTGTTTGTATTCCACTGTGTACATGCCTGTACATGTCTCGGCTGACTCCTCCCACGAGTCCAGGTATAAAGGTGACTGGTCCACAGTCCCTCTGTATTCTGGACCGGTCGACCACTCGAGGCACACCTTCATTCTCTTGTTAATAAAAGCCTGTTAGTTACTCGCTTAATCTCAGTCTTTTGAGTTATTGATAGCGCATCAATTTTATTAACAAGATTTTTATAATGGAGAAGACCCTCACACCAGCATGCCTAGACTTAGACCATCGGGAGTCGGACGCATCCACCAAGTTTACTCACTGGCTGAGGTGCTTTGAAAAATTCCTGATCGCCTCCGCTGCAACGGTCAAATCGGACGAGGACAAACTGGATGTCCTGACCTCCAAAGTGAACCACCGAGTGTACTCGGTCATCCAGGACGCGACCTCGTACGCGGATGCTATCAAGCTCCTCAAGGACCAGTACACGCGCCCAGTGAACGAAGTGTACGCCAGGCACCTTCTGGGGAGTCGTAAACAACAACCTGGGGAATCGACCGAGGAATACCTTCAGGCACTGTCTGTGCTTGGCCGGGCCTGTGGTTGTAAGGATGTAAAGGCTGCCGTGTACACAGAGGAACTTATCCGGGACGCTTTTGTAGCAGGCCACAGGTCCAGTTACACCCGACAGCGATTGTTGGAGCAGAGTGACCTCGACCTCAACAAGGCCTCTGAACTTGCACTATCATTGGACGCAGCCTACCGGGGCATGGATGCCTACTCCTCTGCACCATGGACGCCGCGGGGAACGACAGCCTGGGACACGGTAGGACCGTCTCATAGCGCCGTGCCACCCCAGCCACATCCCAGCAACGGCCCAACTACCGCAGCAGTGTCCCAAGGCCAGACAGCAGTGCCCCAAGGCCAGAAATGCTACTTCTGTGGCCAGGCCAAACACCCCAGAGCGCGCTGCCTGGCGAAAAATGCGATCTGCTCGGGCTGCGGGAAGAAGGGACACTACGCCAGCGTCTGCAGGGCCAAAGCCACCCCGAACCCCAGCAGCGCCGCGTGTGGGCCGTGCGGGCTGCCATCTTGGGCCTCCCCAGCCATGTGCGAACCACCGGAACAGCAGCCATTTTGGACGCCTCCAGCCACATGGGGATCATGGACGCCGCCATCTTGGACGACAGCCGGGACGCAGCAGGCCCCCAACACCGCCTCATCTGATAGCCGCAGCGACACACCGACCCCTACGCTGGCCTCCGTTACGCTGGACCAAGTGAGACCACACCAGCTGGCCCGGTCCACAATGGACATTAAGGTAAATGGTCACGAAACAATCTGCCTTTTTGACTCTGATAGCGCATCACTAATAAACTAAAGGCTCGAGGTGCATTGCCTTGTTTGTGGCGGTATCGCAGCAATATTACAGACTCCCTTTCTGTAGCACACCATTCAATTGCTGTGCCAGTACTGTACTCGATTGCGGGAGTGAAAGAACACAGAAGGAAGAAGTAGAGCAATTAAATAGGATGAGGAAGTACTTTGGAACAACAACAACCACTTGCATTTGTACACCGCCTTTAATGTAGTGAAATGTCCCAAGGCGCTGCACAGGAGCGTAACTAAAATTTGACACCGAGCCGCATAAGGGGCTATTAGGGCAGCTGGAGATTGGTTTTAAGGAGCGCCTTAAAGGAGGAGAGAGAGGCGGAGAGGTTTAGGGAGGGAATTCCCAAGCTCAGGGCCTTGGCAGCTGAAGGCACGGCCACCGATGGTGGAGCGATTAAAATTGGCGATGCGCAAGAGGCCAGGATTGGAGGAGCACGGAGATCTCGGAGGGTTTCAGGCAGTGTTCTCTCTAATCTGCGGTATAAGTGCGTGGTCCCTTTAAATTTGCTGCGTGCACGGTATCTTCCAGCGGCAGCAGCTGGCGAGCGGTCTGCGCAGGACCTCCCGATTGGTGAGCGGCCTGCGCGGGACCTCCTGATTGGTGAGCGGCCTGCGCGGGACCTCCCGATTGGTGTGGGGCCTGCGCGCGACCTCCCGATTGGTGCGGGGCCTGCGTGCCTTGTGGGGGGGGGGGACATTGGTTGTGGGGCTGGCGGAGATTACAGAGGTAGGGAGAAGCGAGGCCATAGAGAGACTTGAAAACAAAGATGGGAATTATAAAATCTAAGGTGATGCCAATGATTTTGTTGCGAGGAGAGTCTAGAGAACTCGGAGCACTTCAATAGAACAAAGAAGATTAAGCGATCGGATGGATGCTTTCAAAACCCAAGAATGAGGTAAATATGGAAAAACCAATTTCTACTGGTTGGAGTTAGCAACCAGAGGGCGTGAACTTAAGGTTATCACTGAAAGAATGAAGGGAGAGGTTAGGACATTTCTTCGTTGTGCAGTGGGTTATTCGGACACGGAATGCCTTACCAGGAACACTGGTGGAAACTGGTAGCTTTCAAACGGGCAGTGGATAAATATTTGAAAAAGAAAGGGTATGGGTGAAGGGATTACATGGATAGTTCTTTCAGAGAACCAGTAGAAATGGATTGTGCCAAATAGCTACTTGTATTGTTGAATTCTATGATTGGCTTGGTGACAAGTCAATTAGTTGTTGATTTTATTCGTAATCAATTTTGAAATGTTTCAATAGATGAATCTCGAAAGTCCGAGATAGATTAAGCTTTCTCCTTGTCAAAATATTATTGAATGCATTGACTTGGTTCCCAGAATAGGATTCCATTAAAGTAATTTTAACAAGCAGCTCAGCACTACAAGCCCTACAGCAGCTCTCTCCCAATCAAATAGTCAGAGCAAGCCTGGTTAGTTTTGAGCAGGGTACTTTTTTTGTGAAGGGACATTCCATGATAAAGGGTAAGAAACAATTGACAAAGTTAGCTTGCTCCATCTTCATCGCACTATATCGAAGAAGAGCAGGGGAGTTATCCCCGGTGTCCTGGGGCCAATATTGGTTCAAGTCCCACTCCAAAGACATGAGCACAAAAACCCAGGCTGACATTCCAGTGCAGTGCTGAGGGGGTGCTACACTGTCGGAGGTGCCGTCTTTTGGATGAGACGTTAAACCGAGGCTCCATCTGCCCTCTCAGGTGGGCGTAAAAGACCCCAGGGCACTGTATCGAAGATGAGCAGGGGAGTTCTCCCCGGTGTAAAATAACAACAGAAAACGTTGGAAAACCTCAGCAGGCCAGGGCAGCATCCGTGGAGAGAGAAACAGAGTTAACGTTTCGGGTCTGCGGCCCTTCGTCAGAACTGAGAAAAAAGCAGGAAAAGGAACAGATTTTAAAGCAAGTTGGGGGGTGGGAAAAGGGGGAGGGGATGAAAGAACAAAAGGGAAGGTCCGTGATAGGATAGAAAGCAGGAGAGATTAAGAGACAGTGAGAGACATTAAGAGATATTCAAGGCGAGAGGAGGTGGTAATGGGACAGGTTAAGGAACAAAGGATGGCTCTAGATGAAGTGTGAATTGCGCTGGCAGAATGAAAGACAGCTGCCCTGTGGGAGAGAAGAAAAAAGGCCAAACGAAAGTGTGGATTATTAAAAAAATTAATTATATAATGTGTGATAATGGCCGAGGTTATGATCCGAAATTGTTGAACTCTATGTTGAGTCCAGAGGGCCCCAGTGTCCTGGGGCCAATATCTATCCCTCAATCAACATCACTAAAAACAGATTATCTGGTCATTATCACATTGCTGTTTGTGGGAGCTTGCTGTGCGCAAATTGGCTGCCGCGTTTCCGACATTCCAACAGTGACTACACTTCAAAAAAAAGTACTTAATTGACTGCAAAGCGCTTTGGGACGTCCTGAGGTTGTGAAAGGCGCTATAGAAATGCAAGTCTTTCTTTTCCTTCTCTCTGTTATCAGCCATTTGGCTATTATAAACTTTGCCTTGAGTTTTATACACAGTAAACACTGTCATTATTCGGTAAAAGCCATTTTATATCTTTGCTTATTTGGCAGGAATCATAGTTAAAAATAAACTGTTGGGCAACATTGTAATTAGAATGATTTTTTTCGAACTCGCGCAATTTGCCTGCGGCTGAGGATTAATTTGTTTTTGTGCAATTCGTGCTCTGGATTTTCCTGTTCGTAGCCCGAAGGAGATTGATGCAAATTAACTTGCCAGCAAAACAAACGTACAAACATTCTGTGTTAACAGTTTACACGCACTTTATCCACATTTACTATGTTTAATTTGTCGGGGGAAAGACGGAGTGGGGTGCGATAAAGAAATGGGGGCAAAATTCCTCCCTTGGCTAATTTTAGTGAAAAGGAGGACACTTTATATTAATGTCTACATTCCCCTAAAGTTGGTGAAGATAGGAATTGCACCCAGGTGACTCCATCTTCAGTTAGTGTAAAGTTCACACATTCAACCCACTAGAATAGTGAAATCCGAAAGAGTCCACTTGTACTTAGGTTACTGATAATAGAAAGTAGAGGTCAGCATTCATTCAGCTAGAGATTACTTAAAGGCTAGCCAGATTGGATGTCCACCATGAAGGTTCCTGATCTCCTTTTGACAAAGTGTTGTTCAACAGTCAGACTTCCAGGCAGACATCAGTTGAGCAGGCTCGACGGGTTCCATCCACTGTAACATATTGAGTCCCCTTGAAGATAAGGCAAGATGTTAGTGAATAGCATTAGGAGATTCTTATCTGACAATGTAATTAGGGGCTACCATTTCACCATCCTTGACAGGACTGAAGTAGGGCCATTGTGTAGGTTGAATGGGCGTATATGAGGCAGTTCCAAGATTTTATTACCAGCAGAGTTGTGTTAAAAAGACTTGCATTTCTATCGCGCCTTTCCCAACCACCGGACGCCCCAAAGTGCTTTACAGCCAATGAAGTATTTTTTGAAGTGTAGTCCCTGTTGTAATGTAGGAAACGCGGCAGCCAATTTGCACACAGCAAGCTCCCACAATGTGATCATGACCAGATAATCTATTTTTAGTGATGTTGAATGAGCGATAAATATACCAGGGAGAACGCCCCTGCTCTTCAAAATAGTGCCGTGGAATCTTTTACATCAACCTGACAGAACCTCAGTTTAATGTCTCATCTGAACGACGGCACCTCTGACAGTGCAGCACTCCCCTGGAGTATCAGCTGAGATTTTGTGCTCAAGTCTCATGGAGTGAGATTTGAAACCACAACCTTTTTAACTCAGTAGGACGAGAGAGTGCTACCCACTGAGCCACAACAGTACTTAGATGGATGCAGACAGGTGGGATACACTGGACCGTTGGTTGTTGACTCATGCCAGACATACAAGGGCCTACAGTTAAACTAAGCAGGTGCAACGTACAGGAATTAATCATATTCATTGCACCTGAATTCATCCTTACTTCCCCAAAATTAGCCACAAACCACTCATTTGATATTCTTGAACTATTATCATAACCAAACTGTCATGTTTGTCGTTATAAACACTGAGGCCTAGAAATTCAGTGGCCTGCGCCACCAGTTTGCGCCCAAAGAGGGCTTTTGCGCCACTGTGCAAACCTACCGCGATATTTAGCGGGGCGCTAATGGCGGCGTTAGCCATTAGCGCTGCGCCACCACCGATGACGTCATCGGTGTGCGCAGCGCCCCGCTATCGCCCCGCTGGCCATATTTGGTTGCTGCCGCCTCGGCCGCAAACAGCGACCGGTACACGGGGCCTACCTGTGCCGGTACTGGGGCGATTTAAGGTGGAGGTGCGGCCGGCCGCTTTTTCGGCGGCCGCCTGCCCACACCTCCTTCCCCGGCCTCCTACCCCCCCCCCCCCGCCCACCCCCCCGCGGCATTGCCGGCTGTTTCCAGAGAGCCCGGCACTTCTCCTTGGTGCCGGGCTCATTTGCCGGCACTCGCGAGCGGGGATCGCGCTGTTGCAGGCACCTCCCCCTTAAGAATTAGAGGAAGGCCTGCAGTACCGCAGGCTGCCGTGCCACAGCGGGTGGCGCTGCGGCACTTTACACGCCAATATTCAGTTTCAGCGCCCCAAGCGGGGCGCCAAAACCCTTGTTTAGCGGCCGGTTTCAACTTGGGGCGCTGAAACTGAATTTCCCGCTGGCGCAAGTGGCTCCGCGCGCAGCGGTAATTCCGGCGCCCAGGCGAGCTGGGCGCCCCTAACTGAATTTCTAGGCCTGATTATTTACAGGCTGAGTCCTAGTTGCCGTTCTAGTGTCTGGATCTTGTCCTGTGGCCCTGCTGGAAAGGACACTTAGTGGAAATGATGATGGCGATGACAATGGTGACAATCACCACTAACATTTTATAGCACTTCTCAGGCTCAGGCCCTGGGCTATGATAGTCTCCTGACACCACAATCTAGGTTAGCTTGAAGAATGGCCACGTTGGCACGGTTCTGGAGGGGCACTGGTGGCCATGGAATGGTACCCTAATGTGAATCACTCTTTAAACAAAGAAAGTCATTTTGCACGAAAGAGTTGTGCAAAAATCATCCGGCACGATTTCACCCCGAGTGGCTTTCAAGGTAAGGGGCAGGAGGTTTAGAGGGGATTGGAGGAAAATCTTTTTCACCCAGAGGGTGGTTGGAATCTGGAACTCACCGCCTGAAAGGGTGGTAGAGGCAGGAACCCTCACAACATTCAAGAAGCATTTAGATGAGCACTTGAAACGCCATAGCATACAAGGCTACGGACCAAGTGCTGGAAAATGGGATTAGAATAGACAGGGCTTGATGGCCGGTGCAGACACGATGGGCCGAAGGGCCTCTTTCTGTGCTGTATAACTCCAGGACTCTAAGGGCTGGATTTTGCCAGCCCTGGGGAGGCAGGTTTGGAGGCAGGACTGCCGGGAAAATTACAGAATTTGGAGGCGGGTGCTCAACCCGCTCCCAACCCGCCTCCATGCCATCTTGCCAGGAGGCGGGTGGTCGACCCGCGCCGGATCCCGAGGCGGGGAGGGGATTAATGCCCTAGGGTAGTTAACAGGCAGTTTTTTGGCTGATCCCTATTTTGAGCCCTGAAGTGTGGGCTTTCCGACGGCTCCGAACCTCGCCAGGGTCAGCGAGGCGGGCCGTCGGTCTGCGGGAGTCGGAGGGGCCGAGATGTCCGGTGTGCAGGTGAGTAATGGGTGCATGTGTGCAGAGGTAAGTGTGTGTAAAATGTTTTAATAAGTTTTACTTACCTTTACATCTTCCTGCAGGCTTCCTCCCTTCAGGTCTCGGGAGTCCCTCCGCTCACCGGCACAGAAAGCAGAATGGCCGCTGAACTGTCAAAAGCTGCAGCCTCTGCTTTCTGGTCAGGAAGGCTTTCTAATTGAGTCTTGAGTAAAGACACAACTTAGAAGACAGATTGTCAGTGATTGACAGCTTCACCGAGCCGTCAAACGATGATATTTCATCTGTCAAAAGCTCTTGACAGATGAAACGGCACTCGCTGCCGTTTTCTGTAACTGGCTTTCCCTTAATTGGCCTGCTAAACCCACTGGGCGGGCTTAACAAGGTCAATCAAGGGAAAATAGCGTGGGTTGGCCACAAGTCGATGGAGGCGGGACTATAACCCAACAAGTGGGAGTCCCGCCTCCAAAAGCTCCCCATTGACAAAATCCAGCCCTCTGACTCTATGGCTTGTAGAACTTTAACACAAACACCCCTGTGAGCAGTCCTCAGGAATGAGGACAATAATAAGGAAGAGAATTGATGAAAAAAGTTACTAAAGTGTGCAGGAGGATCCTGCTTTACATCATAAGTACCTCTTTGTGTAATATCCTTTGCCTGTATCTATTTCGACAGGCTGCCTTTCAGATTACCCTGAGAACCTCCAGTAACATCTTGTTCTCTGTGAAATCTTTAATTACATTTGGAAAGTTATTTAATTACAGGTCAGGTATAGGTTGTATTCTGCAATGTTTTCATTAATGAGATGGAAATAGACCTTGAAACTGAAATAGGAATTGATGGAATTTCCGAGCTCCGTTAAAGGCTCTGTATAAATGCTTGTTAACACCACCATTGACAGCACCCTCGCCTCTGAGTCAGCAGGTTGTGGGTTCAAGTCCCACTCGCAGACACTTGAGCACAAAAATCCAGGCTGACACTCCAGTGCAGTGCTGAGGGGGTGCTGCACTGTCAGAGGTGCCGTCTTTTGGATGAGACGTTAAACCGAGGCCCCGTCTGCTCTCTCAAGTGGACGTAAAAGATCCCATGGCACTATTTCGATGAAGAGCAGGAGAGTTATCCCCGGTGTCCTGACCAATACTTAACCCTCAATCAACATCACTAATGGCAGGAATGACGTATGAGGAGAGATTGGGTCAATTGGGCTTATATTCACTAGAGTTTAGAAGGATGAGAGGGGATCTCATTGAAACTTATAAAATTCTAACAGGACTAGACAGACTAGATGCAGGAAGGATGTTCCCGATGGCGGGGGAGTCCAGAACCAGGGGTCACAGTCTAAGGATAAGGGGTAAGCCATTTAGGACAGAGATGAGGAGGAATTTCTTCACCCAGAGAGTGGTGAACCTGTGGAATTCTCTACCACAGAAGGCAGTAGAGGCCAATTCATTAAATATATTTAAGAAGGAGTTAGAAATATTTCTTAAGGCTAAAGGGATCAAGGGATATGGGGAGAAAGCAGGGACAGGGTACTGAATTTGGATGATCAGCCATGATCTCATTAAATGGCGGAACAGGCTCGAGGGGCCGAATGGCCTACTCCTGCTCCTATCTTCTATGTTTCTATGTAACTGATTATCTGGTCATTATCACATTGCTGTTTGTGGGAGCTTGCTGTGCGCCAATTGGCTGCCGCGTTTCCTACATTACAACAGTGACTACACTTCAAAAAGTACTTCATTGGCTGTAAAGCGCTTTGGGATGTCCGGTGGTCGTGAAAGGCGCTATAGAAATGCAAGTCTTTCTTTCTTATAATCGGGCACACCATGCTGCGAATAATGAACAATGTTTACAAATCTAGTTTTTGAAAATATTAAGAGACTTGTGAACCTGGGAGCTTTGTGTTTTCTCGCTGAAGCTTTCATCCCTCTGTGTTGAAATTATAGCCCAATTTCAACCTTGAATTCTAAATTACAACAAACAGCATTTGATACAATCATTTATTCGAGAGACTCTTAAAAGGAGAGACTAAACACAAATAGTAGGGGTAAAAATTTGTCTGGGTGCATGTTTGACGGTGTCCACGGTCATGTTTCCTAACTGTCCGAGCAGGTTACCATGTGTCAGCTGTGGCTCAGTGGGCAATGCTCTCGCTTCTGAGTCAGAAGGTTGTGGGTTCAAGTTTCATTCCAGACTCTTGAGCACAAAAATCTAGGCTGACGCTCCAGCGGAGTACAGAGTGAGTGCTGCTGTCTTTTAGATGAGACATTAAACTGAGGCGGTGCAAATATAAGATCCCGTGACACTATTTCGAAGAAGAGCAGGGGGAGTTCTCCCCGGTGTCCTGGGGCCAATATTTATCCCTCAACCAACATCACTAAAACAGATTATCTGGTCATTATCACATTGCTGTTTGTGGGAGCTTGCTGTGCACAAATTGGCTGCCACGTTTCCTACATTACAACAGTGACTAAACCTCAGAAGTACTTCATTGGCTGTAAAGCGCTTTGGGATCTCCTGGTGTGGTGAAAGTCTTTCTTTTATTACTGCTTACCATTTGTTTCTCCTCTGTGAAACACCATGGGGCATAAAAGGCATTTACTACCTAAAATGGAAGTTGTTCAGTCTAGAAAACATCAAAATGATTCATTTCACTGTTTAAACATTGCAAGGGTGGGAAAAGCTAGGAAGCAGCGTCGTTGGAAGGGAACATTAGTGTATAAATCTGCACACATGGGCATCAGTGGAATGCAATGCCATGGAGTGGATGTTACAGATTGGTGCTTGTGGGGTTCCCCGCAGATTGAGTTTACAATCTGACCCAGGCTATCTGGGTGAGCTGGTAAGTAAATCCGAAGGAGCCCGCTAAAGTGCACTGGCATTATCAGCACGGAGGGAAACTTGAGGCTTTCAATGAATCCAACCAGTGTGAAGGGCACTGGAAGCTAATGTGCAAGCCGTGCGTGTGAGGGCCATGGCTCGAGTCTAGAGTCTGGAGTAGACTAGACTAAGATCGCTTCTCTCTTAGGCAGTCCCTCGGAACCGAGGATGACTTGCTTCCACATTAAAAATGAGTTCTCAGGTGACTGATGAGTCCAATGCGGGACCTACAGTCTCTGTCACAGGTGGGGCAGACGGTGGTTGAAGGGGCGGGTGGGTGGGGTGCTTGGGTTGACATGCGCTCCTTGTGCTGCCTGCGCTCGGCTTCCGCTTGCTCCCGGCGAAGAGACTCGAGGTGTTCGGCGCCTTCCCGGATGCTTCTCCTAAGATGTGACTGGAGTGGGTGACCAGCACTTGGAATATACACTGAAAGGGAAGTCCTATTTTTTTAAAAAAACGGTTTGCTGCCGGTCCCTTCCTGCTCCCACCCTGGCCAAGTGCGGACACGCTGTGGGCAGACGGAACCCTTCACCGTCCACTGGCACTCGTCCACTCGCCGCTTCCCAGCCTGTCACGAACAACATGGCACGAGCACCAAATAAACATTTAAATGATCTGACCAATGTTCCCACTAATTGTTTGGGGGGGGGGGGATGCGCAGCCCGTTTAAATTACCGCCCGTGAGTGTTTTTTTCCCCCCATTGTAACGCCATTGAACGGCCTGCATGGCTTAACGGGAACATTGGATCTGACCTCACAAAATCAGATAAAGGGATTTCATTTGTGCCTCAGCATCACGCAGTACCGAAGGGGCAGCAGAGAAGGCGGGGAATTCTTAAGGCAGACTAACATTTTCTGTGCCAGCCAGTGGCCAGATTAAGCTCACCACTGGGAACTAGTTGATGTAAGAAAACTACTAGGCACTTGGTCTAAGCGTTAAACAAAGCTTTAATCAACTGTTTTACAACATGGAGGTCTAGTTGTGTCCTTCACTAGTTCCTGTTAAGAATGTCCTGCGCAAGCTGGGCCCGTGCCCGAGTATTTATACTCTCCCTGGACAGCGCCACCCGCAGGCCGCTCAGTATTATTTCATAAGTCTTTCTTTCATGAATGACTGATTCATGTCACTGGGTACCACCCATTTAGTTGGCAAACGCAGTGAAGGAAATGTAGCCACAAAGCTACAACCGAAACGTCAATGCCCAACCTTTTGGAGAGGAGCTCCGATCCACTTGCTGCGTAGTGTGTGGGCTGTGAATGAGAACTACAGGGCAAACCTCCATACGGAGTTCCAGCATCTAAGTATACTGTGCTTCAGAAATCTATTGAAAGAAAAGAAAGACTCACATTTCTGTAGCGCCTTTCACAACCTTGAGGTCGTCCCACGGCGTTTTACAGCCAGTGAAGTACTTTTGAAGTGTAGTCACTGTTTGTAACTTAGGAGCTCTATTTTGCGTGGTTAACCCCTGAAATATTAATTGATTTGTTAAAAATGATGAATAAAGGCATCGTTAAGGACTGCTTCCTCCTGTGAGGTATTTCCCCTCAGTTGGGGTTCACAGTATATATGCTCTCGCTACCTCTGCACTCTCATCTGATCTGTTGAAGTATTTTTTTGGGCAGTGTTGGTTACACATGTTGATTCCACACACTTACCAGTATATGATAGCCAGATTTTCATCTTTTACAAATTGAAGGTAGCTTTTTATTTGTTTTATAAAGCAAACTGAATCCTAAATGTTGGTATTGGAGATGATTTAGGGTGCCTACAAACAGATTAAAAGAACAATGAAGAGATACACGAATCCTGGTCACCACCTGCTGTGCCACACTGACGTTGGCCGATGTTTGGGGCATTTGCCCAGGTGACACCATGATAGGATCCTATATCCATGATTAATAGCGTGCGTGCCTCTCCACTTTGCCTGAAGCATTATAATATTGTGGAGCCAGATAATTTGGTGTTATTTTACTTGTGATGACTTTGCTGTTTTTGATGTAAACCACAGACGCTCTTTGATCTAACACCGCTCTCAAAGTCCCGTAGTTTCATTTTTGCGAAAAAAAACACAGGCCTAGAAATTCGGTATGGCCCCGCCAGGTCTTTTGCGCCCAAAATTTTGCGCTCGCCAGGATTTCCGTAGCGCCCGCCTAAAATTCAGTTGCGACGGGCCAAGACGGCGGCGGGCGCTATTGCAGGGTTTGGCCGCCTCGCTAGGGGCGATGAATGTCACTTTCAGGCGTCCAGCTGCCGCTGCGGCACCCGATGCGGTGCGGCAGGCTGGGGTACTGCAGGCCTCCTCCTTCTCTTAAGGAGGAGCTGCCTGCAGCCGTCAGATCGCCGGTGGATTCCCCCAGCAAATGAGCCCGGCACCACAGAGAAGTGCCTGGCTCGCGGGACTCAGACATCAATGCCGCGGGGGGGTGGTGCAGGAGTCCGGGGAGGGAGGTGCGGGCAGGCGGCCGCCGGGAAAGCGGCCGGCCGCCGCTCCACCTTTATGCGCCGGCCTTTCGGAGCTGCAAGACCCCGTTTCACAAACGCTGTTTGCGGCTGCCACGGGCGAGGCGGCCGCAACTGAATTTGGCCATCGGGCCGGAATAGCATTGCAACCGGGGCGCTGCGCACACCGATGACGTCATCGGTGCCGGCGCGGCGCTACCGGCTAACGCTGATGTTAGGGCCCATCTGAATTTCGGGCGATAAAAAACTTCAGGCGCAAACCACTTTATAGCCAATAAGTGGGCGCAAACGCAACTGAATTTCTAGGCCACATTTCTTAAAGGAACATTGCTGTCAATTTGTAGAGGAAGGGGCTATACCCTTGACAATTCTGCAACACAGTGACTCCACACACAAGCAATGTGAGGATCGTTTCTTGGCACCGTAAGTTTTTCAGATTGGCGTAGGATTTAATTCGGTATTTCTATTCAAACCATAACTGTGATCTTTTGGAAAGTGTTAATTCTTGCACTAGAATTTGTGAACAGAGGAAATCTTCACCAGTTTATTTATAATGTGTGCAGAGAAATCCTGACTGTGTGACTTGTGTTATTGTGTTTATGATAAGAAAAAGAAAAGATTTGCCAATTAAGCTTCAGTGACAACAATCTCCTTTAAAGCCAAAAAGTTAGTCATAAGAACACAAGAATTAGGAGCAGGAGTCGGCCATTTGGCCCCTTGAGCCTGCTCCGCCATTCAATAAGATCATGGCTGATCTTCGACCTCAACTCCACTTTCCCGCCTGATCCCCATATCCCTTGATTCCCCTAGAGTCCAAAAATCTATCGATCTCAGCCTTGAATATCCTCAACGACTGAGCCTCCACAGCCCTCTGGGGTAGAGAATTCCTAAGATTCACCACCCTCTGAGTGAAGAAATTTCTCCTCATCTCAGTCTTAAATGGCCGACCCCTTATCCTGAGACTGTGACCCCTGGTTCTAGACTCCCCAGCCAGGGGAAACATCCTCCCTGCATCTACCCTGTCAAGCCCTGTAAGAATTTTATGGGGGAAAAATTGAGTCGCGCCCCCTTTGGGGCGCTAACTTCGCCGGAGCGCTAACGCCCCAAGAGAGAAGCAGGGTGTTACTGGAAGCACCCCACCTCCCTCTTGGGGTGCTGCGAGTGAATATCGCGGTGCTACGTGACGCAGCGCTACGCTCTATGGCATGTCGCGCCGCGGTACTGCACGCCTTCTTAAAGGGGAGGGGCCTAGCGCAGCGTGACCCGGGGCCCAGCTGGGCCACCAGGGATCGGAGTGTCGGCAAAAGAGCCCAGCACTCAAGAGACGTACCGGGCTCACGGAGCGCAGCCGGCACTCCGCGGTGGGGGTGGGGGGGGGCTTCAGAGGAGCCCGGGGACGGCAGAGGGGGCAGGTGCTGGCAGGCAGCCAGCAACACAAATGGCCGTCCGGCACCTCCCCTTTAATTAGAGCCGCCCCGGCCGCAGGTAGGCCCCCCTGACCCCGTCGGACATAGCGTCCGGCGGTAAGTCAGGGGGGCACTACCGAAGATCGCGGCTGGGGCGCTGCGCACGGTGATGACGTCATCGCCGGCGGCCCTAACGGTTACCACTGCCGCTAACCTCCCGCTGAATTTCATGGGAGGTGTTGGCAGCGCCGCGCCCGGGCGCTAGTTGCTTTGCGCCCTGTTAGCGCCCTCTTAGGCACTAACGGGAGGAGCAAAGCTACCGAATTTTCCCCCCTATATTTTTCAATGAGATCACCTCTCATTCTTCTAAACTCTAGGGAGTTCTCACAGTCAGTGCGAACCTTAAATTTACCCTCTAACTGTTTATCGAGTGTGCATTGAATTATACAGTATCATTTAACATTTTATAACTCAGCTTGTAAGTCACTACAGATAAATCACTATTAAAGTTGCCCTCTGTTGGATGAAAACAGAATCATTGGATCTGGTTCAACATCACTACACTAGTTATTGACTTTTCTAAGAACTAATAAAACAGTGTTTCAGAATGTCACTGTCTTTATGGCCTAGAAATTCAGTTGGTTGCGCCAGCCGTTAGCGCCTTAGGAGGAGTAGATGTCGGGCACTAGGCGGCTAGCGCCCGGGCGCAGCGCGATCTGCGCCTCGCCCCAACTTCACTAGAGATTTAGCGGCGGCGCAAAGTCTTTGCGCGCGCTCAGCTGCGCGCGCAGATCATGACGTCATTTCCTTGTGCAACGCCCTTTGTGCGCCCCCAACCGGAACTTCAGTCGCGCCGCCCCATTGTGCGCCTGGCGCCCCTAGCGACTGTTAGAGTGGAACGGTGCTCAGCCGATGCGGGGGGCGCAAATTAAAGGGCACTCCTCCTGCACTATAAAAGGCTGCCATTTCGCAGCACTCCTTCTTGTGAAACGGATCTTTGGAAAGAGACCAAGGTAGAGAGCTTTCTGCTTTGGCCCAACACTCGGACAGGTACTTGTGGCTTCAGGCCACAGCTTTCCACTAGTCTTTGCCTTCATTGACATCTCATTGTTTGCCAGCATATTATGGGGGCTGCAATGGGTGTCAACGCTGGCTTTCTCAATTACATCCAAAGGGCTCACAGACGCCGTGAGAGAGTGGCAGCCCTGGCTAGACGGAGAGAGGGCAACAGGCGTCGGGAAAGGAGGCCTTACCCACCCAGGGTATACCGCCAGCAGTTCTCCTATCTCAACATGTCTGACGAGCAGTGTGTTCGGAAGCTGCGATTCAGAAGGGACGTGGTCACAGAGATCTGCCAGCTGCTTGGCGGTGATCTGCAGCCACAGCTGAGGAGCAGGACGTCTCTGTCGGTGGAAGTGAAGGTGACGGTGGCTCTCAACTTCTATGCCACCGGCTCCTTCCAATCCGCTACTGGGGATATTGCCAACATCTCCCAGTTCGCCGTGCATTGCTGCATCCGCCAGGTGACCAATGCCCTTTTCAAAAGGAGACGTCAGTTCATCTCCTTCTCCATGGCCCTTGCCAAGCAGCAACAGCGTGCAATGGGCTTTGCAGCATTCGCGGGCTTCCCCATGGTGCAGGGCGCCATTGACTGCACGCATGTGGCTTTGCGGGCACCTCTGGAGAATGCCGAGGATTACCGCAACCGGAAGGGCTACCATTCGCTGAACGTCCAGCTGGTGTGTGACCACAGGCAGCTCATCCTAGCTGTCAGTGCCCGCTTTCCAGGCAGCAGCCACGATGCCTTCATCCTGCGACAGACTTCTGTGGCAGACATGTTCCAGGCACAGCCTCACCCACGAGGATGGCTTATCGGGGACAAAGGCTATCCTTTGTGTACCTGGCTGATGACCCCGCTCCGTGCGCCCAGCACCCCTGCTGAAGAGGGATACAATGACAGCCATCAAGCAACCAGGAACATCATTGAGCAAACAATCGGCGTGCTGAAGCAACGGTTCCGCTGTCTGGATCGTTCCGGTGGAGCCCTACAGTATTCGCCGGGGCGAGTCTCCCATTTCGTGGTCGTTTGCTGCATGCTGCACAACCTGGCTATCCGCAGGACTCAGGCACTGCCACCAGAGATTGGCGGACCACCTCAGGAGGAGGAGCAGGAGGAGGAGGACCAGCACAGGAGGGAGGCACAAAGTGCAAGGGCCGCCCGTCGCCGGCTTATTGAACGTCGGTTCTAGGCCCCCTCTCAGGGAATGGCTTGTGCCAATGTCAGCAGATGAATGTAGCCGCTCCACAAGCCCTCAGCCGAGCAGGGCAACCAGGACTTAACCAAAAAACCATGCACACTGCAATTTAACAACAATAATTTATTGAAAACCTCTGCCCTTCCCACATTACATGCTCATGTGGAGAAGCCCCCTCCAAAAACACAAAACTACCAGTCTCGGCCTTACAAAAAGAAAGAAAGACACTAGTCTCGGCCTTACACAAAAACAACTGCACCAGTCTCGGCCTTACAACAAGCACCAGGCATTTGTGCATACCTCTACTTTTTGCCCTGCGAGGGCGATGCCTTGCGCATCCTTGCCTGGCCCCTGCCCGCCCTGCTGCTCCTCCTCAATGGGAGCCCAGTGGCTGCAGCAAGGCTGGGGGAAAGCTGCTGAGGGGCAGATGGCGAGACGGCAGATGCCCTTGGGGGTCGGCCTGCACCAGCTCTGGCCTTGGAGTGGCCGGCTGCTGACTGCTCCAACTCTGGCTGGGCGGCAGCAGTCTGTCCAGCAGCTCGTGGCAGCTGCAATGGCGGAGTGGCAGTGTCGGCTGCAGGAATGGTGGCAACCTTGCAGATCGCAGGCACTCCCTGGTTGGCTGAGACATTGGCACTCGCACGGGCCAGCACTGCAGCATGCGCAGCAAACAGCTGAAGAACAGACTGCTGCGCGGCGAGTACCCTGGCGATGCCTGGCTGACCCAGCGAGGGTGGCAGCAGTTAGTGCCCGTGTGGCCCTGGTCTGTGTCCGCATGACACCAGCTAGTGAATGGACGGCACGACTGAGCACTTGGCTAGAAGCCGACTGTGCTGCCGCGAAGTCCTGCAGACTCCTGGCCTGTGCTGCACTGAATTGTTCCAGACTCCTGGCCTGTGCTGCACTGAATTGTTGCAGACTCCTGGCCTGTGCTGCTCCGAATTGCTGCACACTCCTTGAGAGAGACTCTATGGAGTCAAGCATCCTTGCCACTGCAGCCATGAGCTCAGTGTGCCTGCGCTCAGCCTGGACGGCCATTTCCTCTAGGAGGCGCACCTCGTCTGCGCTGACCGTCGCAGGACTGGAGGCCACACTCACCCTCTGGGGAGAAGTCCGCCGAGCTTCCCCACCCCTCCCGCGTTGCTGCAGGCCGCTGGGCCCCGGAGCTTCACTCTCCTCCGACCCTTCCCCCCGGCTCCCCTCCAGGGAAGACGTGTCCCCTACATCGCCATGGGCTGGCGCGGCTGAGGGTGGCACTGATGGGCCGGCTTCCTCTTCCTCCTCCTCGTCTTCCGAAGGGCTGACAGTGGCAGCTTGAGGGCCCGCCTCCTCACCTGGCGATTCACCATCTGAAAGCAGGAAGGCACAAGAGTAGCTTTAGAGTGAGGACAGGGCGGCAGCGAGGGAGGCAGGAGTGCTGACATTCACTGCATTGGTCGGACAGTGGCAAAGGATGCTGATCTGAGGCGCAAGTGGAACGAGAGAGGTCAAAAAGGTGATGCCCTTACCATTGGTGCCCAGAACAGGGTCGGCATCTCCACTGGCGACGGGGCCAATCAGCCAGCCTGCCATAATGCGCTCCACACGCTGGTCGAGGTCGGAGAGCTCTTTGAGGTCAGGACGGCCTCCCCCAGTCTCAGTTCGGTTGCGCCGATTGTGCGCCACCTTGGCCTGCAAGAGAAAGGACTGCCTCTAAGTACAGTGTGAAGCCCTGATCTTGTCTGCACTGCCTCCCATGGTCGAATAGCTTGTACAGTGTGAAGCCCTGATCTTGTCTGCAATGCCTCCCATGGTGGACTGGCCCTGACAGTGTGTAGCCTTGATCTTGTCTGCAATGCCTCCCATGGTGGACTGGCCCTGACAGTGTGTAGCCCTGATCTTGTCTGCAATGCCTCCCATGGTGGACTGGCCCTGACAGTGTGTAGCCCTGATCTTGTCTGCACTGCCTCCCATGGTCGAATAGCTTGTACAGTGTGAAGCCCTGGTCTTGTCTGCAATGCCTCCCATGGTGGACTGGCCCTGACAGTGTGTAGCCCTGATCTTGTCTGCAATGCCTCCCATGGTGGACTGGCCCTGACCGTGTGTAGCCCTGATCTTGTCTGCAATGCCTCCCATGGTCGAATAGCTTGTACAGTGTGTAAAGTGCTGAATGTGCAAGTGATTTGCATGCCAGTCCCATAGCTGCTGGATGAGGGCTGGCCATTAGGGCTTTCAGGTCCCTTTGCCCATAAAGTGAGGTGCACATGCAGGGATGAGGAGGACACTGGAAAGGGTACTCACCCTGACAACCCGAGTGAGGTCGTTGAACTTCTTCCGGCATTGCACAGGAGTCCTGGCAACCACGCTGTTGGAAGACACCCTGTTGGAGACCTCCCTCCAGGCTTTCCGGTAGGTGCTGGGCAGCGGCCTCTTGCCACCTTCTGGGAACAGAACATGGCGCCTGCGCTCCACTCCGCCAACCAGCAGCCTCAGGTCACCGTCGCTGAAGCGCTGTGCTCTCTCCCTGGCCTTCTCCATTGCCCTGGGCGTTGTGCAGGTGAAGCTGAAGTGGTCAGGCCTAGGTTGAGGGCTGCAGTGTGCAGGGCGTGGCAGGCAAACAAATCGACCCTCCCCCTTTAAGAGCTGACCGGCGCCAGAGTGTCTGCCGTCAATCAAGAACTCGCCGCACCTGCGCTGCGCCCGGCCTCGGGGGTATCGCTCAGCACCGCCGGCTTAGCGCCTAAAGATAGTCGTGCATCGCCTGTTTTAGCGCAGCAGCAACCTCTTGGGGCGATGCAACTGAATATCGGCGAAGGGGGCGCGACTTTGCGCCGGGCGCAAACTTTAGCGGCCGCCCGACTTTAGCGCCCCAAAAGTGGCTATACTGAATTTCTAGGCCTATGTGTTTCAGAATAATTAAGAAACAATTGGAATCATAATAACAAACTAACAAACCAGCTAAACTGCCTTTTCAGCACGAATCATCTGTGATCAGTAAAATAAAAATAATCTATCTGAAAACCTATCTGAATGGGAAAGCACCAGGCTCAAAAGGCGAAGGAGACAAGACAAGGTAAACCAAGAAGTAGTTTGGCGAGATACTAGAATCTTTGCTAAAAGATCAGGGCCTAGAAATTCGGTGGGCTGCGCCACCAGTTAGCGCCCAAAGAGGGCACTTAGTGGGTTTAGCGCCAGTGGCCACGCTGTGGTAAACCACTTTTATCGTTCACTATCGTTACACTATGGTTATCACTGTTATATCGTTACACTATGGTTATCACTGTTTACACTGTTGTATCACTACACGAGGTCGCCTCTTGTCACGCTGTTATACCTGGGCTGACCACTGCTGACTCCGCCCATGGCTCCGCCTGCTTGCCCAGGTATAAAGGTGGTCGACTGGCTGGTATTCCTCCTTGTTGGATCCGATCACCCACGAGGGTGGGCTCTGTTATTTAGCCAATAAAAACCTATAGTTACTGTCTTAACTCGTCGCTTTTCATTGGATGAATTGATAGGTATATCAATTTTATTGGCTAAATTTTGAAATGTCTTTAACGGAGCAGCCAAACGACCAGTCAGACGCCCAGCTACAACAGCCACAGCAGCCGGCCTGGCTGCGAGCCCTCCGACCGCCATACCTGGATCTAAACCCACAGGCAGCAAACTCAGCCCTCGACTTCAAACACTGGCTGAGCTGTTTCGAATCCTACCTGGGAGAATCCGGCGTGCCTCAGAGATCCAAACTAAGAGTTCTGACCGCCCAAGTGAGCCCTAAAGTATTTGCACTCATCCAGGACCTTACTACATACGAGGCCGCCCTCAACCTGCTGAAAGAGCAGTACCGGAGCCCGGTAAATTCTATGTATGCCAGACATCTCCTAAGATCCCGCCCGCAACAGCCAGGAGAGTCTGTAGATGAATTTTTACGGGCGCTACAAACACTCGGCAGGGACTGTGACTTTAAAGCTGTAACGGCTGCAGAAAATACTGAAGAGAATATCCGCGATGCCTTCGTGAAAGGCCTTCGGTCCGACTACTCACGGCAAAGACTGCTCGAATCAAAGGACCTCGACCTGAACACAGCTGCAGCCCTCGCTCGCTCTCTGGAAGTGGCCCATCGGGACCTCGAGGCGTATTCCAGGTACTGTGCTGCGCGACCCTGGGACTCGGGCCCGACCCCAACCGCAATACCCCTCGCACCGCCGCCTCTGGGACCTACCTCAGCGTCGGCGTCCCGGACCCGATCGGGACCGCCACCCCCGGTACCGGCTGCGACATCGGAGCCCCGCGATCGGGCCGCCAGCTGCTTTTTCTGTGGCCAGGCGAAACACCCGAGGGCGCGCTGCCCTGCAAGAAACGCGACCTGCTCCGACTGCCACAAGAAAGGCCACTTCGCGAAGGCCTGCAGGGGGAATGCCACAGACGCCAGCAGTGCCTCATGCGAGTTGTGGGGGCGGCCATCTTTCATCAAGGCCACAGATGCCAGTATCCCCTCGTGTGAGTCGTGGGGGCGGCCATCTTTGATCAAGGCCACCGACACCAGCAGTGCCTCATGTGAGTTGTGGGGGCGGCCATCTTCTCCGCCATTTTATGCAACGTCGTGGGCACCGCCATTTTGTTCACCACACTCGACCGCCACCTTGTCTCCAGACCCGACCACAGCCTCACCCGCAGACTACAGCAGCTCGCTCAGCCATACACTAGCCTCCGTCACACTGGACCAAGCTCGCCCGCATCACCTGTCCAAGTCCATGATGGACATCAAAGTAAACGGCCACGCCACGACCTGCCTGTTCGACAGCGGAAGCACGGAGAGTTTCATCCATCCACCATCCAGACACGGTGAGCCACTACTCCCTCACTGTCCAGCCAGCGCGCAACCGGATCTCGATGGCGTCGAGGTCCCATTCAACAGACATCAGCGGATACTGTGTTGTGACCCTGTCGGTTAGGGGCACGGAGTATAAAAATTTTAAACTTCTCGTCCTGCCCCAACTCTGCGCTGCCGTCCTACTAGGGCTGGATTTCCAATCCCACCTTCAAAGTGTCACTTTGGCATACGGTGGACCCCTCCCCCCACTCACAGTCGACAACCAGCAGCCTTTAAACCGCCCACCGCGTACCACCTGCGGCCTATCCACCCTCAGGGTTCCGCCCCCCTCCCTGTTCGCCAACCTCACCCGCGACTGTAAACCCGTCGCTACTAAGAGCAGGCGGTACAGCGCCGGGGACAGAGCTTTTATTAGCTCTGAGGTGCAGCGTCTCCTGAAAGAGGGCATCATCGAGAGGAGCAACAGCCCCTGGCGTGCCCAGGTCGTAGTCGTTAAGACCGGCGATAAAAACCGCCTAGTCATCGACTACAGCCAAACCATAAACCGGTACACCCAGCTGGACGCATACCCCCTTCCCCGCATATCTGATATGGTCAATCAGATTGCACAGTACCGAGTATTCTCTACCATCGACCTTAAGTCGGCCTACCACCAACTCCCTATCCGCCCTGAGGACCGCCAGTATACCGCCTTCGAGGCGAATGGCCGCCTCTACCACTTCCTTAGGGTTCCCTTCGGCGTCACCAACGGGGTTTCGGTCTTCCAAAGGGAGATGGACCGGATGGTTGACCAGAACGGGCTGCAAGCCACGTTCCCCTATCTAGATAACGTCACCATCTGCGGCCGCGACCGGCAGGACCATGATGTTAATCTGGAGAGATTCCTCCGTACGGCCCAACGGCTGAACCTCACCTACAATAAGGAGAAATGTGTGTTTAACACCTCGCGCCTTGCCATCCTCGGCTGCATAGTAGAGAACGGAGTCATCGGCCCCGACCCCGAAAGAATGCGCCCCCTCATGGAGCTTCCCCTCCCCCACTGTCCAAAGGCGCTGAAGAGGACCCTGGGGCTCTTCGCCTACTATGCCCAATGGGTGCCGAATTATGCGGACAAAGCCAGACCCCTCATGAAGTCCGCCTCCTTCCCCCTGACGGCAGAAGCGTGCGCAGCCTTCTCCCTCATTAAGGGAGACATTGCTAAGGCCACAATGCACGCGGTGGATGAGTCTATCCCTTTCCAAGTGGAGAGCGATGCATCCGACTTCGCCCTAGCCGCAACCCTTAACCAGGAGGGGAGACCGGTGGCCTTCTTCTCAAGGACCCTCCAGGGCCCTGAGATCCGACACTCCTCGGTCGAGAAGGAGGCCCAGGCGATCGTGGAGGCTGTACGACGCTGGAGGCATTACCTGGCAGGTAAACGATTTACCCTCCTCACCGACCAGCGTTCGGTCGCTTTTATGTTTAATAACAAGCTGAGGGGCAAAATCAAGAACGACAAGATCTTGAGGTGGAGAATCGAGCTCTCCACCTATGATTATGAGATCTTGTACCGGCCTGGTAAACTGAACGAACCCCCAGATGCTCTATCACAAAGTACATGTGCCAACGCGCAAATTGATAGACTGCAGACCCTCCACAACGACCTCTGCCACCCCGGAGTCACCAGACTTTACCACTTCATTAAGGCCCGCAACCTGCCCTACTCCATCGAGGAGGTCAGGACCATGACCAGGAACTGCCAAACCTGTGCCGAATGCAAACCGCATTTCTTTAGGCCGGACAGAGCAAGCCTGATCAAGGCCACCCGCCCCTTCGAGCGCTTGAGCATCGATTTTAAGGGGCCCCTCCCGTCCTCTGACCGTAATGTGTACTTCCTCAACATCATTGACGAGTACTCCCGTTTCCCCTTTGCCTTCCCCTGCCCAGACATGACCAGTACCACGGTCATCAAATGCCTGAACGACCTCTTCGCCGTGTTCGGGTTCCCGAACTATATACATAGCGACCGGGGCTCCTCCTTCATGAGCGAGGAACTTCGCCAGTTCCTACTAGTGAGAGGTATTGCTGCAAGCAGGACCACCAGCTACAACCCCCGAGGGAACGGCCAGGTGGAAAGAGAGAACGCGACTGTCTGGAAGGCCGTTCTCTTAGCCTTAAAGTCCAAGGGCCTCCCAACCTCTCGCTGGCAGGAAGTCCTCCCGGCAGCGCTGCATTCCATCCGGTCACTGCTTTGCACTGCCATTAACGCCACCCCCCATGAACGAATGTTTGTTTTCCCCAGGAAGTCGACTACGGGAACCACGCTACCAACTTGGCTGACCTCTCCGGGGCCCGTCTTGCTGCGAAAGCACGCGAGGGCCCATAAAACGGACCCCCTGGTCGAGAGGGTGGACCTCCTGCACGCCAACCCCCAGTACGCCTATGTGGCATACCCAGACGGGCGGGAGGACACAGTCTCCTTACGAGACCTCGCACCCTCGGGCATCCCTGAGACACCACCGTTACCCCCCCACCACCCCCCCAAATCCAGCCCAGGTAGACGGCATGCCGGAACCCCACGAGCCTTCGCCGACCACGCAGACACCAGCATTAACATCGGATACTGCATCACCGCCGCCGCTGCTGCGACGATCGGAAAGGCTTACGAGGCCTCCGGACAGACTGACATACCCGAACTGGTAGTACACTTCACCCCGCCGGACTCAAATTTAAACAAGGGGTGAATGTGGTAAACCACTTTTATCGTTCACTATCGTTACACTATGGTTATCACTGTTATATCGTTACACTATGGTTATCACTGTTTACACTGTTGTATCACTACACGAGGTCGCCTCTTGTCACGCTGTTATACCTGGGCTGACCACTGCTGACTCCGCCCATGGCTCCACCTACTTGCCCAGGTATAAAGGTGGTCGACTGGCTGGTATTCCTCCTTGTTGGATCCGATCACCCACGAGGGTGGGCTCTGTTATTTAGCCAATAAAAACCTATAGTTACTGTCTTAACTCGTCGCTTTTCATTGGATGAATTGATAGGTATATCACACGCCTCCCGCGAAATTTAGCGGGGCGCTAATGGCATTAGCCTGTAGCGCTGCGCCGCCACCGATGACGTCATTGGTGTGCGCAGCGCCCCGCTACCGCCCCGATCGCGATATTGGGTCGCGCCCCCCCCTCCCGTAACGCCGGTCGCAAACTGCGACTGGTTCAGGGGGGCCGACCTGCGGCGGTAGAGGCGCTAATTAAAGGAGAGGTGCGGGGCGGCCATTTTTGCTGCTGGCCGCCTGCCAGCACCTCTCTGCGCTGCCATCCCCGGCCTCCTGAGCACCCCCACCCCGGGCAGTGCCGGCTGTGTCCCGAGAGCCCGGCACTTCTCCTCGGTGCCGGGCTCTTTTGCCGGCACTCGCAATCTCTGATCGCGCTGGTGCAGGCCCCTCCCCTTTAAGAAGGGGAGGAAGGCCTGCAGTACCGCAGCGTGCCGTGCTGCAGCGTGTGGCGCTGCGGCACGTAGCGCTGCGATATTCAGTTGCAGCGCCCCAAGAGGGACGCGGGGTGCCTCGAGCAGCGCCCCGCTTCCGTTTGGGGCACTGAAACTGAATATCGCGCTGGCGCAAGCGGTTCCGTCCGGAGCGGAAATTCCGGCGTCCAGGCGAGCTTGGTGCCCCGTTTCCGAATTTCTAGGCCGTTGACTTTTCTAAGAACTAATAAAACAGTGTTTCGGAATGTCGCTCTCTTTGTGTTTCAGAATAATTAAGAAACAATTGGAATCATAATAACAAACTAACAAACCAGCTAAACTGCCTTTTCAGCTTGAATCATCTGTGATCAATAAAATAAAGATGATCTATCTAAAAACCTATCTGAATGGAAAAGCACCAGGCTTACAAGGCAAAGGAGACAAGACAAGGTAAACCAAGAAGTAGTTTGGCGAGATACTAGAATCTTTGCTAAAAGATCAGATAACAAAACTTCCTGAGACGGAGAATATAGTAAAACAAAAAGGTTGGCATAGATTTCTAAAAGGAAGGTGTGTTTCACCAACCGTATTGAATTCTTTTGCAAAAAAATAACAAAAAGGATCGACAAGGCAAAGCACTGGGGTTCATTTATACAGGAATAGAATTGACAGGTGGAGAGTTTATGTTAAACTTGTACCCGACCTTGGTTAGACCACACCTAGATTACTGTGCACAGTTCTGGTCTCCATATTGCAAAAATGATATTGAGGCACTGGAGAAGGTGCAAAATTTTTTTACAAGGGTGATACCAGAACTGAGAGGTTATACCCATCAGGAAAAACTGAACAGGCTTGGGCTCTATTCTCTAGTAACGAGGAGGCTGAGGGGTGACCTGATTGCGGCCTTTAAAATTATGAAGGGTTTTGATAAGAGTAGACGTAGAGAACAGAGAATGCTGGAAACACTCAGCAGGTCAGGCAGAATCCGTGGAGAGAGAAACAGAGTTAACGACAGAGAACTGTTCTGACGAAGGGTCATCGACCTGAAACGTTAACTCTGTTCCTCTCTCCACAGATGCTACCTGACCGGCTGAGTATTTCCAGCATTTTCTGTTTTTATTTAATATTTCCAGCATCCGCAGTATTTTGCTTGCGTAGATGTGGAGAAGGTGTTTTTACTTGTGGGGAATCCAAAACTAGGGTCTATAGATATAGGATAGTCACTAATAAATCCTGATATGTTGATGGGGTGAGATGAAGAGGGGCGGGAGGAGGCTCGTGTGGAGGCATGGACCAGTAGGGCCGAATGGCCTGTTCCTGTGCTGTAATTCTATGTAACTCTGTGTAGGGGCAATGCAGTGGATGCGGTCTAAGTAGACTTTCAGAAGGCCTTTGATAGAGTGCCATTTAAGAGATTGATGACAAAGGTCAGGGAGTGTGGAGTCAGGGGCAGGTAGCAGAATGGATTGAAAGATAACTACAATACAGAGGGTAGGAGTTAAAGGATGTTTCTCAAACTGGAATAAGTGGGATGTGGTGTCCCACTGGGGCCACTGTTGTTCATCATATAGACAGATTATTTGGACTCAGAAATAGAAACATAGATGATAGGAGCAGGAGTAGGCCATTCGGCCCCTCGAGCCTGCTCCGCCATTCAATGCGATCATGGCTGATCATCCAAATTCAGTATCCTGTCCCTGCCTTCTCCCCATATCCCTTGATCCCTGCAAATCTGAAAGTGCTGTAAACGCTCAGCGGGTCAGGCAGCATCGAGGAGAGAGAAACAGAGTTAACGTTTCGGGTCGAACCCTTCGTCAGAACTGGAAAAAGTTCGGGAGGAGAGATTTTTAAGCAGGGGCAGGGAGGAGGGCAGGAAAGAACAAAGGGAAGGTCTGTGATAGGCTGGAAGGCAGGAGAGACTGACTGACAAAAGGGATGATAGTGGAAGGGAAAAGGTAATGGGATAAGTTAAGAAACAAAAGATGGCTCGAGATGATGTGTGGGTGATGATGGCAGCAACTTAACAGCTACCATGTGGCAAATACGATGCAATATAGCAAAGTGTGAGGTGGCTCATTTTGGTAGGAGGAATAAGGAGGCCACATAAATCAGTAGAAGTAGCATCACTAGTTGATAACGTCTTAAAGAGTGCAAACGAAGTACTGAGGTTCATTTGTAGAGGAATAGAAAATGTTAACTTTATATGGTACCTTGGTTAGGCCGCACTTGGAGCACTGTCTGCAGCTCTGGTCTCCATACTGCAAAAGAATATTGAAGTGCAATAATTATTTACAAGGATGTTACCAGAATTGAGATGGTGCAAACTATCAGAAAATACTGAGTGACCTCGGGCTCTTTTCTCTGGAAAAGAGAAGTCTAAGATAGTGGTCTGTAAATTTATGAAGGACTTCGATAGGGTGGATGTGGCTAAACTGTTTCCACTTGTGGGTGAGTCCAGAACATAGATTCACAGAATCATAGAATGGTTACAGCACAGAAGGAGGCCATTTGGCCCGTCGAGCCCGTGCCGGCTCTCTGCAAGAGCACTTCAGCTAGTCCCACTCCCCCGCCCTTTCCCCATAGCCCTACAGATTTTTTCCCCTCAGGTCCAATTCCCCTTTGAAAGCCACGATTGATTCTGCCGCCATCACCCTTTCAGGCAGTGCATTCCAGATCCTAACCACTCGCTGAGTAAAAAACGTTTTTCCTCATGTCGCCTTTGGATCTTCTGCCAATCACCTTCAATCTGTGTCCTCTGGTTCGCGACCCTTCCGCCAATGGGAACAGTTTCTCTCTCTCTACTCTGTCTAGACCCCTCATGATTTTGAACACCTCGATCAAATCTCCTCTCAACCTTCTCTGCTCTAAGGAGAACAACCCCAGCTTCTCCAGTCTATCCACGTAACTGAAGTCCCTCATCCCTGGAATCATTCTCGTCAATCTTTTCTGCACCCTCTCTAAGGCCTTCACAACCTTCCTAAATTGCAGTGCCCAGAATTGGACACAATACTCCAGTTGTGGCCAAACCAGTGTTTTATACAGGTTCATCATAACTTCCTTGCAAGTGTGCATAATATAAGATGGTCACTTACAGGTCAAATAGAAAATTTAAGAGGAAAGTCTTTACACAGAGAGCCACATGTAGTGAAGCTTATGGCATTGATGCATTTAAGGGGAGGCTTGATGCGCGCACGAGGGCGGAGGGAATAGAGGGATGTGGGGGCAGGGTGAAAAGTGGTAATTAGAGTGGAGGAAGAATGTCATAGCGTCATAGAGTCGTAACGGCACAGAAGGAGGCCATTCAGCCCATCCAGTCCGTGCCGGCTCTCTGTAGAGCAATCCAGTCAGTCCCATTCCCCCGCTCTATCCCCGTAGCCCTGCAAGTTTATTTCCCTCAAGTGCCTATCCAGTCTCCCCTTGAAAACATTGAGTGTCTCCGCTTCCACCACTTCCGTCGGCAGCGAGTTCCAGGTCCTCACCACTCGCTGTATAATAAGTTTTTCCTCACGTCCCCCCTGTATCTCTTGCCCAAAACCTTAAATCTGTGTCCCCTAGTCCTTGTACCATCAACTAGTGGGAACAGCCTTTCCCCGTCTAGCCTATTCAAACCCGTCATAATCTTGTACACCTCTATCAAATCATCCCTCAACCTCCTTTGCTCTAATAAAACAAATCCAGCTTCTCCAACCTGTCCTTGTAGCCAAGATCCCCCCATCCCCGGAACCATTCTTGTAAATCTCCTCTGCACCCTCTCAAGGGCCTTCACATCCTTCCTAAAGTGTGGTGACCAGAACTGGACGCAATACTCCAGTTGTGGCTTAACCAGCGCTTTATAAAGATTCAGCATAACTTCTCTACTTTTGTACTCAATACCTCTATTTATGAAGCCCAAGATCCCATATGCTTTGCTAACCACTCTCTCAATATGTCCCGCCACCTTCAGGGACCTATGCACATTAACTCCCAGGTCCCTCTGTCCCTGCACACTCTTTAAAACTGTGCCATTAAGTGTATATTGCCTCTCCCTGTTCCTTCTGCCAAAATGCATCACCTCACACTTCTCTGTGTTAAATTCCATCTGCCACTTGTCTGCCCATTCTGCTAGCCTTTCTGTGTCCTGTTGCAAGCGGTTGGTATCATCCTCACTGTTTGCCACACCCCCAGGTTTGGTGTCATCGGCAAATTTAGAAATTTTACTCTGTATTCCAATATCCAGGTCATTTATATATATCAAAAAAAGCAGTGGCCCCAGCACTGACCCTTGGGGAACACCACTGTCTACCATCCTCCAGTCAGAAAAACAGCCATTTACCACAACTCGCTGTTTTCTGTCCTTAAGCCAATTCCTTATCCAAGCTGCCACTGACCCACCTATTCCACGAGCCTCAATTTTGTTAGCCAGCCTTCTATGTGGTACTTTGTCAAACGCCTTCCGAAAATCCATGTAGACAACATCCATTGCATTCCCTTCATCGATCCTCCCTGTTACTTCATCAAAAAATTAATTTAGATTAGCCAAACATGATCTTCCTTTTACAAATGCGTGATGGCTGTCCTTAATTAGCTTCAACCTCACTAAGTGCCCGTTAATTTTTTCGTTGATTATTGTTTCTAAAACTTTACCCATACCACTCCACTCCACACATACCACAGATAGACCAGCTGGGCCCAATGGCCTGTTACCGTGCTGTAGATTTGACGTCATTCTATGTAAAAAAGCTTGAATTTTAAAAAGCTTGTGGATTATAACGGAAGTGAAGATTTAGTGAAGTGAGGAGTTCCAGATATTTGAGGTCTTGGAAAAGGATGAGTGAAGTGTCGGGGATTGTGCGATAAATTGAGACTGCACCACAGCGAGGCTGCAGGGAGGAGCAGGAGAAATGTGTGGGCTGGCGACCTTTGAGCTCATAGGTTCATAGAAACTTACAGCACAGAAGGAGGCCATTCGGCCCGTCCTGCCCGTGCTGGCTCTGTGAAAGAGCCGTCGTGCTCAGTCCCGCGTCCCCGCTTTGTGTCCGTCATCCTGTGAGTTCCTCATCCTCCAGAACCCGTCCAACTCCCTGTTAAAATTATTGATGGGATCAGCTTCCTCCACCTTTTCAGGCCGAGCGTTCCAGACAACAACTCTCTGAGTGAAAACATTTCTCCTCATCTCCCCTCGAGATTTTTTTCCAACGATTTTGAATCTATGACCTCTGGTTATTCACCCACTCGCCAGAGGGAATAGTTTTTTCCCTCTTTCACACAGAATCACAGAAACCCCACAGTGCAGATAGAGGCCATTTCGGCCCATCGAGCCTGCACCGACACATATCCCACCCGATCCCCGTTTAGTCTATCAAAAACCTCCATTAGGTCACCTCTTAACCTTCTCTGTTCTAAGGAGAACAGTCCGAACTTCGCCAACCTCTCCTCAGTACAGGAAACTTTTTTTTATCCGGCACGGACAGACCGACGTGGTGCCGGTTCATCAAAAATTCCGGATAACCGAACGCTATAGTAAAAGATAGGGAGAGCTGAGAGCTCCGTATAAAGCAACAAACCCTGTTGCTTAGCAACAGCTGTAGAACAATGGCCTCAAGTTTCAAGCGTCTCTGTAGCTTAGCAACAGCTGCAGCCACACCCTTGCACAGCACAGATGGAGGAAGGCAAATACCAATATGAAGTAAACCCCACTCCTGAATTTTGCCGGTTAACCGAGATTTCCGGTTATTTAGGTGCCGGTAAATCGAAAGTTTCCTGTACTGAAGTCCCTCATCCCTGGTAACATCCTGGTAAACCTCCTCTGCACCCTTTCTAAATCATGACTAACAGGAAAGAAACGTTCCGAGAAGGACTGACCGCTCAAGTATTGTTAAAATCGGGAGAGTAAATAAAAGGCAATATAGCGAAAAGTAGAAATAAGAAGTAAAAAGAGTACAGTCACATTACTACGGAAGATTGGTATTTGCACGATTCTGTTCCAGTGCTGCTGACGATCTCTCAAGATTTGGCATCCTCATCATTTTTATTGTACGGTCATTAATGAAGAAGGGTTGAATGTGGAAAATAAATTATTAATTATTTTCGGCACTGCCTGTGCTCTCTGACAGTTTGGGGCATACAGCGAAATGCCTCTCAACAGTTTAGTATCCGTAGGGAAATAACTAACAAACAAGAAAGAAAGACTTGCATTTAAATAGCGCCTTACACGACCACCGGATGTCCCAAAGCGCTTTACAGCCAATGAAGTACTTTTTTGAAGTACCACAGAAGGCAGTCGAGGCCAATTCATTAAATATATTCAAGAAGGAGTTAGATATATCTCTTAAGGCTAAAGGGATCAAGGGGTATGGGGAGAAAGCAGGGACAGGGTACTGAATTTGGATGATCAGCCATGATCTCATTAAATGGCGGAGCAGGCTCGAGGGGCCAAATGGCCTATTCCTGCTCCTATCTTCTATGTTTCTATGTAGTCACTGTTGTAATGTGGGAAACGCGGCAGCCAATTTGCGCACAGCAAGCTCCCACAAACAGCAATGTGATAATGACCAGAGAATCTGTTTTAGTAATGTTGGCTGAGGAATAAATATTGGCCCCAGGACACCGGGGAGAACTCCCCTACTCTTCTTCAAAATAGTGGCCATGGGATCTTTTACATCCACCTGAGAAAGCAGACGGGGCCCCGGTTTAACGCCTCATCTGAAAGTCAGCATCTCCGACAGTGCGGCGCTCCCTCAGCACTGCACTGGGAGCGTCCGCCTAGATTTTTGTGCTGGGTCTCTAGAGTGGGACTTGAACCCACAACTCCAAGTGCGAGGGTGCTGCCCACTAAGCCACAGCTGACACCATTCAACGATGTGCTATTTCTGTTTTGGCAGTGCGTTGCCCAGGGTTGAAGTACAGTAACTGTGGTGAGAGGTTTACTTGTTGGGAAAATGGTTACCTGTAAGTACTATTACAATCCTTGGAAACATCCTGTTGCAATGGCAGCGCTGTATAGAATCATAATAATGGCTATCGGCACATGGCTCTTGACCATGATCGATTGAAGCCAAGTGCACTATCGTTGTATAATTATTGATAGAGACAGCGCCTTCTGTTGATTTAATTCACTAAGCTTGGCTGTTTCATTTATCATGATTGTTCTTTGTAGTTCTGCTCCTACCTTCTTGAATCTTTCTTCCAAAATTGTAATGAAGTTGGCTGCTTAATATGCAGTTCCAATTAGACTGGCTTCTGAGCTCACCTAATTGGAGTGAAGCTTCTAAGTTCATTTTAATCCACCTTCACTAATGATGAGCACAGTATAATTAAATGCAAAAGCTAAACGCTATTGAGACCGATCGACATGTGGAAATTCCCCGATATTGAGGGGAAAAAATGGCATTTATTAATTTGGACCTACTTTCACTGCATTGCCCCTCAGTCCAGTCACACATTAATCCCGCCTCTGGTACTGAAATAAATTCTGAACGCTTTTATTTCTTTACTGCATGCTCTGTAACATTTTAGAAGCCTTGGCATATAACGCAGCCATCCAGTGTCGCACTCACGTTCTTTAACACTTTCACTGCCACCCCAATTACAAAACAATATAAGCTGGTTCACCGTGAGCCACAGGCTATTGTGTGTGTGTGTGTTTCTTAACCATTTTAAACAAAATCTAGCGATACTTATCAGAAACAAAACTAGCGTTAAATGCACAGCCAGGGTCAGTTTGCAAACAGTATACAATCCAGTAGACAGAGAAAAATGAAAAATGGTCCTGAAAGAAATTTGAAATGCGCTAAAACCGTTCATAAAATCTTATTTTGAAACCAGTACAGACGTAAATTGTACCCCTCAGTCAGTATTATATTCCCCCGCCCCGCCCTTCACTTATTTGTTTTTTTTAGTGAAACATTGCAGGGGTCTGACAGTTTTTTAGTTAAAGAATCATAGAAATTCACAGCACAGAAGGAGGCCATTTGGCCCATCGTGTCTGTGCCGGCCGACAAAGAGCTCTCCCGCCTAATCCCACTTTCCAGCTCTTGGTCCGTAGCCCTGTAGGTTACGGCACTTCAAGTACATATCCAAGTACTTTTTAAATGCGATGAGGGTTTCTGCCTCTACCGCCCTTTCAGACAGTGAGTTCCAGACCCCCACCACCCTCTGGGTGAAGACAGTTCTCCTCAACTCCCCTCTAATCCTTCTACCAATTACTTTAAATCTCTGCCCCCTGGTTATTGACCTCTCTGATAAGGGAAATAGGTCCTTCCTATCCACTCCATCTAGGCCCCTCATAATTTTATACACCTCGATTAAATCTCCCCTCAGCCTCCTCTGTTCAAAGAAAACAACCCCAGCCTATCCAATCTTTCCTCATCGCTAAAATTCTCCAGTCCTGGTAACATAATTGTAAATCTCCTCTGTACCCTCTCCAGTGCAATCACATCACTCCCATTACAAAATGTTAGTATTAACAGATGATTTACACATCACAACTGATATGTTTAAAAATAAAATTGAATCTGCTTATATGCATTATTCTGAACATTCTACCTGTTAACATTATTTTTCTTCAGGAGAACTGGGTCTGTTTTTTTCATCTATATTTTTCTTACTTTTTGGTTGTACACTCACATTGAACTGGATAATGTGTAATATCAGTGTCCTGAGTTCAGCTTCAAACCCCCTATCCTATCCATCCCCCAGAGTGTTTACCTCCACTTTCACCGCCCTACCTCACGCCCACTGTTGCTGAAAACCTTATCCCCACTTTCGTTACCTCTAGCAGCCTCCCGTACCCCTTGCCAACCTCCAATAACTCCAAAACCCCACTGTCTGCACCAAGCCCTACTCGCCATTACTCTGGCCCTCGCGGACCTCCACTGGCTCCCTGCATCCATTGCATCGAATTCAGAGTCCGTGTCGTCCACCAGAGCTCTCTCCTTACCTCTGCAACCTCCTCCAGCCTCCCGTCCCATTCCCATGCTTTCCGATAGTCCGACTCTGGTCGCCCCTCCCCATTTCTGGCAATGCCTATGGCTGCCTCGGCCCCACCCTCTGGAATTCCCTCCCTAAACCCCTCTCTACTTCCTTCCCCACCTTTAAGAGTCTTCCTAAAATCTATCTACTTGGCTACACTGAAATATTTTACCTGTCGGCAGCGACCCTCAGGTGAGTCCCAGGAGGGGGTTGGAGCAGGCTACGAGGGGAGGGGCGATCGCCACTTCATGAAACAATTTCAAAAACCTTTGGTTTGCGGCCGCAGGGGCTGCTGAACAGTCCTGAGCGGGGCCCCCGGATTTGGCTGTGGGACCAATTCCTGTGCAGATTGGACGCAGACCGTCCCACTGCTACATTGGCATGCTTTCCACCCATTTAACACCCAGCAAGCCGTCGCAATGCGTACCCGGGGGGTTTCCCCCAATGCAAAACGTTGACTCAAAAATCATGGCATGAGGAGGCCGGGGTAATGTGAACAGGAAATGTCCACCATATGCCAGATTTTTAATATGCAGTATCTTTGGGAGGTGATATCCTGGTTGAGACTAGAGACCGATTATATGGATTAAAAATGGGATGGAAGCCAACATCACTGTTTCTGCTCCAAATGACACCACTCCGAAAATGTACCTCCATAATCCCGGTATGGAGAACCATTCTGTTGAATCGTTATCCTTTGTGCATCTCACACAGAACAAGAAGGAATGCTGCCGAATAGATGCAGTTAGTTTTAATTATCCTGAAATATATTGGGAGCAGTTTGATTCATTGACTTCATTGACAGATGTGTGGGACTCGTGGAGCTAGTGCATTCAATACTAGCAGCTCGCAATAAACCGTGGCCAACAGGTCTGAAGTGGGCAAATATTTACAATTGCTGATAACGCTATGAGATTTTGTTAGGAGCTACAAATAGGAGAATTAAAATTATTGACCTCAAAAGGACAGCCTTATTGCGGTGATAAAGTGTTACAGCAGAGATAATTGCCTAGGAGTTTAATTTGTATTAAGGTTGTTAGAAACTGGAAAATGGAGAAGCATTTGAAGGACTGAAGGATCATTACTTTTTAAGAGCAAAGAAGATCATTGTATTCCTTAGATCTGAGAAAAGAAATGAAAAAGGAATAAAGATTTTGCGAATGAACAAGAGGATGCAGTGCGTAAAAGGAAAATTAAAAAAAAAAATTTAAGTTAAGAAATGTATAGAAAAAATAGAGGATGTCAAAGTGGTTGAGAACCAATAAAAAAACACTGAAAAATGAGAAGCATCTAGAGAGAAGATCAGGGATTTTGCTAAAAATAAATTTAGCTTTCTTAATAAAATAAAGAACTGTTGAAATACTAAGGGGGAGAAATTGAGTGGCGAATCTTTTGGAGCGCTAACGTCACCGCTAATTTTAGCACCCCGAAAAAATTAGCGCCCCTCCACCGGAAATTCAGTTGTAGCGCCCCAAGCAGGAGGCGGGGCTACTGGAAGCGCTCCACCTCCTTCCTGGGGCGTTACAGCTGAATATCGCGGCGCTACGTGCAACAGCGCCACGCACGTCGGCACATAGCGCCACGTCATTGCATGCCTCTTCCCCTGCGCGCACCGGGGCCCTGCTGAACCACCGGGGAGCGGGGTGCCGGAAAAACAGCCCGGCACTCAAGAGGAGCGCCGGGCTGAGCGATCGCGTCCGGCATCCCGCAGAAGAAAATGGAATGGGGCAGGTGCTGGCAGGCAGCCAAAAAAAAATGGCCGTCCAACACCTGCCCCTTTTACTAGCGCCGCCGCGGCTGCAAAAACGCCCCCCCTGACCCTGTCGGACATATCGTCTGGCAATAGGTCAGGGGGCGCAAGGGAAGTTTGCGGCCGGGTGGCTAGTGAGGCGCTGCGCACGGTGATGACGTCATTGCCGGCAGCGCCGCGGGGCGCTACCGACTACTGCCGCCGCTAACCTCCTGCTGAATTTTGCGCTAGGGGATTTGCACTCCGTTAGCACCCCCTAACGAGAGGCGCAAATCAACCCAATTTTTCCCCCATAATATTCTTTTCGTCAGTGCCAACAAGGACAAACCGTATAGACAAAGATTTCCTGTGTACTTTGTGTAAAAGAATGGCAGGCCGGCGAGTGACAGCCGTGGCTCAGTGGGCAGCACTCTCGCCTTCTGAGTCATGAAGGTTGTGGGTTCAAGTCCCGCTCCAGACACTCGAGCACAAAAATCTAGGCTGACACTCCAGTGCAGTACTGAGGGAGTGCTGCACTGTCGGAGGTGCTGTCTTTTGGATGAGATGTTAAACCAAGGCCCCGCCTGCTCTCTCAGGTGGACATAAAAGATCCCATGGCACTATTTCGAAGAAGAGCAGGGGAGTTCTCCCCAGTGTCCTGGCCCATACTTATCCCTCAATCAATGTAACAGAAACAGATGATCTGGTCATTATCACATTGCTGTTTGTGGGAGCTTGCTGTGCACAAATTGGCTGCTGCGCTTCCTACATTACAACAGTGACTTCGCTTCAAAAAGCACTTCATGGCTTTGGGACATCCTGAGGTTGTGAAAGGCAAGTCTTTTGTTTTTCTTCATAAAGAATTGGTTTACAAATTTGTAATACATTGTGCACAGCAGAAATGTTCCTTCATAAGTGTCCCAAATCCTCCTACCAGCTGCCAGAAAAAAATAAACAAGCAAAGAAGCTGTAGTTGATGCAACGAAAGAATGGCAGGCACAACTTCTGACCCGGTTCATGTAAGTTTATTAATTAAATGAATACATTTTACAGCAGGTTTCGATGTAGAGGTGATAGACGGAGGACTTGCGAACAGGACAGTGTGCCGCTTCCCCAGCAGTAAAGGCTGAAGTGTAACCCTGGGACCTACGGCCGGCTTAACACCAGCTGTAGGTAGATTAGTAGGGAGCATCATCAGAGATGCAATCCAGAGTCATTTGTCTAAATTGAACACAATCGATGGTAGCCCAAATGAGTTTAGGGAAGGCAGGTCATGCCTGACAAACCAACCGGATTTTCTTTTGAGGAGGTCACAGGAACTGCTGATGAGGGAGAGGCTGTGGATGTTTGGCCATTTAGAAATTCCCAAAACGTTTAAGAAGGCCCCTCGTCAGATACCTTCTGCGGAATAAAGAATGGAGAGAAGAGACAAATTGGATCGCGTCGAAGGATAGAAAATGGGAGGCAGTTTCTAATGAGAGAATTTCACATTGGAATGCAATAATTTTCAGAGTGCCCACAGGAATCAATCTTAAATCTGCTCTTCCTCCTCATCTTCTTTAATTACTTTGATGGAGGGTTAATAAGCACCATACCTGCAGTCACATTATAGAGAATTGTTTGGGAAAACTAATTCAGTAGTTAACGTGCAGAAGCATCTGTAAAGGGCTTAATATTTGAGCAGATGATTCAGGGTGATTGATCGACCAGTGTAGATTTTTGGAGTGTAATTTAACAGCTAAACGGCGAATATGCTTTTAGAATGAGCTTTACATCAACGTTGGACGCCGTTTTTCTCAGGCTTGTACATTTTGTTCAACTTTGTCGCCTCCTCGGCTAGGATGTTGCAAAATTTGTGATTTTTCATGAATAAGTTTCTGAAAAACAGAATTACAGAAAGGCTACACAGTTTGCAGCTATGTGACACATCTCTCACCTGCACTTATCAATGTATAGACATCTCTCACACACAGGTGCGCACACATGTGTACGCGCACACACAAGCGCTGAATAGATGAAAAAGTGAATGCGGACGTTCAGCCGCTGCCAATGCGGCAAGTTTTCCTGAAGAGACCAAGGGGGAAAGATTCGGTATCGCCCCGTTTGGGGCGCGATTATCGGCTGGGTGCAAAGATTAGCGCCTGGCGCTAATTATCGCCTCCAACTGCAAACTTGGCTTTTATCGCCCCTGGAGGTGATTGGAGCGCTAAATCAGGCGCTTCACACCTGTCTTAAGGCGCTAATGCCGAGGAGCGAGGCGCTACCTCAGAGCGCTGGCGAAGCTCATGTGATGTCAGCCAGTAATGGAACACAGACACACTGGCAACGGCCAGTTCTTAAAGGGGAGGGTCGATCTTCCTCTCCATCCACACCCCGCTCATTGCAGCCTTGAATCTCGGCCTGGAGAGACCTGTACATCAAATCTGCTGGAAAGAACAATGGAGAGACCCAGGGAAAGAGCTCAGAGTGCAGCCCCCATAGTCTCTTCTAAATCGATACAAGGAAGGGCAAATCAAAATGAACCTGCAAAGTGCTGCTCAGTACCCAAAACTCCTTCACACAGCGTTGAATCTCTCCAGAAGTCTCTCTCTCTCTCAGAATGCGTGGTGCAAAAATGTCATCAACAACAAAAGGCAGGAAGCGGTCGCCTTTAAATAGCGCTCCCCAGTCTCTTCCTGACTGCAAAACGCTCACCTCAACCTGTCGTTGCTAGCGGTAGGCGGTAAGGCAGGGGGCGCACGGTGGCATAGTGGTTAGCACTGTTGCCTCACAGCGCCAGGGACCCGGGTTCGAATCCGGCCTCGGGTGACTGTCTGTGTGGAGTTTGCACATTCTCCCCGTGTTTGCGTGGGTTTCCTCCGGGTGCTCCGGTTTCCTCCCACAGTCCAAAGATGTGCAGGTTAGGTTGATTGGCTATGATAAAATTGACCCTTAGTGCTAGGGGGATTAAATACGTGGGGTTGCAGGGATAGGGTGGGATATGTGTTGGTGTAGGGATTACGGGGATCGGGTGGGATATGTGTCGGTGCAGGCTCGATGGGCTGAAATGGCCTCTATCTGCACTGTGGAGTTTCTGTGAATCTGTGAATCAATATCTGGTCCGGGGTGCTACCAAGGCGTTGCATACTCGACTGACGTCACGATCTGCCGGCGCAAGAGATTGTGGCGGTAGTGTTTAGCGCCGCCGCAAAATGTCTGGTTAATTTCGCGAGCGGCGCAAACATCGCTGCGCCCGGCCGCTAGTTGCTTTGCGACCCATTAGCGCCCTCTTAAGGTGCTAACGGGAGGCACAAACCAACTGAATTTCCGCCCCCCCCCCCCCAAGATCTTGACTGAGGTGCTACAGAAGTATGAAATGCTTGGAGAGAGATGTCCCTGGTGGTCATCTCCACATTGACAACCAGGGACTTCTCCCTCTCAAATAACAACAGAAAACGCTGGAAAAACTCAGCAGGCCAGGCAACATCCGTGGAGAGAGAAACAGAGTCAATGTTCCAGGTCGAAACCCTTCGTCAGGACTGAGAAAACACAGGAAATGAAACCGATTAAAAGGCCAGTTTGGGGGCTGGGAAATGGGGATGAAAGAACAAAAGAGAAGTGAAGAGACATTAAGAGGTATTCAAAACCAGACGAGATGGTGATCGGACTAGTGGAGACAAAAGATGGCTCTAGATTAGGTGTGAAATGCGCTGGCAGAGTGGGAGACAGCTGCCATGTGGGAGAGGAAAAAGAGGGGGAAGGGCCAAAACAAAGGTGTGGATAAAAAATATATAAAAATATAATAGGGGCCGAGGTTATGATCTGAAATTGTTGAACTCGATATTGAGTCCGGAAGGCTGTAAAGTGCCTTCTTCTCCCTCTAATGTTTCCCACATTACAACAGCGACTCCAAAAAGTACTGCACTGGCTGTAAAGCGCTTTGAGACCTCCGGTGGTCATGAAGGGTGCTATAGAATAGCTAGTCTTTCTTTTATTGGGACTTACAGCAGTTATCTGCAAAATGCAAGCTATGAATTCTTTGAAACAGTGAGTTGCGTCAATTGAAATTGGGACTTCAATTGTTTTCCAGAGTGCAAAAATAAAAACAACATTCTACTGAAAGAAAAAGAGAAAAATCGATGCAATTGGAGAGCTGGTCGTCGGGCCAGCTGCTCCAGGAGAGCAATTGTCTCGCAGAGGGGTTTGAGGGAGTAGTAACTAGGGCGAGCAGACCCTCTGCCCACTTTCTAATGGGCGGCAATTATTGTGATCTTCTGCATTTAGTGTATTGAAGTGCTTGCCGGCCATTTCATGCTCCTGTGCCATTAAGGTCATCAATCGCTCCGCCATTGGCGGCCGCGCCTTCAGCTGCCGGGGCCCTAAGCTCTGGAATTCCCTCGATAATCCTCTCCGCCTCTCGACCTCTCCTCCTTTAAGACGCTCCTTAAAACCTCCCTCTTTGACCAAGCCTGTCCTAATATCTCCTTATGTGACTCGCTGTCAAATTTTGTTTGATAATCGCTCCTGTGAAGCGCCTTGGGACGTTTACTACGTTAAAGGCGCTGTATGAATATAAGTTGTTGTTGTAGGTTTGATGTTAAAAAATATATATATAAGTGAAGGACCGAGTCCATTTTTTAGCTTTTGCACCAGGTTTGCTCATTGTGTGGAGACAGAGGAAGAGCTCCGATGTATGTTTGGATTTTGTTTTTTTGCCAAGCTTATAAGTCCTTTGTTTTTAGCTTAACCAGGTGTTTAAACCTGTATAAAGCAGGTATCAGTATCTGACAATGGGCAATAACTACAATAGCTGATGTTTAAACCTGTCACTAATGCCACAGTAGTAAGACTCCCAAAATGATTATTAATTTTAACAGTGATTTTTTTTTTAATGTTGTTCCGTATTTCTAAAATTTTCATTAGAAAGACAGGAAACTCTTTGGTATCCGGCACCGACGGGACCGGCATGTTGCTGGTTTATCAAAATTTCCGGATGATGGAGAGGGTTATCTACTGAGGCTATTTTTAACAAAGAAAAATTAAAAAATCAAGAAATGTGCAGTATACGGTAATTGGGCACTCACCTACAGAACGTTGTGTTAAATGGATGGTGGAAGATGCTTGATTAAGTACAGTACTGCCAGTTGAGGGTAATGCAATGCAGTGACTACCAGCAGCGTGGGAGACACACAGTACCCCTGTAAAATGGCGGATCAGAAGAGACTACCGGCAGCGCGGGAGAGTCAGACTCCTGTTAAAGGGGGATTGAGGTGTTCCGACTTCCGACAGCGCCAAGAAGCCGAGGAGTGGCAGTTTGGAGAACTACCCCCACTGACTAACTCGGCCACCGCGGGAGACTCGGACTCGGCAACATTGCCGGTTATTGAGGTGTTGTTTTCGGAGCGAGAATTTTGCCGGTTAATAGAGAATTTGGGATATTTCGGTGCCGTTTAAACGAGTTTCCTGTACATTGCTTTGAAATAATTTTTGGGGGCGGGGCAATTTTTCTTAGCTCCCTACGGTACGTTTGTTTCTCAAGTGACCCAGCTTCAGTACTTCATGGTTGGAGTACGAGCTGAAAGCGGGCAGCAGACAATATCTGAAGACTTTGGCACGTCAGCTGCCGGTGAATGACAGCAACTGCCGCCGGTTGCTGGGGTCGCCAGATGTAGCGCTTTGCCAGGCGCAGCCAGAACATCTGGGCAACAACCAACTTGCAGCATTGGGACGATGTTGCCAATGGTTGGCAAGATCGCTGATGCCCTCAACTGCTCTGCCTGTAGTTCATGCTCGGCTAACACTGCGATGTCAGTTATTGTGTTGCCATATGCGACTGATATGTTGGTCAGTTTTGCCAATACTTTCATCTCTTCTCCCACTTATTGGCATAACACAATGGCCCAATGTCACTACACTAGTGCCCTCCCAAAAATACAGAGGGCCACTGATGGCTGCCGTAAGAACATAAGAAATAGGAACAGGAGTCGGCCACCCCTCGAGCCTGCTCCGCCCCACGGCCCCTCGAGCCCACTCCGCCGTACGGCCCCTCGAGCCTGCTCCGCCGTACGGCCCCTCGAGCCTACTCCGCCGTACGGCCCATCGAGCCTGCTCCGTCACACGGCCCCTCGAGCCTGCTTCGCCACACGGCTCCTCGAGCCTGCTCCGCCACACGGCCCCTCGAGCCTGCTTCGTCACACGGCTCCTCGAGCCTGCTCCGCCACACGGCCCCTCGAGCCTGCTCCGCCATTCAGTAAGATCGTGGCTGATCATCGACCTCAACATCACTTTCCTGCTCAATCCCCATATCCCTCAATTCCCCTAGAGCCCAAAAATCTATCGATCTCAGCCTAGATTTACTCAATGATTCAGCATCCACAGCCCCCTGGGGTAGAGAATTCCAGAGATTCACAACCCTCCGAAAGTGAAGCCCATTTGGGTGTCAGTGAGTGACCGTGTTTGTGATATTGCGGGTTGATGTGTGAAGCCCTTGGAAATTGTGTGTCTCGCAAGGTTTGTTTCAGTTGTACGCTACAACTTGTCTGTGTGCCCTGCCAAAGTGTGGGTGTGCATGAGATGGAATTGAAATAGCTGCAGGGCTTTGTGAGGGCTTGTCATGGGCGACAAATGTGCAACAGGTCAACAGGCTACGCAATACGGCATTAAATCTTCAGCCACTTACTTGGTACAGTGCGCTGTTGGTTAGTCTTGTTTAGCACATAGAAACATAGAAGATAGGAGCAGGAGTAGGCCATTCGGCCCCTCGAGCCTGCTCCGCCATTCAATGAGATCATGGCTGATCATCCAAATTCAGTACCCTGTCCCTGCCTTCTCCCCATACCCCTTGATCCCTTTAGCCTTAAGAAATAGATCTAACTCCTTCTTGAATATATTTAATGAATTGGCCTCTACTGCCTTCTGTGGTAGAGAATTCCACAGGTTCACCACTCTCTGGGTGAAGAAATTCCTCATCTCAGTCCTAAATGGCTTACCCCTTATCCTTAGACTGTGACCCCTGGTTCTGGACTCCCCCGCCATCGGGAACATCCTTCCTGCATCTAGTCTGTCTAGTCCTGTTAGAATTTTATTGCACGCTATCTTCTCCCACATCCTTTCTCTGCCCCGCGGGTACTGTACTAGGTACTGCGCCCTGCTGTCCTCTGGGGACCGGTGCCCCTGGACTGCCAAACCTGGCAAATCTCCCTTCATCCACCTCACCCACTTCGACAGCCACCTGGGGACTGGTGCCACTTGCCTGTAGATTCCCTTTCCAGTCTCCACAGTGGGCAGGATTTTCATTGGGCCGTGGAGGCGGGATTGGAGGCGTGTGGGGGGGTTAAAATCCTGAAATCGGGGGTCCCGACCCCATCCCGCCCCCAACCCGCCTGCATGCCAGTTTCAAAGGAGGCGGGTACCCGCCCCGCACTGGGACCCGCCTCCCCAAGGCGGGAAGGGGATTAGTGCCAATTAACTGCCTGTTAACAGGTAGTTAACAGGCAGTTTTTAGCCTAATCCCTATTTTTAATGTTGGAAGTGTGAGATTCCCGATGGCTCCAAACCACGCCAAGTTAGCGAGGCGGGCCGTCGGGATGAAGGACTTGGAGGGGTCGAGATGTCTGGTGTTCAGGTGAGTGATGGGTGCATGAGTGCAAAGGTAAGTGTGTTTGGTGTGTCTAAAGTGTGTAAAGAAGTTTTACTTACCTTTACAGCCTTCCTTCCTTCAGGTCTCGGGAGTCCCTCATCTCACCGGCACAGAAAGCAGAATGGCCGCGAGCTGTCAAAAATTGCAGCATTCAGCTTTCTGTTCCGGGGAGATCTCTAAATCATCCTGAGAGGAAGGAATTAACTTAGAATACAGATTGTCAGTGTGAAATGCTGATATTTAATCTGTCAAAAGGTCTTGACAGATGAAGTATCAATCTGTGATGTCACCTGTTGCCGGGTGGCCCTTAATTGGCCTGCTGAGCCCGCTGGGCGGACGCAACAAGGTCAAGCAAGTCAAAATCATGTGGGTTGGCTAGAACTCGATGGAGGCGGGACTACAACCCCGAAAGTTGTAGTCCCGCCTCCTACCCGACTCCTCAATTAAAATCCAGCCCATTGGGTTTTCCATCCCTTCAGTCTTGCTGTCACTCCTTCCCCTCCGTAAAGCCTTTGCAAAGGCTGGAGACTTCTACAGTCATTTAAAAAGGCTGACACACTTTTAGTCCCCATATATTCCCACCTTCCACTAAGAGGCTGCATCTCTTTTAATTTGAGCTGTACCCCTTTAAGCATGAAGCACTGCCACAATTTAATGGCCAGTCTTCGCCCAGTTTCAGCTGTGGCTCAGTGGGTAGCACTCTCTATCTCTGGGTCAAGAAGGCTGTGGGTTCATAGTCCCACTCCAGGGATTTGAACACAAAAATCTAGGCTGACACTCTGAGGGAGCGCTGCACGGTTGGAGGTGCTGTCTTTCAAATGAGACATTAAACCGAGGCCCCGTCTGCTCTCTCAGGTGGATATAAAAGATCCCATGGCACTATTTCGAAGACGAGCAGGGGAGTTCTCCCTGGTGTCCTGGGCCAATATTTATCCCTGAATCGACATCACTAAAACAGATTATCTGGTCATTATCATATATTCCTGCTATACAGTAAAGCAGTCCATCAAAAACGACCCCGCCACCGTTCAAGGTCAGGGAGCGTTCATGACCTGAGGTAAGTCTGTCTTCTTTTCTCTTTACTGGCAAAATCATAAATGGAATCGTTTATAAATAGTCACTAATAAATCCAATAGGGAATTCAGGAGAAACTGCTTTACCCAGAGAGTGGTGAGAATGTGGAACTCGCTGCCACAGGGAGTGGTTGAGGCGAATAGTATCGATGCATTTAAGAGGAAGCTGGATAAAGACATGAGGGAGAAGGGAATAGAGGGTTCTGCTGATGGGATGAGATGAAGAGGGGCGGGAGGAAGCTCGTGTGGAGCATAAACACTGGCACGGACCAGTTGGGCCGAATGGCCTGTTTCTGTGCTGTACATTCTCTGTAATTCTTTGTACTGTAATAAGTGTGGCTATGATTTTCCTACAATCTTATCCCGTGCTGTATTAATGACTTTCGAAGGAATTCGTTTTTTATATCAGGGATGTAAAAACATGGAATATCTAGTCCTGCTGAAGTGCCGACTGTAGACTAGCTTATGCTGCAGGGAGGATTAATGGGCTGCAGGCTCACGGTAAGCCAGCGAGGGATTGAAACGGGACCAGTGCATTAGGGTTGAATGAAGTTGAGGTCTACAGTAGTAAGGGGATGGATGTCAAAGCTGTCGATGCAACATTAGGAATCACAGGGGAAGAGAGCAGATACTCATAGTGCATTGCTGAAACCTCTTGCAGCCCACATCTACCTCAGTGGAGAGCCTCAGGAGACTGCATGCTCCATGTGTGTCGGAGGCTCCATTCACAGCACCAGATAACAAGATAGTAGCCCTCGAGGAGCGATTACACAAACGAGGGTTGTATTCCCTAGAATTTAGAAGGTTAAGGGGTGATCTGATCAAAGTTTCCAAGATATTCAGGGGAACAGATAGGGTAGATAGAGAGAAACTGGTTGGAGATTCTCGGACTAGGGGGCATAGTCTAAAAATTAGAACCAGACCTTTCAGGAGTGAAATTAGGAAACACTTCTACACACAAAGGGTGGTAGAAGTTTGGAACTCTCTTCCGCAAACGGCAATTGATGCTGGATCAATTGTTAATTTTAAATCTGAGAAAGATAGATTTTTGTTAACCAAAGGTATTAAGGGATATGGGCCAAAGGTGTGTATATGGAGTTAGGTCACAGATCAGCCATGAATGGCGGAACAGGCTCGAGGGGCTGAATGGCCTCCTCCTGTTCCTGTGTTCCTATGAGAACAGATAAGGGTATTCTGTCCTCCGGGCACTCCAACTTTCTCACTCACATTAGTGGCGGCTGGAAGATATGCCCATTAATGAGTAACCTTGGATTCGATGGACTGGATGGCCTGGTCTCATTTCCTATTTCCTCAATATTCATTCTATTTATGACGATAACACTCTCACCGATGGTGAAGGGCAGCTTGAGGTTCTCAAATTATATTTCATCAGAAAAGAAAGCCAAAAAATACCATTCCTTAATTTCGTGCTGGCATGGGACAACAATGAAATGCCCCAGCTCGCCGCCTTGTTATCACAGCTAGAGATGCTGGAGATATATTAAAGAACAAAAATTAGCATTTCACACGGCTGTGACAGCTGGAGAAGTGGTGCGCTGATTATCACGGAGACCACAGATGATATTGCCTGAATTATAATGAGGGCTAAAGATCACAGCATTTAATTAGCCTCGCGGTGGATTATTAGCTGTCCTCGTGCTGGAAATGATTAGAGGCTCTTGCTCCGTGTCAGGGGCAAACACGAGTACGACACGGGCACCCCGCGCACCGAGCACAGGCCCCGCCGACTGCTGGAGCTTGTCCCTTTCCAACAAAATTATTAATGACTTAATGATTACTCTTCACTGCTCGGATTTATGACTGCTACCTCCAGCTGGTGAATTTTCACCCACCTATGCATAATGAAACGTTAAAAGCCGAGAAAAATACACAGAGCGCTTGCTGCAGTAATCGGCAAACACACAAATCATACTGCTGTATATAAACCTGTGAGCGTTCATTCAAATCGACAGGTACAGTGCTTGAAAATCCACCTGACCTTTTGTGCGGTTTAGTTTGATTTTGCGCCATGCCATTCTCCCAGAGAGGATGTTAAATAATAAATAATGATCAATTTGTGATACAAAATGAACCATTCTCCTTCATTATCCCACCTAAATTGACACTCCCCGTTTCCCCTTGTACATATTTAGACTGCGACCTGCCTTTAGCATTGTCTGCTTCCAGAACCACAAGCTGACTAAATCAGTGCAGCAAGTTAGCGTTAACCTAATAGAGGTCTTTAAAATGATGAAAGGTTTTGATAGAGTGGATACAGAGAGAGCGTTTCCACTTGTGGGGAAGAGCAAAACTAGAGGCCATCAATATAAGATAGTCACCAAGAAATCCTATATGGAATTCAGGAGAAACTTCTTTACCCAGAGAGTGGTGAGAATGTGGAACTCGCTGCCACAGGGAGTGGTTGAAGCAAATAGTATCGATGCATTTAAGGGGAGGCTGGACAAACATATGAGGGAGAAGGGAATAGAGGGTTATGCTGATAGAGTTAGATGAGGAAAGACGGGAGGAGGCTCGAATGGAGCATAAACACCGGTATGGACTGGTTGGGCCGAATGGCCTGTTTCTGTGCCATATATCCGATGTAAATGAATTTAAGATTGTATATAAATGCAGTTACCTCGTACGGCTAAAGATTTGAAGAAGAAGGAAACTCCAGAGGTAAAGCGCTATAAATGGCAAGAGCCTCACCCTCCCTGAGGACCATGATTTAGAAATGATTTTTCTGAATATTCCCATTGATTTAACAGGGTTTCTCTCGGCAAGTTGTGTATTCGCTTCTTCCCTTGGACAAGCAGTAGAGGGCTTGCTGTGGGTGAATTAAGCTTAAGGGGGATCTCCTGACCGCATGTTCCCATTATCACTGGTGTTGGGAGGACCAGAGTTCACGCGGGAAGAATCAGCCAATCACAAGGTAGTTACAGATGAGGGCGGTCATTCGGCCCATCTTAGTTCAGTAAGATCCTAAAGTCCCCCGCACCGCCCCACCCCCCGCAATTCAGCATCCAGTTTTTCTTGAATGATTCCAGAGTTTTTACCTGCACTCCTGGGGAAGAATTTCCTAACATCAGTTCTAAATTTACCTTTTATTAGTTTGTCCGCTTGTCCTACTCTCACAATTTAGAGTAATAATCCAGAGTTAACTATCCCATACATCTCTATAAGTTCACGTCCCTATTGCTTCTTCTCAAGGCCAAAATGCTCAGGTCTGTCCACTCTTTCCTCATAACTAAGAACATTGACACATTGGGCTGGATTTTGCCAATGGGGAGCTTTTGGAGGCGGGACTCCCACTTGTCAGGTTTCAGCCCCGCCTCCATCGACTTTTGGCCAACCCACGCTATTTTTCCTTGATTGAGCTTGTTAAGCCCGCCCAACGGGCATAGCAGGCCAATTAAGGGAAAGCCGGTTACAGAGAGCGTCAACGTATGACGTTTCATCTGTCAAAAAATTTTGACAGATGAATTGTCATCGTTTGACAGCTCTGTGAAGCTTTCAAACACTGACATTCTCTGCAGTTTGATGAGTTCTTGAATTCAAGACTCATCAAACCTCTTTCTTTTGCAGAAATTAGATGGTTGCTGCATCTGAGAATGCAACGGCCATCTGTCATCTCTACCGCGGAGGTCCGAGACTCTCCGTATACCCGCCGACTGAAGCCTGCAGGAAGAAACAAAGGTAAGTAAACTTTTTCTAACACTTTGCACTTACCTCAGATACTCACCTCTCCACACTTGCACCCATCACTCACCTCCACAGCGCACTTTTGGACCCCTCCGACCCCCGCAGACCCACTGCTCGCCTTGGTGACCCTGGCGGGGTTCGGAGCCTTCGGGAAGCCCACACTTGTGTGGGCAAAATGGTGATAATCCTATTTTCTGCCTGTTAACTACCTGTTAACAGGCAGTTAATAGGCTTTAATCCCTTCCCGCCTCCAAGGAGACAGGACCCGGCGCGGGACGGCTACCCGCCTCCTGGCAAGATGGCACGGAGGCAGGTTAGGCACCCGCCCCCAAACTCTACCATTTTCCCGGCAGTCCCGCCTCCAAACCCACTTTCCCAGGGCTGGCAAAATCCAGCCCTAAGGATCAGCGTTGTGGCTCCAATCTGCACTGCTTCCATGTTACTCTTGTGTCCCGGCAACCAGAACTAGATGCAGTACTCAAGGTGCGCTCTGGCCAGAGCGGTATACAATTTGCTCTTGACTTCCTTCGACTTGTACTCTACTGTTTTATATAGTTCAACATTCTGTTGGCTTTGTTGATTGATACGTGGCATTGATTGGAAATGCCATTGTCCATCAGAGGTAAATGTAAATGTGAGAAGACGGTAAATGTAAGGGCTTACTGTGTATGTTTTTGGTCTTCCTACCTAAGGAAGGACATACTTGCCTTGGAGGCGGTGCAACGAAGGTTCACTGGATTGATTCCTGGGATGAGAGGGCTGTCCTATGATGGGAGATTGTGTAGATTGGGCCGATACTCTGGAGTTTAGAAGAATGAGAGGTGATCTCATTGAAACGTCTAAAATTCGTAGAGGGCCTGACAAGGCTGGGGAGTCTAGAACCAGGGGTCATAGTCTCAGGATAAGGGGTCGGCCATTTAGGACTGAGGTGAGGAGGAATTTCTTCACTGAGGGTTGTGAATCTTTGGAATTCTCTACCCCAGAGGGCTGTGGATGCTAAATCATTGAGTATATTCAAGGCTGAGATCGATAGATTTCTGGACTCTAGGGGAATCAAGGGATATGGTGAGCGGGCGGGAAAGTAGAGTTGAGGTCGAAGATCAGCCATGATCTTATTGAATGGCGGAGCAGGCTCGAGGGGCCGTGTGGCGGAGCAGGCTCGAGGGGCCGTATGGCCGACTCCTGGCTCCTAATTCTTATGTTCTTATGACTGCAAAAACCCTTCAAAATACGTATTTTGGAGTGTCACTGAGAGCTGTAGCAGCCAAGTACACGACACAATATTGTGACGTAGGAAATCAAGTGTGAAATGGGGAGCAAGCGCGTGCTTTTAATATAGATAGAGATAGAATTGTTTTAATCTTGGTTTGGTAAGTATTTGAAAAGAAGAATTTCCTTCATATTTCTGGAATCTAGTCAGCACACATTTCAAATTATGTCGTTAGGTATTTTAAACACTGCACTTGGCGTTACAGGTACCGGAGAGGGTTAAACAACATCACAGAAAAATTCTGTTTTCAGTTATACTTTAAGGCAAGTAAATTCTGATTACTGTGTTGGTGGCATGAATCACAAGGCAGCGAAGCTGTGTGCTTTATGGATTGGTCATATTCTTCAAACTGATTTGTTAGCTATTTACTCTATAAGTCCCTCTGCAACCATACCTCGTCCACATAGCCAGAAGATTCAATGTACAGATGGAAGTAGGGCCACTCCTGTACCCTGTTAGATGGGTTTGAATGTGTTCATCAGTGCGGTTTGCCTGGAGGTACACAGGTCAGTGTTTTGCTGTCGTTTCAATGTCAATGGAGTGTCAGAGAAACCAAAGGTGACCTCGTGGTCACTGTGGATTTAGTGTAAGAGATGGACACAGATTTAAGGTGATTGGCAAAAGAACCAGAGGCGACAGGAGGAAAAACTTTTTTACGCAGCGAGTGGTTAGGATTTGGAATGTGCTGCCTGATAGGGCGGTGGATACAGATTCAATAGTCGCCTTCAAAAGGGAATTGGATAAATACTTGAAGGAGACAAAATTGCAGGGATATGGGGAAAGAGCGGGAGAGTGGGGCTGACTGGATTGCTCTTCGAAAGAGCCGGCGCAGACTCGATGGGCCGAATGGCCTCCTTCGTGCTGTTCTTTTCATCGAATCATAGAATGGTTACAGCACAGAAGGAGGCCGTCCAGCCCGTGCCGGCTCTCTGCAAGACCACTTCAGCTAGTCCCACTCCCCGCCCTTTCCCCAGAGCCCTGCAAATTTTTTTCCTTCCGGTACTTATCCAACTCCCTTTTGAAAGCCACGATTGAATCTGCCTCCACCCCCCTCTCAGGCAGTGCAGTCCAGATTCCAACCAGTTTTTCTCCACGTCGCCTTTGGTTCTTCTGCCAATCACCTTAAATCTGTGTCCTCTGGTTCTTGACCCTTCCACCAATGGGAACAGTTTCTCTCTATCTACTCTGTCCAGACCCCTCATGATTTTGAACACCTCGATCAAATCTCCTCTCAATCTTCTCTGCTCCAAGGAGAACAACCCCAGTTTCTCCAGTCTATCCACGTAACTGAAGTCCCTCATCCCTGGAACCATTCTTGTAAATCTTTTCTTCACCCTCTCTAAGGCCTTCACATCCTTCCTAATGTGCGGTGCCCAGAATTGGACACAATACTCCAGTTGGGGCCAAACCAGTGTTTTATAAAGGTTCATCATAACGTCCTTGCTTTTGTACTCTATGCCTCTATTTATGAAGCCCAGGATCCCGTATGCTATTCTACGATTCTGTGAAATTCTAGATGAAAAAACATTTCAGGGAGCTAAGTTCTGTGACGTTTTCATTTTCCATTTGCTAACCTTGTAGGTATGTTCAGAAATCACACTAAAAGATTGTATTGAATGAAAGCGAGAGGAAACCCTATAATAATTACTGGTTCAATCAGCCAAGTCGGGTCAAAGGTGAACAAGCGGTTTATTGCAGACACCTTCCTTGCACGGCCATAGTGCAGCTATCCACACCACGTATCGGCATCAACACGTTTCAGCACCAGGCCATTCAAGTATGATGTTTGACTGGATGTACGATACACAGTTTCACATGTGTACACACCTTCTAGCTAAGGGCAGGGCAGTGTTGTGCAAATCGTAAATGATGTTGCTGGCACGAAGGATATAGTCGTTTCTGAACATAGACTAACCCAATTTAGCTGCCTGACAACACATGACAAATAGAGTGCTTAGGAAAGCCAGTTACCTGTCAACTGACCTGAACTCGTGCGCTAATCTCATGTCTCCCGTTGTCGGAACAAGGAGCTCGGCTCTTTCTCCCAACTGCCTTGCATTGTACCATTCGAGTAAATCTCCTCCGCGCCCTCCCCAAGGCCTTGACATCCTTCCTAAAGTGCGGTGCCCAGAATTGAACACAATCCTCCAGCATACATCGCCAGCTATTGTTCTGCAGCTGTAGTGTAATTTTTTCCACAGCATTCTGCTTCATAAACAGCAAAAAAACATTATTTTAAACATTGCAACATAATACATTTAGCAATGAATATATATTTTTTTACATTTTAAGTGCCACATTTAAACAGTCCCGTTTGATTTCGGACAGATTGTGATTTTGAGAGGCTGTCCCGAAATTTCGACGGTGTAAACCGTATGCCAAAGCCATTTAAGAAAAAAGTTGATTTTTTTCCACTTAACTTTGTGTATCTCATGATGTGAAAGTACTAATTATTGAACACTGGTTAGGCCCCATCTGGTGTATTGTGTCCAATTCTGGGCACCACACTTTAGGAAGGATGACAGGCCTTAGAGAGGGTGCAGAAGAGATTTACTAGAATGGAACCAGGGGATGAGGCACTTCAGTTATGTGGAGAGACTGGAGAAGCTGGGGTTGTTCTCCTTGGAGCAGAGAAGGTTAAGAGGAGAGTTGGTAGAGGTGTTCAAAATCATGAAGGGATTTGATAGAGTAAATAAAGAGAAACTGTTTCCAGTAGCAGGAGGGTCGGTAACCAGAGGACACAGATTTAAGGTAATTGGCAAAAGAACCAGAGGTGACATGAGGAAAAAAAATACGCAGCGAGTTGTTGTGATCTGGAATGCGCTGCCTGAAAGGGCGGTGGAAGCAGATTCAATAGTAACTTTCAAAGGGAATTGGAGAAATATTTGAAGGGAAAAAAAATGTACAGGGCTCTGGGGGAAGAGTGAGGGAGTGGGACTAATTGGAGAGCTCTACCAAAGAGCTGGCACAGGCACGATGGGCTGAATGGCCTCCTCCTGTGCTGTATCATTCGATGATTCTATCATGATTTTTGAAGAACTTTCAACAGCGGAGAAAAAAAGCTCAGAACACCAGCCACGTTCCGTCTCCCATCTGAACCCTAATCCATCGGCTTTTGGACTTGCCGAAAGATGGGCAGCGCTAAATTTACATTTACTGACATTTTCTGTTGCCTAATGCGCTCCAGCATCCTCCTTACCCTTCACACTCCAAAATTCCTTTTTTGCCGTTGTTCATCTTTAGCTGAGATATTAAACCATCTCCTGTTCAGGCAGGTACTGAAGATCCCATGGTACTGTTCTAAAAGGAGAAGGGAGTACCCCCGGTGTCACGGCCAGCATCGCTTCCTCAACCGAGACCATCAAAAAAATTATCTTCAGCGCTCATCCTTCGTATTACAGTTCATGAGACATTGCTGCTGCGAAATGGCTGCTACCTTCACCTACATAACAGTTACTGTACTGCACAGATGATTCATTGTGCAAAGCAATTTGAGTCACAGTGACATGACAAAGCGCTTTATAAGTACCTTTGCTTTTTCTCCTCTCATTTTCTTTTCTTTCCCTAATAGACTATTTAATATTACGTGGGTGAGAATTTTATTGTATGTGACACACGAGAGATGAGCTACTTGTCAAAGTACTTAGCTATCAAGCATGACCCTTTTTTCCCCCAATAATGGGATGCGATGTTACTACGAACTCTAATGTTTTCCATACGGAGCCTGTTATTGGTTCACTCGTCAATGATCAAGGGGAAATGATTCCTTGTAATGTTGTGGGAAATTGGATCATGCAGTAAGTTAACACACTGGCCTTTGACCTCTGGCACCTGGGCTTGGGCCCGGCCAACACTGCGGATAAAACTCTTCTCCCTCTGATTTCTATAAAGGTCCAGCTTGGGGAGAGTCTGAGCGGTTTCAGTTAGGGTTGGCGAGGCAACTGTCACATAGAATCATAGAAAATTAGAAGCAGGAGTCGGCCCTTCGAGCCTGCTTCGCCATTCAATATGATCATGGCTGATCCTCTATCTCAATACCATATTCCCACTCTCTCCCCACACCCATTGATGCCTTTTGTGTCTAGAAATCTATTGATCTCCTTCTTAAATATATTCAGTGACTTGGCCTCCACAGCCTTCTGTGGTAGAGAATTCCACCCTCTGAGTGAAGAAATGTCTCCTCATCTCAGTCCTAAATGTCCTACCCCGTATCCTGAGACTGTGACCCCTCGTTCTAGACCCCCCAGTCAGGGGGAAACATCCTCCCTGCATCCAGTCTGTCTAACCCTGTCGGAATTTTATACGTGTCAATGAGATCCCCTCTCATTTTTCTAAACTCTAGTGAATACAGGCCTGGTCGACCCAATCTCCCCTCATTCGACAGTCCTGCCATCCCAGGAACCAGTCTGGTGAACCTTTGCTGCACTCCCTCTATGGCAGGTATATCCTTTCTTAGGTAAGGCGATCTCCCGGATTGCCCGAGAGTCTCCTGGAAAGAGCCTGAATTTCCTGAGTGCTGCTGCTTGCCGCCTGGGAGAACCTCACCTTCCCGCCGCAGTAGCGTACCACTCCCCCGCTCTGTGATATCACCCCAGTAGCCATGGAGAGCCAGCCCTCGCTTGGGTGGGGAGGGACAGGATACGGCTGCTGGGAGCCTGGGGAGGAGAGAGAGAGAGATAGACGGGGCAAGGAGAGGTGTGGGGCTAGCGTTAGCGAAGACTAGGGGAGCAGAGGATTGAGGCTGGGAGGAAGAGTGGATGAGGGGTGACTCGCGGGCGGGGGGGGGGGCGGGATTGAGGCTTGGAGGCGGGAGGAAAGAGTGACAGCTGACTAGGGTTTAGGGGAGAGGGAGACAAAGGACTGGAGATGGGGTTCAGGGAAGAGAGGGCATAAGGGTTCGGGATGGGAGCTGGGGGACAGAGATGGGTGACTGAGGAATGGGCCGGGGGTGGGGTGTCGGGAGAAGGGGCTCTGGCAGGATGGAGAGAGGGAGAATTGGAAATGGAGTGGGCTTGGGGCACAGTCGGGAGCAGTGGCAGTAACGTGATGAGTGGGTGAGGTGCTGAGAGAGGAGCAGCCAGTATACCTGGAGATCTTACTGTGGGTAAATAGCGAAAGATTGTCTGCACTGGCGGGCGAACGTAAAACAAGGGAATGGAGACCGAAGATTCTCACTGGAAGAATCAAGGGGGAAGGGAATAAACCTCCAGGAATACCTCCAACCAGAGTTGGCCATCCACGTCTCAATCCAGTTCTTGCTGGCCTTGATTCCACACTGCAAGGCTGTCCATTTCCTTGAGTTGCTGTTGTGCAGCTCTTGCAGTTAGTTACAGCCCGGCATTGGCAGAGTCTGGGAGCATGTTGGGTCCATGCTTTATTAACAGAGCACGGTGCCTAGAAAGGAGATCTAAAGAAGAGAAAAGAATATGATCAGTGACCATGGGAGGGTTTAATTAAGTTTCGTTCTGCTATTAAATATTTCAGTGTTTCCATTTCAGCCTACAACATTCTCTAACTCCTACTGTGATCTTAATCTAATTCATCCACTTAAAACCAAGTCAAATCAATCGCTCTTTCAACATTGAACATAGACACATAAATATATTTATTTTTATCTGATTCTTTCCCTAGCTCGCCTGAAGGCAGTGATTTGTGCTCGGGTACGGTGCCATGGGAACCAATAGTCCTCTGGTATCTCAAGCCGAGGCACTCGGTGTCAGCGGGCCATTAGATAATGGGTTGGGGGGGGGACAGATTCACATTGAAGTCCAACCCAATCTTCTTCTAATGTCCATGCCAGTGCACAGTGGAGCAAGCGTTACTGGACAGCAAACCGGGCAGGAGCACTGGCTGATCGAGGGGGGAAAAATGGAAAATAACTGCAAATACTGGAAAAGGAAATAAAAACAGGAAATGCCTGAACGACACAGCAGGTCCATCAGCACCTACAAAGACAAGAGTTAATGCTTTGAGTATAGACCATATGTGTAGAGCTGCTTCCCCCTAGTCCTTGAATGCTGAGACCTGCTGCAGCACCCCCACTGCTGGTTGATGTATAGATAAAAATAGATACTGTTTCCTAACAATCATAGTACAGCACAGAAGGAGGCCATTTGGCCCATCGAGTCTGCGCCGGCTCTTTCGAAGAGCAATCCAGTTAGTCCCACTCCCCCGCTCTTTCCCCATATCCCTGCAATTTTTTCTCCTTCAAGTATTTATCCAATTCCCTTTTGAAGGCGACTATTGAATCTGTGTCCACCGCCCTATCAGGCAGCGCATTCCAAATCCTCACCACTCGTTGCATAAAAAAGTCTATCCTCATGTCGACTCTGGTTCTTTTGCCAATCACCTTAAATCTGTGCCCTCGGGTTATCGGCCCTTCAGCCATTGGAAACAGTTTCTCTTTATTTACTCTATCTAAACCCTTCATGATTTTAAACACCTCAATCAAATCTCCTCTTAGCTTTCTCTGCGCTAAGGAGAACAACCCCCCAGCTTCTCTAGACTATCCACATAACTATAATAATCCCTTATCCCTGAAACCATTCTAGTAAATCTCTTCTGTACCCACTCCAAAGCCTTCACTTCCTTCCTAAAGTGTGGTGTCCAGAATTGGACACAATACTCCAGCAGGTCAGAGGCTGGGTATTCTGCGGTGAGTGTCTCACCTCCTGATTCCCCAAAGCCTTTATACCATCTACAAGGCACAAGTCAGGAGTGTGATGGAATACTCCCCACTTGCCTGGATGAGTGCAGCTCCAACAACACTCAAGAAGCTCGACACCATCCAGGACAAAGCAGCCCGCTTGATTGGCACTCCATCCACCACCTTAAACATTCACTCCCTCCACCACCGGTGCACCGTGGCTGCAGTGTGTACCATCTACAAGATGCACTGCAGCAACTCGCCAAGTCTTCTTCGGCAGCACCTCCCAAACCCGCGACCTCTTCCACCTAGAAGGACAAGGGCAGCAGGCGCATGGGAACACCACCACCTCTAAGTCACACACCATCCTGACTTGGAAATATATCGGCCGTTCCTTTATCGTCGCTGGGTCAAAATCCTGGAACTCCCTCCCTAACAGCACTGTGGGAGCACCTTCACCACACGGACTGCAGCGGTTCAAGAAGGCAGCTCACCACCACCTTCTCAAGGGGCGACTAGGGATGGGCAATAAATGCTGGCCTTGTCAGCGATGCCCACATTCCATGAACAAATTTTTACAAATACTCCAACTGGGGCCGAACTAGTGTTTTATAAAGGTTTAGCATAACTTCCTGGCTTTTGTACTATATTGTTCTACCTATAACGCCCAGGATCCCGTATGCTTTATGAACTACTTATTTCTCTAAATTACAGTGCAACATTGATCTGTGAACTCCGTGATTTTTATCATGGTATTTTTGTATGTGTCAAGTTTCTGTACTTGCCTGATAGATACCCACTAAACACTGCAGAAAAAGTTAGGGCTTGTCCACTCCAGTGTAAGTGAATCATTAACGCCATGATAAGTCTTAATTACTGCCAAACAACTTCTCTGTCACTCTTTGATACCCGGCACCGACGGGACCGGCGTGGTGCCGGTTTATCAAAAAGTCCGGATTACAGAGAGGTATAGTAAAAGGTACGAGAGCTCCGTACACAGCAACAAATCCAGGCTTCCCTGTTGCTTAGCAACATGTACAGGAACTCCAGCCACAGACCAAGCATCCCTGTTGCTTAGCAACAAGTGTAGAAGCCCAGTTACACAGCCACAGATCCAGGAACTGCCACTAATACGAAGTAAAACTTACCTGAACCTACTCCTGAATTTTGCCGGTTAACAGAGGTTTCCGATTAGTGAGGTGCCGGTAAATCGAGAGTTTCCTGTATTACAACTGTGGAGTCTCATTCTTTCAGATTTTAATTATTGTTGGAGATTTAAAAAATAAAAACATTGAAATAACTTTTTTTTTAATCCTTTTCTTCCCATGGCACTATTTCGAAGAAGAGCAGGGGAGTTCTCCCTGGTGTCCTGGGGCCAATATTTATCCCTCAATCAACATCACTAAAAAACAGATTATCTGGTCACCATCACATTGCTGTTTGTGGGAGCTTGCTGTGCGCAAATTGGCTGCCTCATATCCAACATTACAACAATGACTGCACTTCAAAAAGTACTTCATTGGCGCTTTGGGACGTCCGGTGGTCATGAAAGGCGCTATAGAAATGCAAGTTTTTTGTTTCTAACAAAAGCCACTCAATCTCAGCCTTGAAAGCAAGAGTTTGTGCATGTTATGGGAGTTCAACTGTTTTTCCCCAGCCATTTCAACAATTATAATTTTACCGGCAATCATCCTCACAATCGGCAGGCGTAGCGGGACTTTGACGCTCAAAGTGTTTCTAACTTGTGGGGTTCCCATAACCAGGTCCCGCAGACAGTGCAAACAGATGAATGATAGCATTGGGCGGATTAGAATAAAAGGTTGTCAGGCTGTGTGGTGATCCAAAAGATTCTCGTGAATCCTCGGATTTGTTGACACAAGTGTGTGGTTGCTTTGGCTGAAGTTCTAACAAACTGTCACTTTAAAAAGTGCCTTCATGTAGTCTCGGCGCAGCTGTGTAAGGTATTGATAAGCGAAGCTTTATAGTTTATGAGGATGGGGGGGTTTGCCGTTCAGTAAGAAGCAGATAAAGAAGCACTGATGTAGTCTTTGAAAACAGTTTAGTTTTACAGGCAAAGGTTGTTATTATGTCGAAAAAGTGTTTAAATTTAAATGCTGAAAATCTAAAATAGGAACAGAGAATGCTGGCAGCAACTGAAAAGACAAAGGATGGGTTGTCATTCCAGGCACCCTTCCTCTTTTTTATTGGTTTATGGGATGTGGGCGTCGCTGGCAAGGCCGGTATTTATTGCCCATCCCTAGTTGCCCTTGAGAAGGTGGTGGTGAGCCACCTTCTTGAACCGCTGCAGTCTGTGTGGTGAAGGTGCTCCCACAGTGCTGTTAGGGAGGGAGTTCCACGATTTTGACCCAGCGACGATGAAGGATCGTCCGATATATTTCCAAGTCAGGATGGTGTGTGACTTGGAGGGGAACTTGGAGGTGGTGGTGTTCCTATGAGCCTGCTGCCCTTGTCCTTCTAGGTGGAAGAGGTCGCGGATTTGGGAGGTGCTGCCGAAGAAGCCTTGGCGAGTTGCTGCAGTGCATCTTGTAGATGGTCCACACTGCAGCCACGGTGCGCCGGTGGTGGAGGGAGTGAATGTTTAAGGTGGTGGATAGGGTGCTAATCAAGCGGGCTGCTTTGTCCTGGATGGTGTCGAGCTTCTTGAGTGTTGTTGGAGCTGCACTCATCCAGGCAAGTGGAGAGTATTCCATCACACTCCTGTCTTGTGCCTTGTAGATGGCGGAAAGGCTTTGGGGAGTCAGGAGGTGAGACACTTGCTGCAGAATACCCAGCCTCTGACCTGCTCTTGTTGTCACAGTATTTATGTGGTTGGTCCAGTTAAGTTTCTGGTCAATGGTGACCCCCAGGATGTTGATGGCGGGGGATCTTATAAAACAATGAAACATCAGTTTCTCTTATCTGTGTATTTCCAGCACGGTTCCTTAAACTCTTCGTTCATTTGGACCTAGAGATCAGGGGGGTAGAAGTTCGCCTCGGGCAGTGGGGCAGTGCGTGCGGTATTGGATCAGCCGCCTGTTATACGCAGCGTCGGATATTCAATTCAATTGGCTGCAAGAGAACTGAATATCAGACGCTGCGTATAACGGGCGGCCGATCCGAATAGAGACACCGCCCGGGACCAATTTCTCGGCCAGAAGTTGTAATTTCGTGATGATGGCAATGATTCCACAGCACAGTGCCAGTGACGTGGCCATCTATTTTAATTTTGAACGGGTTTTCAGGAAGTTCTGACTTACAATCTTGAGAAAAAAATCCATGTTTCTTACAATCTGTGTTTCATTTCTAAGAGAGATGGATCATGAGTCTGAAAGAAAAAGGAAAGAAAGACTTGCATTTATATAGCCCCTCTCACGGCCACTGCCAATGAAGTACTTTTTGCAGTGTAGTCAGTGTTGTAATGCAGGAAACGCGGCAGACAATTTGCGCACAGCAAGCTCCCACAAACAGCAACGTGATAATCACCGGATCATCTGTTTTAGTGATGTTGATTGAGGGATGAATATTGGCCCCAGGACACCGGGGAGAACTCCCCTGCTCTTCTTCGAAATAGTGCCCATTGTAAGGATTTCGGGGGCTTCCTTTAAACTGGTTTAAGGTAATCTACCTGGCCAGCAGTCTTTTTGCTGCTGCACTCTAAACCAATTTCACTACCCCTCCTTTAGTTCTGAGTGGAGGAACTTATAATTAATGATATTAAAACGGAACACGTGGTTTGGATGAGAGAAAAAAATCAATCTTTATTAACTAAAAGAAACTATAATCACAATATCAAACTATCCCACACGAACACAGTAAAATTGTAAAACTATATAACAAGGGGGTACACACGGCAAAAACGAGGGATACAATGGCTACAATGTTATTTAAACAATCTTAGCAATTCCCTTAAATCACCATCCCCCCTTAACTCCTGCTAGGTTGCCTTGTGTGGAGTCAGAAAATCTGCTGACATGTGGTCCAGCGAAGAGAGAGAGAGAGAGAGAGCTCACCTTATGGTCCCAGGAAGTCAAGAGAGAGTCAAGAGTCAAGAGAGCGAGCTGGCTGCTCAGCCCTTTTTTTATACCTGGTGAGCCCCTCACATCCTGCCTTGCAAGGGCTGTGTGCAAAATTAACCCCAAAGCTGTGATAGGCTAACTCAAAGTGGTTCGATTGAGTTAATGTGATTTTCAGAGCTCCCTGTGCTGAAACAAAAGGGAGGTACATCTGCTCCATTGTCCAGTACTGGGTGATTTAAAATCCTTTCAAATGTTAACGCTTCCCATTTAAGATACAAAAAGTCTCTTCTGCAGTTTAGATGTCCTTTGGATCCACTCGACATACAAACAAATGCTAATAGCATTCAATTGCTTTGTAAACAAAGCATTGTTCTTGTCTTCGGCCATGTGGTGACAGCCATTTTATCCCTGGAAATTTAAAAGCACATCGCTCAGGGATCCTTTAATCAAAAACATGAATCTTCAGAACTGTAAATTATTGCGAATTCTTACACCATGGGATCTTTTACGTCCACCTGAGAGGGCAGACGGGGCCTCGGTTTAACGTCTCATCCGCAAGACGGCACCTCCGACAGTGCAGCACTCCCTCAGCACTGCACTGGAGTGTCAGCTTAGATTTCTGTGCTCAAGTGATCCTTACAATAATATTGCCGTAGAAAATGCTTACAGAGGCAATCTTTAATCTAGAAGGTTTGCTCAGTGCCTTTCCCAATGGAACTAGGTTAGATCACGCACTAATCAAGTGAGAATCATAACAACAACAACTTGTATTTATATAGCTCTTTAACGTAGTAAAACATCCCAAGGCGCTGCACAGGAGCATTTTAAGACAAAAAATTTGACGCCGATCCACATAAGGATAAATTAGGGCAGGTGACCAAAAGCTTGGTCAAAGAGGGAGGTTTTAAGGAGCGTCTTAAAGGAGGAGAGAGAGGCGGAGAGGTTTAGGCAGGGAATTCCAGAGCTTAGGGCCCAGGCAACAGAAGGCACGGCCGCCAATGTTTGAGAGATTATAATCAGGGATGCTCAAGAGGGCAGAATTAGAGGAGCGCAGATATTTCGGGGTGGGGGGGTTGTGGGGCTGGAGGAGATTACAGAGATAGGGAGGGGGCGAGGCCATGGAGGGATTTGAAAACAAGGATGAGAATTTTAAAATTGAGGCGCTGCTTAACCGGGAGCCAATGTAGGTCAGCGAGCACAGGGGAGATGGGCGAACGGGACTTGGTGCGAGTTAGGTTTGCTCAGTGACTTTCCCAAAGAAACTGGTTTAGATCACGTACTAATCAAGTGAGAATCATAGACACAGAACCCATGTTCTATAACTCCATGGCACAGTGCGTAAACACGGTAATGTACTGTGGCAAGCATTGGTAGTCTATTGAATTCTTTGCTTTTGTTGTGGTAATTCAGTGTTGGCTCTACCCGCCCCCCGGCCCCCACCCCCGTACCATTTTCTAATCCTCATGCAATGTTCCAAGTGCCCTCTGTTGGTATTGTGCACCCCCATGGCTAATAGCACTGGATGCAGAGCTCGTATTGTAGTTAGATCCATCAGGCATTCAAGCGTGTACTGCAGTACAGATGAAGAGGATGGAAATTAGGCTAGCGTTTGCAATTGCAAAAGCCTTCCATCGCTGTGCAGTTCGATGCCACAGATACAGAAAATCGTGCTAAAGCCCGCTTCCCCCTTATCTTCTTTGGGTGATTCGCTTCAGATTCTGAGATCCTGGAACCACTTAGTTGATTAGCATCTTAGGGTGACTGACAAGCGAGAGTGTCTCGTCTAAATCTTATTTACAGATAAGGATGAAGCAACTGCAACTGATAGCGTGTAAATTGATAACATCGGATGGTACTCCTGATGGACATATACCCTGCAAACTAATGCAAAGAAAGCCCGAGAGGCTTAAATGGCACAACTGTATTGCGGAGGCGATTTATGCCAAAGGTTTATAAAAACGTAACTTAATCATTTAAAATAAGGAACGATGTGCTTCAGTGTTAGGCTTACTTCCCATTATATTTCTGTCTTTATTAGAAGATGGCGCACACAGAAGGATAAACGAGTAAGAGTGAGTTTAAAAAGTATTAACCCAATCAAAAGAGTTCGAGGGATGCTATAAGCTGCAGAGCCAAAGCTTTAATCGGTTTGAAGATGTCATTCAAATCCATGATCATACAATTGCCTTAAATTCCCTCCTTCCCAGTTATTATTTTCTGTCATGCAGCTAAATCCTAATACAGTCAACTCTTCCTTATCCAGCACCTATGGGCCCAGGATGGTGCCGGTTGATAAAAAAAATTCTGGATAACAGAGAGGTAGACCTACCAAGGCAATTTTTAACACAAACAAAAATAAAAACCACTGACTGCCTCGGCCACCGCGGGAGACTCGGCAAAACGAGTGCTGGATGGATTCGGCAAGATTACCGGTTGTTGAGGTGTTGTTTTGGTTTGAGGTATATCTATTTTGCCGGTTATTAAAGTATTCCGGATGATTAAAGTGCCGTTTAAACAAGAGTTTACTGTAAAAGCCTAACCAGTTTGCATGGCTGATTTTATGATTGGATCAGCAGTACTGCTCCCAGGAAATATTGAACTTATAATATCGGAATCTCCCCATCTCCCAAGTGATCAGGCAGAGTAGAAACCATATATATGTAAATGATATCAAATCTATTCTCATCTATACAGGGAACCATAAACCTTGGCCCCATTGTCAACTATCCTTTCAAAGATTACCCATCAATGAATCATTTCTGGATGGCTCACTGGTAGCTGATACAATATTTTCTGTTTTACCTGCGTTTGGTATTTGGCTTTTTCTTGTATGAACTTGTCTTAACTACACAGTAAAATGGTTTAACAAGTCCAGATTGAATTAAATTAAATTAAATTTAAGGTTCGATAGGGTCGGCGTAGAGAAGATGTTTCCACTTGTGGAGGAGACCAACACTAGGGGCCATCAATATAAGAGCGGGGGAGTTCTCCCCGGTGTCCTGGCCAATATTTGTCCCTCAATCAACATCGCTAAAACAAATTATCTGGTCAGTATCACATTGCTCAATAAGTGTCAGCCGCGACTCAGTGGGCAGCGCTCTTGCCTCTGAGTCAGAAGGTTGTGGGTTCAAGTCCCACTCCAGAGACTTGAGCACAATAAATCAAGGCTGACACTCCAGCGCAGTGCTGAGGGAGTGCTGCACTGTCAGAGGTGCTGTCTTTCGGATGAGACGTTAAACTGAGGCCCGTCTGCTCTCTCAGGCGGATGTAAAAGATCCTATGGCACTATTTTGAGGAAGAGTAACGGAGTTCTCCTGGGGCCAATATTTATCCCTCAATCAACATCACTAAAAAACAGATTATCTGGTCATTATCACATTGCTGTTTATGGGAGCTTGCTGTGCGTAAATTAGCTGCCGTGTTTCTTACATTACAACAGTGACGATACTTCAAAAAGTACTTCATTGGCTGTAAAGCACTTTGGGACGTCCAGTGGTTGTAAAAGGCGCTGTAGAAATGCAAGTCTTTCTTTTTTTTTAAGCTCATGAGGGTGAAAGGAATCGAAGGTTCTGCTGATGGGATGAGATGAAGAGGGGTGGGAGGAGGCTCATGTGGAGCATAAACACCGGCACTGAGCAGAGGGGCCGAATGGCCTGTTTCTGTGCCGTACATTCGATGTAATTCTATGAAATTCTTCTTGTTGGTGTTGAATAGAATGCCCGTTATCTGTTGGAATGATTTCAACCTGCTGGCCAGTGGGACCGTTAATAACGCGAATATCTATCATGCTGAGCTCAGGTTTACATTGATTAGGAGCCTGGTTCAGGCCGGCTGTGTAATTGAAATGAGTGTGAATTGGTGTCGGTCGATTGAAAGGTTGTGTCTGGAGGAAACTGTGCAGAATAAGTGGAAATTCTGCCCGGATAATAAGCCGCTTGCACTTAAAATAATTCATTATGTGCAGAGCTTTGAATGTGAAAAGACAGGCTAGCAATGCAAATTCAGAGGGACCGCCATTATCTCACTGAAAAATGGTCATTCTGTCCCCCGCCCAGTCCCAGTGTATAATTCACATTGGTGGACGGAAAGGCCTGAATCTTTGATCTTGCACGGATGGTACAGCAATGCTCTTGACCGAGGGGTTCCCAAACTCTGGTCCACGCATCCCTGGGGCTGCGCGAGACATCTCTGGGGGGGGGGGGGCGCGGGGCGTGTACGCAGGAGAAACTGACTCATGGTGGATTTTATTTATTGATTATTTTATTTAATTTATTTACTGCCTTTTAATAATAGGCTGCCCAGACGAAGCTTTGAAACTCTGCGGGAATTTGTTGTATAAAGCAATTCACTTACTTCAGGATGCAGCACTGAGAACACAGACACAGAGACGATGAGGTACAGAGCCCTCGCCGCCAATCACGTTCTACAATGCTTGGGATTAAGGCGATAAAATATTATTGTTTTCTTTGGAACAGAGGAGGCTGAGCGGAGACCTTAAAGTCATTGAGTCATAGAGTTATACAGCGAATAAAGAGGCCCTTCGGCCCATCGTGTCCACGCCGGCCATCAAGCACTGTCTATTCTAATCCCATTTTCCAGCACTTGGTCCGTAGCCTTGTATGCTATGGCGTTTCAAGTGCTCATCTAAATGCTTCTTGAATGTTGTGAGGGTTCCTGCCTCTACCACCCTTTCAGGCAGTGAGTTCCAGATTCCAACCACCCTCCGGGTGAAAAAGTTTTTCCTCAAATCCCCTCTAAACCTCCCGCCCCTTACCTTGAAGCTATGCCTCCTGGTTATTGACCCCTCTACTAAGGGGAAAAGTTCCTTTCTATCTACCCTATCTATGCCCCTCATAATTTTGTACACCTCAATCAGGTCCCCCCTCAGCCTTCTCTGCTCTAAGGAAAACAACCCCAGCCTGTCCAGTCTCTCTTCATAGCTGAAGTGCTCCAGCCCAGGTAACATCCTGGTGAATCTCCTCTGCACCCTCTCCAATGCAATCACATCCTTCCTATAGTGTGGCGACCAGAACTGCACACAGTATTCCAGCTGTGGCCTAACTAGCATTTTGTACAGCTCCATCATAACCTCCCTGCTCTTATATTCTATGCCTCAGCTAATGAAGGCAAGTATCCCATATGCCTTTTTAACCATCTTATCTACCTGTCCTGCTGCCTTCAGGGATCTATGTACATGCACACCAAGGTCCCTCTGATCCTCTGCCCTTCCTAGGGTCCTACCATTCATTGTGTATTCCCTAGCCTTGTTTGTCCTCCCAAAATGCATCACCTCACACTTTTCAGGGTTAAATTCCATTTGCCACTGTTCTGCCCATCTGACCAACCTGTCTATATCGTCCTGTAGCCTGAGGTTTCCCTCCTCGCTATTTACCACTCCACCAATTTTCGTGTCATCTGCGAACTTACTGATCATACCTCCTACATTCATATCTAAATCATTAATGTACACTACAAACAGCAAAGGACCCAGCATCGATCCCTGTGGTACACCACTGGACACAGGCTTCCAGTCACAAAAACAACCTTCGACCATCACCCTCTGCCTCCTGCCACTAAGCCAATTTTGGATCCAATATGCTAAATTGCCCTGGATCCCATGGGCTCTTACCTTCTTGACCAGTCTCCCATGTGGGACTTTGTTAAAAGCCTTACTGAAGTCCATGTAGACTACATCAACTGCACTACCCTCATCCACACACCTAGTCACCCCCTCAAAAAATTCAATCAAATTGGCGGTGTATTGAGGTGTATAAAATTATGAGGGGCCTAGATAGAGTGGATAGGAAGGACCTATTTCCCCTAGCAGAGAGATCAATAACCAGGGGCATAGATTTAAAGTAATTTGTAGAAAGTTTAGAGGGGAGTTGAGGAGAACCTTTTTCACCCATGGGGTGGTGGGGGTCTGGAACTCACTGCCTGAAAGGGTGGGAGAGGCAGAATCCCTCATCACATTTAAAAAGTGCTTGGATAGGCACTTGAAGGCCGTAACCTACAGGGCTACGGACCAAGAGCTGGAAAGTGGGATTAGGCTGGAGAGCTCTTTGTCGGCTAGCGCGGAAACGATGGGCCGAATGGCCTCCTTCTGTGCCGTAAATTTCTAGGATTCTATGAATCCTGTGTGTTGGTGGGGGAACGCGGGCCGCTGGTAGACCTGGAAGGGGGTCCGCATTAAGTACAGTTTGGGAACCTCTGCCCTTGGCATAGAAATGAAGATGGGTACAATAAGGAATTAAGCATTATGTAGCTTTCTTCATCCAATAAGATGAAGCACATGTGACGAAAGACATCATAGAACGAGGTGAGATTTTGGAGAAGATTCTGGGCTGGATTTTCATTGAGGAGGCGTGCAGGAGGCGGGACTACAACTTTCGGGGTTGTAGTCCCGCCTCCATCGAGTTGTGGCCAACCCACGCGATTTTAAGGGCCACCCGGCAACAGGTGACATCACAGATTGACATTTCATCTGTCAAGAGCTTTTGACAGATGAAATATCAGTGTTTCACAGCTGTTTGAAGCTGTCAAACACTGACAATCTGTACTCTAAGTTAATTCCTTCCTCTCAGGATGATTTAGAGATCTCTCCAGAACAGAAAGCTGAATGCTGCAACTTTTGACAGATCGCGGCCATTCTGCTTTCTGTGCCGGTGAGATGAGGGACTCCCGAGACCTGAAGGAAGGAAGGCTGTAAAGGTAAGTAAATGTAAGTAAAACTTCTTTAAACACTTTACACACACCAAACACACTTACCTCTGCACTCATGCACCCATCACTCACCTGAACACCGGACATCTCGACCCCTCCAAGCCCTTCAGCCCGACGGCCCGCCTCGCTGACTTGGCGTGGTTTGGAGCCGTCGAGAATCCCACACTTCAACAATGAAAATAGGGATTAGGCTAAAAACTGCCTGTTATCTACCTGTTAACGGGCAGTTAATTGGCACTAACCCCCTTCCCGCCTCAGGGAGGCAGGTCCCAGCACAGGTCGGGTATCCGCCTCCTTTGAAACTGGCATGGAGGCAGGTTGGGTTTGTGCCCCCCGATTTCGAGATTTAACCCCCCACACGCCTCCAATCCCGCCTCCACGGCCCAATGAAAATCCTGCCCTCTGTCTTGTAAAAAAACTTCTGAGGCTGTTAGGATGGCTGTTAACAGAGGTCCCACTGCAGCTGTGTATCTGTAATAGTATACCCTTGGTGCCACTAAGATTTTGGTACGATGTTTAGGGGGCTGGGTACATTTTTGTACAATGCCCACTTTAACCGTGAAAAGCACTCAATGATAGATTTTGCCCTTCCAAACTTGCATTGTTTCTGAAGACAGTGTTTTGAGCTGGATAGCACTCAGGTGAAGTACCAGAATATCCAGGCCTTCCACTAATGGGGGCAGTTTAGAGTGATGAATTAAGAATATCGCGAGGGAAGCGCGTTGCACTAAAGAACGCTGGCTCAAGTGTGATTCTTTTTCTCCCATAATGTGTTGGTGTCAGTATGCTAAGTAAGTCTAGACACAATATTGCTTATGCCATGGATAAGATAATATTAGTGACTGCACAGCACGAGGACTGAAAGAAGGGCTTCGAAGCTGAAAATCCCTGAATCTTGTAAGAGCCCAATTGTTTTCCTGCCCCCCGATTCAGTAAATCTTCCCAGACTGGATGTTGCATCCCTTAATCCCAATCTCTTTCGCCACTCCCCAGCTGACAGCCATTTCATTTAAAATAGTAGCATGAAAATGTCTTAAAGTCTTGCTGTCTTGCCAGAATAAAGCTTCAGAACATAGAAGCACTGAAGCAGCCCACTCACAGCACAGGACTATTCGACCTTAGCGTGCGCCTCATGGCCATTAGGGGGGCCGTTTTATTTTTAAAAGGTCCACGTAGATCTGAGTTGCTTTTGGTTGTGTGTGTGTGTGCATGAGCAATCAGGCTGTGTGCACATGGGCCCTGAACCACCTCAGATTGACGCGCACATCTGCAGTTCGTCCCTGGAAGTTCTGATGTTAGTGAACTACAGGTTACATGTAAAGCAGAAGACTAGGGGGGCTAAATTCGGTTGATTTGCGCCTCCCGTTAGTGCCCTAAGAGGGCGCGGCGCCGCTAATGCCTCCTGCGAAATTCAGCGGGAGGTTAGCGGTGGTGCTAACCGTTAGCGCCGCGCGGCGCTGCACTGCCAGCGATTGCGTCATCACTGTGCGCAGCGCCCCGCTCGCGCCCTGGCGGTAACGTTGGGTGGCGCCCCACCGACCTACCGACAGACGCTATGTCCGCTGGGGTCAGGGGGGCCGACCTGGGGCCGTGGTGGCGCTAGTTAAAGGGGAGGTGGCGGGCGGCCATTTTTGTTGCTGGCCGCCTGCCTGCACCTGCCCCGTTGCTGTCCTCGGCTCCCGTGAAGCCCCGCGGGGTGTTGGCTGCTCTCCGTGAGCCCGGCACTCCTCTTGAGGGCCAGTCTCGTTTGCCGGCACTCCCGATCCCTGGTGGCCCAGCTGGAGGAAGGCCTGCAGTGCCGCGGCACATAGCACCGCGATATTGGCTCGCAACGCCCCAAGAGGGACATGGGGCGCTTCCAGTAGCGCCCCTCCTCCCTCTCGGGGCGCTACCTGGGAAAATCAGCCGCGGGGGGGCGCTAACTTTTTCGGGGCGCTAAAATTGGTGCCCTGTCGAAGGTAGCGATTTTTCCTTCTAGATTTATAATAGTCAGACACATATACAGAGTCACATTGCACTCCTTGGGCAGGATTTTCATTGGGCCGTGGAGGCAGGATTGGAGGCGTGTGGGGGGTTAAAATCCCGAAATCGGGGGGGGCACGAACCCATCCCGCCCCCAACCCGCCTCCATGCCAGTTTCAAAGGAGGCAGGTACCCGCCCCGCACTGGGACCAGCCTCCCCGAGGCGGGAAGGGCATTAGTGCCAATTAACTCCAACCACGCCAAGTTAGCGAGGCAGACCGTCGGGATGAAGGGCTTGGAGGGGTCGAGATGTCCGGTGTTCAGGTGAGTGATGGGTGCATGAGTGCAGAGGTAAGTGTGTTTGGTGTGTTTAAAGTGTTTAAAGAAGTTTTACTTACCTTTACTTACCTTTACAGCCTTCCTTCCTTCAGGTCTCGGGAGTCCCTCATCTCACCGGCACAGAAAGCAGAATGGCCGCAATCTGTCAAAATTTGCAGCATTCAGTTTTCTGTTCCAGAGAGATCTCTAAATCATCCTGAGAGGAAGGAATTAACTTAGAGTACAGTTTTTCAGTGTTTGACAGCTTCAAAGAGCTGCGAAACGCTGATATTTCATCTGTCAAAAGGTCTTGACAGATGAAATATCAATCTGTGATGGCACCTGTTGCCGGGTGGCCCTTAATTGGCCTGCTGAACCCGCTGGGCGGGCTCAACAAGGTCAATCAAGTCAAAATCGCGTGGGTTGGCTAGAACTCGATGGAGGCGGAACTACAACCCCAAAAGTTGTAGTCCCGCCTCCTCAATGAAAATCCAGCCCCTTGTGTCTATCCTAGCTCCTTCCTTTAAAAGATTTGGCTGAGCGAAGAGCAGAGGTGGTGGGAGGTTGGAGGTTGATTGATCTGGTGTGGGGGAGCGGGGGGGAAGAGTAAGGGGATCGTAATAAGAAGCAAACATTAATGGCTTTTACTGTTAACTTTTCTGCACCGGAGAGAAAGACTTGCATTTCTGTAGCGCCTTTCACAACCTCAGGACATCCCAAAGCGCTTCACAGCCAATGAAGTACAGTCACTGTTGTAATGTAGGAAACGCGGCAGCCAAATATGCGCACAGCAAGCTCCCACAAACAGAAATGTGATAGTGACCAGATAATCTGTTTTCTAGTGATGTTGATTGAGGGATAAATAAATATTGGCCCAGGACACTGGGGAGAACTCCCCCTGCTCTTCTTCGAAATAGTGCTTGAAGTAATAAAACTCACTACGCACTTAGTTTGAGTATAAAGCAAGGCTTTAATCAACTTGTTTCAGAACATGGAGGTCTAGTTGTACTTCACTAGTTCCTGTTTACACAATGTCCTGGGAAAGCTGGGCCCACGCCCGAGTATTTATACTCCTTGGATGGCGCCACCAGCTGGCCGTCCAGTGTTATTTCATGAGTCTTTCTTCATGGATCATAAGATTCATAACAGTGCCGTGGGGTCTTTTACATCCACCTGAGAGAGCAGACAGGGTCTGACGGTTTAACGTCTCATCCGAAAGACAGTGGAGCACTCACTCCCTCAGCACTGCCCTGGAGTGTCAAGCCGGGAATGTTTGTGCTCCAGTCCCTGGAGTGGGGACTATGAACCCACAACCTCCCGACTCAGAGAGCGAGGCTGCTGCCCGCTGAGCCACGGCTGACACGCCGATAAATGAAGTGCGTTGTGTGGTTTAACAGTAGGTTATGGAAAAACAGGAAGACCCCAGCAGATTGCACTCTGAAAATGCCATCTATATTCTAAGTTTGTGGCGATACAGCAATGAATTTCAGTAAAAATTGGAAGTAATTGTGCATTAGCAGCTCATTCCCGAACCCTCCATTTGCAATTCTATAGCCTAGAAATGACTGTTGCCGGTATCAGTGGATAAGCGCTCAGTGTGTCCATATTACATTTTAATGGTGGTATTAAATAGATTAATGCCTGCCGACAGCAGAACATGATACGAACACAGTGAGCGCTGGGGTCCTCGAGGATTGCCAACGAGTCGTTTCTGGGCTTCTGCGATTACTGGAACAACACTTTTGTAACAGTTATCGAGAGCAATTTTGTCTTATTTTCCACCTGACTCCACTTTGCCAAGGAAAAACTCTGCGGGTTGTCAGGAGCGGGGAACACACAGCGTGCTGGTCAACTGAGCGCAACAACTGGAGACCGGAGAGCAGAATACGTGCTCCGTTTGGGAAACAGTTTTCATAGGCAGATTTAATTTCCGTGACAATTTTTGTCCTAATGTGCCGTGTTTCCAGGGGAGTTGTTTACTAGCTCGTCCAAACCTGAAGGAAATCTGGGTCTAAATACTAAAAGGGCGAATGGTGAAATGTACATCATCTCACCAGAGATAGAAATGCTTTTAAGCGGATAAACACTTTTTTTTAAAGCATGGAAAGAATGATTTTACCAAACATCACCTTAAGGTGGCTTCACTGCCCCAGAGTTGCGATGGTGTATTGATGCCTAAAGAGAGTTTACATAGCTTGTAAATTTAATTCTGCCGCCTCTTGTGCTCTTACTCAGCCGTGGCTCAGTGGGCAGCACGCTCGCCCCTGAGTCAATGAAAGTTGTGGGTTCAAGCCCTGCTCCAGAGACTCGAGCACAAAAATCCAGGCTGACACTCCCAGTGCAGTGCCGAGGGAGTGCGGCACTGTCGGAGGTGCCGTCTTTCGAATGAGACGTTAAACCGAGGCCCCGTCTGCTCTCTCAGGTGGACGTAAAAGATCCCGTTGCCACTATTTCAGAGAAGAGCAGGGGAGTTCTCCCCAGTGTCCTGGGGCCAATATTTATCCCTCAATCAACATCACTAAAACAGATGATCTGGTCATTATCACATTGCTGTTTGTGGGAGCTTGCTGTGTGCAAATTGGCTGCTGCGTTTCCCACATTACAACAGTGACTACACTTCAAAAAGTACTTCATTGGCTGTAAAGCGCTGTGGGACGTCCGGTGATTGTGAAAGGCGCTATAGAAATGCAAGTCTTTCTTTTTTTTCAATGTTCTTGATTCCCCCCTTCTGAATGTGTTGAACCCCTTGTTATGGTACAGTGTCAGGGGGTCACCTATTAACCCTTGAGTACCTCACCCGAGTTGCCATTATTTATGTGGAAGATTTGACAGCGAATGCTGGTAAGCTATTTGGCCACGGGAGGAAGCACCCACGCACGCAGGCTTTCAGCAGAGGCTGCTGGGCAACGATCGATCGTGGTCGAGAACTCTGACTGATTCCCTCGTCCTAACGCAGGGGCTGCTGAGGCCAATTACGGCCCGCTCACCGCTGCCCCCCAGCCTAGAGCAGCTAACTCTCCGCAGGTCAGGAACGAAAGGCAGGGCCTTTGTGGTGTGCAGGGTGGGGACAGCCACTCACTGAATTCACTGAGCCAGCATGCCACCACCTACATCCCTCTTCGTTCTGACTCTCAGAAAATGCAGCAGTGTGCCCTTGTGATTCTGGTGGGAGGTCCATCCCAAATGCGCTCTTTGAAGCGGCTCTTCTTCACTGGGTCAGCGCTGCACCCTACGTAACTTGGCCCTTTGTTTAGAAGGCAATTTCAAAAGCGTTACCAAAATACTGATTCACTCCCGCTTTGTTTTACAGATGCCGTGTTTTTTCGGAAGTAGGTCACGCGGGACATGCTGTGCATGTTAATGCGGAGTCCGCGTCAGCAACAGCACAGCACAGCTGCAGCTAGTGCCGCTGAAAGTTTATTATTTTTTTCCCCTCGTCCTGCAGTAATCCAATGTCAGCGACGCCCCTCTGGCCCCCTACAAGAGTCTTTCAGCTTTCCAGATACAAACAACATATCTTTTCCGCGCGAGCACTGCCCGGCCCTTAGCTTCAGAACGTCTTCCCTGAAATCAGAATTTGAGAAATGTACGAAACCAAAAAGTCATTCCAAATCGCATTAATTTTAGGGGAAATTTAACAACAAAAAAAATGATTCCGTTTGTGGTGTGGGAATGAGGAGGCAATCTTCAAAGCGATGCATTGATCCCCTCAGGGTGAGATTTGCCAGCGCTGGTTTCTCACGGTCAGGTTTATTGACTGCGCTCAGTGTTGAATAGTTCTGGGTAATTGAATGCCCATGGCACTGGTCGAGATAATACAGCCTCCGTTACATCACACTGAACCTCTGATTCCCAGAATGCTCATTCAGCCTAGAACATTCCATCCGACAAGGAACTCCAGCCAGTTGTTTTTTTCTCTGAATTGAAAGATGCAAGCAGTGTTCCCCGTAATTTTAATTTTGGTGCACGGGCCCTTTAACTGTCTGCGCGGCCCATTCAGTTTCTCGCGCACGCACGGTTATTTACATTGAAAAGCCCGTGAGCGGCCTGCGCCGCTTCGCGAGAACGTTGGACACAAGCAAGGCTAATTTCACTATCGTCTGACTGCCATTGTTTTACTAACTCTGTAAACTCTCCCTATCTCTGTAATCTCCGTCAGACCCACAACCCCCTCTGAGATATCTGCGCACCTCTAATTCTGGCCTCTTGAGCATCCCTGATTATAATCACTCTGTAGTGGCACTACCGAATGTCTCTTACCCGTTGTACATAATTCTCTTCAACGATGTATACCTGTTCGGGCCGTTGCCCCTTTAAGAACTCGAGCCGGCTCAGCTCGGCCTCCCGCTCCCGTGGCAACCGCCGGCCCAGCTCGGCCTCCCGCTCCCGCGACTTCGGCTGCAACGGCCAGCTCCAGTGCCGGGTAAACGTGATAACGCCATCACGCGAGTCACGTGACCGCCCCAAGCGCAGGAAATGCGATGACGTCATCGCGCAAACCTCCGGACTGCCTAGTCAGTCCTCGTGGCGTCCCCGCTGGGGAAAGACCCGTTCCACCGCTCTCCGGCATCTATCCGCGTTGTCTGCTGTATTTCATCTAATCCAACATTAAAAACCTGTTTGTTGTTTTTCCGAGTCGACCTCCGTTATTGGATAGGTATACGACAATACCTACAGCTCCACCATTGGCGGCCGTGCCTTCTGTTGCCGAGGCCCTAAGCTCGGGAATTCCCTCCCTAAACCTCTCCGCCCCGCTACCTCTCTTCCCTCCTTTAAGACGCTCCTTAAAACCTGCCTCTTTGACCAAGCTTTTGGTCACCTGCCCTAATTTATCCTTATGTGGCTCGGTGTCAAATTTTTTGTCTTAAAATACTCCTGTGCAGCGCCTTGGGACGTTTTACTACGTTAAAGGCGCTATATAAATACAAGTTGTTGTTGTTGTTAACAGATTAGCAAACCAAAGTTAGGGTAAACCACACCTCCCCGTAACCCCCCACACCCCCGCCATCCTTTACTTCCTGTACTGAACTTAACCACAGCAGAACGTATGTCAGACTGTGATATGTTACAGATATTTTGACTCTGATCTGAACTTGACAATAGCACCACCAGGTAAGCACCAGGAGAACTGGCTGTTCAAACTGTAAGAATGAACTTGTTAACACATTGATAGGAAATTCTTTTGTCCACTATTTTCAAAAATGCAAAGAATAGGAATATTGTGATGTGACTGCATTAAACATTTGCCCATCAATATCGACAATAGTCATTTTTGGGTTTTGGCCTCAAAATGAGTCACTGCCAAAAATCAGCTGTTCATTATAGGCGTTGCCACAGAGCCATATGATCATCATCTAAAACTGGCTTCCAACATTTCCCCCAGAGACATGAGCACAAAAATCCAGGCTGACACTCCAGTGCAGTACTGAGGGAGCGCTGCACTGTCAGAGGGGCAGTACTGAGGGAGCGCTGCACTGTCGGAGGGGCAGTACTGAGGGAGCGCCGCACTGTCGGAGGGGCAGTACTGAGGGAGCGCTGCACTGTCGGAGGGGCAGTACTGAGGGAGCGCTGCACTGTCAGAGGGGCAGTACTGAGGGAGCGCTGCCCTGTCGGAGGGGCAGTACTGAGGGAGCGCTGCACTGTCAGAGGGGCAGTACTGAGGGAGCGCTGCCCTGTCGGAGGGGTAGTACTGAGGGAGCGCTGCCTTGTCGGAGGGGCAGTACTGAGGGAGCGCTGCCCTGTCGGAGGGGCAGTACTGAGGGAGCGCTGCCTTGTCGGAGGGGCAGTACTGAGGGAGCGCCGCACTGTCGGAGGGGCAGTACTGAAGGAGCGCCGCACTGTCGGAGGGGCAGTATTGAGGGAGCGCTGCACTCAGAGGGGCAGTACTGAGGGAGCGCTGCACTGTCTGAAGTGCCGTCTTTCGGATGAGCCCTTAGACTGAGGCCCCGTCTTGAGATCTCAGGTGGGTGTAAAAGATCCCACGGCACTATTTCGAAGAAGAGCAGGGGAGTTCTCCCCGGTGTCCTGGGGCCAATATTTATCCCTCAATCAACATCACTAAAACAGATTATCTGGTCATTATTATGTTGCTGTTTATGGGAGCTTGCTGTGCACAAATTGGCTGCCGTGTTTCCTACATTACAACAGTGACTACACTTCAAAAGTACTTCATTGGCTGTAAAGCGCTTTGAGACGTCCGGTGGTCGTGAAAGGCGCTATAGAAATGCAAGCCTTTCTTTCTTTCTTTTACCTCGACCTTGTAATAATGGCCATTCTAATAGTTTTTGGAACCAGTACCCTAACCTCTAGAATTGAATAGAGGGTGACTCAGCCTATCCCTTTGTGCCTGCTGCCAAGAAATGGACACTCATCAAGTTCCCATTTCGCTACTGTCATCCCATACAAAATACGGAATTTCTAAATAACTCTTTGTTGAGCCAGTGCCACCAAGATGGTGAGGGTGCAAATGGCCCAGAAATTCGGGTCCCCACGGGTGAGTACGCATGGGGTACTCACCCGTAAGCCCAATGGAAGTGCTGGTTTCGTGCATGAAGGGGTTCAGAGGTGGAACGCGTGCGCGGGGGAGGCTGCGTGTGCGCATCGAACTTACGTTTTTTTTGCAGGTTTTCCCGGGAGGGTAAGTCTCCAGAAGTTAGACATTTAAAAAGCAGTCGCAAGGCCTGCTTTTTACAAGGTAAGTGGTGAATTAATTAAAATTAAAACATTTTTTCCACAGGTTTATTATTTTTAAATACTTTAAAGCAAGGTAAGTTTATTTTTAGCCCCGTTAGAAAATAAAATTATTTTTTTCAAAAATTTAAATTATTGTTTAAAATAGTTATTTCATGTAATTTATAGCTTATTTAAAAAATGTGATTTGAAGATTTAGTGATGTTTTGGGGCTTATAGTATTTATAAGTTTGACAGCTCTTCCTGTCAAACTTATGAATGAAGCATTCCCTGCTCCGATTGGCTCCCCATGGCCCACGTGATCCCAGGGGACGCTTCGAACTAACTGCGCCCCTGGGATACGCAAGCACTGCGCGCCGGCAGTTGGAACAGGCCCAGGATCGGAATCCCACGGGGGCCCACAGCTCAACGGCCGGCGCGCTAGGTAAGTGCAGGTCGGGGGCTTGCACCCGTGGGAAGCCCCCGACCCGAATTTCTGGGCCAATATGATTTTTGCAGCATATCATGTTGACAATGATGCTGACAGTGATAGCCTGTAACTGAAATAATACCAAAATTATAAACATTAATGTACCCCATCTGTACCATCCACCACACTCCTGCTAGCGACACACTTCTCATTTTCTTACATGCTCTTCCATTTCCTCTCCCGACAATACTATCAGCCTTGTCATGGTGGAGTGTTTTCGTGGGAGGAAAATGAGTCATCTTGCAACCCAGAAACCATGAGCCGGAATTATTTTTTACAATTCATTCATGGGATGTGGGCGTCGCTGGCAAGGCCGGCATTTATTGCCCATCCCTAGATGCCCTCGAGAAGGTGGTGGAGAGCCGCCTTCTTGAACCGCTGCAGTCCATGTATGTTTGCTTTGTCAATCTGTTCATGCAGAAATGGCAAAAGCAAAATAAAACATAAAACATACATTTCAGCATTTTTACCAGAATTTCATGTCTGAATTTTTTGAAGGGACTGAGCTTTTTCCTTCAAAGTTAAAGGTTGGAATGATCAAAGACTTGAGCAGGCAACAGTGGAATCAGGAATCCCGATCTGCCATTCTCTCTCTCAAGCGAGTGGATGTAATGGCATTGCAGGATATCATTGAGAAAGTCGTTTCATGCTGTGATAAAACCTATTATGACCTAAGCAGATGTATATATTTCTTAAAAACCTAATTTTAATAGGCCCCAGCTCTTATCAGAAAAACAATGAGATGCCGGAATCCGAGGGGCTGATTTTAACCCGACTCGCTCAGCAGAAACCTGGCGGGCGGGCGGTTAAAATCGCCCTGGGCTCTCACCTGTCCGAAAGCCGCCACGATCGCACCATCTGCAATTTTAACCTGACCCCCTGAGCAGGCAGCGAGGACAGGCGCCCGGAGCCAACAGGGTCCTTCTTTACCTATGCACGTTGCGGCCCGATGACATCATTGAGACCCGACTGTAATTTTAACTCAGGCCCGAGCAGGGAATCCGCCTGGAGTTAAAATCGGGGGATTGGGGTGGGGGGGTGCTGGGGTTCCTGTGTATTTTTGCAATGAAATAAACCATATTGTGCAAGGTGGGACTGCTCACCAGGTTCCCATTTCAGAAAATAAGGACTTCTAAATAATTCAACAAGTTCGGGCTCAGCCAACCCAAGATAGGTTTAAAGACAGTACGAAGAAAACAATGAATATGATTAGTGCAGTATAACATCATGTTGACAAAGATGCTGATCGTGACTGAAATAAGATCAGATTTCTGCCTAGGATGCCCTTGGAAGTGTTGAACAATTCATGCAGGGCGTCTCTCCAGCTCGGCTCAGTGGTAGCAAATTACCTCTCGAGTCAAAGGGTTCAAGTGGGTCAAGCCCTACTTCAGAACTTGAGCACATAATCGAGGGTGACGCTCCAGTGTAGTAGTGAGGGAGTGCTGCACTCAAAATATTGGATGAGATGTTAAATCCAGCCCTTGTTCAGGTGGATGTCAAAGATCCCACGGCTCAATCTAAGGAAGAGCCAGGGGGCTGCTCTGCCAATGGCCTGGCCACCGTTTATCCAAGAACATAGGAAGATAGGAACGGGAGCAGGCCATTCAGCCCCTCGAGCCTGTTCCGCCATTCAATGAGATCATGGCTGATTGCACCTCAACTCAATTTTCTCGCCTTTATTCTATACCCTTACCTAACATTGATCTCAGCCTTGAAACTTACAGTTGGCCCACCATCCACCGTCTTCTGGGGGAGAGAGTTCCTGATTCCCACAACCCTTTGTGTAAAAAGTGCTCAATGATTCCACTCCTGAACGGCCTGGCTCTGATTTTAAGATTATGCCCCCTTGGGCTGGACTCCCCCCACCAGAGGAAATAGTTTCTCCCTATCTACCCTATTAAATCCCTTTATCAATTTAAACACCTCCATTACATCACCCACCAACCTTCTAAACTCCGGGGAATACGAGCCAAGTTTACACAACCTGCCCTGATAGTTTAACCCTTTACACCCTGGTCCCATTCTGGTGATTCGGTGCTGACCCCCCTCCAAGGCCACGAGCTGAATTTGCGTTTCTGAATCATTTGTTTCATTTCTTATGCTACGTGTATTTCTGCGTCAGATTTGTATCGGTCGTGGCTCAGTGGGCGGCACCCTTGCCTCTGAGTCAGAAGGTTGTGGGTTCAAATCCCTCTCCAGAGACTGGAGCACAAAAATCCAGGCTGACACTCCCAGTGCAGTGCTGAGGGAGTGCTGCACTGTCAGAGGTGCTGTCTTTCGGATGAGACGTTAAACCGAGGCCCCGTCTGCTCTCTCGGGTGGACGCAAAAGATTCCAGGGCCATTATTTCAAAGAAGAGCAGGGGAGTTCTCCCCGGTGTCCTGGGGCCAATATTTATCCCTCAATCAACATCACTAAAAACAGATTATCTGGTCATTTATCACGTTGCTGTTTGACATGAATCTTGTCATTCATGTGGAAATTACTTATGAAATGATACTGGGCGGCCTGCTGGTGGCGCTGTCCAGGGAGAGTATAAATACTCGGGCACGGGCCCAGCTTGCTCAGGACATTCTTTAACGGGAACTAGTGAAGGACACAACTAGATCTCCATGTTGAAAACCAGTTGATTAAAGCTTTGTTTAACGCTTAGACCAAGTGCCGAGTAGTTTTCTTACGTCAATTTAATCAACTGCAACCCACTCCACGCTCTGAGTGATTTGGGAACAGAAAGCTACGATTCAAACTGTAGAAGGGAACTCAGACATAGTAATCAATCCATCATGGAGAAACTACTCAGACCCACCCGTCTCGACCTGGACCCGAATTCACTTACAGCTGCTAAGGTTAGGAAACACTGGTATCATACCTTCAGCAACTTCCTCGAGGAGTGTGGTGAGAATGTTCCTAATAAGTTACGAATGCTTGCCAATTATGTATCCCCTCATGTGTTTGACTTTATCGAAGGCTGTGTAGACTATGACTCCGCTATCCAAACACTACAGCAACTATACAGCCCCAAACGAAATTTTTGCTCGGCACCCACTGGCCACAACTCGACAACAACCCGGGGTATCACTTGACGAATATTCACCCTTTCCCTTTGCTTTCCCCTGTCCCAATATGCTTACTTCCACAGTGATCAAATGCCTCGATCAGGTCTTTTCCCTTTGCGGTATGGCCAATTTCAACCACTCTGATTGGGGTCCCTCCTTCATGTCAAGCGAACTCAAAAGTTATCTTTCCCAACGGGGAATCACCACAAGTAAAACGACACCGTATCATCCTATTGGAAACGGACAGGTTGAGAGATACAACGCCATCGTTTGGAACATTGTTCGTCTTGCACTGAAGTCACACAACCTATCAGACCAGCAGTGGGAAACTATGCTCCCTGACGCGTTGCATTCCATCAGGTCTCTTCTTTCTACATCCACCAACGCTGCTCCTCACGAACGATTCTTCGGGTTCCAGCGTCGCTCCACTCATGGGACGTTCCCATGGCAGCTCCTGGCCCCGTGCTGCTCTGAAGATTCGTCCGATCCTCTAAGAGTGATCCCCTCATCGACGAAGTGGAACTGATGGATGTCAATCCCACGTACGCGGACGTGCGGTACCCCGATGGCCGGGAATCCACAGTGTCACTTCGGGATCTGGCTCCCTGCCCAACCGGTCCCACGGACCCAATCGATAGAGGGATCCGTATTAATGACGCCGATACCCTGCGCTCCTCTGAGGATGATGCCCTACCCGGGACATCAAGGGATCTGCCAGCTATTCCGCTGGATCAACCCGGGGAACAGAGCGCTCCCCGCGGGATGCCCACCTGAAGCCAGGATGCCGGTCGGTCACCGACTACTGAGCAGGGTGAAGCCAGCTCTGCGCCTGTGGGAGCCCGCACCCGGAGCCACGATCTCCCCAGACCCCCTCAGGTCGATCAAGGCGACATGGACTCTGCCAGCCCGCCGGTATGAACCAAGCTACCCAGGGACCAAAACACGGTCCGAGGAGACGTGCCTTCCGGCCTCCAACGGAGATCCAAACGACTGCGTCTATTCTTAGTCCGATTAATTCGGTAGAAGGACGCCGCCGGACTTCCAATCTTTCAGGCGGGAAGAATGACACGAATCTTGTCATTCATGTAGAAATGACTTGTGAAATAATACTGGGCGGCCTGCTGGTGGCGCTGTCCAGGGAGAGTATAAATACTCGGGCATGGGCCCAGCTTGCGCAGGACATTCTTTAACAGGATCTAGTGAAGGGCACAACTAGATCTCCATGTGAAAAACAGTTGATTAAAGCCTTGTTTAATACTCAGACCAAGTGCCTAGTAGTTTTTTTACGTCACTGTTTGTCCTTTCTCTTTCCTTTAATTCTGATTGGGGTAACTGTCCCTACCCTGCCCATGTTCCCAGCTGGCCTTTTCCACACATGTTTTGACTTATTGCTGTTTGTGGGATCTTGCTGTGTGCGTGCTGGCTCCTGCATTTCCATACAAAACAACAGTGACGACACTTGTATAGCGGTCCATGGGTTGTGAAAGAGGCTGGGATATCGCGAGGATGTGAAAGGACCCACATCAATGCAATCTTCTTCTTTCTATCTTAAAAAACCTAGCACATTCAATTAATGTTACAATATTTAAGTAACTATGTTATCGCTCTCTGTGTAAAAGTTGTGGTACCTCGATAGGGTCGCGCGGTCCTTCCATTTGACTTCCATTTGCAAAATCTGTCTTCCGTAATAACAGTGTAAAATTGGGTACCGCAGATATTCGCCCAGTGAGATGACTCGTGTAGCAGATTGATTATACAGCCCGGGCTCCAGCGGCTAGAGTAAAGCTATTTCTTTACATCATTAACACACAGCTTGTGAACTGTGTTTGGTGGATGTGTTGCTGCACGTGTTGGCAGATGACAGTGAATCTGAGCTGTGACCTGAATGATGATTACAAGAGGCGCGGACAAGCCAGTCATTGTTTAAGCAAATGAGAAAACAGTACTGACTCTGAGGTGGAAATTTAACCCTTTTGGGGGGGATACTACTGTTTCCCAGTGGTGTGTTCTACAAATGGACCAAAGTGCGATGTATCAAGTCATTTTTAAGTGGTACAGTTGGGATCTGTTAAGCAGCATCCATGAAATGTAACAGTGCTGGGAGTTACCAGAAGCCACAGTAACATCACATCAGATGTCATCACCAGGCACTGTGGGATAAAGAATACCTGACAGGAAAATTCCAGAACATGTCGTGGTTAAGGAGAAAATTTGTTGCACAACCAGAAACTAGCCCCCAATGAGCCAGTCATGAGACGGCTCTTTTATGACTTTTGATCCCAGAACTCGTGCAGTTGGGGCGTGGTAGAAATTTTCCCATTTTCCATTAACCATTATGTATCCCTTTTACTGGTACATTTATGACCAAATTCTACCAAGTACGAGAGGGACACAGATTTAAGGTGTTTGGCAAAAGAACCGGAGGCGACAGGAGGAAAAATCTTTTTACGCAGCGAGTGGTGAGGATTTGGAATGCGCTGCCTGATAGGGCGGTGGACACAGATTCAATAGTCGCCTTCAAAAGGGAATTGGATAAATACTTGAAGGAGAAAAAATTGCAGGGATGTGGGGAAAGAGCGGGGGAGTGGGACTGACTGGATTGCTCTTCGAAAGAGCCGGCGCAGACTCAATGGGCCGAATGGCCTCCTTCTGTGCTGTACTATTCTATGAAATACTGAGGTTGTACCTGTTTATCTAAATGAATGCAGGTTGTTAGTGTACCTAGACCTATTCAGATCTTGATGTTACTCTGTTATGTTGCAAAGTACATGGATATTGGAATGAATTGACCAGTGGTGCCCACAAAGGTCTGTGCTGGGGCCTCAACTATTCACTATATTTATTAATGATTTAGAGAACACAATCGAGAGCCACATATCCAAGTTTGCTGATGACACAAAGATAGGTGGTATAGTAAGTAGTGTAGACGGGAGCATAAAATGACAAAGAGACGTTGATAGATTGAGTGAGTGGCCAAAACTGTGGCAGATTTCAATGCAGTTAAGTGTGAGGTCATCCATTTTAGACCAAAAAAGGATAGGTCTGAGTATTATTTAAGTGGTGAAAAGCTAGGAACAGTGGAGGTCCAAAGAGATTTACGGGTCCATGTACACAGATCACTAAAATGTAGTAGTCGGATACAAAAGTAATTTAAAAGGCTAATGTAATGTTAACCTATATCTAGAGGGCTGGACTATAAAGGGGAGGAGGTTTTGCTGCAGCGATACAAAGCCCTGGTTAGACCACATCTGGAGCCCTGTGTACAGTTCTGGGCACCACACCTTAGAAAGGATATAACGGCCCTGAGTTTGCAGTCGGAAGCTTCCCGCGGGGAAACGCCTCCGATCCGCAAATAAAATACCCGCCTACCTGGTGGTGCGGGAGGTGCGGAGCCTTGCGGTCCTGGGCCTCTCCGGGTACCCGTGGGTAGAGGCCCGCGTATCCCGGGGTTCAGGCGGATCGTGAGCGCCCCTGGGATCATGTGGGCCGGCCCAACCAATGACAGAAGGGAATCCCCATTCATACTTATGGAGATTCCGTATGTACGGAAACCCCGTGAGCATGAATGGGAACACCCAAAAAATACACCTAGACAGCAAATAAATAAATAAATTACGTATTTAAAATTAATTAAAATGCCATTTAATTAAATATTTAGAACAAAAATTACATTTTTTGAAAAATAAATTAACATGTTTTAAAGGGGCTAAAAGTAACCTTATTTTAGTGCCCAGGTTTTTAAATGTATAAATTATTGATAACATTTTATTTTTCTGTTTTTTACAACTGTTACGCTGGTAAAATCAGGCCTTACGCTTGCTTTTACCAGGCGTAAGAGTTTCACGGGCATTCGCTGGGCAGAAGTTGAGCAAATAGTGCAACTCTCTGCCTAACGAATGCCCCTTTCCCAGGGATACGTTGGATCGGTCAAGAGAATTCTTGACACATCACAAGTTCCGGGTTTTAGCGTGCGCTTTGCGGGCCTAAATCTAGAATTTGCACGGCCCCTGTGGGCGCGTGCGCGCCTCATACACACCCGTGGGGGCCGCAGATTACAGCCCATTGACTTTGGAAGGAGTGCAGCGCAGATTCAGCAGAATGTTAGCGGGGTTCCATGTATTAGATTATGAGGTGAGATTGCATAAACTAGGCTTGTCTTCCCTGGAATATAAAAGATTAAGGAGTGATTTAATTGCGGTTGTTAGGATTTTGAAAGGAATTGATAGGGTAGATGGAAAGAAACGTTTTCCGCTGGTGGGGGAAGTGGAGGATAAGGGGACATAACCCGATTGATTTTTGAAAGCCAAGGGTATTAAGGGATATGGAGCCAAAGCGGGCGGATGGAGTTAGGATACAGATCAGCCATGATCTCATTGAATGGTGGAGCAGGCTCGAGGGGCCGAATGGCCTCCTCCTGTTGCTATATTTCTGTGATAGTGCCATAAGGCACATTCTCATCTCAATAGGACCTTGTGACTATTTAATACCTGGAGTGTTAGTTTGAACACTGAATCCTGGCAATCCTGCTGGTTAAGAGCATCTACAGGCAGCGTTCCCGCTAAGCTGTGTGGCGGTCTGGAGGTCCCGCGCAGGCCACTCACCGGCCTTTACACGGGAGAAACCGCGCATGCGTGAAAACTTGAATGGGCCACACTGCCAGTTAAAGGGACCGCGCACAAAAAAAAGAGGGAAATTGTCCACAGGTTATCGGAATCAATCTGACTTGAATGTTGCAATAAAATGTGGCTATGCTCAGATTGTTTAAATATTATATTTGACACAACTGCTGAAATAAACTGGCCGAATCTTTGCTTTAAGTTGTATCTTTTTATATTAGAAGCTCAGTTTCTGCAACCGATTCAGGTTTGAAACAAGAATTGAATGTTTTTATATTAAAACAATGATGTGCAACATGTCGCCTTTGATATAGAGTGACTGCGTAAGTTTATAGGAGGAGGTAAATCGACACCGCTCAGTTGGTATGACACTTTCTACTAATGATCACAAAGACCTTGAGGGGTAATTCCATCATTCTGCATTCCAAGAGAGGTCGTTTCCTCACAGGATTGACGTAGGGCTGGAATATTGTAGACTCAATCCTTTGGCCGTCTTCAGGCTCGTGTCCTAACTCGCACCAAGTCCCGTTCACCCATCACCCCCTGTGCTCGCTGACCAACATTGCCTCCCGGTTGAGCAACGCCTCGATTTTAAAACTCTCGTCCTTGTTTTCAAATCCTTCCATGGCCTCGCCCCCTCCTTATCTCTGTAACCTCCTCCAGCCCCACAACCCTCCGAGATCTCTGCGCTCCTCTAATTCTGGCCTCTCGCGCACCCCCCGATTTTAATCGCTCCACCATTGGCGGCCGTGTCTTCTGTTGCCTGGGCCCTAAGCTCTGGAATTCCCTCCCTAAACCTCTCCGTCTCTCAACCTCTCCTCCTTTAAGACGCTCCTTAAAACCTACCTCTTTATCTGCCCTAGTATCTCCTGTTTGATAATCGCTCCTGTGTAGCGCTTTGGGACGTTTTACTACGTTAAAGGCGCTATATAAATACACATTGCTGTTGTTGAATATGGTTAGTCCCATTTTCTTTTTGTTTAAAGGGACTGTTACTCTGGGGAGGGTGAAAATACATTGAAGGGGCATCCCTTTTAACGTGTGAGGAGAGATTGGGTCAATTAGGCTTATATTCGCTAGAGTTTAGAAGAATGAGAGGGGATCTCATTGAAACTTATAAAATTCTAACAGGACTAAACAGACTAGATGCAGGAAGGATGTTCCTGATGGCGGGGGAGTCCAGAACTAGGGGTCACAGTCTAAGGATAAGGGGTAAGCCATTTAGGACAGAGATGAGGAATTTCTTCACCCAGAGAGTGGTGAACCTGTGGAATTCTCTACCACAGAAGACAGTTGAGGCCAATTCATTAAATATATTCAAGAAGGAGTTAGATATATTTCTTAAGGCTAAAGGGATCAAGGGATATGGGGAGAAGGCAGGGACAGGGTACTGAATTTGGATGATCAGCCATGATCTCATTAAATGGCGGAGCAGGCTCGAGGGGCCGAATGGCCTACTCCTGCTCCTATCTTCTATGTTTCTCTATGTGCCAGGCCTCCCAAAGGCTGCCTTCAGACATTGCACCAATTGAAATATCTCCTGTCAAGTAGAAGGTATTTTTTAAGGAAACAGTCTGTTCCTACGGTCTTCCTGGAGAGAGTTCTTCAAATTGAAACATTTTCCTCCGGGGTGACATTACCCTTTAAACAAAGGCTTAACATCGCAGCCCCGGATCCCTGAATAATTCATCAACTCGCTGTTTGCTGAGACTTCTCCCCGCTGCAACATAAAGCCACACGTCCGTCCGTGGTGGCTGAAACAGGATCCTGAGTGTGGCAGTCAGGTGTTGGGTGTGAGATGGTGGTAAGGTGGCATCGCCAGACTGCAGCACCCCAGTGATACAAGACAAAGAGCTCCACCATTCCAGCTGAAATATGACACACTTTGTAGCATCTCAGCAACAATTTGCATGTCTGTAGCGCCTTGAACACCGTAGAGTGTCCTGCGGAGCTCCAGTGAGCGCGAGTGGCACTCTCAATCCCCTTCTGTAGAAATGGTGCTTTTTCCGTGTCGCACTTTTATGAAAAGAATCACCAGCATTGATCAGAATAAAAATATTTCGATTAATAATGCAGAGTCTGTAATGCTGCGTGCTTCATTGCGGTCTTCCCTGGCAATGTTTTGTTTGGCATTTGTACAGCATTCCGTTCCGCTTCGTTAACAAAAGTGTTGAGCAATGTTCCCTCTGATGGTTTTTTTATTGTGCGCGGTCCCTTTAAATTTGCCGCGTGGGAGCACTCCCGCCTTGTGAGTGGCCTCCTGCGCGGGACCTGCGGACTGCCGCGCGGCTCAGCTCACGCGCAGCTTGGGGGGAACATTAGTGTTGAGCTGTTTATTTTGATTGGATTATTGTCTTCGTTAAAATAATGGACGGGGGAGTTGCACAGCAGCCGGTTAAGGCATTCATTGCTAATATTGCCCAGTGCAATTTCAGACCATTTATTTGTAACTTGGAAAACGCACCTCAGTTGATAAGCACTGATTGTTGATGTGGGTCGACTCTCTCAATTCTACTGAGCTGGAATCAAGTAGACGATGATTTTTGGCCTGGATCCATGTTCAACAACAACTTGTATTTAAATAGCGCCTTTAACGTAGTGAAACATCCCAAGGAGTATTTTAAGACAAAAAATTTGACACCGAGCCACATAAGGAGAAATTAGGGCAGGTGACCAAAAGCTTGGTTAAAGAGGTAGGTTTTAAGGAGCATCTTAAAGGAGGAAAGCGAGGTAGCGAGGCGGAGAGGTTTAGGGAGGGAATTCCAGAGCTTAGGGCCTCGGCAACAGAAGGCACGACCGCCAATGGTGGAGCGATTATAATCAGGGATGCTCAAGAGGGCAGATTTAGAGGAGCGCAGATATCTCGGGGGATTGTGGGGCTGGAGGACATTGCAGAGATAGGGAGGGGCGAGGCCATGGAGGGATTTGAAAACAAGGATGAGAATTTTGAAATCGAGGCGTTGCTTAACCGGGAGCCAGTGTAGGTCAGCGAGCACAGGGGAGATGGGCGAACGGGACTTGGTGTGAGTTAGGACACAGGCAGCCGAGTTTTGGATGACCTCAAGTTTACGTAGGGTAGAGCGTGGGAGGCCGGCCAGGAGTGCGTTGGAATAGTCGAGTCTGGAGGTTCGCTGTAAGCTGCACGGCCACACAGCGCTCCAAGAATCCCGCACAGCGCTCCAGGGATCCCGCACAGCGCTCCAGGGATCCCACACAGCGCTCCAGGGATCCCGCACAGCGCTCCAGGGATCCCGTGCAGCCAGCTTTTCAATACAAAAAACCAAGAATGCACGGTATTTTGAATGGCCCTCCCTCGCAGGGCCAAGCAGAATTAGCGGTCACATCAGTCTAGATACGGTCCACGCAACATGTTACAATAGTTTGACCCAGGAGCCATGAAATTCAGTGTTAGGCAGAAATCTTCAGCTTGTTGTACAAAACTACAAAGACAGAGGGGCAAACGTTTCAATACATGTGCCCAATTGTGTGGATAATTCAGTATTTCCAATCCACAGAGTCTGCAAACCACGCATGTGCAAAAAATGCATCCGCCAGACAGACCAATAATGCATGTTAGCTTATAAAAGGCTACTGTGCCCCATTTTGTCCTATGGGCACTTGAAAGTAGCTTGCGAGTAGTGTACAGCCAAGAGCAATCAGGGCAAGCAAAGGCTCTCTGTAAATACTTTCTAGATGAAACAGCCCCGAGAACAAAGATCATTTACTTGATAATGTGAAGAGCAGAATTATTAAGCATGAGAAAATTATTCTGAGGAACTCAGCGTTTACCTGTGGGTACAACATGTTCTGGAAAGACATGAGGAAGATACTCAGTGATTTAAAATAACCTTCCTATTGACAGCTGCCCTCCTAGTAGGTCAGAGGCAATACTACAGTTGCTGTCATAAGAACACAAGAAACAGGAGCAGGAGTCGGCCATTCAGCCCCTTGAGCCTGCTCCGCCATTTAATAAGATCATGGCCGATCTTCGACCTCACCTCAACTCCACTTTCCCGCCCGATCCCCATATCCCTTGATTCCCCTAGAGTCCAAAAATCTATCGATCTCAGTCTTGAATATACTCAACGACTGAGCATCCACAGCCCTCTGGGGTAGAGAATTCCAAAGACTCACCACCCTCCGAGTGAAGAAATTCCTCCTCATCTCAGTCTTAAATGGCCGACCACTTACCCTGAGATAAAAGCAGAAAATGTTGGAAATACTCAGAAGGTCAGGCAGCATCTGTGGAGAGAGAAACAGAGTTAACGTTTCAGGTCGATGACCCTTCGTCAGAACTGGAAAAAGCTGGAGATGGAACAGGTTTTAAGCAAGGGCAGGGGCAGGGAAAGGGGGGAGGGGAGGAAAGAACAAAAGGGAAGGTCTGTGATAGGGTGGAAGGCAGGAGAGATTAAGAGACAAAGGGGATGACGGTGCGAGGCACCACCCTTATCCTGAGACTGTGACCCCTGGTTCTAGACTCCCCGGCCAAGGGAAACAACTTCTCAGCATCTACCCTGTCACTCCCCCCTCAGCAAGCAGAGCATACTGGTTCATCAATGAGTACAGTCCATCCTGAGGACCAAACCAGATTTGCAAATAATTTGGTCGGACATGGGGGACATGTTGCACATCTGTTTGGTGCAAAACAACTGGTGTAGATGGATTGAAAATTCCAATGCCGGATGCCAAGGAGCATTTCGCAACTGCACTATTGTGAACAAAAAGCAATTTTGTCTCCAAACTATTCCTTTCAGACATTCTTGACTTTTGGGCTAATGTGTGGAAACTGTTCAAGTTTTCTAACCAGAATTAATAATTAATGGTCCACTTGTTACAGTCATGTTCAAGAATCCACCATAGGATCCCGAATTTGTATAGAGTACCCCATCCATATTGTAGGGCGCGGATTACCACCTGGATAAATGCTGCCAAGTATTTGTCTCTCTTTGTATGTCGTGCAGGAATCTGTAGAGCTATCTAGTAAAATAAGCAGGACAATTTTCCCACAACTAAATTTGTTTCCTCATCAGCGGAATGAATATATTGTATCTCGTTAGTAGTTAAAAGCACGATGAAGCATTAAAATAAATACGATTAAATTTATTCAGCAAACTTCATGACCCATCACAGTTATTCAGTGTGGTAATTGGAAATCTGTAAAATTGGGCTTTGGATTCTTCCTGTGTTCTTTAATTAATGCCAGTTTTCTCTTGTGAGTATCTGCTGCAGATCGCAGAAAGCGTTTTGCCTACAGTGCCAGTGACAGTGGCATTTTGTTAGGTACACTGGGCACAATGTCAGTGGATGCCTTGGGTATCCAGATGGCATTGGCAGACAGTCGTGGTGTTTGCAGGCACTTTCCTCTTACTTGCTTTCTAATGTGCTCTCCTTTCCAACCTCTTGCGTTTTCTAAGCGTGTCCCCCTCTCCTACCCCACCATCTCAGTCTCCTGTGTGGGCTGTGCCTCAGTGATCAGCACTCTCGCCAATGAGCCAACAGGTTGTGAGTTCAGAGTCCCCGCTCCAGAGACTTGAACGCAAAGATCTAGGCTGACTCTCCCAGTGCAGTGCTGAGGGAGTGCCGCACTGTCGGAGGTGCCGTCTTTCAGATGTAGACGTTAAACCGAGGCCCCATCTGCCCTCTCAGGTGGACGTAAAAGATCCCACGGCACTGTATCGAAGAAGAGCAGGGGGAGTTCTCCAAGTGTCCTGGGGCCAATATTTATCCCTCAACCAACATCACTAAAAACAGATGATCTGGTCATTATCACATTGCTGTTTGTGGGAGCTTGCTGTGCGCAAATTGGCTGCTGTGTTTCCGACATTACAACAGTGACTACACTTCAAAAAGTATTTCATTGGTTGTAAAGTGCTTTGAGACGTCCTGAGGTTGTGAAAGGTGCTATAGAAATGCAAGTCTTTCTTTCTTTTACCTTATTCTTTCTCTAACCTGTGGCCAATTATATTGCCTTGACTGTCTGGGATCAGCTGAGCCTGGGATTGATCCTGGGACTGCCCTCGTTCCACACTAGGTTGTACTGAATGATAGGAACATAAGAAAGGGCCACTGGGACCATCAAATCTGCTGCATCCAGAGTCCATGTTGGATGATTATTATTGGGAAATATATCGGCCGTTCCTTCATCGTCGCTGGGTCAAAATCCTGGAACTCCCTCCCTAACAGCACTGTGGGAGTACCTTCACCACACGGACTGCAGCGGTTCAAGAAGGAGGCTCACCACCACCTTCTCAAGGGGCAATTAGGGATGGGCAATAAATGCTGGCCTTGCCCAGCGACGCCCACATCCCATGAACAAATTAAAAAACAATGATTCTAATCATGGACATATCCCACCCTCTTTGTCACCCACTCCCTAAAATTCCCTCCCCACGAACAAAAATCGAGCTCTATATTCTTCAAACCCCCTTCTTCACACAGCCATTGGAAGCGGGACTGTCTGCAGACATTTTTCTGATCATTTCTGCAGGACCAAATGAAAGCGCAGGAAACAAAGGTCTTTCAACTGATAGTGTGCTTTGGATTAAAAAAAATGAAATGAGTAGAGACCTTTGACTATATTCCCCATTCCCAATGGCTGACATTTTATAGAATTTTCAATTTCTTTGCTTGATTCTCTTCTATCGCTTTCTCTCGATGATTGACAGGTTGTCCAGCTATTTTGTGTATTCTGCCTCGCCATAAAAGCCGTATTCAGATTGTTTCATCCAGCTGTTTGAGCGTCAGGTGGCTGAAGTAAGTGAAATTCACTCTGGTCATTAAAATTCGACACATCAATTCCTTCATGCCTGACACCATTTTCACTGCCTGTCTGCTGCAGAATAACTTCCAACTAAATATAATGTCCTTCTAAAATTCGACTGCACAAATGGACATAGAGGCTCCTCACAGTATATTTGGCCGCTACAGTTGGCTATATTCATGGCATTTTCTTGTTTTGTAGGAGCTAGTGCCCTTTCTTAGCCTCATACTAATAGAGGAGATCTTGACAACTGACACAATGAGCTATTGATACACTGCTCGTGCAAATACTCAAGGTCTCGCAGTTGTAGCAGCCAGCTTCTGCGAGCCTGCTGTACTCTGTACAATAGACTTCACTGTGCAAAGCCATCTACAAAAGGTCAGCACTGCACAGTGAGAAGTTCAGAGTTGGGAATTAACTGCTGCCATAAATATCGTCGTTAATCGGTGGTCTTTCTTGCTCCACTCTCGCACGCTGTTGTAGTCTCTAACACTACTGACTGGTGTCTTGACAAAGTGCGATGGCTCGGCAAGGACGCTGAGCAAAAAAGGTTGGAGGAGACATTTGGATGCAACTCTTGCCTGTTGAGCTTGGGTGACAGTGAAAGAAATGAAACTTTAGTTTCTGGCTAGTTTTGGTTGTGGTCTAAGCCTGTGGTACTTTTTGGGAGCAAAGCGGGGGGGACGGGAATCTTGGACCTTGGATCTTGGATCTGTCGCACCATCACTATGACGCTGGCTGCTAAACTGGAAGATCTGGAAGTTAAGATGGAGCACCTTCTGATGGATGTGTTTGTAAGTACTGTGTGCTTCTCTTATTCAGCGAATTGAATGTAGTGTTTAAAACCCGGAGCTACAGTCAGTGATTCTCAGTTAACTCTGTAAGGAATGACTTGTTAAGCGTCTGTTAGCAAACCGTGACATTTATAAGGATAAGTATTGATATAGATGATCAAATCCAATGCTCTATAATAAAACACTATAATCTAGTCCTGCTGTGTTGTGAATGTGACAACCCTTGCAATCTTACAATTTAATTTTCAAGAAACTACTTCAAGGGAAATGCTTAAGAATGATTAAAGTACTACTCAATACAATACAATACAATACAAATCGCTTTATTGGCATGATAAGGTACATCTTATGTTGCCAAAGCATCAAAATACATTTATGGTTGAACACATAAACGCGGTTCCATTCATACAGTGTATAAACAGGTATATCCCTGAGTTTATAAATATATTTTCGCCTTGTTTATATATATTCTTGTCTTAGTTTACTGGTTGTCCCTCTGTTCATGGCAAGCTGTAACATAGTGTGCCGCCAGTGTTACACAGCTTCTCTCCTCCCCCAGTAGGAATGGGAGTTTTTGGTTGTCAGTCAGATTTCTGAATTCAGGGCATATTTGTGAGAATTTTTGATAGAAATTCTCTCTGATGCCCTGATATTTTCCACAGGCTGTGAGGAAGTGCATCTCTGTCTCAACTACTCCCTGACTGCAGTGAGAGCATATCCTGTCTTCTCTTGGCAGCCTGGTCTGCCTGTGTCTGCCTTTTTCGATCGCTAGGCTATGTTCGCTAAGTCTGTACCTTGTCAAGGTTCTTCTCAGTTTGTTATCCTTTACCATGGTCAGGTAATCAGCTATGTTGTATTGTCTGTTTAGGGCCAAGTAGCAATTGAGTTTGCTTTGGGTTTTTGTTGTTTCTGCCCAATATGACAGATATTTTTCCTTTTGCTTAGCGACGATTGTGTTGGGTCGAATTCTTTGTGTTACCCTGTCACTGTCCTGGGGCTGGTTATTGTTAGTCACTGTTTTGGACCCTTAATTCAACAACACAATTGTATATTACAGATGTACCCAAGTAATCATAATGTCATTCTTTAATACTGTGTACTTGGCTGAAACAATAGTTATGCGGCTGATTCAGATGTACGTGCTTGTTTCTCCTTCTAATTACCTTCACCTTCGTAGTGTTACCCAACAGAAAAATAGGGCACGATTTCACAGACTGTAATTCTGCATTTACACATCCTCCCCCGCAACGGTTAGGACGCCAGTGAAGGTGGGAGAACTGGAAATAGTGGGAAATGTATCATCTGTTGGAACCACAAACCTTGCTCGGGGTCTAAACAGCAAAAAATAACATTTATATTGTTCCAACTGTTCATTTTCAGATTTAAGAACGAACTTTGTTCACAGAATAAATGAATATTTCCCCAGTGTTTGTGAACTGTCGAGTATTGTCCCTTATAAAATAAACCCAGTAATGCACTTCTAATGATGCAGTTTAATACATGTGCGCATCAGAAGAAAATGCATGTTGGGCAACAGTGGTTTATGACAATAGAATGACTGGTACTCATGAGTGCAACAGATCAAACCCATGTGTGTGTGTGCGCATGTGTGTGTGTGTGTGTGTGTGTGTGCGTATGTGCATGTACATGTGCATTTTTGTGTGTGTATGTGTATGTGCATGTATGTGTGCGTGCGGGTATGTGCATGTGTAACGGAGCATTTACATTATGCAGTTCAGTTGTAGGGTCAGTATATTATTGTAAAGAAATACACTCACAATTAAGTTGCTTAAATTAGTAGTTGATCCTTGATTTTTGCAGGCCTGACATTTGATATTGGAGGTTAGTGGAAGTATAGAGTCATTCATTAACCGGAATATAAATGGCAGCTGTCTTTCAGTGGGCTGAATGAATAAAACATTGTGCACAGTTTTAGAGTAATAGATTTTCTATTGTATTATTGCCATAAGCACTGTGTGATTTGTGTTTACCCTTTATAATAAATCTCTTAGTTCAGTAATCCTCTTTTAGTTACATGGTACAAGGCATGGGCTGTCTCAGTGACAACCTCTTTAGTCAAGTGGTTTCGTAACCACTTGACTTCGCCACCTATGAATGAGGACCTTTGATGGCTCAGAAACGTGCCTTCTGTGCGTACTCAATGTTTTTATTTGCTGTGAGCATTCAATATTTATTGACCAGCGGTGGCAGCCTAACCACCGACAGAAACATTCAACTGCATTCATAGCAAAAGAATTGTGTAATAGATACTGCGCGTATAATTTCAGTCATGATTGTGGAGTAAAGTTACCCCAAAACATCTAGAGACATTGGAGCTCTTCACCGGAATGACAAGAGCCAGTTTCTATTAAAAAAATAAACATATAAATCGTATATATTGTTCAGAATGAATACAGAATGCAAGGGAGTGAGTCCAGGCCTGTAATCTAATCTTGAGGTTTGACAACTTTTGTAAATTGTTCCTGCTTCGTTGCGGTGTCTACTGACATCTTCTAGATCAGATTGGAGCCTCTCACTCTCTCCCAGTAAACTCCCCCCAGTACATAATTGCAAAAGGATTGGGAGCATTTTGTAATTAGTTATAAAGTTGTGCTGCATCTATGTTTAAAAGCCTGAACATGTTTGATTAGACCTGTTGAATTGATCCACTTGTATACTTGTGCAGGGATATGGGGAGAGAGCGGGGGAGTGGGACTGACTGGATTGCTCGCCGCAAGAGCCGGCGCAGACTCGATGGGCCGAATGGCCTCCTTCTGTGCTGCACTATTCCATGATTCTACATGTATGAGTCTACACTACTGAGATTTGGGGCTGGGCGTTAAGCAGAGTCAGTTTTTGGGATGCGAGTATGTGTGGTATGCCAGGTGGTGTAACAATGGGTTAAGAGGCGAGAGGTAGCACCTCTGAAGGGCACCTGGGTAAAAGTTATAATAAGATGATAAATGTCAGTGTTTGCTTCATTTGAGGGATTTCCATATTCAATTCATCAGCCAGACATAGATTCTCATTAAGACCAGAATAGCACCTCTCCATTGAAAGCCTTTCACGACCTCAGGACGTCCTAAAGTGCTTTACAGTCAATGAAGTACTTTTGAAGTGTAGTCACTGTTGTAATGTGGGAAACACAGTGGCCAATTTGCACACAGCAAGCTCCCACAAACAGAAATGTGATAATGACCAGATAATCTGTTTTTATTATGTTGGTTGAGGGATAAATATTGGCCCCAGGGATAACAGCCCTGCTCTTCGAAATAGTGCCGTGGGACCTTTTGAGAGAGCAGACAGGGCCTCAGTTTCGTGTCTTATCTGAAAGATAGCACCTCTGACAGTACAGCACTCCCTCAGTACTTCACTGGAGTGTTAGCCTAGCTTTACTGTGCTCAAGTCTCTGGAGTGGGACTTGAAACCCACAACCTCTTGATTCAAAGGCGAGCGTGCTGCCCACTGAGCCACAACTGATACTGTTGAGGGAAAGGCTGCAGTTTTGCACAAACTGCTTAATTCCTGGTCTATAAGGTATTGCCACAAGCTGACAGCTTTGCTTTCAAACTAAGTTGGTGACCAGGATTTTGTGAGGATTCACGTGACTGCCCATCACAATGGTGACCATGTTTGACCTCTTGTTGTGAATAACACAATGTTTGGTGCTTTGTACTTGGATGTGTCAACATCAGTTGTGGGAACAGTTCGAATAGCTGAGCAAGCAGAGTGGCTGCTTTCACAGATTGGGTTTTACAGACCCACAAACCTGTGCCACTGGGACCAGAGATGTTTCTGGAGTCAGGTTCATGAAGGAAATGATTGCATTTTTGAAACCGGTGTTGATTTGCACGATTGCATTATTGATGGAATTTTTGGATTTCAAATGATGTTCAGATTTGGTGTTCTTAATCTCTGTGTTTTACTCAAGGTGACTCCATCTTTCTCAAGAAGAGAGACAGTGGAGTTAGATTCAATGTTAAAATCATACTGGACTCGCTTCCCCCAGGGCTTGTACACCTGATTAAAACCGTGCCGTTTGGAGTTGATCTCCGAGCTCTTAATATCAAAACAAAAACAAAATACTGCGGATGCTGGAAATCTGAAACAAAAATTCTCAGCCGGTCGGGCAGCATCTGTGGAGAGAGAAACACATTTAACGTTTCAGCTTGAAGACCTGGTCAGAGGCTAGGTATTCTGCGGCGAGTGTCTCACCTCCTGACTCCCCAAAGCCTTTCCACCATCTACAAGGCACAAGTAAGGAGTGTGATGGAATACTCTCCACTTGCCTGGATGAGTGCAGCTCCAACAACACTCGAGAAGCTCGACACCATCCAGGACAAAGCAGCCCGCTTGATTGGCACCCATCCACCACCTTAAACATTCACTCCCTCCACCACCGGCGCACCGTGGCTGCAGTGTGTACCATCTACAAGATGCACTGCAGCAACTCGCCAAGGCTTCTTCGGCAGCACCTCCCAAATCCGCGACCTCTTCCACCTAGAAGGACAAGGGCAGCAGGCGCACAGGAACACCACCACCTCCAAGTTCCCCTCCACGTCACACACCATCCTGACTTGGAAATATATCGGCCGATCCTTCATCGTCACTGGGTCAAAATCCTGGAACTCCCTCCCTAACAGCACTGTGGGAGCACCTTCACCACACGGACTGCAGCGGTTCAAGAAGGAGGCTCACCACCACCTTCTCAAGGGGCAACTAGGGATGGGCAATAAATGCTGGCCTTGCCAGCGACGCCCACATCCCATGAACGGATTAAAAAAAATGTGTCTGACTGTTCTCATCCTGAACTACAACCCATTTAATTATAGAGCTACAATAGCACACAATTAGTTACTGTATTTATTTTCCTGAAATGGAAACTTTTTAGCATTACTAAGAACACCAAACTAGTTACTTGTTCCAAAATGTGCCTCCAGAGATTATAGATTTTATTATTATACAGATTAGGAAGCAACCATCCAGTCGTGTTACCAATAATAATAAGTGTTACATTTGCATCATATTTTAAACAAAGTTCACTGGACACTATCTTGCACTTCCGCGGGTAAAATTCAAAGAAAATATTTTCAGGAAAAGCGAGTGAGCCCCAGAGACAGCAGATATGGTGGCAAAATGAAAGTTGTTTCATTAAACAAGGTCAGCCGAAGATAAGATGGGGGGTCGACCAGCACACCGCAATGCTTTGCATTGTAGCAATTGCAAAGATCTTCTCTTAGGCAGTCCCTCGGAACCGAGGATGACTTGCTTCCACATTAAAAATGAGTTCTCAGGTGACTGATGAGTCCAATGCGGGACCTACGGTCTCTGTCACAGGTGGGGCAGACGGTGGTTGAAGGGGTGGGTGGGTGGGGTGCTTGGGTTGACGTGCGCTCCTTGCGCTGCCTGCGCTCGGCTTCTGCTTGCTCCCGGCGAAGAGACTCGAGGTGTTCGGCGCCTTCCCGGATGCTTCTCCTCCGCTTTGTGCGGACAATTGCAAAGATACACTGATTGTTAGTGTGTATAAGTAGATTCGTAGAATATCAGCCCACAGATACACCGTGTTGTACCGAGACTGCCAGGTATCATTTGACAAAGTTCCGCACAAAAGGTTACTCGTTCAACTCAAAGCGGGTAGGGATGCAGGAAATGGACAGAAGATGTGGTTGAAGGATGGGAACTACAGTAATGGATACTTGTTGGAGGAGCGACATCGGTGTGGGGGGAAGTACTGAGTGGGATGCGTCAGAGATCAGCGTTGGGACCATTGCTGTTTCTAATTGGCATCGATGTGAAACCCAACGCAAATTTGCAGGCGATACCAAACCAAGAAAAGGCAGTGGCTCATGCTTCAGAGGAACTGGAGGAGGCCATTTGGCCCCTCGAGCCTGTTCCGCCATTCATTGCAATCATGTGTGACCTAACTCCATCTACCCGCATTTGCCCCATATCCCTTAATACCTTTGGTTAACAAAACTCTATCTCTCTCAGATTTAAAATTAACAATTGATCTAGCATCAATTGCAGTTTACAGAAGAGAGTTCCAAACTTCTACCACCCTTTGTGTGTAGAAGTGTTTCCTAATTTCACTCCTGAAAGGTCTGGCTCTAATTTTTAGACTCTGCCCCCTAGTCCTAGAATCCCCAACCAGCGGAAATAGTTTCTCTCTCTCTACCCTATCTGTTCCCCTTAATATCTTAAACTTCGATCGAATCATCCCTTTATCTTATAAATTCAAGGGAATACAACCCTAGTTTGTGTAATCTCTCCTCATAACTTAACCCTTGAAGTCCGGGTATCATTCCGGTAAACCTACGCTGCACTCCCTCCAAGGCCAATATATCCTTCCTCAGGTGTGGGGCCCAGAACTGCTCACAGTACTCCAGGTGTGGTCTAACCAGGGTTTTGTACAGCTGCAGCATAACTTCTACCCCCTTGTATTCTAGTCCTCGAGATATAAAGGCCAGCATTCCATTAGCCTTTCAGATTATTTTCTGTGCCTGTTCATGACATTTTAATGATCGATGTACCTGGACCCCCCGAGTCTCTTTGGACCTCCACTGTTTAAGCTTTTCACCATTTAGAAAGTACCCTGTTCGATCCTTTTCAGGTCCAAAGTGGATGACCTCATATTTGCCTAAATTGATATCAATTTGCCACAGTTTTGCCCATTCACTTAATCTCTCAATATCCCTTTGTAATTTTATGCTTTCTTCTACACTGCCTACACTGCCTCCTATCTTTGTGTCATCGGCAAATTTGGACATGTGGCTTTCTATCCCATCATCTAAGTCGTTAATAAATACTGTGAATGGTTCATGCAGGAAATTTAAACTTAGCTTTCTACATATTTAGAATTCCTGCATTGAAGCTCGGGCTACCACAAGCCACAGAACTCACAAGCAGATTGGAATTGTTGGCAATGCAAAATTACTGACTTAAAAGATAATTGGTCAATTCCTGATTCACAAGGAAGTTCAAGGATATGGGTTTAGGGCAAGAAAGAGGTTAAAAACAAAGAGCTGGCTTGAACAACAATAACAGCCTGTATTTATCCAGCGCCTAGTAACATAGTAAAACGTCCCAAGGCGCTTCACAGGAACGATTATCAAACAGAATTTGACACCGTGCCGCATACGGGAATATTAGGACAGGTGATCAAAAGCTTGGTCAAAGAGGTAGGTTTTAAGGAGCGTCTTAAAGGAGGAGAGAGAGGTGGAGAGGTTTAGGGAGGGAATTCCAGAGCTTAGGGCCCAGGCAGCTGAAGGCACGGCCGCCAATGGTGGAGCGATTAAAATCGGGGATGCTCAAGAGGGCAGAATTTAGAGTTCTAAAACAGAATCTGTTTGGTGTTGTGAGCTGAATACGCTAAATGGTCCTTCCCTGTGATTTATGTTGTCTGATTGTAAATCTTTGAGTGCAGCAGCTCACACGATGCTTCGCAAGACTTCTGCTACTGACCTTTCCGTGAAATTGCACGGTGCCAAATTTACCATTGGCTCATTGTCTTGTTTTCAATGACTAATTTTATGAATTGAGACTGATCGTGTTGTCTAATTATTTCAATCATCAATAGCGAGGAATTTGGTGGCACATTCAGAAACCGGCCATTAAAGCTGATCGATAGACAGCAGCTGCTTGTTCTTTCTGAGTAGGAACAAACCAAACGACCAAAGAAATCCTCAGATTTTGTTTGCGGTGGACGTTCGTCCGCCGGAACTTTCGACTTCGTAGATGGAGTGAGATCGAATCGGCCGCCCGCTGTGCACCCCGCCTGAATTTCCATTCCATTGCTGCCTGTGGAACAGAGCATCCGACAGTGTGTATAATAGACAGTCGACCCGCTACTGCCCGCGTTGCACCCCTGCCGAAGTTGAAAGCTCCGCCCATCGTTCATTCTAGTTCCATGTGCGCGCTCTTCTGTAAGAGTGAGGGTCGATGTCCAATGTGACATTGTGTTCCCTCCCACTGTGGCCACAGTTTATTATTTTTCAATGTCATAGAAGTATTCTTTACTAAATCAGTTACAAATGAAAACTCAGTAGGTTTTGACACCTTGGCAAAGGTTTTGAAGAGTTGATTTGCGCGATTGCTTCATGCGAAACAAAGTGTTATTGCCTTAGCAGGAAGTGACATGCATTGCAATCAGTCCATGTTCTGCAAAATTGGTCGAAGCTTATTTATATTCCCTCAGATGTTTTCCCAACACATACGTCCATTGTTTCTGTTGCTGAGCTGTAAGCTTGCCAGTGGCTGCTGTGCACACTCTCTAGATAATGAAGAGTGAAGGCAACCACTGTTGGAGTGTTTAAAATCTAGTGTGATGCTAGTGGGGTGGGGCGGTGGCGTGTTATCAGATTTGACATTTTGCAGTTGGCTGACAAATCCTGTCAGGCTTCCAGATCTGAAAATCTAATTTTATGAATGTGGAGTGTCATTCCCTCCATTCCATTATATAAATTCGATAGATTATTAAAGTAATAAAAATTATTTTTTATTTTATTTTTCTAAAGTTTGTTTATGATATTTCATCTTCTACCTTAATCCCTTGTGTATGTCCCAATCTTTATTTCGCTCTCTGTAAAATGATTAAAAAGTAAATGATAATCTGTGCTTTTTACTTCCTGGTTTGCTGTCTGTGAGAATTCTTTAACCTGATTGGCTGCTCAGCCTGATTGATGACTTCTCTGTTCCTGGAGGCCACAGATCCCCTATAGATGGCGCCAGATTGAAAGTCCCGTTGGAATAGAGGAACTCAATGTCACAGAGCCCGCTAAACCTTTGTGGGCAGCTTTCTTCGAGGTTAGCGGCGAGCGCTGTCCCTTCACCGCTGACCGCAAAATCCGTGCCAATACTGTTCCATTGTTATAAACAGTGTAAAGTATCTATTTAATGCAATAACACACCTTCCCCCCACCCCCCCAAAGCAGAGTTTGAATCTTTTTAGGAAATTAATTCAGTCATTCCTATAGATACTTTATTTTATTTGTTCATGGGATGTGGGCGTCGCTGGCAAGGCCGGCATTTATTGCCCATCCCTAATTTCCCTTGAGAAGGTGGTGGTGAGCCGCCTTCTTGAACTGCTGCCGTCCGTGTGATCTTAGTGTACTTCTTTGTAGGGGTTTGGTAAAACTGAGTGACTTGCTCGGCCATTTCAGAAGGCAGTTAAGAATCGACCACATTGCTGTGGGTCTGGAGTCACATATAGGCCAGACCGGGTAAGGACGGCAGATTTCCTTCCCTAAAGGACATCAGTGAACCAGATGGGTTTTTATGATAATCCAGTAGTTTCATGGTCACCATTGCTGATACTAGATTTATTGGGGGTGAGATTGGACTTGGCCAGGGATGCAGGACAGGTGGTATCACATCGCTCACCTGTTACACGCCTACGACTCAGTTCCCTTGATTTCACTAAGTCTGAACACCAGGCATGTGGTACAACGGACGCCAAATGTGATTCCCCCTGTTTTCCGTCTAATTTCACCCGCACTGAGTCGGAATCTTAAAAACACTGAGCGCAGGTTGGGGGAAAATGAACTCATTGATGAGACAGTAGAACTCTTACATTAATGAGGCATTCGGAGATGCTGTTAAAGTTTATTGAAGCAATAAAGATAACCTCCGACTTTGTTTTCTTTTCACAAATTTTGTTTAGTAACGCTCCCGTGAAGCGCCTTGGGACGTTTTACATAGAAAAATAGGAGCAGGAGTCGGCCCTTCGGCCCTTCGAGCCTGCTCCGCCATTCAATATGATCATGGCTGATCCTCTATCTCAATACCAAAATCCTGCTCTCTCCCCATACCCCTTGATGCCCCTTGTGTCTAGAAATCTATCTCTCTCCTTAAATATATTCAGTGACTTGGCCTCCACAGCCTTCTGTGGTAGAGAATTCCACAGGTTCACCACCCTCTGAGTGAAGAAATTTCTCCTCATCTCAGTCCTAAATGTCCTACCCCGTATCCTGAGACTGTGACCCCTGGTTCTAGACCCCCCCAGCCAGGGGAAACATCCTCCCTGCATCCTGCATTTACTACGTTAACGACGCCATATAAATACAAGTTGTTGTTGTTGATTTCACACAGCGTGATGCTATCGCCATGGTGCACTGGCACATCATCTTACAGAGATGGTGCGAGCTCCACCTATCGTATCCCCATACTGTGGCTCAAAACTGGACAATCAGAGGCAAGGCACCATTCTGCAATGACAAATTGCCAGGGCTGCTCTCACACACTTCCCAGTGGTCAGCTATAGATCACAACTGAAAGGGACAAGAAAGGAAGGTTAGCTTCTATACAGTCTGTGGCTACAGAACCATTGCATAGGGCAGTAATCTGTCACCGTATGATTTACAGATTGGACATGCTGCCATTTACACAAGTGTGATGGAAGCTTCAGTTTTGCCCGTAATCACTGAAGCTTCTCCTCGACAAATCTAGAGAAAATACATTCTTTGAGCAGATGAAGCTGTATTTTCTCGACCTCGGCGGGTCCGTAGCGGGTCCCGGCCCCACTGCTGGCTCCAGCCCGCTGCGTAGAATGATTTTCCCCTGATTGGGCTTGTTAAGCCCGGCCAGCGCGTTAGCCGGACAATTGAAGGAAGCGGGTCTGATGATGTCATTTGATGACGCGTCATCAGCCGGTTTCCTTAAAGGGGCCATGCGCAAATTGATTTTGACATTTGTGCTGTCAGTGTTCTACAGCATTGAGGTGCTGCAAACACTGACAGGCACTGCACAGAGGTGCAGGGCTACACCCAGGCTCACTCAGGGTAGGACATTTAGGACTGAGATGAGGAGAACTTTCTTCACTCAGAGGGTGGTGAACCTGTGGAATTCTCTACCACAGAAGGCTGTGGAGGCCAAGTCACTGAATATATTTAAGAAGGAGGTAGATAGATTTCTAGACACAAAAGGCATCAAGGGGTATGGGGAGAGAGCGGGAATATGGTATTGAGATAGAGGATCAGCCATGATCATATTGAATGGCGGAGCAGGCTCGAAGGGCCAAATGGCCGACTCCTGCTCCTATTTTTCTATGTTTCTATGACTCCCTCCATTGCTGGTCATCTTCCAAAATTCTATGGACTTGGGCATAGTTCCCATGGATTGGAGGGTAGCTAATGTTACCCCACTATTTAAAAAAGGTGGTAGAGAGAAAACGGGGAATTACAGACCGGTAAGCCTGACATCGGTAGTGGGGAAAATGCTAGAGTCCATTATAAAGGATGTAATAGCAGAGCACTTGGAAAACAGTGACAGGATCGGACAAAGTCAACATGGATTTACAAAAGGTAGATCGTGCTTGACTAATCTACTGGAATTTTTTGAGGATGTAACTGGTAAAATAGATAAGGGAGAACCAGTGGATGTGGTGTATTTGGACTTTCAGAAGGCTTTCGATAAGGTCCCACATAAGAGATTAGCGTGCAAAGTTAAAGCACATGGGATTGGGGGTAAGGTACTAACTTGGATAGAGAACTGGTTGGCAGACAGGAAGCAAAGAGTTGGAATAAACTGGTCTTTTTCTGAGTGGCAGGCAGTGACTAGTGGGGTACCGCAGGGATCGGTGCTAGGACCCCAGCTATTCACAATACATATTAATGATCTAGACGAGGGAACTAGATGTAATATCTCCAAGTTTGCAGACGACACAAAGCTGGGTGGGCGTGTGTGCTGTGAGGAGGATGCCGAGAAACTCCAGTATGATTTGGACAGGTTGGGTGATTGGGCAGATGTATGGCAGATGCAGTATAATGTGGATAAATGCGAGGTTATCCACTTTGGTGGCAAAAACAGGAAGGCAGATTATTATCTGAACGGCAATAGATTGGGAGAAGGGGAAGTGCAACGAGACCTGGGTGTCCTTGTGCACCAGTCACTGAAGGTAAGCATGCAGGTGCAGCAGGCGGTTAAGAAGGCAAATGGTATGTTGGCATTCGTAGCGAGAGGATTCAAGTACAGGAACAAGGATGTCTTGCTGCAGTTGTACAGGGCCTTGGTGAGACCACACCTTGAGTATTGTGTGCAGTTTTGGTCACCTTATCTGAGGAAGGATGTTCTTGCCATGGAGGGAGTGCAGCGAAGATTCACAAGGCTGATACCTGGGGTGGCAGGAATGACGAATGAGGAGAGATTGGGTCGATTGGGCTTATACTCGCTGGAGTTTAGAAGAATGAGAGGGGATCTCATTGAAACTTATAAAATTCTAACAGGACTGGACAGACTAGATGCAGGAAGGATGTTCCCAATGGCAGGGGAGTCCAGAACCAGGGGTCACAGTCTAAGGATAAGGGGTAAGCCATTTAGGACAGAGATGAGGAGGAATTTCTTCACCCAGAGAGTGGTGAACCTGTGAAATTCTCTACCACAAAAGGCAGTTGGGGCCAATTCATTAAATATATTCAAGAAGGAGTTAGATATATTTCTTAAGGCTAAAGGGATCAAGGGATATGGGGAGAAGGCAGGGACAGGGTACTGAATTTGGATGATCAGCCATGATCTCATTGAATGGCAGAGCAGGCCCGAGGGGCCGAATGGCCTACTCCTGCTCCTATCTTCTATGTTTCTATACACCAACCCCCTTTGCAATAAAGGCTAACAGACCATTTGCTTTCCTAATTGCTCGCTGTACCTGCATGTTAACATTCTGTGATTTGTGTACAAGGACACCCAAATCCTTCCGAACACCAACATTTCCCAATCTCTCACCTTTTAAAAATTACCCTGCTTTTCTATTCTTTCTACCAAAGTGGATAATTTCACACTTCCCCACATTATACTCCATCTGCCACCTTCTCTGGTGGTTTCGCCAGTCTCTCGGCAAACTTATGGCAGGAGATAGGGAGAGCAACGTTCCCGCTAAGCTGCACGGTCTGGAGGTCCCGCGCCGGCCGCTCACCAGCTTTCAAACAGAAGAAACCGCGCATGCGCAAAAATTTGAATGGGCCGCGCAGCCAGTTAATGGGACTGTGGTAAACCACTGTTTGTATTCCACTGTGTACATGCCTGGACATGCCTCGGCTGACTCCTCCCACAAGTCCTAGTATAAAGGTGACTGCTCCCCAGCCCTTTGTATTTCTGGACCGGTCGACCACTCGAGGCAGACCTTCATTCTTTTGTTAATAAAAGCCTTTAGTTACTCTCTTAACTCTCAGTCTTTTATGAGTAATTGATAGCGCATCAATTTTATTAACAAAATTTTTATAATGGAGAAGATCCTCACACCAGCATGCCTGGACTTAGATCATCGGGAGGCGGACTCATCCACCAAGTTTACTCACTGGCTTAAGTGTTTCGAAAAATTCCTGACCACCTCCGCAGCAATCAAATCGGACGAGGACAAACTGGATGTCCTGACCTCCAAAGTGAACCACCGAGTGTACTCGGTCATCCAAGACGCGACCTCGTACGCGGACGCTATCAAGCTCCTCAAGGACCAGTACACGCGCCCAGTGAACGAAGTGTACGCCAGGCACCTTCTGGGGAGTCGTAAACAACAACCTGGGGAATCGACCGTGGAATACCTTCAGGCACTGTCTGTGCTTGGCCGGGCCTGTGGTTGTAAGGATGTAAAGGCCGCCGTGTACACAGAGGAACTTATCCGGGACGCTTTTGTAGCGGGCCACAGATCCAATTACACCCGACAGCGACTGTTGGAGCAGAGTGACCTCGACCTCAACAAGGCCTCTGAACTCGCACTATCATTGGATGCAGCCTACCGGGGCATGGATGCCTACTCCTCTGCACCGTGGACGCCGCGGGGAATGACAGCCTGGGACACGGTAGGACCGCCTCATAGCGCCGTGCCACCCCAGCCACACCCCAGCAATGGCCCAACTACCGCAGCAGTGTCCCAAAGCCAGACAGCAGTGCCCCAAGGCCAGAAATGCTACTTCTGTGGCCAGGCAAAACACCCCAGAGCGCGCTGCCCGGCGAAAAACGCGATCTGCTCTGGCTGCGGGAAGAAGGGACACTACGCTAGCGTCTGCAGGGCCAAAGCCACCCCGAACCCCAGCAGCGCCGCGTGTGGGCCATGCGGGCCGCCATCTTGGGCCTCCCCGGCCATGTGCGAACCACCGGTACAGCAGCCATTTTGGACGCCTCCAGCCACATGGGGATCATGGACGCCGCCATCTTGGACGACAGCCGGAACGCAGCAGGCCCCCAACACCGCCTCATCTGATACCCGCAGCGACACACCGACCCCTACGCTGGCATCCGTTACACTGGACCAAGCGAGACCGCACCAGCTGGCCAGTTCCACAATGGACATTAAGGTAAATGGTCATGATACAATCTGCCTTTTTGACTCTGGGAGCACGGAGAGCTTCATCCACCCCGACACGGTGCGGCGTTGCTCTCTCCTAGTCCTGCCTGCACACCAGCGGATTTCTATGGCCTCCGAGTCCCAGTCGGCGGACATCGGCGGCTACTGCGTGGTGACACTCGTAGTAGACGGGACTGTGTACGATCATTTTAAACTTCTGGTCCTGCCCGACCTCTGCGCTGCCGTCCTGCTGGGGTTAGATTTTCAGTGCCACCTTAAAAGTGTTACGATGGCGTACGGTGGACCCCTACCCCCACTCACAGTCCGCAGCCAGCAGCTTCCAAATTGCCCGCCGCGCACCAGGTGCAACCTCTCCACACTCAGAGTCACCCCCCCCACCACTGTTTGCTAACCTCACCCCCGACTGTAAGCCCAACGCCACAAAGAGCAGGCGATACAGTGCCGGGGACAGGGTTTTCATTAAAACCGAAGTGGAGCGGCTCCTGAAGGAAGGGATTATTGAGGGCAGCACCAGCCCCTGGCGAGCCCAGGTTGTGGTCGTTAAGACCGGCGAGAAGCAGCGCCTGGTCATCGACTACAGCCAGACAATAAATCGCTACACCCTGCTGGACGCCTACCCACTCCCCCGCATAGCTGATATGGTCAACCAGATCGCGCAGTACCGCGTCTTCTCGACCATTGACCTGAAATCAGCGTACCACCAGCTCCCTATCCGCCCTGAGGACCGCCAGTATACTGCCTTTGAGGCAAACGGCCGCCTCTATCACTTCCTTAGGGTTCCCTTTGGCGTCACCAACGGGGTCTCCGTCTTCCAAAGGGAGATGGACCGGATGGTAGATCAAAATGCGTTGCAGGCCACTTTCCCATATTTGGACAATGTGACCATCTGCGGCCGTGACTTGCAGGACCATGACGCAAACCTCGAAAAATTCCTCCGCACCGCCCAACTCCTGAACCTGACATATAACAAGGAGAAGTGCATATTCCGCACAAACTGCCTCGCCATCCTTGGCTGTGTTGTGGAACACGGAGTCATCGGCCCCGACCCCGACCGGATGCGTCCCCTTATGGAACTCCCACTGCCCCACTGCCTCAAGGCCCTGAAGAGGTGCCTAGGGTTTTTCTCCTATTACGCCCAGTGGGTCCCCTACTATGCGGACAAGGCCCGTCCGCTGATCAAGTCCACCTCTTTTCCCTTGACGGCAGAGGCCCACTTAGCCTTCCACCGTATCAAGGAGGACATTGCCAAAGCCACCATGCACGCAGTGGACGAATCCATCCCCTTCCAGGTGGAAAGCGACGCGTCCGACTTTGCCCTGGCCGCTACCCTCAATCAGGCGGGGAGACCCGTGGCCTTCTTTTCACGAACCCTCCAAGGCCCGGAGACCAGACACTCCGCTGTTGAGAAGGAGGCCCAGGCGATTGTGGAGGCTGTGCGTCATTGGAGGCACTACCTGGCCGGAAAACGATTTACCCTGCTCACTGACCAGCGTTCAGTTGCTTTCATGTTTAACAACAAGCAGAGGGGCAAAATCAAAAATGACAAGATCTTGAGGTGGAGAATCGAACTTTCCACCTACAATTACGAGATCTTGTACCGGCCCGGGAAACTCAATGAACCCCCGGATGCGCTATCGCGTGGCACCTGCGCCAGCGCGCAGATCGATAGACTGTGGGCCCTCCACAATGACCTCTGCCACCCGGGGGTCACCAGGTTCTTCCACTTCATCAAGGCCCGCAACCTGCCTTACTCTATTGAGGAGGTCAGGACCATGACCAGGAACTGCCAAGTCTGCGCTGAGTGCAAACCGCACTTTTATAGACCAGACAGGGCCCACCTGATAAAAGCCACTCGCCCCTTCGAGCGCCTGAGCGTTGATTTTAAAGGGTCTCTCCCCTCCTCCGACCGCAATGTGTACTTCCTCAATATTATTGATGAGTACTCCCGTTTCCCGTTCGCCATCCCCTGCCCGGACATGACCAGTGTCACGGTCATTAAATGTCTGAACGACCTCTTCACCCTGTTCGGTTTCCCCAGCTATATCCATAGCGACCGGGGCTCATCGTTTATGAGCGACGAACTCCGTCAGTACCTGCTAACTAGGGGTATTGCCACAAGCAGGACCACCAGTTACAACCCCCGGGGGAACGGACAGGTGGAAAGAGAAAATGCGACAGTTTGGAAGGCCGCCCTGCTAGCCTTAAAGTCTAGGGGCCTTCCAACCTCCCGCTGGCAGGATGTGCTCCCCGATGCGCTCCACTCTATTCGGTCACTGCTCTGCACTGCCACTAACGCCACCCCTCATGAGAAAATGTTTGTCTTCCCAAGGAAGTCCACATCGGGGACATCGCTACCGCCATGGCTGACGTCCCCAGGGCCGGTCCTACTGAGAAGACACGTGAGGACCCATAAAACGGACCCCCTGGTCGAGAGGGTCGACCTCCTCCACGCCAACCCCCAGTATGCTTACATTGCATACCCGGACGGGCGGGAGGACACAGTCTCCATAAGAGACCTTGCACCCTCGGGGGCCGCAGTAACCCACTACTCACTACCACCCCCCCCACGATCCGATATCCAGCCCCAGCAGACGGCCACGACCCGCTCGACATCTACGAGGATGACACGCCTGTGCCACAGACTACGCAGGACTCGACGCCGGAAGCTCCACTACCCCTGCCGTCGCCACGCCGATCACAGCGGCAGACAAGACCTCCGGAGAGACTCCAATACACTAACTTTTAATACACTTCACCCCGCCGGACTCAATTTTAAACAAGGGGTGAATGTGGTAAACCACTGTTTGTATTCCACTGTGTACATGCCTGGACATGCCTCGGCTGACTCCTCCCACAAGTCCTAGTATAAAGGTGACTGCTCCCCAGCCCTTTGTATTTCTGGACCGGTCGACCACTCGAGGCAGACCTTCATTCTTTTGTTAATAAAAGCCTTTAGTTACTCTCTTAACTCTCAGTCTTTTATGAGTAATTGATAGCGCATCAGGGACCGCGCACCTAAAATAAAAATTAGAGGGAACATTGAGGGAGTGCCCTTGCTGTTTCTATTTCCAGGTCACTGTGTCGTCCTAATGTCCTGTTTATAGTAGTAAGAGAAACAGCATAAATAGTCATTTTCAGATTGTTGGTTGCTTTGAAATAACATTTATCTAGCTTGTCCCTAGTAAAATCCGACGGTGTTAATTGTTCATCGTGTAAAGCAGCTACTTGGTAACGGGGAGTTTTTGGGGGGCGGTAGATGTATGTGGAGACAGCAAAGCGTGTTCCTCACTTGGTGTGCAGGAACAGGCAACGCTGCCTTCAGTGATGTGGCCGGAAAACCACCAGTTCAGTTTGGCGATTACAGGGTGACGTAATAAAACTCACTACGTACTTGGTTTGAGCATAAAGCAAGGCTTTAATCAACTTGTTTCAGAACATGGAGGTCTAGTTGTACTTCACTAGTTCCTGTCTTACAAAATGTCCCTGGTAGCTGGGGCCGACGCCCGAGTATTTATACTCCTTGGACGGCGCCACCAGCTGGCCGTCCAGTGTTATTTCATAAGTAGTTTCTTGATGATGAGATTTATAACACAGGGTCTGGCTCCCAGCAAACCGCCAGACAGCAGCGGCATTGACTGCAGACCCCTACTCTAAACAGGACTTTACAACCACACGGCAGTGGTTCTTAAGGACAGCAAACTGGAAGTGGTGGAGTGGGCCTTTGGCGTAGCGGTAGCATCCCTGCCGCTGGGCCAGAAGGCGTAGGGTTTCAAACCCCGCTCCAGACAGTCCCGGCAAGTGGAGTCGGAGCTCCGGCTCTAAATTCTGGGTTGACATCCAGCGGGATACTTGCGTCCATGGGTGTGGGTGGCCCCCCCCTCGTATGGGTTGTGGGAGCCCGTAAAACTCTCCCGCCATAGGACTAACCACCCTAATGGCTGGTACGAAGATGGTTACGGTCACGGAAGGAGCGTTAATCGCGGCCAGAAATCCTTCCACCACTTCATACAATTCCCCAAAGGGAACAGTATGAAGACACATACAACGACGACCTGTCATGGTAATGGAGGAATTAGCCCATCTTTCAACCTCTGTTAATAACGAGCGAATGGTGATATGGCACAGTGTGGGTTGTCTCAGGAACATCTGATCATCTGAGACCTCAAAATCCTGGTTCTGTTCCCATATTGTGAAACGCATTGTTGTAATGGTTCCAAAAAAAACGAGGAAAAAGATTGGTTTCCTCTGGGACTGCGCAGCCGACATCAAATGATTTGTAACATTTTCTCATGAATTGCGGTGTTTCATTGCCCACAAAACGGCCGCTGCTTGTTTCATGACTTGATCAGATAAGAGAGAGAGAGAGAGGGACATGTTCTTCGACTCATATTTGAGAAAGAACTCATGTATCAGAAATCAGACATTAGGCAATCCAGTTATTGGCCGAGCTCATTGTGGACGGCTCTTTGTGGCACTTTCCCCCCAAACTGCTGACACATTTTTTCCATTCATGACCCATGATGTTGCAGCTTTCATTGATGTGGACTACAGCGGCATTCTGGACAGCGTTCGAATTCCCACATCCTGCAAGCATTGGTTTTAATCGCATTTGCATGAGTGTAGAACACACCACAGTGCTGAGGCGCTGTGACTGTCAAATACAATCGGCCCAATTTTTATTGCATGAAGCCTCTGGGTAGAGAGTCGGGATGTTTCAAATCAGTACTGTTAGATCTCCCATTGGCATTGCTCACGGACAACAACATGAAGTATGAAACAAATAATATTAACATAATCTTCTGCATTACTCTTCAGGATTTATATTTTTGCTCCCCAATTCTATTTTAACATTTTCTGTGCAAATCTCAGTTTAGTTTATGTACTGACACTGCTGATCTGTCTTTTCTGATTACTCCTGTTGCTTTGAATATGTTTACATGTTCAAACACTACATTTGTCTTTGTGTTTAACTAGCTGTGGCTGTTTTTATGTTTTTTTTTTAATTATCTGCTTGCCTCTTATCATCGTGAATTATGATTAAATCTCTTTCGGCTTTTCATTAAAGCAATCCATTTGCGCGCTGGAGGGAGAGAGGGAATGGAGCGAAGCCGAGGAGGGGGCGGGTGGGGGGTGGAAATGAGAAAGGACGTTCAAGATGCACATGGGGTGCGAGAGTAGAAAAGCAGTAGGACAGGAGGGCAGGAAGGTCTATATTCCCTAAAGTTTAGAAGAATGAGAGGTGATCTCATTGAAACATACAAAATTCTTGTAGGCCTTGACAGGGTAGATGCCGGGAGGATGTTTCCCCTGGCTGGGGAGTCTAGAACCAGGGGTCACAGTCTCAGAATAAGGGGTCAGCCATTTAGGACAGAGATGAGGAGAAATTTCTTCACTCAGAGGGTGGTGAATCTTTGGAATTCTCTACCCCAGAGGCTGTGGAGGCTCAGTCGTTGAGTATATTCAAGGCTGAGATCAATAGATTTTTGAATAGTGCGGGAAAGTGGAGTTGAGGTAGAAGATCAGCCATGATCTTATTGAATGGCGGAGCAGGCTCGAGGGGCCAAATGGCCGACTTCTGCTCTTATTTCTTATGTTCTTATGTTGAGGGCCTGGGGCCAGACCCTGGGATTGGGAACTGGAAGGCAAAAACCAAAGTGGGATAGCACGCCGCCGCGCGTGTCCTGGCATCGTTTACATTGTAGCTGCACTGGGAGGGGCAGGCAATGATATATGGGGGAAGGGTATACCTGTGGTTGAAGATGCCTACGAGGCCAGCGGGGTACAGGTGGGAGATCCATTGGAGCAACCGGAAGATGCGATTGTTAAACTTACGGCTAGATTTACGATTCTTTTCTGAAATGTTTTTATTGTGCTTGTTATGTTCTAAATGCTATTTTTCTGAAGTGGGTATAGTGGGCTGCCTGAAGCACTGTCCAAGTACCAGTATGTTGTTTTGCTGTAGTTTGATATAGGAGACATTTTTTGGTGCAGTGTGATTGCAGAAAGAATTTGGAGATTCGAGAATAAATTTACGTAATCCGATTGGTGAGCGAATGAAAATACAAAATAAATTAATTTGGAAACAGAAAATAACAACAACTTGTATTTATACAGCGCCTTTAGTAAAACGTCCCAAGGTGTTCCACAGGAGCGATTATCAAACATAATTTGACACCGAGCCACATAAGGAGATATTAGGGCAGGTGACCAAAAGCTTGGTCACAGAGGTAGGTTTTAAGGAGCATCGTAAAGGAGAGAGAGAGAGAGAGAGGCGGAGAGGTTTAGGGAGGGAATTCCAGAGCTTAGGGCCCAGGCAGCTGAAGGCACGACCGCCAGTGGTGGAGCGATTAAAATCGGGGATGCTCAAGAGGACAGAATTGGAGGAGCGCAGATATCTCAGAGGGTTGTGGGGCTGGAGGAGATTACAGAGATAGGGAGGGGGGAGGCCCTGGAGGGATTTGAAAATAAGGATGAGAATTTTAAAATCGAGGCTAACAAGAGATTAACCAATGAGGAAGGACAAAATTGACAGTGCAATCTCAACAGCCACCACGGACACAAAAATACATTTCATTACTGTAGATAGATCTTTTGCAATATTTTCATTAAAATACCCTGTATCAGAGTGTGAGACATGGTGCTTCAGATTGCGAATGCCAGCAGACTCTTATCAAGGGTCACAAAAAGGTGAATTTGTGTCTCTTGTGATCTATCGACTTAACATGAAGCAGGAACAAAGTCTGCTTACACTAAACACCAAACACAAAAGCACGTAAGGCTAACAGAAGGTCTATAGTTGCTTCTCTAAGTTTTGGTATAAACCTTAGTAGAGTAATTTTTTTTTTAAACTTACATTGAAGGCTGGTTTGGGAATCCACACTGACAGGTGCTTTACTTAAAGCTGCCACATTCTGAAATGTATGTCATTGTACAGACATTGCATCTTCAGCCCTTGGGGCATGACAGGGTGAATATGTGCATCTTGTCTTTTCACTGGAATCTTCACCCCCTGACATCATCTACGCTCTGACATTGAATAAGAACATCTTTTGCTTAATAACAGAAAACAATTCAGTGCCTAGTCTCAAAAATTGCGGGGCGGAAACCTTTTTTTTCCCACAAGAAGCATTAGGTTAGGATTGTGTATGTGTGTGTTGGGTTGGTTAATAATGATGTTGCATAGCTCAATGTGTGGTGCGTAGCGTAGCGCGATATGCATTGCTTGCTTGAACTAGACTACAGTGCATTTATGTCAACATTAACTAAGGGTTTGACCCAAAACGTTGACTCTATTTTCTCTCCACGGATGTTGCCTGGCCTGCTGAATTTTTCCAGCATTTTCTGTTGTTATTTCGGATTTCCAGCACCTGCAGTATTTTGCTATTTAACTAATTGCGAGATGTTTTATCATTAATAACGGAGGTAACAAAATAATTTCACATCATGCGGATGCTCCTTTGCCTGTAAAATGTAATTTTGAGTTTTCTTTGTAAAGAGCGGCCAGTTGCCGAGACGTACAGAGGAGGCTGTGAGTTGAAAGTAAGGAGTAGATTCCAGTGGGGCTGAGTCTTGGTTGAGTTATGCTAAGCTGCTGGCCGGCAGTCGAAGGCATTGCATCTGATTGTGTCGTGTAATTACATTAGCAGCCTATCCTATCACTGCGTGAAGTGCTAACGCTGGAGGCTTTGGCTTCTGCATCTCTGAAGTTTACTCCCATCAAAAACCACTTTCCTGTGGCTGTGGTCTTGCCCGAGATCAGCGGGCTGCGGTGATTTAGCAGTAATCCCTGCACCAGATGGCGGCACATCAGATGTTCTTCTTGAAATGGACATGTGACCTGTCTTGCAACGAACCAGGGGGAGTCCTGGATCACGTGGCTGCACATTAACACTGATAGAAGCAGATTAGACAGCTGACTGACCCTGTCAGCATCCACTGATACACAAAAAAAACCTAAGCTTGATGTTTTGGGAGCATTCCCCTCCCGAAAGCCTTCATTTTCCTACAGCGCGCCGCTCCTCTGAGACTAGACTGCGTTGAAGAAGGGAAGCTGAGTGTTTACAGCACGGAGCGAACGACACCAGAGCTGTTTTTTTGCAAATTTTCTCTTTTTAAAAATCAAAAAAAAAAACCCAGCCAGATCATACCACAGATGAACTGAACGTCCCACTTACTCAGTGTCTGAGAAAGCTGGTGGAGGCACAGGCTTTTAGAAGTTGTTGATTTATTTTTTTTCGTTTTGCCCCTTTTCGTATTGAGCCTGTATGATGGTTGTGCAGGCAGCGGTCACCCCGGGAAGGACCAGGAGACTCTTGTTCAAAATTCCATACGGAACGCTGAAAAAGAACGGCGGCGAAAAGGTAGGCAGCTTCACCCTCCGAGCCTGGAGTCGAGGTTTATCTTTCTGCATTAAACGTACTCCTGCTTCAGTATTAAGGCTGTCAGTGTGCATTGCATATGTTTCCAGTTACCATACCAAAGCCTCGCTGGCTCCTGCAGATTGTCGCAAGATAGGACGAAGCATTTACTCTTCGATCCGCTTCATTTTGGAAATGTGTGGAAACTTAAGACATTCGCCTGCAGTTTTTTCAGCAAGCGAGGGAAAAAAAATAAACGGAAGATCTCGGAGGTTTTTTTGTTTTTGTAACAGCGCAGAGTGTAAATTGAACTGAGTAGAGCCGGGCATTACAGCTGAAGGTGAAAATGAGCATTTGAGCATTGAATGGATGTGAGAAAGAGATCGGCTTTCCAGCCAGTATCTGGGTTTCCGGTTTCACATTAGTGCCCGGGGCCACTGCTCACCCTGAAATAAAATTATATTGGGAAAATAATTAAGCGCTCTTTTGCCCAATTAACATCGTCTGAAAAGATGCTTTGTGGAGCTTCACTAGAACCCCATCAGACGCGTGTCTGCCGTTATTGTAAATTGACGGGCGTTTCTTGCATTGTAACTGACAGCACTTTGCATGTTACGGTGCTGTCTGTTCCCATATAGACATCAACTTGTGCACCTTCCCTCAGCGATGTTCTGCCCCTGTTCAAATAACATCTGACAATGGAATTTATGAAGACTTCATTGCATAAAACCATTCATAAATACTGTGCTGTTATATTAATGGCGTGTATAATGCAGTATTTATTCATGTAATTACTGCGCCGACACACCTGCTTGGACCGTGTCTCTGAATTCTTAGTGTCTGCATTGCATACTTCCACAGCCAATTCCCTGAGAGGCTATTGGCTAATAAAAGATGTTCACCGTGTGACATACATCGCACGTTCCTCATCGACCCTGGCCACTGCCACATTATATAACAGGGTTGAGAAAGCAAAAGAATTAACAACAACAGCAACTTGTATTTATATAGCGCCTTTAACGTAGTCAAACGTCCCAAGGCGCTGCACAGGAGTATTTGAAGACAAAAAATTTGACACCGAGCCACATAAGGAGAAATTTGGGCAGGTGACCAAAAGCTTGGTCAAAGAGGTAGGTTTTAAGGAGAGTCTTAAAGGAGGAGAGAGAGGTAGAGAGGCGGAGAGGTTTAGGGAGGGAATTCCAGAGCTGAGGGCCCAGGCAGCTGAAGGCACGGCCACCAAAGGTTGAGCGATTATAATCAGGGATGCTCAAGAGGGCAGAATTAGAGGAGCGCAGATATCTCGGGCGGGTTGTGGGTCTGGAGGAGATTACAGAGATAGGAAGGGGCGAGGCCATGGAGGGATTTGAAAACAAGGACGAGAATTTTGAAATCGAGGCGCTGCTTAACTGGGAGCCAATGTAGATCAGCGAGCACAGGGGTGATGGGCGAACGGGACTTGGTGTGAGTTAGGACACGGGCAGCCGAGTTTTGGATCACCTCAAGTTTATGTAGGGTGGAATGTGAGAGGCCGGCAAATCTTTAAAGGGGAAGGGGAGTCTCTGCAGGAGTACTTTGTTGTGCAAGGCATGTTCCATCATCTGTTCAAAAATAAATCAGATATTGGGAAAAACAAAGCTCGGCCTTTCTTTTAAATGTCAACTTTTGTGTTACCTTGTTGTTGCGGGGGGGGGGGGGGACATGCCATGTTGGGGTTCCTTGTCACTGGACTACTCCAGTAACATCGCTGACAGGAAGGAGACCCTTGTTTCCCAAAGCAGCTGTACTGATTGCTCTTAGCATGTTAACCTGGGACCATCTCCCAGTGCTGGTCTGAAGTTGTGGATTACTACCTGTAGCGATTCTCTGGAGCACCTCCCCATTAATGACATCACCCAGGCAGCCAAGAAGCAAGGAGACTCAACACAGAGGGCCTCCATTGAGATAAGTGCAGTGCTGAGGGAGCGCTGCACTGTCGGAGGTGCCGTCTTTCGGATGAGACGTTAAACCGAGGCCCCGTCTGCTCTCTCAGGTGGACGTAAAAATCCCATGGCACTATTTCGAAGAAGAGTAGGGGAGTTCTCCCCGGTGTCCTGGCCAATATTTATCCCTCAACCAACATAACAAAAAAAAACAAATTATCTGGTCATTATCACATTGCTGTTTGTGGGAGCTTGCTGTGCGCAAATTGGCTGCCGCGTTTCCCACATTTCAACAGTGACTCCACTTCAAAAGTACTTCATTGGCTGTAAAGCACTTTGAGACGTCCGGTGGTCGTGAAAGGTGCTACAGAAATGCAAATCTTTCCTTCTTTAAGAAAATAATGAAACATTTTTTTTTAAAGTTAAGATTTAATTTTTTCAATATATCTTTGTGAATAAAGAGCAGGGGAGTAGTCTGTCTAGACTTTCCCTTCCCCTCAGATTTAACGGCCCAGAAATTCGGGTCTCCACGGGTGAGTACGCACGGGGTACTCACCCGTAAGCCCAATGGAAGTGCCGGTTTCCTGCATGCACTGCGCATGCGCGGGAAACCGGCACTTCCGTTCCCCTCAGCGAAGGGGTTCAGAGGTCGGACGCATGCGCGGGAGAGGCAGCGCGTGCGCATCGAACTTCGGTTTTTTTGCAGGTTTCTCCGGGAGGGTAAGTCTGCAGAATTTACACATTTAAAAAGCAGTCACAAGGCCTGCTTTTTAAAAGGTAAGTGGTGAATTAATTAAAATTAAAACATTTTTTCCACAGGTTTATTATTTTTAAATACTTTAAAGCAAGGTAAGTTTATTTTTAGCCCCGTTAGAAAATAAAATTATTTTTTTCAAAAATTTAAATTATTGTTTAAAATAGTTATTTCATGTAATTTATAGTTTATATAAAAAATGTGATTAAAAAAAAATTATTTGAAGATTTAGTGCTGTTTTGGGGCCGTAGTATTTATAAGTTTTGACAGCTCTTCCTGTCAATCTTATGAATGGAGCATTCCCTGCTCCGATTGGCTCCCCATGGCCCACGTGATCCCAGGGGACGCTTCGAACTAACTGCGCCCCTGGGATACGCAAGCACTGCGCGCCGGCAGTTGGAGCAGGCCCAGGATCGGAATCCCACGCGGGCCCACAGCTCAACGGCCGGCGCGCTAGGTAAGTGCAGGTCGGGGGCTTGCACCCGCGGGAAGCCCCCGACCCGAATTTCTGGGCCATTTTACACAGATATGGAACAGACTGCCCATGGAGGTTGATAATGTTGATATATTCAAGGGGGAGTTGGATAGATATTTGGAAGGGAAAGCAATTAAGGGCTGTGAGAGATAGAGAATTATGTGTCAGTTTTTGAACTTTGCTTTAGATCAGACAGAGTGGTGGTCTCCTCAGTTCTGGGCTGTGTACGAGTACTGTAATACTTTCAAAAAATACAAACACTCCAATCAAGGTTGTACTAATGCTGGTATTTTCATCAGTGATGCTACTTCTGTACTCAGGATGATTCAGAATATATTAATGGTAAGACTTAGCAATTTCAGTGATCTTTAAAGCTTGTTAAAGTTACAAGGAGTTAAGAGGAAGTTCCAGACAGTAGCACTGAGATAGCTGAAAGGTCTGCCAGAGTTAGAGTGGAGGAAAGGGCCATGCACAGAAGGCAAAAGTCAGAGAAACGGAAGGCATTAGGGTGAAGAAGGTTGCAGAAGTAGGTTGATGAGGCCATAGAGGATTTGCAGATGAGGAGAGGGATTTTAAATTCAATCTTTTGGCGAGTAGGGAGCTTGTATAGGGGGCAGGGTGGTGAAGATGGCTGCTTTGACAGGGAGGGCGACAGTGCCTGAACTAAGGGCCAATTCACAATGTTAACAAGCATCGTGTAAGAGCCATAAAAGCTTAAGAAAATACTTTAAAATATTGGTTAAATAGCATAATAGTTAATTTACCTGATTGACTTATTGTATTAAGAAACCCCCTATTTTCTTGCTCCAGTAGTATAGTCCGAGACACCCCCTTCATTCTTGCCACAATGGTACAGTCCCTAAGCCACACATGGTATGCAGCCATTTTACAGTTTAAACTCCACGTGGCTGAAGGAGGCAGAAGTTGTGAGGTTTGGAGCAATACAGTTTTTGACCGTGTTCGTTTATACGTGTTTGCTTTGTAATTCTGTTCATAAAGTGTTATAGTAAACAGTTTAAAAGACAAAGCTACGTTTGGAAACGTTTTATTTCGACACGCGTCTACTCGTTGTTAAAAGCCCCACAGCTCAGTGGCTGCCTGTTTGGAAACTAAGAAGCGCCACTACATTAGTCAAAAACTTGCTCCCTAAGAAGGAAAGGACGGAATCGTCGGCGAACGTATACATGAATGGTCACAGAGCCAGACGACAATATAAGAAAGCGAAGATACAGTGACTGTTACTTGCTTTGTTCATTCTATTCAGAAGCTAAATAAGAGCTGCGGGTAAAATGGCCGAGGCCTTACGGAGCCAGGAGCTTCCCCCAGCCAGAAGGATTGCTGGCCAAGAGAGGGAAATAAAGCTCCCCCCAAAGGCAATGGAAGAGAAGTTACATAGAAGCATAGGTGCAAGGAAGGCTAAATTAGCTCAGATAACTGGAAAAATGAAGATAATTGATCGTCTCATGGAAGATAATGCTAATATTAAGAAAGCTGAAGACATAATGTACTACGATTTCTCCAAGCTGCATGAAGAATTTAATGTACTCAATGAAGATGTATTAGCACTTCTGTCTGAAGAAGAGGGAAACGCTGATCAGCACAACTGGTTTGATCTTAAATCAACCAGCATTAAGGACTATATCAAGGCCACAGAACAGTGGATGTTAAAGATTCGTCAAGATGCTGATACAGCAGAGAAAGATAAAGTTGACGATGAAGTCGGACCAGACGATAGCATTTCAGAGACTTCCGCCAGACCGAGCAAAAATCGAAAAGAAGGTAGCTCTGTTTCTGGACGCAGGTCAGTCGCTTCTACCACAAGCTCGTCGCGACGCATGAGAGAGGAGGTTGAACGAGCGGCGTTGATGGCGTGCGCAGCATCTTTAGCGGAGAAGCAAGCTCTTGAACGGGAAGAGGCCCAACTGCAGGTCCAAGAGGCCCAACTGCAGGCCCAACAGGCCCAACTGCAGGCCCAAGTGCAGGCCCAACTGCAGGCCCAACAGGCCCAGGTGCAGGCAAAGAAAGAACAGCTGGAGATAAAAACAGCTATCGCGGTCTCAGACGCCAGGTTGAGTGCGTATGAAGATTATGAAGGCTCACGGGACGGCGGGAGCGAATACTGCCAGTCAATGTTGTCACATAGAGTTGGATCCAGGGCACCTTCAAGAGTTACAAGAGAGTCCGAAGGCAATCCCCTGGCATTACAGCGTGGAAGAGTGGCCTCTCCACTAACAGGAGCACGTGATGCTACCCCAGACGTCAGACGGTCTAGACTAGACCCTGCTGATGACCACCAGAGGCCTGAAGACACAGGGAGAAGCCTATACCAAGTGATGCAACGTCAGAACGAAATTACAGAGATGCTTGTAAAACAACAGAATCTGTTTCGACTCCCTCAAAGAGACATACCAGTGTTCCAAGGCGACCCACTCAAGTATAAGCCCTTCATCAGATCCTTTGAACAAGCCATTGACTCCAAAACAGAGAGCAGCAGTGATAAGTTGTACTACCTGGGACAGTACACCAGTGGTAAACCACAAGACCTGGTCAGAAGCTGTGAACACATGAGACCGGACCGGGGATACATAGAGGCCAGGAAGTTGCTGCAGGAGCACTATGGTAACGAGCTGAAGATAGCCACTGCATATATTGAAAAGGCTACCAAGTGGCCACAGATCAGATCGGAGGACGGAGAGGCATTGAATGCATATGTTCTTTTCCTCATAGGATGTCGCAACACCATGGAGGATGTTGAATTCATGGAGGAGATGGACAATCCTACGACTACGAGAATCATCATCTCTAAGCTTCCTTACAGGATGAGAGAACAATGGAGAAGAACAGCCTTTGAGATAATGGAGAGACGGAAAAGTAGAGCCAGGTTTGCAGACTTAGTGAATTTCATAGACAAACAGGCTAAAATTGCTAGGGACCCATTGTTTGGAAACATCCAGGACGCCAGCCGGACCACCGATGGAAGAGTGAAAGCCAAGCCTGTTGAATCAAAGACTCTCAGGAAAGGTGGTTCCAGGGGAAGCAGCTTTGCAACTATCGTCACTCAGGCCGAGGAAGAAAGGCCCCAGAACTCATCTCCCAAAAAGAGCAGCACAGTGACGCCTGCTAATGCCTTTCAGAAGCCATGCTTATTCTGCCAGAAGAATCATACATTGGATTTCTGCAGCGACATCAAAGCACAGCCACATAAGGACAGAATCGAATTCCTGAAGTACAACGGCCTATGTTTTGGATGTCTCTCTCAGGGGCACTTGAGTAGAAACTGTAAGCAAAGAACAACATGCAGAGAGTGCACTAGGAAACATCCCAGTCTGCTGCATATCCATAAAGAAGAACAAGCCTCTAAGAAGAGTGAAGAAAACAATACCGACGAGAAGGTTGTTTCAAGTGCTCTGGTGTCGCTAGAACCAGAGACTTGTGGACTCACTGGGGCCGGTGACAGTGATTGTATTCTTGCCATCGTACCAGTAAAGATCAAGTCTAAGAGGAGCGAGAAGCTTGTGGAGACTTACGCCTTCATGGATCCAGGTAGTTCAGCAACGTTCTGCACAGAATCACTCATGCGACAGCTGAACGTTAGAGGCAGAAGAACAGAAATCCTATTACGCACCATGGGTCATGAGAAGTCAATGCAAAGTTATATCCTGTCAGACTTAGAAGTGTGTGGACTTGAAGAGAAGGACTTCATAGACCTGCCTAATGTTTTCACACAGAGGGAGATTCCTGTTAGAATAGGGAACTTAGCCCTGCAGAAGGATGTGGATAGATGGCCTTACCTAGAAAAGGTGCGTCTCCCATACATTGAAGCAGAAATTGGCCTATTAATTGGAACCAATGCCTACAAAACTATGGAGCCATGGCAGGTGATAAACAGCAAGGATGACGGACCCTACGCCGTCAGGACAGCCCTTGGATGGGTAGTCAATGGACCGGTAAGGAGAGATGATGGCAACAAGTCGAACAAGGAGGAACGACAAAATGTCACAGTTAATCGCATCTCTATCGCAAGCATTGAAGAGCTGTTGATACAGCAGTTCAACGCAGACTTTTCAGAACGCAGCTGTGAGGAAAAGACAGAGATGTCACAAGAAGACCATCAGTTCATGGATTTGATGACAAGGTCTACACAGTTCATTGATGGCCACTATCACATTGGTTTGCCACTGAGAAGACAGACCGCAAAGATGCCGAACAATCGCTGCATAGCAGAGCAACGCGCCATCAGTCTAAAGAGAAAGCTGAACAAGAACCCCGACTTTCACGAAGACTACAAAGGCTTCATGAGAAACATCATAGCGAAAGGCTATGCTGTAAAAGTGCCCGAGGAACAGTTGAACAGAGACGATGGAAGGGTCTGGTACATTCCTCATCACGGTGTGTATCACCCAAAGAAGAAAAAGATCCGTGTAGTGTTTGACTGCGCCGCCTCATTCAGAGGAATTTCACTGAATGACCAGCTGCTTCAAGGTCCTGATCTTACTAATACCTTCATTGGCGTCTTGACTAGGTTTAGACAAGAGCTCGTTGCCATGATGGCAGACATAGAATCAATGTTCTACCAAGTCAGAATCCCTGATGAAGATGCTGATCTTCTGCGTTTCCTTTGGTGGCCAGATGGCGACGTTAGTCAAGCGATGGTGGAATGTAGAATGGCCGTACACTTGTTCGGAGCCACATCATCTCCCAGCTGTGCAAGCTATGCTCTCAGAAAAACTGCAGAAGATGGCAAAGGCAAAGCACCATCAGAGGCTGTGGAGACAATCTTCAGAAACTTTTATGTCGATGACTGTCTGAAGTCCGTGTCAACAGAAGACGATGCCATCGCACTGTCAAGAGACCTTAGAACTCTGTGTTCGAATGGAGGATTCCATCTGACTAAGTGGATAAGCAACAGCAGAGCAGTTCTAGCTTCTATCCCAGAAAAGGAAAGAGCCACTGAAGTCAAAGATCTGGACCTGAGCCACGATGTCCTTCCTATCGAGAGAGCTCTTGGTGTACAATGGTGCATTGAGTCAGACACGTTCAACTTCAGGATAATGGTGAACGAAAGACCATCCACAAGACGAGGGATTCTCTCCGTGGTCAGTTCCATCTACGACCCTCTTGGATTCCTGGCACCACTCATTCTGCCGGTGAAGCTGATGCTACGAGAGCTGTGTAGAGACAAGAGAGGATGGGATGAAGATATCCCAGAAGGTCGAGCTCAGAGATGGCACAGATGGTTGACAGATTTGCAACAACTTTCTAGCTTCAACGTCAGTAGATGCATCAAGCCCGTGAGTTTTGGAGTTACAAAGACGGCTCAACTACATCATTTCTCGGACGCCAGTGAGGACGGCTATGGCACGGCTACTTACCTCTTGCTGACAAATCAACAGGGCCAGAAACATTGTGCCTTCCTCATGGGGAAATCCAGGGTGGCTCCGCTGAAGCAGGTCACCATCCCGAGACTGGAGTTGACGGCAGCGGTTGTTGCAGTTAAAGTTGACCAGGCGATGCGGAAAGAGTTACAGCTCCCATTAGAAGAATCTGTCTTCTGGACGGATAGCACGACGGTGCTGAAGTATATAGAGAATGAGAAGATACGCTTCAAGACCTTCGTAGCAAACAGAATCTCATCCATTAGAGAAGCTACGCAACCATCTCAATGGAGGTATGTAAACACCTCATTAAACCCAGCAGATCAAGCCTCACGGGGATTGAAGGCTGAAAACTTCATGAGGAGTGAAACTTGGATACAAGGCCCAAGTTATCTGCTGGAAACAGAGAGATCATGGCCAGAAAGACCAGATATGCCAAGTCAGATTGCTGAAGACGACGTCGAAGTCAAGAGATCAGTCACAGTAAATCTCATAACTACGAAAGAGAACTTTGACACAGTGAACAAGCTTGTTAACCATTTCTCAGGATGGCACCAGTTGAGGAAAGCAGTTGCATGGTTTCTAAGGTTGAAAGAGTTGCTGCTACACCTGAGCGGTAAGAGAAAAGAGTACCGAGCCACTATCAGTCAGTCTGAAAGTAACCCCGATAAGCAGAGAATGCTTCTACAGCAGTATATGCATCAGCACAAGACCACATTGGGTAAGAATTCATTGACCGTGGAGGATTTGGCCAAGGCTGAGATGGAGATAGTTTGCTTCAGTCAAAGACAAAGATACCCAGAAGAAATCGAAGCTTTACAGCTAAATACTCCAATCAAGAAAGGTAGTCATATCTACAAGCTGGACCCTACACTGCAAGATGGAGTACTGAGGGTGGGAGGGAGACTAAACAAATCTGCTATGCCAGAGGAGGCCAAGCATCCTGCTATCCTTTCTAAGGACCTCCGGGTTGCTACTCTCATTCTTCAGCATATACACCAGAGTATTGGACACAGTGGGAGGAATCACGTGCTTGCGAAGCTAAGACAAAGATACTGGATTCCAGGAGCTAATTCTGTAATAAGAAAAATACTCTCTGAATGCATTGTTTGCAGACGGTTACACGCTAGAGCTGGGGAGCAGAAAATGGCAGACCTGCCTGAAGACCGTTTGTTACCAGACAAGCCCCCATTTACAAACGTAGGGGTGGACTATTTCGGGCCTTTCGAGGTAAAGCGAGGACGGAGCCTTGTCAAGAGATATGGTGTGCTTTTCACTTGTTTGACCATCAGAGCAGTTCATATTGAGGTGGCACACACGCTTGACACTGATTCCTGTATTAACGCCTTGCGGCGCTTTGTCTGTAGAAGAGGTCAGGTGTCCATTATGCGTTCTGATAATGGCACTAATTTCGTCGGAGCGGAGAGAGAACTACGAGAAGCTATTGAAGGTTGGAATTGGCTTAAAATACAGGAAGCCATGATGCAAACAGGAATTAAGTGGATCTTCAATCCTCCGGCTGCATCCCACCATGGAGGTGCCTGGGAAAGACAGATACGCACCGTAAGAAAACTACTCAGTTCTGTACTGAAGCAGCAAGCGCTCGACGACGAGGGACTCCAAACCGTTCTGTGCGAGGTCGAAGCCATCATTAATGACCGACCGATAACTAAGACATCAGATGATCCCAATGACCTCGAAGCCCTGACTCCGAACCACCTGTTGTTGTTGAAAACACAGCCAGCCATGCCCCCGGGAGTCTTCAAAAAGGAAGATCTGTATGCCCGTCGGAAGTGGAGGCAAGTTCAGTATATGTCAGACCTTTTCTGGACCAGATGGACAAGAGAATACTTACCTGCTACAGGAGCGTCAAAAATGGTCCAAAATAAAGAGGAACTTCATTGTCGGAGACATTGTCTTAATTGTGGATGATTCAGCCCCTAGAAATTCTTGGTTGATGGGAAAAATAATTAAGACCATGCCAGACTCCAGAGGCGTCGTTCGTCGCGTTTGTTTGCAAACCAAGACCAGTACCCTGGAGAGACCGATCACAAAGCTCTGCCTGCTACAAGAAGCAGCGTGAAAAGTTCCTGAACGAAAAAAGTGGATACTTATATTGTAAATATGTTGAACTCATTAGTTTATGACTCTTAATGTTTGAGTAATTGATACGCTTCATGTGCCTAGTCAATTAGGGGCCGGAATGTAAGAGCCATAAAAGCTTAAGAAAATACTTTAAAATATTGGTTAAATAGCATAATACAGTTAATTTACCTGATTGACTTATTGTATTAAGAAACCCCCTATTTTCTTGCTCCAGTAGTATAGTCCGAGACACCCCCTTCATTCTTGCCACAATGGTACAGTCCCTAAGCCACACATGGTATGCAGCCATTTTACAGTTTAAACTCCACGTGGCTGAAGGAGGCAGAAGTTGTGAGGTTTGGAGCAATACAGTTTTTGACCGTGTTCGTTTATACGTGTTTGCTTTGTAATTCTGTTCGTAAAGTGTTATAGTAAACAGTTTAAAAGACAAAGCTACGTTTGGGAACGTTTTATTTCGACACGCGTCTACTCGTTGTTAAAAGCCCCACAGCTCAGTGGCTGCCTGTTTGGAAACTAAGAAGCGCTACTACACATCGGGCTAGCTTGCCAAGATCTTTTCCATTCGCATAGCACTTTTCAGTCACCTGTTGCAGTGTGAAGATCTAGTCAGCAAATCGTATCCTCTATTGAAGACAGAAGGGCTTTTTCACAGCTCTGCATCCTAGTCAGGGGCACTCCAGCAGACATCTCCCCAGCACACTAAGCCATTAGCTGCCTCTGGAATTCTTACACATCTTGTCTTCCTTCTTGTATAATGAAATTAGCAGCTTCCAAACGTGAGTGACTTACTCCATGCTCTTTGGACAACACTGCGGCGTTTCTTCAGCACCTCAATCCCACTCTGCTCTTGGCTTTAAGTTTAGAAAGAAAGACTTGCATTTCTATAGCGCCTTTCACAACCTCAGGACGTCCCAAAGTGTTTTACAGCCAATGAAGTACTTTTTGAAGTGTAGTCACTGTTGTAATGTAGGAAACTCGGCAGCCAATTTGTGCACAGCAAGCTCCCACAAACAGCAATGATATAATGACTGTATAATCTGTTTTTAGTGATGTTGATTGAGGGATAAATATTGTCCAGGACACCAGGGATAACTCCCCATGTCGTCTTCGAAATAGTGTCATGGGATCTTTTATGTCCACCTGAGAGAGCAGACGGGGCCTCGGTTTAACGTCTCATCCGAAAGACGGCACCTCCGACAGTGCAGCACTCCCTCAGCACTGCACTGGAGTGTCAGCCTAGTATTTCAAAAGCAATGAATCATGCACCCAAGGGTCTGCCACTTTTCCGCTGCTTCACTTTGTGTTCTCTCTCCTTCCATGCCCTTTGCATATCTTGTATTACCTGTCTGGTGATCCATTGGGTTAGTTGTCACTTGAACACATTTTCCCCAAGTTTATAATTTATATGATTTGGTGGCTAATATTGCCTTCCCTGATGGTGATGGGAGTACCTTCCTCCAATTTTTTTTTAAGTAAAGAAAATCTCCCTCAGCACTGCACTGGAGAGTCAGCCTGGATTTTTGTGCTCAAGTCTCTGGAGTGGGACTTGAACCCACAACCTTCTGACTCAGAAGGGCACTGAGCCACTGGCTGGCACCCTGTGTCACCATCAACCATTCCCAGGTCAGATGCAGCACCCTGAGATGCCGAGCAAAGTGCTCTGTACTGTGCCTAAACCATGTGTATCAGACCCAGCCTCAGAAGAACTCTTCCTACTCCACAACTAAAACGCGCTTCCATTGCCCACACCAACTGTCCTGTGGCCTCTCTGAATGAGATTGCCAATTTGTAGGAAGCTAAGTGTAGTTTTGTGCCATGGGCCCATAGTCACTAGGAATTAGATCGGGACTACCAAAATTTCACACATAGGGACATAGGAACAGGAGGAGGCCATTGAGCCCCTCGAGCCTGTTCCGCCATTCAATGAGATCATGGCTGATCTGTGACCTAACTTCATAAACCAGCCTTTGCCCCATATCCCTTAATACCTTTGGTTAACAAAAATCTACACAGGAGCATGAAAGAGAAGAGACTTTCACCCAGTCGTGGCTTGGATTTGAACCCAGAGATAAAATCAAACCACCCAATTATTACCGAATAATTGCACAAGGTTGCCCACGTTAAACAATAGCAAAATACTGCGGATGCTGGAAATCCGAAATAACAACAGAAAATGCTGGAAAAACTCAGCAGGCCCGGCAACATCCATGGAGAGAGAAACAGAGTCAACGTTGACAGATGCAGTATAATGTGGATAAATGCGAGGTTATCCACTTTGGTGGCAAAAACAGGAAGGCAGATTATTATCTGAACGGCAATAGATTGGGAGAAGGGGAAGTGCAACGAGACCTGGGTGTCCTTGTGCACCAGTCGCTGAAGGTAAGCATGCAGGTGCAGCAGGCGGTTAAGAAGGCAAATGGTATGTTGGCCTTTGTAGCGAGAGGGTTTGAGTACAGGAACAAGGATGCCTTGCTGCAGTTGTACAGGGCCTTGGTGAGACCACACCTTGAGTATTGTGTGCAGTTTTGGTCGCCTTATCTGAGGAAGGATGTTCTTGCCATGGAGGGAGTGCAGCGAAGATTCACCAGACTGATACCTGGGATGGCAGGAATGATGTATGAGGAGAGATTGGGTCGATTGGGCTTATACTCGCTGGAGTTTAGAAGAATGAGAGGGGATCTCATTGAAACTTATAAAATTCTAACAGGACTGGACAGACTGGATGCAGGAAGGATGTTTCTGATGGCCGGGGAGTCCAGAACCAGGGGTCATAGTCTAAGGATAAGGGGTAAGCCATTTAGGACTGAGATGAGGAGGAATTTCTTCACCCAGAGAGTGATGAACCTGTGGAATTCTCTACCACAGAAGGCAGTGGAGGCCAATTCATTAAATATATTCAAGAAGGAGTTAGATATATTTCTTAAGGCGAAAGGGATCAAGGGATATGGGGAGAAAGCAGGGACAGGGTACTGAATTTGGATGATCAGCTATGATCTCATTGAATGGTGGAGCAGGCTCGAGGGGCCGAATGGCCTACTCCTGCTCCTATCTTGGATGTTTCTATGTTTCTGTTGTTATTGCGTACGTTAAACGTTCTTTGCTGATGAACTGGAAGCTGCAGTGGTGAAAATGCTCACAAAGCAGCAAACCTCTAATGTATATTTACAGTTCTTTTGATAATGTGGTTCAAAAATTGGCTCAATTGGTAGCATTCTTACCTGAGTCAGGAGGTTGAGGCTTCAAGCCCCATGGCAAGGGTTTAAACACATAATCTGGGCCGACACTCCAGTGCAGCACTGAGGGAGTGCTGCCCTGTAAGAGGTGCCGTCTTTCAGATGAGACGAGGCCCCGCCTGCCTGTTTATCTGGATGTAGAAGGATGACATGGCATTATTCAAAGAGGGGCAGGGAGCTCTCTTGGTGCTCTGGGCAAAATTGCTCCATCAGTCTACACACTCACAAATCAGATTAGTTGGCTATCCATCTGACTTGCTGCTGTGAGATTTTGCTGTGCACAAATTGACTGCCACATTACATAGTATTACATCGGATATACAGCACAGAAACAGGCCATTCGGCCCAATCAGTCCATGTCGCGTTTATGCTCCACTCGAACCTCCTCCCGTCTTTCCTCATCTAAATCTATCAGCGTAACCCTCTATTCCCTTCTCCCTCATATGTTGTCCAGCCTCCCCTTAAATGCATCGATACTATTCACCTCAACCACTCCCTGTGGTAGCGAGTTCCACATTCTCACCACTCGCTGGGTAAAGAAGTTTCTTCTGAATTCCCTATTGGATTTCTTGGTGACTATCTTATATTGATGGCCTCTAGTTTTGCTCTTCCCCACAAGTGGAACCACAGAACCACAGTGCCTACACTTCAAAAGTAATTCACTTGATGCAGAGCACTCTGGCCTCCTGAGGATATGCTATGGCCCAATATAAATGCACGATTATTCTTTCCTTAGTATTTAGAGCTGAACCTGTTAAGAAATATATAACTTTTCAGGAATTAATGGGGTTTTTCCAATTTAATTCTTGACAGCCTCTAATACTTTGTTACTCGTGACCTATAATATATCGTGTGCTAACATGTGTGGCAGCGCACTGTCATGCAGACCCTGTGTAAGTGAGGGAGCATTTTGAAATAATCATTTTAATTGCTATAACCAAAAGGATATCTTACGGGCAGAAAGGAGTCGATGAAGCTCGACGGCTTCACTCCACATACTAAAATGACAATTTTAGAAAGCAGATTTTAGTGAAGATTTAGGTGATTATTGAAATTGTTGTGATGACTATCCAGACAGTCATCGCCTATTGGAACTGCGCGGAGAAATGAATAATTACCAAGTGCATACTGGTGGAAAAGATTGCAAGCTGACGGCACGAATACTAATGAATGTTTTTTAATCCTGGCGGTGCAAATGGTTGCGCAGTGACCGAGAGTCACAGCTTCTGTTTATCAACACTTCATATGAAGCTGTGTCTGAGTAGCCATTGTTCATTATATACACTGCAGTACTAGGTTGAAAAGGAAAATGAAAAGAAAGACTTGCATTTCTCCAGCGCCTTTCACTACCACCGGATGTCCCAAAGCGCTTTACAGCCAATGAAGTACTTTTTGAAGTGTAGTCACCGTTGTAATGTGGGAAACGCGGCAGCCAATTTGCGCACAGCAAGCTCCCACAAACAGCAATGTGATAATGACCAGATCATCTGTTTTAGTGATGTTGATTGAGGGATAAACATTGGCCCCAAGACACTGGGGAGAACTCCCCTGCTCTTCTTCGAAATAGTGCTGCGGGATCTTTTATGTCCACTTGAGAGGGCAGAAGGGCCCTCGATTTATCGTCTCATCCGAAAGACGGCTCCTCTGACAGTGCGGCGCTCCCTCAGCACTGCCCCTCTGACAGTGCAGCACTCCCTCAGTACTGCCCCTCCGACAGTGCGGCGCTCCCTCAGCACTGCCCCTCTGACAGTGCAGCACTCCCTCAGTAATGCACTGGGAGTGTCAGCCTAGATTTTGTGCTCCAGTCTCTGGAGTGGGACTGTGAACCCACAACCTTCTGACTCAGAGGTGAGAGTGCTGCCCACTGAGCCACGGCTGACACCCAATGCTAGGTTGACTAAATAAATCTGCAGAAATATCAGGCTCAATCACAAAGTGCAGTACTTGCTATAGAGCTGGAAGGTACAAGGTTCAATTGCTTGTAGAATTAGCAGATCGTAACCAGTGTTGTGACCGGGATATACGGAAAGATACATCTGTATTGAACTTTGAGCAATCTCTTCATTATCTGAGACGCTCCATGGTGGCTGTAGTGTAAATGGAAACAGCTCAGCTTCTCGTCCCAGTAGTGTTCAGAGCAAAGTGTGCAAGTGTGGCAAGAATACCTTGTTTGGAACTGGATCCATATCCATGAAACGATTATTGAATTTCTCCTTACCAACCGTAACACTAACATTAGGAATTTTAATACATTCAGCAACTATTAAAGGTTGACAGCGTGATCCAGCACGGCCAGAAGAGACCGGCATTCCCAGGGAGTGCTCCATAGGAAATCACAGGTTGGGCATTGCCATTTGCCAAGATGCGCTCTCTGCAAGCACTGCTCCTTGCTGGGAGCATGACATCGCAGAACTGCTCCATTAGTGTTCACAGGAACAAACATCTTAAATACCTTCATGTCACAGGCCAGTAACACTGGCAGCAAAAGCAGGAAAACACGCTGGAACTTCCAAAACAAAGGTCTGATGTAAGAATACGTTTCCGACAAGAATGCGGGCAGCCGAGGAGGAGCAGACCGAGCCGGGAACCGGAGCAGAGGCCAGTAAATAAAGAGCGGGGTCGGAGAGGGGCCTGAACTCACTGTGAGTAGCCGAGGAGGAGCGGACCGAGCCGGGAACCGGAGCAGAGGCCAGTAAATAAAGAGCGCGGTCGGAGAGGGGCCTGAACTCACTGCGAGTAGCCGAGGAGGAGCGGACCGAGCCGGGAACCGGAGCAGAGGCCAGTAAATAAAGAGCGGGGTCGGAGAGAGGCCTGAACTCACTGTGAGCAGCCGAGGAGGAGCGGACTGAGCTGGGAACCGGAGCAGAGGCCAGTAAATAAAGAGCGGGGTCGGAGAGGGGCCTGAACTCACTGCGAGTAGCCAAGGAGGAGCGGACCGAGCCGGGAACCGGAGCAGAGGCCAGTAAATAAAGAGCGGGGTCGGAGAGGGGCCTGAACTCACTGCGAGTAGCTGGGAACCGGAGCAGAGGCTGGTAAATAAAGAGTGCGGTTGGAGAGGGGCCTGAACTCACTGCGAGTAGCTGGGAACCGGAGCAGAGGCTGGTAAATAAAGAGTGCGGTTGGAGAGGGGCCTGAACTCACTGTGAGAGGAGGAGGAGGAGCGGACCGAGCCGGGAACCGGAGCAGAGGCCAGTAAATAAAGAGCGGGGTCGGAGACGGGCCGAGGAGGAACGGACCGAGCCGGGAACCGGAGCAGAGAGAAAAAAATCCAGGATCCCAAAAAACAAGGAGTGACGTCACAGGAAAGCAGGGAAGTGATTGGTTGGTCAGTATTTCTCTTTTTATCTTGGGCATTGGTTTAAATTAAGAGCCGGGATTAAAAACTAAACGTTCAAAAAGAGGGAGCTGATTGGTGAGTATCTGGTAAGTGTTTTGACTTGGCTTTCTTGAAGTTTTTAAGTTTATTCCAGCTAGGTTAGTAAATAGTCTGTTAATTAGAGGCATGGCAGGGCAGCTCACACCCGTGGATTGCCCATCCTGTGCCATGTGGGAAGTCCTGGACACCTCCCGTGGTCTGGACGACCACATGTGCAGGAAGTGTCACCAGCTACAGCAGCTTGAGCACCGGGTTACGGAGCTTGAGCGGCGGCTGCAGTCACTGCGGTGCATCCGCGAGGCTGAGAGTTACATGGATAGCACGTTTCGGGAGGTGGTCACCCCGCAGCGCAAGAGTGTGCAGGCAGAGAGGGAATGGGTGACGGTCAGACAGAAGAGGAGGACCAGGCAGGTAGTACAGGAGTCCCCTGAGCCCATCTTGCTCACCAACCAGTATTCGGTGCTGAGTACTGGTGAGGGCGATGGTTCCTCTGGGGAGTGCAGCCAGAGCCAAGTCCACAGCACCATGGAAGGCTCAGCTGCACGGGCCGGGGGGAAGAGGAGAGGGAGAGCAATAGTGATAGGGGATTCAATAGTTAGGGGAGCAGACAGGCGTTTCTGCTGCCGCAGACGTGACTCCAGGATGGTATGTTGACTCCCTGGTTCCAGGGTCATGGATGTCACTGAACGGCTGCAGGGCATTCTGAGGGGGGAGGGTGAACAGCCAGAGGTCGTGGTCCATATCGGTACCAGCGACATAGGTAGGAAGAGGGATGAGGTCCTTCAGGCAGAGTTTAGGGGGCATGGGAAGAGGTTTAAAAGCAGGACCTCAAAGGTAGTAATCTCCGGATTACTACCAGTGCCACGTGCTGGTGAGTACAGAAATAGGAAGATAGAGCAGATGAATGCATGGCTGGAGAGATGGTGTAGGAGGGAGGGCTTTAGATTCCTGAGGAATTGGAACCGTTTCTGGGGGAGGTGGGACCTCTACAAGCCAGACGGGTTGCAGCTCAACGGGAACGGGACCAATATCCTCGCGGGAGGGTTTGCTGGTGCTGTTGGGGAGGGTTTAAACTAGCTTGGCAGGGGGATGGGAACCTAAGTGTAAAGTCAATAGGGAGGGAAGAAAAACTGGAATTGGAAAACAAAAACATAGAAAGTAAATTGGAAGGACAGAGGAATCAAGGGCTAGATAATAGTCAACAATGAGATTTGCCTGTACTAAATGGTATATACTTCAATGCAAGGAGTATAGCGAACAAGGCAGATGAGCTGAGGGCACAGGTAGATACTTGGGACTATGATATTATAGCTATTACAGAGACGTGGCTGAAAGAGGGGCAGGTATGGCAGCTCAACATTCCTGGTTACAGGATTTTCAGACGGGATAGAGAGGGAGGTAAAAAGGGGGGGGGCGGTATTGATTAAAGAAACTATTACAGCTGTGAGGAGGGATGATATGTTGGAGGGATCATCAAACGAGGCCATATGGGTTGAATTGAAAAACAAAAATGGGGCGATCACACTGCTGGGAGTGTACTACAGACCCCCAAACAGTGAGAGGGAGATAGAAGAACAAATATGTAGACACATTTCTGAGAAGTGCAAAAACTACAGGGCAGTAATAGTAGGGGATTTCAACTACCCCAATATTAACTGGGATAAAATTAGTGTGAAGGGTAGAGAGTGTGCAGAATTCCTAAAATGCATCCAGGAGAACTTTTTTAGCCAGTATGTAGCAAGCCCAACAAGGGAGGGGGCGGGTCTGGACTTCGCTTTAGAGAATGAAGCTGGGCAGGTAGAAGGCGTATCAGTGGGGGAGCATTTTGGTGCTAGTGACCATAATTCTGTTAGATTTAAGGTAGTTATGGAAAAGGACAAGGATAGACCAGGAATAAAAATTCTAAATTGGGGAAAAGTAAATTTTGCTAAGCTCAGAGGGGATTTAGCCACAGTGGACTGGGAACAGATACTTGAAAGTAAATCAGTGTCAGAGCAGTGGGAGGCATTCAAGGAAGAGATCCGGAGGGTTCAGACCAAATATGTGCCCTTAAAGAAAAAAGTTGGGACTAACAAATCTAGAGCACCCCTGGATGTTTAGAGACATACAGGGTAGGATAAAGAAAAAAGGGAGGCGTATGACAGACACCTAGGGCTAAATACTCCAGAATCTTTAGAGGAGTACAGAAAGTGCAGGGGTGCAATTAAAAAGGATATTAGGAAAGCAAAGAGCATGAAAAATTCTTGGCAAGTAAAATCAAGGAAAACCCAAAGATGTTTTATAAATATATTAAGAGTAAGAGGATAACTAAAGAACGGGTAGGGCCTATTAGAGATCATGAGGGTAATCTGTGTGTGGAGGCGGGAGACGTCGGTAGGGTTCTTAATGAATACTTTACGTCTCTTTTCACAAGGAGAGGGGCGAAGCAGACATTGCTATCAGGGGGGAGGAGTGTGAAATATTAGATGAAATAAACATAGTGAGAGAGGAAGTATTAAGGGGTTTAGCAGCTTTAAAAGTGGATAAATCCCCAGGCCTGGATGAAATGTATCCCAGGCTGTTAAGCGAAGCAAAAGAGGAAATAGCAGAGGCCCTGACCATCATTTTTCACTCCTCTCTGGCTTCAGGTGTGGTGCCGGAGGACTGGAGGACTGCTAATGTGGTACCCTTGTTTAAAAAGGGAGAAAAGGATAGACCGAGTAATTACAGGCCAGTCAGCCTAACCTCGGTGGTGGGAAATTATTGGAAAGAATTCTGAAGGACAGGATAAATCTACATTTAGAAAGACACGGATTAATCAAGGATAGTCAGCACGGATTTGTTAAGGGAAGGTTGTGTCTGACAAACTTGATTGAATTTTTTGAGGGGGTAACAAGGAGGGTAGATGAGGGTAGTGCGTTTGATGTAGTGTATATGGACTTTAGCAAGGCTTTTGATAAGGTTCCACATGGCAGACTGGTCATGAAGTTAAAAGCCCATGGGATCCAGGGCAAAGTGTCAAGTTGGATTCAAAACTGGCTCGGAGACAGGAAGCAGAGGGTAATGGTTGATGGGTGTTTTTGTGACTGGAAAGCTGTTTCTGCAGGGCTCAGTACTAGGTTCCTTGCTTTTTGTGGTATATATCAATGACCTAGACTTGAATATAGGGGGTGTGATTAAGAAGTTTGCAGATGATACTAAAATCGGCTGTGTGGTTGATACTGAAGAAGGAAGCTGTAGACTGCAGGAAGATATCAATAAATTGGTCAGGTGGGCAGAACAGTGGCAAATGGAATTCAATCCGGAGAAATGTGAGGTAATGCATTTGGGGAGGGCTAACAAGGAAAGGGAATACACATTAAATGGTAGGACACTGAGTAGTGTAGAGGAACAAAGGGACCTTGGAGTGTATGTCCACAGATCCCTGAAGGTAGCAGGCCAGGTAGATAAGGTGGTTAAGAAGGCATACGGAATGCTTGCCTTTATTAGCTGAGGCATAGAATACAAGAGCAGGGGGGTTATGCTTCGACTGTATAAAACACTAGTTAGGCCTCAGCTAGAGCACTGCGTGCAGTTCTGGTCACCACATCACAGGAAAGATGTGATTGCACTAGAGAGGGTACAGAGGAGATTTACAAGGATGTTGCTGGGAGTAGAGAATCTTAGCTCTGAGGAAAGACTGGATAGGCTGGGTCTGTTTCCCTTGGAACAGAGAAGGCTGAGGGGAGATCTTATTGAGGTGTATAAAACTATGAGGGGCCGAGATAAAGTGGATAGAAAGGACCTATTTCCCTTAGCAGAGAGGTCAAAAACCAAGGGGCACAGATTTAAAGTAATTGGTAGAAGGATTAGAGGGGATTTGAGGGGAAATTTCTTCCCCCAGAGGGTTGTGGGGGTCTGGAACTCACTGCCTGAAAGGGTGGTAGAGGCAGGAACCCTCATCACATTTAAAAAGTACTTGGATGTGCACTTGGGATGCTCTAACCTGCAGGGCCACGGACCAAGAGCTGGGAAGTGGGATTAGGCCGGATAGCTCTTTGTTGGCTGGCGCGGACACGATGGGCCGAAATGGCCGCCTTCCGTGCTGTAACTTTCTACGATTCTATGAATAAATGGACGGACTCCCCTAGTCGCTCAACGGTTAATGCAGCAGGGAGGCTTCAGATTTGATTTTTTTAATCCATTCATGGGATGTGGGTGTCGCTGGCAAGGCCAGCATTTATTGGATATCCCTAATTGCCCCTTGAGAAGGTGGTGGTGAGCTGCCTTCTTGACAACTGAGTGTCTCGCTCGGCCATTTCAGAGGGCAGTTAAGAGTCAACCACATTGCTGTGGGTCTGGAGTCACATATCGGCCAGACCGGGTAAGGACGGCAGATTTCCTTCCCTAAAGGACATTAGTGAACCAGATGGGTTTTACAAACAATCCGATAGTTTCATGGTCACCATTACTGATACTATCTAGTGTGTACTATCTACAAGATGCACTGCAGCAACTCGCCAAGGCTTCTTCGGCAGCACCTCCCAAACCCGCGACCTCTTCCACCTAGAAGGACAAGGGCAGCAGGCGCATGGGAACACCACCACCTCCAAGTTCCCCTCCTCCAAGTCACAAACTATCCTGACTTAGAAATATCTCGTCGTTCCTTCATCGTCGCTGGGTCAAAGTCCTGGAACTCCCTCCCTAACAGCACTGTGGGAGTACCTTCACCACACGGACTGCAGCACTTCAAGAAGGTGGCTCACCACCATCTTCTCAAGGGCAATTAGGGATGGGCAATAAATGCTGGCCTTGCCAGCGACGCCCACATCGCATAAACAAATTTTAAAAACTTTGCTTTTTAATTCCTGATTTTATTTAAGTAAATGAATTTAAATTCCCCAGTCGCCATGATTGGGATTATGAACTTGTTGAGTCTGTGCTTTCAAATGTAGTTATGCTGAATAACTGGACACAGACTACAGAATACTTAAACAGGTCTTTAGTAACTGAGGGTCAGGGCTGAACTGAAATACACTTTGCTCCACAGGGTTTATATACCGGTGTGGTCACCACCGGTACTACAATGTACAGGAGCCATCAGAAAGTAGTCCATCACCTTAAGGTATCCTCTTAAGGTGGTACAGGTTACATACACTACAGAACTCATGTCTCCTGTGATCATTAGTCCAGGCCTCTGGATTACTAGTCCAGTAACAACCTCTATGCTACTGGCCCCGATAAGATTCAGATTTGATTGCTGGTGTGTGGTGCGTTACCTGATCTCAGCTAGCAATATGCAGACAGCAGAGTTGAGCTGGGCACCCTTGGTTAGGAATGGGAAATGTTGAGCCTGGGCCCACCTCTTGATTGCTGCCCAAAGACTCCAGATCGAACGTGCACAGGTGTGGATGTCGGGGGGAGACGGGACCGAGCTCAGCTACGATGCCGCCCACGGTCAGATAGACAACTGATACTCACCATCGATGCCCACACATGAAGCATGGCTGCTGGGCGGAGGCCTGGTGGCATCTTCAGAATCACAGCACATCACAAGAAAGAAAGGGGGAGAAATTCGGTATCACCCAGGAAGGGGCGCCAGCTTTTAAGAAGTTGGAAGTATAGCGCCAGGCGCTAACTGGAGGTGCTAACCTACTGCATTTCGCCCCCAAAGACTTGCATTTCTATAGCGCCTTTCACGACCTCAGGACGTCCCAAAGCGCTTCACAGCCAATGAAGTACTTTTGAAGTGTAGTCACTGTTGTAATGTAGGAAATGCGGTAGCCAATTTGTGCACAGCAAGCTCCCACAAACAGCAATGTGATAATGACCAGATAATCTGTTTTAGTGAAATAACAGCAGAAAATGCTGGAAACACTCAGCAGGCCCGGCAGCATCCGTGGAGAGAGAAACCGAGTCAACGTTTCAGGTCTGGGACCTTTCATCAGTCCCAGACCTGAAACGTTAACTCTGTTTCTCTCTCCGCGGATGTTGCCTGGCCTGCTGAGTATTTCCAGCATTTTCTGTTGTTATTTCAGATTTCCAGCATCCACAATATTTTGCTATTATATCTGTTTTAGTGATGTTGATTGAGGGATAGATATTGGCCCCAGGACACTGGGGAGAACTCCCCTGCTCTTCTTCGAAATAGTGCCACGGGATCTTGTACATACAGAGGGCAACTTATACGAGGAGGATTCCTCTATATGGTGAAAATGGATTATTCCTCTCCTAAAGGCACTGGCTCATGCTGGGATACAGGTTTCTGGGGGCCAGTAACCCTCCAGTATCTCGCCCGCGTGGTTATTTGGGATCTTTTACATCCACCTGAGAGAGCAGGCGGGGACAAGGTTTAATGTCTCATCCGAAAGACGGCACCTCCGACAGTGCAGCACTCCCTCAGCACTGAGCTGCCTGGAGTTTTGTGCTCAAGTCTCCGGAGTGGGACTTGAACCCACCACTTTCTGACTCACAGGCGAGGGTGCTGCCCACTGAGCCACGACTGACAAATCAGCATCGTCACAAAAGGAGGGCAGGAAACTGCTAAAGGGGAGTAAGCAGCGAATAACAACTGCTCAGGCGGAAGAAAACTATCAGTCAAAAGTCCTAATTGGATTACGGCTTTATAACTCCCTCAAAGTATGGTCTCCACAGGCCGCCTTTAATGAATTCACTGATCGCTTTCCGCTCTCTTGACCAGTGGGAAATGAATGATTATTTTGCCCAGCAACAGATGTTACATGTAAATGACAAGTAAAACAAATCTTGATATTTCAAAAAGTCTCTCAGTGATTCGGCTTCAATTACCCAACCTGTAAGTCTGTCTTCGTGCTGACCATTCTCTGTAAGGAGGTCGGCCCCTTATGTTACTTGCAGTTTAATGCTGAAGTGGTATTCCAGGCTGACCTCACCGGCAACTGTTTGCTACATACCTTTTATGAGATGCTCTCTCCGCAGCCGCCTTTCAAGTCTTTCCTAATAACTCCGGCCCCCCACCGACGCTTCAGGCAAGTCTCACAGATGGAGAGAGAGAGGAAAATCAAGGGGCAAGTTATCATGGTCCATTATCAGAGCACCTCCTGCTGAAGCAGGGCAGAGGCCGGTACAAGGTTGTCTGCCCAAGGTGTGATAGGTGGCTGTGACCTATGTGCAGTGAAAAGAAATGTAGATTACAAAAGATGCATGTAACGACAGAGTGCATAAAAGTGCTTCTTTTCCTTGCTGCATCTACGTTACACACTTTACAGCTCCGTCTGCAGAGTCTTGGTATTATATTGCTAAGATTTACACTAACAATGGGTTGCTGAATGTTGCCTTCTTTGTCCAAAGCCGATAATGCACACACTGCCGATGATTCACTATCTTTAGTCAGTGCAAGCTCCCAGCTTCTCCTTCCGTGTGTTATCCCTTCCATCTCTTTGGATAAGGCTTGATTTTCTTTTTGGGAGGAGGAAAGAATTCCAAACATTCTTTCTGTAGTTTGATCAACTTTAATTTCCAAACTCTAGACTCCGAATAAAGGAAGACTTTCATTTATACAGCACCTTTCACAATGTCCCAAAGCGCTTTACAGTCAATGAAGTAACATAGAAACATAGAAGATAGGAGCAGGAGTCGGCCATTCGGCCCCTCGAGCCTGCTCCGCCATTCAATGAGATCATGGCTGATCATCCAAATTCAGTATCCTGTCCCTGCCTTCTCCTCATATCCCTTGATCCCTTTAGCCTCAAGAAATATATCCAACTCCTTCTTGAATATATTTAATGAATTGGCCTCAACTGCCTTCTGTGGTAGAGAATTCCACAGGTTCACCACTCTCTGGGTGAAGAAATTCCTCCTCATCTCTGTCCTAAATGGCTTACCCGTTATCCTTAGACTGTGACCCCTGGTTCTGGACACCCCCGCCATCGGGAACATCCTTCCTGCATCTAGTCTGTCTAGTCCTGTTAGAATTTTATAAGTTTCAATGAGATCCCCTCGCATTCTTCTAAACTCTAGCGAATATAAGCCTAATCGACCCAATCTCCCCTCATACGTCATTCCTTCCATCCCAGGTATCAGTCTGGTGAATCTTCACTGCACTCCCTCCATGGCAAGAACATCCTTCCTCAGATAAGGCGACCAAAACTGCACACAATACTCAAGGTGTGGTCGCACCAAGGCCCTGTACAACTGCAGCAAGACATCCTTGCTCCTGTACTCAAACCCTCTCGCTATGAAGGCCAACATACCATTTGCCCTCTTAACCGCCTGCTGCACCTGCGTGCTTACCTTCAGCGACTGGTGCACAAGGACACCCAGGTCTCATTGCACTTCCCCTTTTCCCAATCTATTGCCATTCAGATAATAATCTGCCTTCCTGTTTTTGCCACCAAAGTAGATAACCTCGCATTTATCCACATTATACTGCATCTGCCCAATCGCCCAACCTGTCCAAATCGTACTGGAGTTTCTCTGCATCTTCCTCACAGCACACACGCCCACCTTTTTTGAAGTGTAGTCACTGTTGTAATGTAGGGAACACGGCAGCCAATTTGCGCACAGCAAGCTCCCACAAGCAGCAATGTGATAAAGACCAGATAATCTGTTTTTAGTGATGTTGATTGTGGGATAAATATTGGCCAGGACACCGGGGAGAACTCCCCTGCTCTTCATCGAAATAGTGCTGTGGGATCTTTTACGTCCACCTGAGAGAGCAGACGGGGCCCGGTTTAACGTCTCATCCTAGAGACGGCACCTCTGACAGTGCAGTACTCCCTCAGTACTGCACTGGAGTGTCAGCCTAGATTTTTGTGCTCAAGTCTCTGGAGTGGGACTTGAACCCACAACCTTCTGACTCAGAAGCGAGAGCGCTGCCCACTGAGCCACGGCTAACACACCAGTTGAAGTTGCCGTGTGTACTTTTTTTTATTCGACGTGCTTAGCCTCCTTTTCTTCTCAGAGTTATGACCTAATGTACATCATTGTTCCCTGACATAAACAGCCATTAGGCTCAGATTCAGTTATTCAAAATCAGTCCATTAATCGGCAGAGTTTCCTTCCTAATGACAGGAAAGCACATAACTTCATGCTGCCGCTTAACATTTAAGTTCTTTGTTTGAGCAGTTGCGAGTGGCGTGAAGAATACTGAATGGTGTTTTTCATGAGCTGCGGACTGAGCCCGGGCCTGCAGCTCTTTTGATAGAAGTCTCAGATGAATCATATGTTGCTAAACTGGGATCAAAAAGGCTGCACTGTTGGCTGCCCAGTTTAATCTTGCGTAGAAATCAATCTGCAAGGGCTGCGTGATAGCTCTTGTAAATTAAATCTGCTAAACTGCTCCTTAAAGTTTTGATCCAGATTTGCTGTTGCCATGTGTTCTGGCTGCTTTCCCTTGAATGTTTCATGGGAGTTGGTCAAAATAGTCTGCCTAAATTTGCGTAGCGACAATCTTGCAGAGTATCTGCTGCTGGAATTATTGCGCTTATCTCACACTTGCATTTCCATTTTTTGAACTTGCAATTTGAAAATGGATATAAGCCAGAAAGATTTTTTGAACCACTGTGCACAGTTTTGGTCTCCTTACCTATGGAAGGATATACAGGAAACTCTTTTTTATCCGGCACCGCCGGGACCGGCGTGGTGCCGGTTTATCAAAAAGTCCGGATTACAGAGAGGTATAGTAAAAGGTACGAGAGCTCCGTGCACAGCAACAAATCCAGGCTTCCCTGTTGCTTAGCAACATGTGCAGGAACTCCGGCCACAGACCAAGCGTCCCTGTTGCTTAGCAACACGTGCAGGAACCCCAGTTACACAGCCACAGATCCAGGAACGGCCACTAATATGAAGTAAAACTTACCTGAACCTACTCCTGAATTTTGACGGTTAACCGAGATTTCCAGTTATTTAGGTGCCAGTAAATCGAGAGTTTCCTGTACTTGCCTTAGAGACGGTGCAACGAAGGTTCACTAGATTGATCCCTGGGATGAGAGGGCTGTCCTATGAGGAGAGATTGTGTAGATTGGGCCGATACTCTGGAGTTCAGAAGAATGAGAGGTGATCTCATTGAAACATACAAGATTCTGAGGAGGATTGACAGGGTAGATGCTGAGAGGTTGTTTCCCCCTGGCTGGAGTGTCTAGAACCAGGGGTCACAGTCTCAGGATAAGGGGTCGGCCATTTAGGACTGAGATGAGGAGGAATTTCTTCACTCAGCGGGTGGTGAATCTTTGGAATTCTCTGCCCCAGAGGGCTGTGGATGCTCAGTCGTTGAGTATATTCAAGACTGAGATCGATAGATTTTTGGGTACTCGGGGAATCGAGGGCTATGTAGATCGGGTGGGAAAATGGAGTTGAGGTCGAAGATCAGGCATGATCCTATTGAATGGCGGAGCAGGCTCGAGGGGCCGAATGGCCGACTCCTGCTCCTAATTATATAAATTGCATAAAAGCTAAAAGAACTCACCTTGACCAAGTTAGTTTTTAAAAGATATTTATGTGCCACTATAATGAATATTAATTTGTGATATTTACTTATACAAATCGGTCTCTCTTCCCCCCCACATTGATAACGAGAGTGCAGGCACAATTTTTCATAGATGTGAGCAGTAATCGGAGAAAGATATTATTGGCACCTGATCATGTTCAGAATCATTGCCCGAAGCTGAGGTGCGAGGGCTGTGATGGTTAAGCAACTTGGGTGCTCATAGAAAGCAGACACAATGGGTTAATTTTAACCCCCAAAACGGATGCGTTTGTGACGGAGGAGTTGTAAAAATTCTAAAAGTCTCAAACCCGCGTCCAACCCGCCCACTTCCGGGTTTAACGGAGGCGGGACAAGGGGGCTGGCTAGCGCTTTAAATATTATAATGAGGCTGGCAGCCTCAGATTTAACCTGCTTTGCTGGTTTAACACTGGCCGGCCGGGTTTCCCAGGCCTCGGGAAACCCGGCAGCTGAAGGGAGGTGAGGACAGCATCGGGGAAAAGGGTAAATGCCCTTAGAGCCCTGCTTATGGGTCAGGAGGAGCTGGAGTGCTTCCCCCCGCCCCCCAGCCCCAGCCCTCCCCAAACTACCTCCATCCTTTCCATCAGACCCTCCCCCCCTGCCATCGGAGCCCCCCACCCAAAGACACCTGGAATTGGACCATCCCCACCAGGATTTGACCCCAACCGCCGCCCCCATCCTAGAACGCACCCCCACCCCCAGATGGGATAGTGGGATCGGACACCAACCCCCCCTCCAAAGATCCAGCCCCGAGGATCTGACCTCCCTTGGGGATTGGACCGCCGCCCCCCACCAATGCTCCCACTAACGCAGCAATTGGTTCCTTACCTGCCCCTGTGGCTGTGGCCTCCTCCGGAGCGTTCCCCGCCCGACAGGGAGCCACGCCTGTCAATCGGGCTGGCATCCCCGCTGGCAGAAAAGAGGCACGACGTGGAATAGAAACTCCTCCACCCTCTGCAACGCCTCCCCCATCTACCCCCTCCCGCTCCCCCCTCCACGACACCCCCCATCCTCCCCTCCCTGTCTCCGCCTACACAAACCCCCTGCCCCCTCCCCCTCCCCCTCCACAACCCCCCTCCACCTATGCAACCCACCCAGTCAATACTGGGGCCGAAGCTGTTGCAAAAAGTAGTTTGGCTTTGCAAAAACATGACAACAACAACAACAACTTGTATTTATAAATCATCTTTAACGTAGTAAAACGTCCCAAGGTGCTTCACAGGAGTATTTTAAGACTAAAAATTTGACACCGATCTGTTGTGTATGTACCTTTAAGGGAATAACTGGTCTCAGACTGCAGTACTGGCAGTGACCACCCCTGTATAAAAGGCCCTAGCAGGCTTCTGTAGTTTCAGTTTCCAAGTTGTCTCCATTCAGTAAAGACTTGTTATAATCAACTCCTGCAGTCCGTGTCTCAATTATACACGGACATAATACTGGCGACGAGTAAGAAACGAACTTACCTGCAACTCGGCAGCACCTCAGACGACGTTGTTGAAGGTCGAAGCCAGAAGAAAAAAAAAGTAATCCAAAGAAACTTGAGAAACGGGCGTCGACCGTGGGCAACCGCCCTCCAAATCATCGAATTGAAAAGTGCAGGAGAGACTGTTGAGAACCAGGCTTAGTTCTCCAGTCTGTGGTTTCCCAGCTAATCGGGCTGGTGGCAGGTAGTGCACTGATCCTTCCTGGGCTGCGGCTGGCTAGAGCTCGATCGGGTGGCTCTGCAACGGGGCCGGGCAGCGAGTCGGGAAGCAAAGAGAGAGAGAGAGGGTGGAGCACACAGGGCGCGGCCGGTGCTTCGAAGCCGGGCAGCGTTCGGACCTAAGAAGAGGGAGGGAAGTGTCCCAGAGGGTCCGCTCCACGACGGGAATGGTTCTTCAATTAACGGAGCAAATATTGAAGCGCGATAGAAAAATAAAAATACCGCGGAGAGCGGCGTTGGCAGCAGCGACCGGGGAGGCGCGAAGACCATAGGGCGTCGCCATTACAGGATAGTAAAATAAATATAATCACCAGCAACAGCGTTGGCAGCAGCGGCAGCGGCAGGAAAGCGCGGGAGGCGCCATCTTAACTCGGCGGGGAAGAAGGAAAAGCGCGGGAGGCGCCATTTTGATCCATCGGGAACGAAGGCAAAGCGCGGGAGGCGCCATCTTAGATTTTCAAGATGCCAAAGACTGGCGATATCACTGCCTTCGATAATGCAATAGAAGACTGGACCACGTCTGTGGAAAGAGTCGAGGTATATTGCGAGGCAAACGAAATAGCCAATGAGAAAAAGGCATCGGTATTGCTAAATTTAATGGGCGCAAGAACGTACGGCCTATTGCGGGACCTGATTACTCCAGCCAAACCGAAGGCGAAGAGTTTTAATGAAATTGTTGCTATCCTACAGGAACACCTAAATCCCACACCGCTGCTGATAGCAGAAAGATTTAAATTCCACAGGAGAAATCAGCATAAAAATGAGAGCAATGCTGATTACCTTACGGAACTACGCAAGCTATCAAAGCACTGCCAGTTCGGAGCAGGACTGGCAGATACCTTACGGGACAAATTTGTCTGTGGACTCCTGAGTGAAGGAACCCAGAAGAGGTTACTCTCAGAGAAAGAGCTGACGCTAGATAAGGCTTTCAGCGTGGCAGTATCGTACGAAGCAGCAGCAAGGGGAGCTGCGGAAATACAACAAAAGCCACAGGAATACGGCACCCATGAAATGACACGGTGATTTGCAAAATGTTATCGCTGCGGCAGAACAAACCATGACCAGAAGGACTGCTGGTCCAAGGACAAAATATGCAGGCAATGCGGAAAGATGGGACACATTGCACGAGTTTGCAGGTCTGGGAAGAAGACCAACGACAACAAAAAGGCTACTAAGGAACTGTACAAGAAAGTACAAAAGATGACGGACAGTAGTTCCGAAGACCAGATGAGCGATAGTGAATCCGGGAACAAGAGACTAAGCTGTCTCAAACTTCACAACGTAATCGCAAAAGAGGATCACCGAACCATTTGGGTCACCCTCACGATAACAGGGTCCCAAGTCAAAATGGAGTTGGATACAGGATCAGCTCTAACCGTCATGAATCGACGAGACTACGAGCAGCTATTCTCACACATACCCTTGAGAGAGACATCCATTGTCTTGAGGACGTATACGGGGCAAAAAGTATACCCCAGAGGAAAAATAAGGGTGCCTGTCGAATACAACAGCAAGAAAATACGGAAATTGTATCTCTACATTCTACAAGATGGTGGACCACCGTTATTGGGACGTGAATGGATCAGAAAGATAAGTTTAGACTGGCACTCCATTCAGGCACTGACGGTGGCTGGTAAAAAGGATGACGACATCACTCCTGGACGATTGTCAACAATCTTAGCTGACGCCAAAGAGGTATTTCAACAAGAACTGGGAACTCTTAAAGGCGTAACCGCCTCGATAAAAATAGAGGAGAATGCAATTCCCAAGTTTTTCAAAGCAAGACCGGTACCATATGCAATTCGCCCAGCCATCGAGGCAGAGCTGGAGAATCTGGAGAATGCAGGCGTGTTATCTAAGGTAGACTGGAGCGAGTGGGCGACACCCATCGTTCCTGTCATGAAGAAAACGTTAAACAATAAGTCTGAGGAGCCAAGGAAGGTTCGCATCTGTGGGGACTTCAAGGTGACGGTGAACTTCACACAGTACAATATCCTCTTCCAAGGATAGAAGATATCTTTGCCTCACTATCTGGAGGGAAGCATTTTACAAAAATTGACCTAGCACAAGCATATTTGCAGATGGAGGTTGAAGAATCCTCTAGGAAGTATCTCACGATAAACACTCACAAAGGTCTTTACCAGTATAATCGACTGGTATTCGGAGTAGCATCAGCTCCGGCGATATGGCAAAGAGCGATGGAACAAGTCCTGCAAGGGATTCCGGGGACTCAGTGTTACTTGGACGACATCCTAGTGACAGGTGAAGATGACAGTGAACACCTTGCCAACCTAGAGCAGGTGCTCACTAGACTACGTGAACATGGGCTACGAGCCAATCGCCCCAAGTGCAAGTTTTTAAAGAAACAGATATCGTATTGTGGCCACGTGATTGATGAAGAGGGGTTGCATAAGTCCCCTGACAAAATTGAAGCGGTAGTTAAGGCTCCAGCGCCTGAAAATGTGTCGCAACTGAGGTCATTCCTCGGATTGGTGAATTACGACCATAAGTTTTTGCCAAATTTGTCCACTATTCTGCATCCACTGAACGCCCTACTACGAACGGGAGTAGCATGGAAATGGAGCGATGAATGTAAGCGGGCCTTACAGAAGAGTAAGGACCTAATCACTTCAAGAGAAGTATTGGCTCACTACAACCCATCACTACCGATAAGACTGGCGTGTGATGCATCTCCCTACGGCATTGGGGCGGTACTGTCACATAAATTCCTTGATGGTTCAGAGAGGCCAATAGCTTTTGCGTCACGCTCGTTAACTTCAGCCGAGCGTAACTACGCCCAGATTGACAGAGAGGCCCTCAGCCTGGTGTGGGAGGTGAAGAAGTTCAATCACTACCTGCACGGTCAGAAATTTACTCTACTAACTGATCATCAACCTCTCGTCTCCATTTTCAACCCTCAGAAGGGCGTACCGATAATGACGGCACAACGGCTACAGAGGTGGTCCCTTTTCCTAGGGGCACACCAATATGACATCGAGTACAAAGGAACTAAACAGCATGGGAATGCTGATGGATTGTCGCGCCTACCATTGCCGACGGTGGAAGAAGAACTGGCAGTGGATCCAGTGGAGTTATTCCACTCGACTATAGTCGAATGTCTCCCTGTGACGAATGCAAACATAGAAAAGGAAACACGAAATGACCCGACACTCTCCTGGGTCTATGATTTAACGGTGAAGGGATGGCCAGCACATGGCGAACCACTGCTGCCAGCATTCTCGCCGAGAACAGCTGTCAGTGTGCAGAGGAACCTTGATGTGTGGATCCAGAGTAGTAATTCCACCCAAATTGAAGGATAGAGTGCTCAATGAGCTTCATGAGGGTCATCTGGGAGGGGTAAAAATGAAGAACTTAGCCAGAGCGTTTGTGTGGTGGCCGGGAATCGATAGAGAAATGGAAGAGATGACCAAGAGCTGTACAGGATGCCAGAAGGTCCAAAACGCCCCACCACAATTCAATTCAATTCAATTCAATTCAAATCGCTTTATTGGCATGACAAGGTACATCTTATGTTGCCAAAGCATCGAAAAACACTCATGGTTGAACACATCAACACAGATCTATCCATACAGTGTATAAACAGATATATCCCTGAGTGTATAAATATACATTCATATATTTTGTATATACTCTTTTCTTATATTTAGTGGTTGTCCCTCTGTTTATGGCAAACTGTAACATAGTGTGCCGCTAAGGTTACACAATTTCTCTCTTCCCCTAGTAGGTATGGGAGTTTTTGGTCGTCATTCAAATTTCTGAATTCCGGGCATTTTTTTGTGAATTTTGGGTAGAAATTCTCCCTTATGCCCTGATATTTTCTACAAGCTGTGAGGAAGTGCATCTCTACATCCATGGGAGTGGCCCTCATCTCCATGGCAAAGGGTGCACATTGATTTTGCTGGTCCCTTTATGGACTCGATGTTTTTAATTGTGGTGGATGCACATTCAAAGTGGCCAGAGGTAATAAAAATGTCCTCAACCACCACAGAAAAAACTATCACAGTCTTACGAACCATATTCGCCAGGAATGGGCTGCCTGAACAGATTTGCTCTGACAATGGACCACAGTTTGTGTCTGAAGAGTTTTGGAGGTTCTTAAAGAACAATGGTGTTAAGCATTACACATCCGCCCCATATCATCCAGCCACTAATGGATTGGCCGAGAGGTTTCCTCAAACATTCAAGAAGGCTATCAAGGCGATGTGTAATGAAGATATACCCCTACAACACAAGGTGGATAACTTCTTGTTTGCCTACCGGAATGCGACACATGCGGTTACCAACCAAACTCCAGCCATGATGTTCTTCAATCGAAGACTACGATGCCGCTTGGATTTGGTTAAGCCAAACGTCAGAAGAGATGTGGAGAATAGGCAGTTTCAGAATATGAATGAAAGGCCGACCAGGAGTTTTAAGATAGGTCAACCAGTTTTGGCCCGGGACTACCGCACAGAGAAATGGCAGCCAGGAACGATCTGTACACGGCAAGGACCTCTAATGTATACCGTGAACGTTGGAGAGAGCATTGTAAGACGCCATGCTGACCAGATTCTAGAGTCACTGGAAAACGTCAACTCCACACCACGATCTGATACACCTGGCGATGAAACCGAAGTACCAATTGCATCTACCGCAGAATCGGTGATATTGGAAGCAGACGAACCAAACAATGACATTGATCCCGACGCAACCTTGCCAGAAGAACCTGATATCCCAAAGAGGCGTTATCCAGACAGAATCAGGAAGCCTCCGCAAAGACTGAACTTATAATTGCTTAACTTCAACCAATGTATCTAGCAACCGTAATTGTCATTGTAATTAGTTATTATTTAGTTGTTAAATGAATGTTATGTACTGTTTATCTAAAAGGGGAGGAATTGTTGTGTATGTACCTTTAAGGGAATAACTGGTCTCAGACTGCAGTACCGGCAGTGACCACCCCTGTATAAAAGGTCCTAGCAGGCTTCTGTAGTTTCAGTTTCCAGGTTGTCTCCATTCAGTAAAGACTTGTTATAATCAACTCCTGCAGTCCGTGTCTCAATTATACACGGACATAATACGATCCACATAAGGATAAATTAGGCCAGGTGACCAAAAGCTTGGTCAAAGAGGTAGGTTTTAAGGAGCATCTTAAAAGAGGAAAGAGAGACAGAGAGGTTTAGGGAGGGAATTCAGAGCTTAGGGCCCAGGCAGCTGAAGGCACGGCCACCAGAGATTGAGCGATTATAATCAGGGATGCTCAAGAGGGCAGAATTAGAGGAGTGCACATATCTCGGGGGGTTGTGGGGCTGGAGGAGATTACAGAGATAGGGAGGGGGCGAGGCCATGGAGGGATTTGAAAACAAGGATGAGAATTTTGAAATCGAGGCGCTGCTTAACCGGGAGCCAATGTAGGTCAGCGAGCACAGGGGAGATGGGTGAACGGGACTTGTTGCGAGTTAGGACACGAGCAGAGAAGTGATAGTGTAGAATTGCTTCAAAAGCTGCCTCTTGTTAGCTATTACGGTGATAGGTTACATCAGAAATTGTATCAAGAATTTGCGTGATTGCAAATTAGGCCTCGACAGGACAAGATACATAAGAACATAAGAAATAGGAGCAGGAGTAGGCCCTTCGAGCCTGCTCCACCATTCAATGAGATCATGGCTGATCTGCCTCAACTCCATTCACCGGCCCTATCGCCTTATCCCTCGATGCCCTTATTAGTCAGAAATCTATCGACTTCTGTTTTGAATATACCCAATGACTGAGCCTCCACAGCCCTCTGGGGTAGAGAATTCCAAAGATTCACCACCCTCTGTGTGAAGAAATTTCTTCTCATCTCAGTCCTGAATGGCCTACCCTTTATCCTGAGGCTGTGGCCCCTGGTTCTAGACTCCCCAGCCAAGGGAAACATTCTCCCAGCAGCCACCCTATCAAGCCGTGTAATAATTTTGGATGCTTCAATGAGATCCCCTCTCATTCTTCTGAATTCAAGAGAATACAGGCCTAGTTTACTCGATCTCTTCTCGTACGACAGTCCCGCCATCCCAGGAATCAATCTCGTGAACCTTCGTTGTACTCCCTCTATGGCAATTCAAATCCTTCCTTTGAAGATCGCTGCATTTCAGTACTTTAGCTTATGGGCTTGAAAAAGTGCATTTCTTGTGAGCCGGAATCCGGTGGCAGTGCATAGAGCAGCTCGGCCCGTTGTCTGAGGGGTCAGGCGCCCCGGAATACATTGTCTGGGGGAGTTGCAGCACCACGATTGAGATCAGCATGTGGTCCTGAGATGGATGGATAATGTAAATTCAAGTAGACTATTAGATTGGCCTACGAGTGTATAACTGAGGACATCGAGCAAAACCAACAAACGGTAAATGTTTCTCCACCCCGCTCACCCCCAGAGAATAGTGGATTTAAGGGACAGGCTTCCAGCAAATCGGTTGGTGATTAACTCCTCGAACAAAAACCTGAGTTTATCAGGTTGAGAATCAGACTAAAAGGTGAACGGGATAAATACAGACAGACAATCAGATATTCTCTTGGAATATAGTAAAAGAAACAAAGAAGGACTTGCATTTCTATAGCGCCTTTCATGACCACCGGACGTCCCAAAGCACTTTACAGCCAATGAAGTACTTTTTGGAGTGCAGTCACTGTTGTAATGTAGGAAACACGGCAGCCAATTTGCGCACAGCAAGCTCCCACAAACAGCAGTGTGATAATGATCAGATCATCTGTTTTTGTTATGTTGGTTGTCTGTGCTGTTGATGCCAAAGATAAACCTTCAGAGGAAAGTAAACAGGCCACAGCTTAATAATGGTGGTGTGAAGATGGTTAGATATTCTGGAGTTTTTCTTGATTACCTTTTGGGATCAGGGAATAATTTAGACTTCAATGTAGGGAGCATGATTAAAAAGTTTGCAGATGATACAAAAATTGGCCGTGTGGTTGATAGTGAGGAAGAAAGCTGCAGACTGCAGGAAGATATCAATGGACTGGTCTGGTGGGCAGAAAAGTGGCAAATTTAATTCAACCCAGAGAAATGCCATGGAATCTTTTATGTCCACCTGAGAGGGCAGACGGCCTTGGTTTAACATCTCATCCAAAAGATGGCACCAACAGTGCAGCACTCCCTCAGTACTGCCCCTCCGACAGTGCAGCGCTCCCTCAGTACTGCACTGGAGTGTCAGCCTGGATTTTTGTGCTCAAGTTTCTGGAGTGGGACTTGAACCCACAACCTTTTGACTCAGAGGCGAGAGTGCTGCCCACTGAGCCACAGATGACACGCAATGACATTGTCTCGGTGGAAGCATGTGTCTCGGACACAGGAGCAGCATGATGATGTCACCACACGCAGCCTCATCCATTTTACCAAACCACCTCTTTGTGACTTGAGTCAGCTCAGCTCTCGCTGATTAAAAGCTACTTTAGTGTGTTATATTCGTAATATCCGCATTTGCATTCTTTATCAGAATAAGGTGGTCAAGTTAGAACATAAGAACATAAGAAACAGGAGCAGGAGTTGGCCATGACCTTTGAGCCTGCTCTGCCATTAAATAAGATCATGGCTGATCTTCGACCTCAACTCCACTTTCCCGCCCGATCCCCATATCCCTTGATTCCCCTCGAGTCCAAAAATCTCTCGCTCTCAGCCTTGAATATACTCAGTGACTGAGCCTCCACAGCCCTCTGGGGAAGAGAATTCCCGGGATTCACCACCCTCTGAGTGAAGAAACTCCTCCTCATCTCAGCCCTATAGCTGTACTATGACTTGGGTCTTAATCATGCTTTTCCCACCACGTATTTCATTTTGATGCCGTGAGATTTTTAAAAAATGATGGTACCACTTTTTGGATGTTGCCCCCCGGCTCCCCCCTCCCCAACCCGCGGACTGCTTCCCAGGCTGAGATGTCCTCCTTTGCTGGGAGAACTGGACAGTCCAGCTGATACTCGCGTGCGTCGGCGATGCAGCTTCTGGTTTGGCTGGCATGAGGTAACGTGGCGGTGTAACCAGCTCTCATCTGGGGAAAGCCCAAGTGTAACTGTCAATGAGCAGTGTCATTTAAACATTACGGCGATTATATCGTGCTATCTATTTTATTGACTTTCCCACACTTTCCCTTTCTGTCTCTCTTGATTTTCCACATTGGGTTTAAATGGTTAGAAATAAGATCAGATTCAGCAATGACTCAGTGGGTAAGCGGAGCGGCTCATGTGGCACTAAGCCAAAGGGTCCCGGCTTCAATCCGGTTTGTGTGCTGTGTAAGCAGCTCTCACTCGGATGATAGTGGGGTGCCCTGCAATTGTCCTTAGCGCCCGAGGGCTGGGGAGGACAATAACCCAGTCATTAGTCTCCATTCCTCATCAATATTCCTGAGGATGCCGAGAAACTCCAGGATGATTTGGACAGGTTGGGTGATTGAGCAGAAACATGGCAAATGCAGTATAACGTGGATAAGTGCGAGGTTATCCACTTCGGTGGCAAAAACAGGAAGACAGATTATTATCTGAACGGCAATAGATTGGGAAAAGGGGAAGTGCAACGAAACCTGGGTGTCCTTGTGCACCAGTCGCTGAAGGTAAGCATGCAGGTGCAGCAGGCGGTTAAGAAGGCAAATGGTATGTTGGCCTTCATAGTGAGGATTCGAGTACAGGAGCAAGGGTGTCTTGCTGCAGTTGTACAAGGCCTTGGTGAGACCATACCTTGAGTATTGTGTGCAGTTTTGGTCGCCTTATCTGAGTAAGGATGTTCTTGCCATGGAGGGAGTGCAGCGAAGATTCACCAGACTGATATCTGGGATGGCAGGAATGACGTATGAGGAGAGATTGGGTCGATTGGGCTTATATTCGCTGGAGTTTAGAAGAATGAGAGGGGATCTCATTGAAACTTATAAAATTCTAACAGGACTAGACAGACTAGATGCAGGATGTTCCCGATGGCGGGGGAGTCCAGAATCAGGGGTCACAGTCTAAGGATAAGCGGTAAGCCATTTAGGACAGAGATGAGGAGGAATTTCTTCACCCAGAGAGTGGTGAACCTGTGGAATTCTCTACCACAGAAGACAGTTGAGGCTAATTCATTAAATATATTCAAGAAGGAGTTAGATATATTTCTTAAGGCTAAAGGGATCAAGGGATATGGGGAGAAAGCAGGGACAGGGTACTGAATTTGGATGATCAGTTATGATCTCATTGAATGGCGGAGCAGGCTCGAGGGGCCGAATGGCCTACTCCTATCTTCTATATTTCTATGTTTCTAATATCCAGTGACCCCTGCAGGAAGGTTAGGGAGGACAGGATCAGGCTCAGAAGCCATGTGCTTCATTATTTTTTATTCGTTCATGGGATGTGGGCGTCGCTGGCAAGGCCAGCATTTATTGCCCATCCCTAATTGCCCTTGAGAAGGTGGTGGTGAGCCGCCTTCTTGAACCACTGCAGTCCGTGTGGTGAAGGTGCTCCTACAGTGCTGTTAGGGAGGGAGTTCCAGGATTTTGACCCAGCGACGATGAAGGATCGGCCAATATATTTCCAAGTCAGGATGGTGTGTGACTTGGAGGGGAACTTGGAGGTGGTGGTGTTCCCGTGCGCCTGCTGCCCTTGTCCTTGTAGGTGGAAGAGGTCGCGGGTTTGGGAGGTGCTGCCGAAGAAGCCTTGGCGAGTTGCTGCAGTGCATCTTGTAGATGGTCCACACTGCAGCCACGGTGCGCCGGTGGTGGAGGGAGTGAATGTTTAAGGTGGTGGATGGTCGAAAGCTTGCCTACACTCAGCAAACTTGTATGAGGCACATCCCCGATTTCCATCGCTCCACCATTGGCGGCCGTGCCTTCAGCTGCCTTGGTCCTAAGCCCTGGAACCCCCTCCCTAAACCCCTTCGCCTCTCTACCTCTCGTCCTTTAACAACCTTCTGACGCAGGGGCGAGAGTGCTACCAACTGAGCCATGGTGACACTTCAAATTAACAGAAATTCATTCAAGATTTCAGTCCCAATCTGTGTATCCGTTCTTTCCCTTATCGCCCCTCTCTTTTTGGCGAGATTTTATGCTGTTTAAAAATAATTCTGTTTGCAAATAGCAGCTAACCTTTTGACTCTTTTTTCCTTGCAAATAAATGGAAAATATTTGTGAGCTGACATCTGTAACTGGGAAGAACATCTGGAAATAGGCTTCCAGCCTGAAGTCGCTGACAGTTTGGGAAAAAACCCTACGACAGTCTAATCCACGCAGTTTGAACAACTTTCAGGGCAGGAGGTCAGACTGTTTGTTTATATCGCAGGACCTTGTGGCTTCAGAATTGCTAGAAAAATGAGAGACTTTTAAAAAAAAAACAGAGACACAGATCTAGCGGCTCAGGCTGTTCAGCACGAGTAGTTAATCTTCAGGTCAGTTCGCTGCACAGTTTCCCATGAGTGTAAATGACAGCGGTATGTAAATGCAAACCGTAAGCATTCTGTCAAAGTTGAAGTAAAACTCGTGAGATTAGAGTTTCCATTTAGTGTAATGTTTGATTGGGTCTGAAGTATGAATGGAGGTTGTACTGGAAAACAACTATTGTAAAACACACTTTAGTTACTCCCCATCTTAGTTGACTCGACGGGGGTAATTTTTACTTTGGGTGTAAAACGGGGGATATCGATTCAATATAGAATCATAGAAATTTACAGCACAGAAGGAGGCCATTCGGCCCATCGTGTCTGTGCCGGCCGACAAAGAGCTCTCCAGCCTAATCCCACTTTCCAGCTCTTGGTCCGTAGCCCTGTGGGTTACGGCACTTCAAGTGCGTATCCAAGTACTTTTTAAATGTGATGAGGGTTTCTGCCTCTACCACCCTTTCAGGCAGTGAGTTCCAGACCCCCACCACCCTCTGGGTGAAGAAAGTTCTCCTCAACTCCCCTCTAATCCTTCTACCAATTACTTTAAATCTATGCCCCCTGGTTATTGACCTCTCTGCTAAGGGAAATAGGTCCTTCCTATCCACTCTATCTGGGCCCCTCATAATTTAATACACCTCAATTAAATCTCCCCTCAGCCTCCTCTGTTCCAAAGAAAACAACCCCAGCCTATTCAATCTTTCCTCATAGCTAAAATTCTCCAGTCCTGACAGCATCCTGGTAAATCTCCTCTAGTGTAATCACATCTTTCCTGTCATTAATTCCATTGACTTCAAAATGGCGAGGGACCTATAATGGGCGGCTGAATCCATATCGCCTGTTTTGTGGCCAAATTACCCCCTACATGAACCTCATACCAAATGATGGACAATAAAGCTGACATATTTCACATGAAATTAGTGGTGTTCTGTCCTGTTCTAGTCCCTTCCTGAAAAGTAAGAATGATGTTGAAGCCTCTTGGCACTGATTGATAATGGGGTTCAGTTCCTCTGGGTGCCTGCCGCCCTCTGGAAGCTCGGTTGAGTGTTCCTTCTTCACATGTGAGCGTGTTCGGTCACCGTGAGCAGGCTGTTCCACCATTGAGGATTAAAAAGAAAGACTTGCATTTCTATAGCGCCTTTCATGACGTCCCAAAGTGCTTTACAGCCAATGCTTTTGAAGTGTAGTCACTGTTGTAATGTAGGAAACGCGACAGCCAATTTGCGCACAGCAAGCTCCCAGAAACAGCAATGTGATAATGACCAGATAATCTGTTTCAGTGATGTTGGTTGAGGGATAAATATTGGCCCCAGGACACCGGGGAGAACTCCCCTGCTTTTCTTCAAAATGGTGCCACGGGATCTTTTACATCCACCCAAGAGAGCAGACGGGGCCTCGGTTTAACATCCCATCCAAAAGACGGCACCTCTGACAGTGTGGCACTCCCTCAGCACTGCATTAGAGTGTCAGCCTAGATTTTTGTGCTCAAGTCTCTGGAGTGGGACTTAAACTCACAACCTTCTGACTCAGAGGCGAGTGTGCTGCCCACTGAGCCAATCGTGTCATCGTCTGACAGCAGCATAGATGCAGTTTCCATCAGGAGAAAGATCCTTGGCTGATTGCTTCCTTTCCTGGCCCTGGAGCACTGAGACCTGGTGCAGTCCAACTTCTGGTCGCCATATTATAAAAAGGATATCAAGGCACAGCAAAGGTACGGAAAAGATTTCGAAGAATGATACCAGAACTGTGAGGGTATACATATCAGGAAAGGATGAACAGGCTGGGTCTCTTTTCTCTTGAAAAAAGAAGGCTGAGGGGTGACCTAATAGAGGTCTTTAAAATTATGAAAGGTTTTGATAGAGTGGAGAGAGCGATTGTGGGCTAGATTTTCATTGAGGAGTCAGGTAGGAGGCGGGACTACAACTTTTGGGGTTGTAGTCCCACTTCTATCGAGTTCTAGCCAACCCACGTGATTTTGACTTGATTGACCTTGTTGAGCCCGTCAATTAAGGGCCACCCAGCAACAGGTGACGTCACAGATTGAAATGTCATCTGTCAAGACCTTTTGACAGATGAAATATCAGCGTTTCACAGCTGTTTGAAGCTGTCAAACACTGACAATCTGTACTCTAAGTTAATTCCTTCCTCTCAGGCTGATTTAGAGATCTCTCCGGAACAGAAAGCTGAATGCTGCAGATTTTGACAGCTCGCGGCCATTCTGCTTTCTGTGTCGTGAGATGAGGGACTCCCGAGATCTGAAGGAAGGAAGGCTGTAAAGGTTAGTAGAACTTCTTTAAACACTTTACACACACCAAACACACTTACCTCTGCACTCATGCACCCATCACTCACCTGAACACCGGACATCTCGACCCCTCCAAGCCCTTCAGCCCGACGGTCCGCCTCGCTAACTTGGCGTGGTTTGGAGCCGTCAGGAATCCCACATTTCAACAATAAAAATAGGGATTAGGCTAAAAACTGCCTGTTAACTACCTGTTAACAGGCAGTTAATTGGCACTAATCCCCTTCCCGCCTCGGGGAGGCGGGTCCCAGCGCGGGGCGGGTACCTGCATCCTTTTGAAACTGGCATGGAGGTGGGTTGCGGGCGGGATGGGTTCGGGACCCCCGATTTGGGGATTTTAACCCCCCACACGCCTCCAACCCTGCCTCCACGGCCCAATGAAAATCCAGCCCAACGTTTCCACTTGTGGGGAAGAGCAAAACTAGAGGCCATCAATATAAGATAGTCACCAAGAAATCCAATAGGGAATTCAGGAGAAACTTCTTTACCCAGAGGGTGGTGAGAATGTGGAACTCGCTGCCACAGGGAGTGGTTGAAGCGAATAGTATCGATGCATTTAAGGGGAGGCTGGACAAGCATATGAGGGAGAAGGGAATAGAGGGTTACGCTGATAGTTAGATGAGGAAAGACGGGAGGAGGCTCGAGTGGAGCATAAACGCCGGCATGGACTGGTTGGACCGAATGGCCTGTTTCTGTGTCGTATATCCCATGCAATCCTCTGTCAAAAGTTCAGATCACCGAACTCGGAACAGAACAGCGATGGAGCCAAAGGTCTTTGCGGATCGATGTGGCTGACTACCAGACGGGACAGTGCATATCCCAAGTGAGCCTTCAGTAAATGTTTAGAGTCCCTGATTCGCATCAGCTGCACTCTTGCAGCACACAAAATTCATGCTTTTAAAATTAGATGGTCCCTTGCCCTCAGATATTGATATTTTAAAAAAAAATTTAATTAGGATTACGCGCCCTCAATTCTGCCTTTCACCGCCGTTCTCCAGAGTTACATGCAGGGGCTTCAAAATAAATAGGTGACCTTTTCAGAATATTAGCCATTTCATCAACGCCAGCGTCCCCAGGGGGCTTAGTGGATGCATTCATCATCAGAACAAAGATTTCCTCTTTGCGCTAGAATTGGTATGACTGACATCCACACCCCTGGGCCAAGGAGGAGAAATATCAGCCCAGGCCCCTCACCCCTTGCTGGGGAAAGTACCTGCTTGTGGTCACCGGGCGGGGATTAAAAAAAAAATCAGCTTCATTTGCGATGCCTTCTGAGGTCGAATAGCCTGCGCACAATCACCGACTGGAGTCGCACGTGAAAAAAAAATGTCCCCTCTGGTCAGGACGGCGACATCTGTGCAAGCGAGTCCCCCCACCCCGCCCCCGCCAGCATCCCTCTGAAGCAAGGAGAAGCACTGAAAACTATTTTAGTGTTAACGAGTTGTGCGCGCGTCGTGTTGCTCGTTCAATCAACTCTTTGGAGAAAAAAAAAATTAGCGAATGAAAAACAAACCATTAGTTTTCTGGGGGGGGGGGGGTTTCCCTTTGAGTTACAGCAAGAAATGATCAGTAAAACCGCAATTTCATTTTGCTCATTTGACACACTTGAGTGAACTCTGAATGGAAATGTCACGGCTCCTGTTTTCATATGATCGGGAGTAAGAAGTGTCAAAAATTGCAGCGCCGGGCAGATCTACTTGTGTTTTTTAAAAATTATTTGTAATTATTATTTCCAACAAAAAAAAAGCCACTGGCTGGCAGAATTCATTCTGCGGGTGTGTTCACCGCACGCACCCACACAAAAGGCTCTGTCAGCCACAGTCAGCCATTAACACCTCCTGCAACGGATTTGCCCGTTGCCTCAGCAAGGGCTGGATGATTGGCGCCTTCCCTTGGCTTTTGCCGCAAAGAGTCAATCGCATGCAGCAAAATACAAAAAACCAATAACGCGCTGACATTTTCCGATTACTGGCGTTCGAATCACCTGTATTAGTATTAGCGGCTTCGAAAACACTCCTCCCCAAGGCGAATAAATACACCAGGAATGATTCTGGCCCCCTGTATTCTCCGGTGCCGACGAGGCGCGCACGCGCCCGTGAGTGCCGCGCAAGTTCCGGGTTTAGGAATGCGAAGCGCGTGCGCGATAACCCGGAACTTGCGATCTGTCGAGAATCTTCTTGACAGATCACAGCCATCCCCGGGAAAAGGGCCTCCGCGGGCGGAGAGTAGCGCTGTTCGCCCGGCGAATGCCCGTGATATTCTGACGCCTGGTAAAAGCAGGTGTAGGGCCTGCTTTTACCAGTGTAAGAGTTTAAAATAACATTTTTATCAATAATTCATACATTTAAAAACCTGTGAAATAAGTTAAGTTTATTTTTAGCCCCTTTAAAACATTTAAATTTATTTTTCAAAAAACTTAATTTTTGTTTTAAATATTTAATTAAATGGCATTTTAATTAATTTTAAATATGTGATGATTTATTTATTTACTGTCTAGGTGTATTTTTGGGGTGTTCCCATTCATGCTCACGGGGTTTCTGTACATACGGAATCTCCATAAGTATGAATGGGGATTCCCTTCTGTCATTGGTTGGGCCGGCCCACGTGATCCCAGGGGCGCTTGCGATCCGCCTGAACCCCCGGATACGCGGGGCCTCTACACGCGGGTACCCGGAGAGGGCCAGGACCGTGAGGCTCCGCACCTCCCGCACCACCAGGTAGGCGGGTATTTTATTTGCGGATCGGAGGCGTTTCCCCGCGGGAAGCCTCTGACCGCAAACTCAGGGCCTGTGGTATTAGTTGCTAATCATTCATGGTTTAACACAAAAACTAAGAAGTCTTCAGTAAGCAATGCACAGACTGTGTGCAATATTAAAGATATATGTTCTCTGGGATACAACAGTTTGACAATTTACTGTGATTTTAAAACCAGAGAATACAGGCTGGTTCAAAGAAAAAAAGAAAGACTTGCATTTCTATAGCGCCTTTCACAACCTCAGGACGTCCCAAAGCGCTTCACAGCCAATGAAGTACTTTTTGAAGTGTGGTCACTGGTGTAATGTAGGAAACGCAGCACCAATTTGCACACAGCAAGCTCCCACAAACAGCAATGTGATAATGACCAGATAACCTGTTTTAGTGAATGTTGATTGAGGGATAAATTTTGGCCCCAGGACACCGGGGATAACTCCCCTGCTCTTCTTTGAATAGTGACATAAGATTTTCTTTTTTAAATGTTCACGGGATGTGGGCGATGCTGGCAAGGCCAGCATTTATTGCCCATCCCAACTTGCTCTTGAGTGGCTTGCTAGGCCAATTCAGAGAGGTAATTAAGAGTTAACCACATTGCTGTGGGTCTGGAGTCACATATAGGCCAGACCGAGTGAGGGCGGCAGATTTCCTTCCCTAAAGGACATTAGTGAACCAGATGAGTTTTTACGACAAATCCGATAGTTTCATGGTCACCATTACTGATACTGGCTTTTTATACCAAATTTATTAGTTAACTTAATTTAAATTTTGCGTCCACTTGAGAGAGCAGAGAGGACCGCGGTTTAATGTTTCAGCCGAAAGACGGCACCTCTGACAGTGCCGCACTCCCTTAGCACTGCACTGGAGTGTCAGCCTAGATTTTTGTGCTCAAGTCTCGTGGAGTGGGACTTGAAGGCACAACCTTCTGACTCAGAGGCAAGAGTGCGGCCCACTGAGCCACGGCTGACAGATTGGCCTAGAAATTCAGTATAGCCACGTTTGGGGCGCTACAGCCGGGCGTTCGCTAAATTTTGCGACCGGTGCAACTTAGCACCACCTTCATCGATATTCAGTTGCATCGCCCCAAGAGGTTGCTGCTGTGCTAAAGCAGGCGATGCACGACTATCATTAGGCGCTAAGCCGGCGATCCGGGGCGCTAACACCGAGGGCGGGCGCAGCGCAGGTGCGGCAATTTGCTCAATGAAGGCAGACACGCTGGCGCCGGTCAGCTCTTAAAGGGGAAGGGTCGACTTGTTTGGCTGCCATGCCCTGCACACTGCAGCCCTGAAGCAAGGCCTGACCATTGCTGGTTCATCAGTTCTACGCCCTGGACCATGGGGAAGCCCGCTATTCTTCCAAATCCCATTGCACGCTCTTGCTGCTTGTCCAGGGTCATGGGGAAGGAGATGCACTGACGTCTCCTTCTGAAAAGGGCATTGTTCACCTGGCGGATGCAGCAATGTACCGCGAACTGGGAGATGTTGGCAATGTCCCCAGTAGCGGATTGGAAGGAGCCGGAGGCATAGAAGTTGAGAGCCACCATCACCTTCACTGCCACCGACAGAGACGTCCTGCTCCTCAGCTGTGGCTGCAGATCTCTGCGAGGCAGGTGGCAGATCTCTGTGACCACCTCCCTTCTGAATCGCAGCCTCCGAACACACTGCTCCTCAGACATGTTCAGATATGAGAACTGCTGGCGGTATACCCTGGGTGGGTAAGACCTCCTGTACCGACACCTTTTGGCCCTTCTCCGTCTGGCCATGACTGGCACACTCTCACGGCGTCGCTGATCCCTTTGAATGCAATGCAGAAAGCCAACGTTTCCACCCATTGCAGCCCCCATTATATATGGCGACTCAAGGCTATGGCACTGAAAGTTAAATCCAAGTGCAAAGCTCTGGCCTGAAGCCAGAAGTACCTGTGCGAGCGCTGAGTCAAAGCAGAAAGCTCTCTCCCTTTGTCTCTCTCCAAATATCTCTCTCTCACACAGAAGGATTGGCACAAAATGGCTGCCACTTATAATGCAGGAGGAGTCCCCTTTAAATAGCGCCCCCCGCGCCCCACAGCGACTGGGAACCGTTCCCCTTTACCAGTCGCTGGGGGTGCCAGGCGCAAAATAGGCCGGCGCCACTGAATTTCCGGTTCAGGGCACACAAAGGGCGTTGCACCATGAAATGACATCAGGATCTGTGCGCGCAGCTGAGCATGTGCAAAGGTTTTGCGCCGGCGCTAAATCTTAACTGAATTTCGCGAGAGGCACAGATTGCACCGCGCCCGGGCGCTAGCCGCTTCGCGCCCCACTTCTCGCCCTCTTAAGGCGCTAGCGGCTGGCGCTAACAACTGAATTTCTAGGCCATTAGCTTTAGTTTGATGTGAAAATGTAAATCAGTTCTTCATCTTTGTTTAGGTCTGCCTGTAACAAGTGAAGATGGATGAAACGGATGGTCTAGATCAGAGGTTCCCAGCAGCCCGCGTCCCCCCCCACCAGCACACAGGATTCATGGAATCCTAGAAATTTACAGCTCAGAAGGAGGCCATTCGGTCCATCGTGTCTGTGCCAGCCTAATCCCACTTTCCAGCTCTTGGTCCGAAGCCCTGCAGGTTACGGCACTTCAAGTGCCTATCCAAGTACTTTTTAAATGTGATGAGGGTTTCTGCCTCTCCCACCCTTTCAGGCAGTGAGTTCCAGACCCCCACCACCCTCTGGGGGAAAAAATTTCCCCTCAAATCCCCTCTAAACCTCCGACCAATTACTTTAAATCTATGCCCCCTGGTTATAGAAACATAGAAGATAGGAGCAGGAGTAGGCCATTCGGACCCTCGAGCCTGCTCCGCCATTCAATGAGATCATGGCTGATCATCCAAATTCAGTACCCTGTCCCTGCCTTCTTCCCATATCCCTTGATCCCTTTAGCCTTAAGAAATATATCCAACTCCTTCTTGAATATATTTAATGAATTGGCCTCAACTGCCTTCTGTGGTAGAGAATTCCAGAGGTTATTGACCTCTCTGCTAAGGGAAATAGGTCCTTCCTATCCACTCTATCTAGGCCCCTCATAATTTTGTACACCTCAATAAGGTCTCCCCTCAGCCTCCTCTGTTCCAAAGAAAACAATACTATTTTATCGTCTTAATGCCCAGGCATTGTAGAACATGGACGGTGATTGGCGGCTCCTCATCGCCTCTGTGTCTGTGTTCTCAGTGCTGCATCCTGAAGTAAATGAACTGCTTTATACAACAAATTCCCGCAGAGTTTCAAAGCTTTGACTGTTTATAAAATGCAATAAGCAAATAAGTAAAATATTTTCTAAATAAAATCCACCGTTAGAGAATTTCTCCCACGTACCCCCCTCCCAGAGATGTCTCGCGTAACCCCAGGGGTGCGCCTACCAGAATTTGGGAACCCCCTGGTCCAGATTGAACTTCTGGTTATCTTAAGTATGTGGTCAATGGCGGTGATAAGATATGGATTCCATGTAAAATCTCATGGTCGATATTTCAGGGACTGTCAAAGCTCGAGGTGATTGGCCTGCAGTTTCCCTTCTCAACAGGAAGGGAATGATTACAGAATGCAACTCAGAAGGAATTAGCTCCGCCAATAGAGCTGTAATGTGATAACTGTGGCAACAATATGTCAGTTTATGATTATGTTATAAAGTTATTGTTCTCGGATACAAATTGACAACCAGCTTAAAGTCTGCAATCGCTGCCCTGCCTGTGTAGTTTTATTGGTGCTCTGTACGTACAGTACTTGGCACCATTGGCCCTGAATAGAGAAATGGAATGTCATGGGAATGTTGGCAGTAGAACAACGTCGAGAGTTAATTTTTCCTGGGACAGAATTCTGGCAGCCAAACAATCCAGCTGAAGTTCTGAGCGCTCCTTTTATGTGTGTCGCTCTACTATTGGAAAAAAAAGAGTGGATACTGGGAGTAGCCTTTTTCTTTTCCTGAGATCCTTGCATGAAGACACTTGATAATCTGCATAGGTTGCTGAACCTCGTCTCTGAAGTAGATCTGGGTTCGGTACTGCTCTGGCTACCAGAAGAATTCTCCGAGGAACACTTCTCATGGGAAAGAAGAGAAGTTGACGTTGGCTTCAGACGCTGAGAGAAACAAAAAAAAAAATCTGAGTGTCATTTTCGATTTACTGTATTGACAGAAGAGCAACACTCAGGAGAATCGGCTTGAACCGAACGAGGTTTCAGTTACAGATGCAATGGCTACGGTACTGTTTACTTTCGAAGACTTGCTGTATAACTGGGACAGCCTGGTGTGGAACCTGACTGCCCGCGCTCTCAGGAACTGGCGTTTTGGTAATCTCCGCGCCATACAGCTGCTCCTCAGACCATGGTGCGTCTCCCGGGGCGTTTATCAGGTGGGGAAAGTTCAGTTGTTACCAGAAGTGTGTTGGCTGGTTGTGCTTCCAGGGTCAAGACTGCATTTCTAACACAGTGCAGCTTCTGCGAAGCACGTCCAAGTATTCGTTTGGTGAAAGGGTGAGTTTTAACAGTTTAAAAAATGTATCTTGCTTTATAACCAGAGGGCTGCGTTATTTCATGAGTTCATCGTTCCTAGAAGTCCAATCGTGCTCTGATTTTTGCTTTATGGCATTGAAGTTAATTTGCACCCAAATTTAAGCGATTTCTTGCATGTAAATAAACTCTTCACGTCATCTACATATTTCAATTTAAAGACAGATGGCCAACAATTGCAAGATGTGCAAGATAAATCAAGTCATTTCAGTAAGCCGGCAATCTGGAATTCAACGTTGGGGGGAGGGGGACCCATCGTGACTGTCCGCAGTGAGTAGGAGTGCTGTGGATCTGCTCTTCCTGGATCCCCATCCATTTCGTTAAAAAAATTACTGAAACTCACCTATACGAGATCCATATTTACTTCTATAGTCCAACAAGAGAAGGTTTCACTTTGCGTTTCCAGCTCAAAGATGTTAGCAAGCCGTAGTGATCCGGGGTCAAGTGGGCAGTGAAGCCGGTTTCTGCGTCGCGCCCACACCAAGCGGAGCGGAACAGGCCCCGGCCCAGCACCTGCTCCCATCCCCCGGACACCAGTCAGACCCCTCATTTACATACACATTTATTTATATTTAAAACGCCTGTTTTAGGTGGCCATCATGGACTTCCTGAAGAATCGTCCAACCCAATCCCGCATCGGATGTCTTTCAGGTGTCCATTGGGGCACCGGACGTTGGTCCCTGAAATTGGGCCTCACAGCACCCGTTTCACACCCATAAAACAAGCACAACGAGGGCCACTTTCTACCCCCCTAGTATCGGTCTGGGTTCTGCTGTATTTGAAATATCTTAATGTGTCTCAATATATCCATTGCACAAAGCACAGGGGCCTGGGCTGAGGTTATCCTGTGCGTATCTAGAAGTATTATTGACAAATTGAATTGCCATGCACCATACAATGGGAGGGTCAGGAGAGTGACACCGGTTGCTGTGTCCTCTGCAGTGTCCTCCTTGTCGGGGAAGTGCATTGTCTTTCCCAATTGAGAGAGAGAGAGAGAGATTACCTGTTGCCGTCAGTTTCCAATAGACATGGAATGCCTATAAAGTGCCGGCACTGATTCCATTTAATTCCCAAACACCCAGGAGATAGTGTGCTACAGAAGTATTAATATACCAGTACACTGTCCACTTACCCCGGATTAGTACCGTTTGTTGATATCTTTCAAATGCAAACACAAAGTGAAACCTCCTCTCATTATAATATAGGAGTAAATATGGATCTTATCTGTTGGTGTCGAACCTGTATATTCCGCAGGATTAAAACAGCTTTGTTCAGATCTTAACCTTTCACTTCATTCCGCATTTACTTAATTTTAAAGTAAATTTTTCTGCTTATCAAGATGACAAATGCGGGTGTCGGTGAACTGGAATAGTGCTTTCCATTGTGGCCAGCCACCAACACTGTCAAATACTGCCGCGTCAGGTGTTTAGCCGTGGCTCAGTGGGCAGCACTCTCTCTCGCCTCTGAGTCAGAAGGTTGTGGGTTCAAGTCCCACTCCAGGGACTTGATGCACCAAAACCTAGGCTGACACTCCAGTGCAGTGCCGAGGGAGTGCTGCACTGTCGGAGGTGCCGTCTTTCGGATGAGATGTTAAACTGAGGCCCCGTCTGCTCTCGCAGGTGGATGTAAAAGATCCCACGGCACTATTCCGAAGAAGAGCAGGGGAGTTCTCCCCAGTGTCCTGGGGCCAATATTTATCCCTCAATCAACATCACTAAAACAGATTATCTGGTCATTATCACATTGCTGTTTCTGGGAGCTTGCTGTGCGCAAATTGGCTGCCGCGTTTCCTACATTACAACAGTGACTACACTTCAAATAGTACTTCATTGGCTGTAAAGTGCTTTGGGTTGTGAAACGTGCTATATAAATGCAAGTCTTTCTATTATATACCATCAGCAGAAGTTCGCTCTATTCTGCCCCCATCGCGATATCTTACCTCCACACCTCAGAAGATCACTCACTGCTGCATCAGTTTGAATTGTTTGGTTTCCCCTACTAGCCAGCCTTTGGGTGTGATTGCCAGTCTAGTGGGCAGTTTTGTGCGGTGGACCCACACCCACACGAGGCCTGCGCTGAGACTGACCACCGAGAAGTATCACAGCCATAGAGCAAGAAGGCTTTCATTTCTTCAACCTCAGCTGGCGTCGAGCCCGGTTCAAAGAGGTGAAAGTACAGCATTTTATTTAGCCCACTGCCACACCCTGTCTCCACTCTCTCGCTCTATTAATCACGCTGGGGTTCTTCTCCTTGGAGAGGAGAAGGCTAAATGGAGATTTGATGGAGGTGTTTAAAATTATCAAGGGTTTAGATAGAGTAACTAAAGAGAAACTGTTTCCAATGGCTGAAGGGTCGATAACCAGAGGGCACAGATTTAAGGTGATTGGCAAAAGAACCTGTGGCGATATGAGGGAAAACTTTTTTACGCAACGAGTGGTTAGGATTTGGAATGCGCTGCCTGATAGGGCGGTGGAGGCAGATTCAATAGTAGCCTTCAAAAGGGAATTGGAAAAATACTTGAAGTAGAACAAATTGCAGGGATATGGGGAAAGAGCGGGGCAGTGGGACTGACTGGATTGCTCTTCGAAAGAGCCGGCACAGATTCGATGGGCCGAATGGCCTCCTTCTGTGCTGTACTATTCTGTGACTGCATGATTCTGTAAGTAATGTTGCACAGTAATAGGAAACGGAACAAATCACCGATACGAAATACAGTAGATTCAGAATGAAGAGTGTTATCTATCTGAAACAAGTTGTGGGAAAACTTTTCCCTTATTGGTTTAAATAAGACTGTTAAGCAGAAAGGAACTTGAAAAGATATGATAGCAAAATACTGCAGATGCTGGAAATCCGAAATAACAACAGAAAATGCTGGAAAAACTCAGCAGGCCAGGCAACATCTGTGGAGAGAGAAATAGAGTCAACGTTTCAGGTCAAAACCCTTCGAAGGGTTTCGACCTGAAACGTTGACTCTATGGGCCTGATTTTGTGGATTGTGTGGGAAATGGTCGGATTCCCCAAATGTGGGGTTCTGACACACACAAAAATGTGTCAGCCAGCTCCACGCAATTTTCCCTCAAGTGGCTAGTTAATTCCCAGCGTGTGGGCAGCCTTGCTAATTGTCCATTTCCAGTCAGGAAGCCCCACAGTATGATGTCATCATTCGTGGTGCTTTCAAGGTCCACAGCAAGCATTGCTTCCTCTGTTGGCTTCCAAACGAACCATACAGGATGGCAGAGGAGCCTGCAGCAGCTGTGGCCAGTGCCAGACCCCGAGCTGCCTCCAAATTCGACGAGGCTTCACTGCAGGCATTATTGGATGGGGTTAGGGCCCACAGGGAGGTCCTCTTCCCTAGGTCAGGCAGGAAGAGGCCTCCCACTGAGACCAAGGCTGCATGGATGCAGGTGTCAGCAGATGTCAACTCGAATGTGCATGTAACCTTGGCATCACATCTCTAACTCCTTCCTCTACTCCCCCACAGGACCATCTAGAGCCTCCGTCCCCACTGTGGAGGAGGAAGAGGCTGTGCAACCAGACTCCTCAGAGGAAGATCCAACCTCTGAGGGCGCAGCGTCAGCAGAAGTAAGCGCACCCAGCACCAGCGCAGACACTCACACTTCGGGGGGACCTTCGGGACATAGAGTAGTGTTGGCACCTGGTGTTTCACAGCTCACAAGTGAGCATCAGCAGATTCTGGAGACAGGGACAGCAGTGGAGAGTCCTCGTCGGAGGGCGCAGGACTCTGCCAGCTCAGCTCAGCTGCGCTGCATGTCGACCCTCTGCCTCTGGCTCCATCCACAAGAGAAGAGGTGATGGATCTCCATGCACAGATGCAGGAGTCTCTGGCAGGTTTTGTCTCCAGGGTCGCTGCGAGTGTGGAGCGAATGGAGGAGTCCATAGCGACCATGAGCAGAGCCTTTGTGGAGTCATTGGCGCAGGAACGCATCACCATGGAAAGGTTGGCAACCTCCATGGAGGAAATAACTCGCCAGGGTACAGAAAACATGGTGAGTGCTCATAAGAGAATGACATCTCTTGAGGAACGTTGGCCATCTATTGAACAGAGAAACCAGACCTTCATGGAAGTCCTTCTGAGTAGGACTGCCAGTGCAGATACGGGTCCCCATGGCCCCCTAAAGCGCAGCAAGGTGCTCTCAAGCCACTTCCAAGCGCTGGCCCCTTCTGGCCTGTGCAGCTTCAGGTGAGTGAGCAGCAGCCTGGTGCTCCTGGTGCTCATCCTGCTGTTCCTGGTTCTGCGGCTGCCGCCTCTGCTGCTGGAGATCCTCTAATGGCAAGAAGGGAAGGAAAAAAAGGTGTCCCATGCTTCTGGTAGATGCCTCCGCTGAGGAAGCGCTGAGTGAGGGTGGTGAGAGGGGCTTCCCAGGAGATCACATTGGAGAAGTGTGTGAGGCTCCAACCTTCCACAGCTGTGCCTAAGCCTTGAAGAAATAGCCCCAAGCCTGCAGCAACAAGGTCCTTCAACATACAAGTGCTGTCCCTTTAAATCGCAGCTTTCCCGAATGAGCTGCAGCTGAGAGCAAGCAAGCCGGCAAGCTTCACGCCAGGTCTCATCAGCGGGGTTCCCCGCAGGCATGTTTAGCGTGGGGAACCCCTGAAAATCGCAAGGGCACCCTAAAATGGCACTAAACATGCCAATAATTGCTGATTAGGGTCCCGACGGCCAGCCCCGCCAGCGGCGGGCGGGACTGAATCGGCTCGCGGAGAAACGGCGGTCCGAAAGTCGGGCAGGGCGGGGAATCAGGTGGGTGGGAGGGTTGTGACCCCCTATTTCGGCGATTTTCGGCCCCCGCCCGCCTGAAAAGCTGCCTGACGGCTGGCAGAAAATCGGGGCCTATTTCTCTCTCCATGGATGTTGCCTGGCCTGCTGAGTTTTTCCAGCATTTTCTGTTGTTAACTTGAAAAGATACATGTTCAAAGCCTACACTTGATGTATCGCCTGGCTTTAAGGCATTTTAAGTAGAAAGAGACAGAACAGCGCTGTGTTTCTGAGCTAATGGGAGTATCAGCATGTTCTGACAGCGGACGGAAATAGTTACATAGGATGGAAGCTATTATATTTTAAAATGTGGGAAGAAACCAGATATGCTGAGTTCACGGCTAGTGCAAAATGTTCTCTTAAGTCAAGTCAACTCCAAGTATATGGAGCAGTTTAATTATGTGGCTGGCTTTATTAGATCCTGTCATGCGAGTTTGAAAGCTCTGCTTGGTATGGTCCATATAATTTGCAAGATGTTGGCAAAGGCTCAAGGATTTTAGGATACACGCTGTTTTGAATAGCCTGGTACACAACCCAGGGATGTATTTATAGTCTGTGTCTGTAAGCTTAAGGGCTTATTAGACATAAAAGAGTAACACGCTGACAACAGAGCCTCGATTAAAACAATGAGCATCTTGGAAAGGTTTATTGAGCTACAGTAGCTACAGTATGGAATAGATGTGCAATGTATATTTTCTATAATCGTTATATGAATTATGATCATTTTCAGATTTTTGGTCGTAGGATCGTACAGCACAGAAGGAGGCCATTCGGCCCATCGAGTCTGCCCCGTCTCTTTCGAAGAGTCAGTCCCACTCCCCCGCTCTTTCCCCATATCCCTGCAATTTTATTTTCCTTCAAGTATTTATCCAATTCCCTTTTGAAGGTGACTATTGAATCTGTATCCACCGCCCTATCAGGCAGCGCGTTCCAAATCCTAACCACTCGTTGCGTAAAAAATGTTTTTCCTCATGTCGCCTCTGGATCTTTTGCCAATCACCTTAAATCTGTGCCCTCTGGTCATCGACCCTTCGGCCCGTGCTCCCTCCGTCCAGTAGCCTTCGTTCTTGTCTGGGGTTTTTTTGTACCCTCTCTTCTTGACTGTTCTTTTTTTTCCAGCATTTCTTCTTTAACAAACCCTTTGGCAAAGTTGGGTGATTGGAATTCATGTGGAGATAGCTTGTAAATTGGGCTCCGTGGAGCAGGCACGTCAGCAGCAGGCTGATGACTTGCTGGAGGTCAAGGATGTACTCAGCAGAGACTGCAAGGCATTTGTAGGGAAGGAATTCCTTGTGGTCTTAATGTTACCCACGTAACTGACCACTCTTCATTTGTAGAATGAAACATGAATCTTCCTTATTTAAGGGAATGGTAGCACAGTGGTTATGTTACTGGCCTAGTAATCTAGAAGCCTGGACTAATGATTCAATGATGGAAGATGAGTTCAAATCCCACCACGGCAGGGGGGGAATTTAAATTCACTTCATTAAATAACTCTGGAGTAAAAAGCTCATATTAGTAATGGTGACCGTGAATACTACCGGATTGCTGTAAAAACTCATCTGGTTCACTAATGTCCTTGAAGGAAATCTACCATCCTTAACCGGTCTGGCCTATATGTGACTCCAGACCCACAACAATGTGTGGTTGACTCTTAACTGCCCTCTGAAATGGCTGAGCAAAGCCACTCAATTAGGGATGGGCAATAAATGCGGGCCTTGCCAGCGACGTCCAAATCCCGTGAATGTAAAAAAAAATGTTGAGGGTCCATTTAAAATAAAACTGTGAAGAGCCAAAATGCCCAAGTGAGTTATTTTACTCCCTATAGTGAAAATGACGATGTTATATTGCCGTGTCTCTGTTTGCTGTCAGTAATGATGTGGAGACATATGTTCATATGGAAGCATTTTCACTGCAGGAAAAATAGTTTCATTTTGTTAAGGTTTTGAGATGGCATCAGGGGCTGATTCTCAAACTTGATTGGGTAAGAGACAATTTCCTTATACAGGTAGACTATCCTTTATCCGCACTTCTGAAAACCTCTGAAAACCGAAAGTTTTTTTGTGGAGCATAAGTCGTGCGCACGACATAACCCGAGTGGCACCAAACATGACCCGACGCGGCCGATGCTTTTCTGACCTGATTTGCGGGCCAGCTTAGCGTAGGAGTCAGCCGATATCCGGCTTTCCCACAACTGGCGGCGGCAGTCGAGCCCCAGACCCCCGCTAAGTCAAGGAATTCAGATATGGAGCAGGGGGAGCTGTAAACAGACTGTGAGCGGCAGCACAGAGAAGCAGGAAGGGGAATGAGACACGGAACAGTCGCAAGAGGTAGCCTGAACTTTAAAAATTTATATTAAATACAAATACTAATTACCAAATTAATTTAATGTTCAGAGTTTCCCAGTCTGAAATAATACCTTCTGAAATCCGAAAATTTCCGAAAACCGAAACACAGCTGGTCCCAAGGTTTTCGGATAAGGGATAGTCAACCTGTATCACCTGTTATCCTGAGACTTTTTGCTGTCTCATTGAACTGGCAATGACTTTGTGCTCGTCTTTGCTCTGCCACTCATTACTACGCAGCGATCTGTGGGAGAGTTCTCTGCGCTGGACGAGAAAACAACCAGGGAATATTAAGGAAACCACGCATCGTAATGCAATGAGTAATTACACACTCGGAGTTAATGTGGAACAGATGAATGCAGAACCATTCAAAAAACAAACGGGCAATTCTTTGTTCAGCGGGGAGTCGAGGGACATGGGAATGAGCAATGTAGGAGGGAGATGGTCTGTGCAAGTCCTGACCATGGACCTGGAAGGCATTGTGAGATAACTAAATGGCACTGTGGCTTTCCTTTGTTCCCAACCTGTTGTGTTCTTATACATAGCGGCAGTGATGTGAATGCACTGTTACACAGCGGCCACATCACTGTGTGTAGAAGAATAGAGGCTTGAAATATATTTGTCGGTGAGTGCCTCAGAAATAACAATGCAACTGTAAAATTATTGCTCTTTCTAACAACCTGTATCTTGATCTGTCACCCTTTGAAACAGTCACCGAGGAGTTCTGGGTTGAGACAGTATCACAGAAAAGCTCCGATGGACCTGTAACTTAATTTTTGACAAGTATTCATTTCTAGCAGATTTTTTTTTTTTTAATTGATTGATGGGATGTGGGCGTCGCTGGCTAGGCCTGCATTTAGTGCCCATCCCTAATTGCCCTTGAGAAGATGGTGGTGAGCCGCCTTCTTGAACCGCTGCAGTCCATATGGTGTAGGTACACCCACAATGCTGTTAGGAAGGGAGTTCCAGGATTTTGGCCCAGCGACAGTGAAGGAACGGCGACACAGGTCCAAGTCAGGATGGTGTGTGGCTTGGAGGGGAACTTGTAGGTGGTGATGTTCCCATGCGTCTGCTGCCCTTGTCCTTCTAAGTGGTAGAGGTCGTGGGTTTGGAAGGTGCTGTTGAAGGAGCTTTGGCGAGTTGCTGCAGTGCATCTTGTAGATGGTACACACTGCAGCCACAGTGCGCCGGTGGTGGAGGGAGTGAATGTTGAAGGTGGTGGATGGAGTGCCAATCAAGCGGGCTGCTTTATCCTGAATGGTGTCGAGCTTCTTGAGTGTTGTTGGAGCTGCACTCATCCAGGCAAGCGGAGAATATTCCATCACACTCCTGACTTGTGCCTTGTAGATGGTGGAAAGGCTTCGGGGAGTCAGGAGGTGAGACACTCGCCGCAGAATTCCCAGCCTCTGGCCTGCTCTTGTAGCCACAGTATTTATATGGCTGGCCCAGTTCAGTTTCTGATCAATGGTAACCCCCCAGGATGTTGATAGTGGGGGATTCAGCGATGGTAATGCCATTGAATGTCAAGGGGAGATGGTTAGAGTCTCGCTTGTTGGAGATGGTCATTGCCTGGCACTTGTGTGGTGCGAATGTTACTTGCCACTTGTCAGCCCAAGTCTGAATGTTGTCCAGGTCTTGCTGCATATGGACACGGACTGCGTCAGTATCTGACGAGTCTCGAATGGTGCTGAACAGTGTGCAATCATCAGCGAACATCCCCACTTCTGACCTTATGATGGAGGGAAGGTCATTGATGCTCGGACACTGCCCTGAGGAACTCCTGCAGTGATGTCATGTGATTGAGATGAATGACCTCCAACAACCACAGCCAACTTCCTTTGTGCTAGGTATGATTCCAACCAATGGAGAGTTTTCCCCTTGATTCCCATTGACTTCAGTTTTGCTAGGGCTCCTTGATGCCACACTCGATCAAATGCTGCCTTGATGTCAAGGGCAGTCACTCTCACCTCACCTCTTGAGTTCAGCTCTTTTGTCCATGTTTGGACCAAGGCTGTAATGAGGTCAGGAACTGAGTGGCCCTGGCGGAACCCAAACTGGGCGTCAGTTAGCAGGTTATTGCTGAGCAAGTGCCGCTTGATAGCACTGTCGACGACACCTTCCATCGCTTTGCTGATGATTGAGAGTAGACTGATGGGACGGTAATTGTCCGGGTCGGATTTGTCCTGCTTTTTGTAGACAGGACATACTTGGGCAATTTTCCACATTGCCGGGTAGATGCCAGTGTTGTAGCTGTACTGGAACAGCTTGGCTAGGGGCGTAGCTAGTTCTGGAGCACAAGTCTTCAGTACTATTGCCGGAATGTTGTCAGGGCCCATAGCCTTTGCAGTATCCAGTGTCTTCAGCCGTTTCTTGACATCACGTGGAGTGAATTGAATGGGCTGAAGACTGGCATCTGTGATGCTGAGGACCTCAGGAGGAGGCCGAGATGGATCATCCACTCGGCACTTCTGGCTGAAGATAGTTGCAAATGCTTCAGCCTTGTCTTTTGCACTCACGTGCTGGGCTCCACCATCATTGAGGATGGGGATATTTTTGGAGCCTCCTCCTCCTGTTAACTGTTTAATTGTCCACCACCACTCACGACTGGATGTGGCAGGACTGCAGAGCTTTGATTTGATCCGATGGTTGTGAGATCGCTTAGCTCTATCCATTTTAATTTCATAGTCTGCACATCCACGAGGGAGCTGAGAAAAGGTAGTTTGGTTGCATGCCTGAAACCTTTTCAAATATACCAAAAACTCTTCATTACCCTGCATCCCTTTACATGTAGGACTTATATCATGGTGTCAGTCGTGGCTCAGTGGGTAACACACTTACCTCTGAGTCAGAAGGCTTGTGGGTTGAAATCCCACTCCAGAGATTTGAGCACCAAAATCTAGGCTGACACTCCAGTGCAGTGCTGAGGGAGTGCTGCACTGTCAGAGGAGCCGTCTTTCAGATGAGATGTTAAACCGAAGCCCCGTCTGCTCTCTCAGGTGGGCGTATGAGATCCCATGACGCGATTACAAAGAAGAGCAGGGGCGTTCTCCCCGGTGTCCTGGGCCAATATTTATCCCTCAATCAACATCACTAAAACAGATGATCTGGTCATTATCACATTGCTGTTTGTGGGAGCTTGCTGTGCACAAATTGGCTGCCACGTTTCCTACATTACAACAGTGACTACACTTCAAAAAGTACTTCATTGGCTGTCAAGCGCTTTGGGATGTCCTGAGGTTGTAAAAGGCGCTATAGAAATGCAAGTCTTTCTTCTTTCAAAGATTGCTGCAAGACCAACTTTACCAACATTTTTGTGATTTGCCAATCTTAAAAAGCAGCCTTTCAGATGCTGTGACGTCGGGTGTATAAGGGGCTACGACTGGATCGTTCTTGCGTTGCGTAGAAAATCCAGCGCTGCGGTGGTTTCTGAGACCGCGCTCTCTGTGTAGAATACACCCCCACAGATGGAGGATCTCATTCGGTGTTGTGTTTTAAGAAGCCTGGAGACACAACTGTTTTGCCGCATTTCATTCTCATTCAGTTCTACAATCACCTGCAATTAAACCAAGGCTCTTCAGAAACGTCATTAACAACTTGTGCTTGAGCACGGGCACTTGGAGAGGTTGAAGCTAATTCAGGAGAGCCGACGCGGGTTTGTAAAAGGCAGATCGTGTTTGACTAATCTAATTGAATTTTTTGATGAAGTAACAGGGAGGATTGATGAAGGGAACGCAATGGATGTTGTCTACGTGGATTTTCAGAAGGCGTTTGACAAAGTACCACATACAGGAAACTCTTTATTATCCGGCACCGACGGGACCGGCGTGGTGCCGGTTTATCAAAAAGTCCGGATTACAGAGAGGTATAGTTTAAAAAGTACGAGAGCTCCGTACACAGCAACAAATCCAGGCTTCCCTGTTGCTTAGCAACATGCGCAGGAACTCCGGCCACAGACCAAGCATCCCTGTTGCTTAGCAACATGCGCAGGAACTCCGGCCACAGACCAAGCATCCCTGTTGCTTAGCAACATGCGCAGGAACTCCGGCCACAGACCAAGCATCCCTGTTGCTTAGCAACATGCGCAGGAACTCCGGCCACAGACCAAGCGTCCCTGTTGCATAGCAACAAGTGCACGAACCCCGGTTACACAGCCACAGATCCAGGAACTGCCACTAATATGAAGTAAAACTTACCTGAACCTACTCCTGAATTTTGCCGGTTAACAGAGGTTTCCGGTTATTTAGGCGCCGGTTAAAAGAGAGTTTCCTGTAGAAGGCTGGTTAACAAAATTGAAGCTCATGGAATAGGTGGGTCAGTGGCAGCCTGGATAAAGAATTGGCTTAAGGACAGAAAATAGTGAGTTGTGGTAAATGGATGTTTTTCAGACTGGAGGATGGTAAACAGTGGTGTTCCCCAAGGGTCAGTGCTGGGGCCGCTGCTTTTTATATATGATATATATAAATGACCTGGATATTGGAATACACAGTAGAATTTCTAAATTTGCAAATGACACCAAACTTGGGGGTGTGGCAAACAGTGATCATGTTACTAATCGACTGCTACAGGACATAGAAAGGCTAGCATAATGGGCAGACAAGTGGCAGATGGAATTTAATACAGAGAAGTGTGAGGTGATGCATTTTGGCAGAAGGAACAGGGAGAGGCAATATACATTTAATGGCACAGTTTTAGAGAGTGTGCAGGGACAGAGGGACCTGGGAGTTAATGTACATAGGTCCCTGAAGGTGGCAGGACATATTGAGAGAGTGGTTAGCAAAGCATATGGGATCTTGGGCTTCATAAATAGAGGTATTGAGTACAAAAGCAGAGAAGTTATGCTGAACCTTTATAAAGCACTGGTTCGGCCACAACTGGAGTACTGCGTCCAGTTCTGGTCACCACACTTTAGGAAGGATGTGAAGGCCCTTGAGAGGGTGCAGAGGAGATTTACCAGAATGGTTCCGGGGATGGGGGATCTTAGCTACAAGGACATGTTGGAGAAGCTGGATTTGTTTTCATTAGAGCAAAGGAGGTTGAGGGGTGATTTGATAGAGGTGTACAAGATTATGACGGGTTTGAATAAGCTAGACGGGGAAAGGCTGTTCCCACTAGTTGATGGTACAAGGACTAGGGGACACAGATTTAAGGTTTTGGGCAATAGATACAGGGGGGTTGTGAGGAAAAACCTTTTTACACATCGAGTGGTGAAGACCTGGAACTCGCTGCCGACGGAAGTGGTGGAAGCGGAGACACTCAATGTTTTCAAGGCGAGACTGGATAGGCACTTGAGGGAAATAAACTTGCAGGGCTACGGGGAAAGAGCGGGGCAATGGGACTGACTGGATTGCTCAACAGAGAGCCGGCACGGACTCGATGGGCCGAATGGCCTCCTTCTGTGTCGTTGTGACTCTGTGACTTGTGGGAATATTTTGAACCATTGGTTCCTCTTTGGAAAGGCTGGCACTCATTCAGTACTTCAGGGGCAGTACAAGTACATTATGTACATTTTCACACAGTCGCTTTGCCGTGGTTAGTACACTGCCTAACCCTTTGTTCTTATTAAGTAGCCTAGGTGAAGGGCACCGCTCTGCAATTCAGAATGCCACTGAAGTTAAGAAGAGTTGGTGAGTCAAACAGCGTTCAGGCGAAGGTTGTAAAAAGACCGAGGGAGATGAGCATCACCGCAGTTTGGAGATTCTGAATAAGAATGAGTCAGAGGGTTGGGGGGCATTGCTGGAACCCGATGACCAGCTGGCCTGCATTTTCAGATAACTACAATGTTAAAGGCTCTACAGAAACGCGAGTTGTTGTCGTTTTAAATGAGCAGATTCAAATTTCCTGTGCTGAATTACTCAGCCAGTCAGTGTGGCCACAGGCTGTCTGAATCCCATCAATAACTCCCTCGTATGTCCACTTCAGGCCTGTTGGCCCAAAGCTTTGCAGAAGTTGGTGGCTATTTCTTGGCAGAGACACGCACTGCTGTCCCAGAGAGATATTCTCTATTACCCAGCCTCTCTGTGCCAAATTAATAGCACCTTGGGGTGGATTTGTTTTCTCCAGTGCATAGGTTGCGAATTCCCAAGCTAATTTCCAGTAACAGCTACATTCTTTTTCCTCTGAGGGCCGGGGTGGCTGGGATTTGAAGGAATGTTCCAGGATAACACCCTGCAAATTGACTCAACTCTTGTGTCCTTCCAATATTGTATGTATTAATTCTAATTGGTTTGTTGCATGTCAGTGAAGGACCGAGAATTGTTCGCCACCTTGATGTCATATTTCACCCTCAAATGAGCTTCCGACCACAGATCCGCGCCATCACCAAGACCGCCTACTTCCACCTCCATAACATCGTCCGACTCTGCCCCTGCCTCAGCTCATCTGCTGCTGAAACCCTCATCCATGCCTTTGTTACCTCTAGATTTGACTATTCCAACACAATCCTGGCCGGCCTCCCACATTCTACCCTCCGTAAACTTGAGGTCATCCAAAACCCAGCAACTACAGGCCAGTCAGTCGGTAGTGTGGAAGCTTTTAGAAACGATAATCCGGGACAAAATTAACAGTCACTCGGACAAGTGTGGATTAATTAAGGAAAACCAGCATGGATTTGTTAAAGGCAAATCGTGTTTAACCAACTTGATTGAGTTTTTTGATGAGGTAACAGAGAGGGTTGATGAGGGTAATGCGGTTGACGTAGTGTACATGGACATCCATAAGACATTTGATAAAGTGCCACATAATAGGCTTGCAAGCAAAGTTGAAGCCCATGGAATAAAAGGGACAGTGGCAGCATGGATATGAAATTGGCTAAGTGACAGGAAACAGAGAGTAGTGGTGAACGGTTGTTTTTCGGACTGGAGGAAGGTATACAGTGGTGTTCCCCAGGGTCGGTACTAGGACCACTGCTTTTCTTGATATATTAATAACTTGGACTTGGGTGTACAGGGCACAATTTCAAAATTTGCAGATGACACAAAACTTGGAAGTATAGTGAACAGTGAGGAGGATAGTGATAGACTTCAGGAAGACATAGACAGGCTGGTGGAATGGGTGAAACATGTGGCAAATGAAATTTAACGCAGAAAAGTGCGAAGTGATACATTTTGGGAGGAAGAACGAGGGAGAGGCAATATAAACTAAAGGGTACAATCCTAAAGTGGGTGCATGAACAGAGAGACCTGGGGGTATGTGTGCACAAATCATTGAAGGTGGCAGGGCAGGTTGAGAAAGCGGTTAAAAAAGCATACGGGATCCTGGGCTTAATAAATAGAGGCATAGAGTACAAAAGCAAGGAAGTTATGATGAACCTTTATAAATCACTGGTTCGGCCTCAACTGGAGTATTGTGTCCAATTCTGGGCACCACACTTTAGGAAGGATGTGAAGGCCTTAGAGAGGGTGAAGAAAAGATTTACAAGAATGGTTCCAGGAATGAGGGACTTCAGTTACGTGGATAGACTGGAGAAACTGGGGTTGTTCTCCTTAGAGCAGAGAAGGTTGAGAGGCGATTTGACAGAAAAGAAAGACTTGCATTTCTATAGCGCCTTTCACGACCTCTGGACGCCCCAAAGCGCTTTACAGCCAATGAAGTACTTTTGAAGTGTAGTCACTGTTGTAATGTAGGAAACGCGGCAGCCAATTTGCGCACAGCAAGCTCCCACAATCAGCAATGTGATAATGACCAGATAATCTGTTCTAGTGATGTTGATTGAGGGATAAATATTGACCAGGACACCGGGGAGAACTCCCCTGCTTTTCTTCGAAATAGTGCCATGGGATCTTTTACATCCACCTGAGAGAGCAGACGGGGCCTCGGTTTAACGTCTCATCTGAAAGACGGCACCTCCGACAGTGCAGCACCCCCTCAGCACTGCACTGGAGTGTCAGCCTAGATTTTTGTGCTCAAGTCTCTGGAGTGGGACTTTCAGCCCGCTTCCTATTGATTTTGCTGTTCCATGTGCTTCTAGGCTTCCATGTATGGCCTGCCTAACTGTGAGGTACAACAGATTAACTGTTCCATCCCTTTCTTGCTCTCCAACAAAAGGCGGCAAGGCGATGCGGCGGAAAGGCAGGATTATCACAGTGTTTGTTGAGAAAGTGGACGGGCTCCATTAAAACAATAGGAGCTCTCATTTTCATAAGGGATCTTACATTTTTCCCCTTCCTGTGAGGAAGTGCCTGACCTCCAGTCGCACAAGCGGGATTGAAGGTAGGACGGTGGAAGGAGATGCACATTCCTTCACTCCATGGTCCAGCCGGTTGAAACTTTACTGAGAGTGAGCTTTGAGCAGGACACTGCTTGGGACCGTGGCCCTGATGTGTTTACTGGATTGTAGAAAAATCAGTAAATCTGTCTGTGCAATAAAAAGCAAAAAGAGAACATCAGCTAATGACCTTTATCAGACAGCATTTTCCGCTTAAAATAATATCCCCAGATTTACAAAGTAAAGTTGCCCTGCTGCTGATAGACAAAGACTTGACTCTGTATATCTTGCGTCGTGTGAAAGGCAGCTGGAACTATTGCATTCACTATGAAATTCTCATTCTTGTTTTCAAACCCCTCCATGGCCTCGCCCCTCCCTACCTCTGTAACCTCCTCCAGCGCTACAATCCCCCGAGATATCGGCGCTCCTCCAATTCTGGCCTCTTGAGCATCCCTGATTTTAATCGCTCCACCATTGGCGGCCGTGCCTTCAGCTGCCGAGGCCCTAAGCTCTGGAATTCCCTCCCTAAACCTCTCCGCCTCTCTCTCCTCCTTTAAGTTGCTCCATAAAACCTGCCTCTTTGACCAAGCTTTTGGTCACCTGCCCCAATGTCTCCTTATGTGGCTCGGTGTCAAATTTTGTTTGATAATCGCACCTGTGCAGCGCCTTGGGACATTTTACTACATTAAAGGGGCTATATAAATACAAGTTGTTGTTGTTGTGAATGTTACCATATTTCAGTAACGGGTGATAGTGAGTGTAATGGTGAAATTTTGAACCTTATCCGCTTACAAGCCTACAAAAATAAAAAGACAGGAAAAGGGCGGCAGGCCCATCAAGCCTGCCCTATACTGTCATGGTGTGACGTCTACACTCCATCACTCCCATCCACATCCCCCCAAACTGGGAGATTCCTCTCTGACCTCTGAAAGTGACAAAATAAGTTTCAGGGGAGCAAGGAGACACAGAGACGGACCTCCACCCATACTCACCTACCTTCTTTCGAAAGTTATGTTGACCAGGTTCGGTCATTTGCCCAGGTCCCTGTTGAATGCTTGCAGCAAATCCGCACTCGCTGTACATGCCGGCAAATTGTTCCTGAGGTCAACGACCCTCTGAAAAGAAGTGCCTCCCAACATCTAACCTCCTTGTATGCTTACATAACTCACACTTGTGTCCCCTATTCCTCGCTAACCTATCTAACTCAAACAGCTTATCCCACATGGACCAAGTTGAATACAGAGGGGATTTACGAGGATGTTGCCAGGACTGGAGAATTTTAGCTACGAGGAAAGATTGGAGAGGCTGGGGTTGTTTTCTTTGGAACAGAGGAGGCCGAGGGGAGATTTAATTGAGGTGTATAAAATTATGAGGGGCCTAGATAGCGTGGATAGGAAGGACCTATTTCCCCTACAGAGAGGTCAATAACCAGGGGGCATGGATTTAAAGTAATTGGTAGAAGGATTAGAGGGGAGTTGAGGAGAACTTTTTTCACCCAGAGGGTGGTGGGGGTCTGGAACTCACTGCCTGAAAGGGTGGTCGAGGCAGAAACCCTCATCACATTTAAAAAAGTACTTGGATATACACTTGAAGTGCCGTAACCTACAGGGCTACGGACCAAGAGCTGGAAAGTGGGATTAGGCTGGAGAGCTCTTTGTCGGCCGGCACGGACACGATGGGCCGAAGGGCCTCCTTCTGAGCCGTAAATTTCTATGACTCTACGATTTTAAAAAGCTCAAGTCTCCTTGACGTCTGCATTTTTCTAGCGTAACTGAGGGCCTTTAAACTAGCTGTCAATCTAGCGGCCCTTCCCTGAACCTTTTCCAGGGTCGCGATATCACCGTGTGAAGGAACCTAAGCCGGGCACATTATTCCAGACGAGGTCTGACGCTTACCTATAACAGCCGGAGGAATTCTTACCCTGTCGTGTCAGAGAGCAGATGGAGCTGTAGGACACGCAGTGCTGGCTACGGGCATGTCACCGGCGGCGAGAGCGATTTAAGATGATGAATTGCGAAATTGTGAGCATCGCACAAGAAAGGTATCGCAGAGTCCGATTAAGTGGGGTTCCCTCCCCCCGACCCCCTGTAGCATGTCGGTTCCAATGCACGAAATAAATCTCAAGACAACACTGGGTCGCATCTACAAGCCCTTCCTCTGTCCGCCAGCAGGTTCACTGGTTTACAGACACATCAGTGCTGCAGAGCTGGCCCAGGCTGTAGAACGTACATGTTTATATAAAACACAGAGGGCTGGATTTTCATTGGGTCGTGGAGGCGGGATTGGAGGCGTTTGGGGGGTTAAAATCCCGAAATCGGGAGTCCCGACCCCATCCCGCCCCCAACCCGCCTCCATGCCAGTTTCAAAGGAGGCGGGTACCCGACCCGCGCTGGGACCCGCCTCCCCAAGGCGGGAAGGGGATTAGTGCCAATTAACTGCCTGTTAACAGGTAGTTAACAGGCAGTTTTTAGCCTAATCCCTATTTTTATTCCTGAAGTGTGGGATTCCCGACGGCTCCAAACCACGCCAAGTTAGCGAGGCGGGCCGTCGGGCTGAAGGGTTTGGAGGGTTCGAGATGTCAGTGTTCAGGTGAGTGATGAGTGCAGAGGTAAGTGTATTTGGTGTGTTTAAAGAAGTTTTACTTACCTTTACAGCCTTCCTTCCTTCAGGTCTCGGGAGTCCCTCATCTCCCCCCGGCACAGAAAGCAGAATGGCCGCGATCTGTCAAAAATTGCAGCATTCAGCTTTCTGTTCCGGAGAGATCTCTAAATCCTCCTGAGAGGAAGGAATTAACTTAGAGTACAGATTGTCAGTGTTTGACAGCTTCAAACAACTGTCAGACGCTGATATTTCATCTGTCAAAAGGTCTTGACAGCTGAAATGTCAATCTGTGACACCACCTGTTGCCGGGTGGCCCTTAATTGGCCTGCTGAACCCGCTGGGTGGGCTCAACAAGGTCAATCAAGTCTAAATCGCGTGGGTTGGCCACAACTCGATGGAGGTGGGACTACAACCCCGAAAGTTGTAGTCCCGCCTCCTCAATGAAAATCCAGCCCAGAATGTCCGATTGTGACAGGCGTGTTGAAATAATGATTTTTTTTTGTTACCAACAACACCATTTCTGGGCCCTTCACATGAGTCCCTCTGCCACTTTCACTCCCCAGTTTGGTTCCAAATCAATACAGTAACGTTCTGCAACTTGCTGATGAGAGTCAGTTGCAGATTTGCTCGACTTCTTCCCATTGATTTTTTCCCTCTCCTGGCGAGTTGGAGCGCTATATGTTCATTAGAGAGCCATTTACAGGAAACTCTCTGGTATCCGGCACCGACGGGACCGGCGTGTTGCCGGTTGATTAAAAATTCCGGATGACGGAGAGGGTTATCTACCGAGGCTATTTTTAACAAACAAAGAGTCAGATTCCTGTTATTGAAGTGTTCGGACTTCCGACAGCGCCAAGAAGCCGAGTAGTAACTCGGCCACCGCGGGAGACTCGGACTCGGACACATTGCCGGTTATTGAGGTGTTTTTGGAGTATGAATTTTGCCGGTTACTAGAGCATTCCGGATGTTTAGGTGCCATTTAAACGAGAGTTTCCTGTACTGTAAGATCATTGCTATGGGTGTGAATACAAGATGGGCTGCAATGAAATCCAAGTGCCAAGAGACGGCCTTAGTTCAGGGCTGCTGTGTTTCAGCGTGCCGTCTCCAGTGGCACGACCTGGTGAAGGGGAAGAGGAAGTAATGTTGTCTGAGTAACAGGATGACCTGTGGTCAGATTACAGACTGATGAGATCAGAAGGAAGTGATCAGAACTCATTGTACAAGACCCTCTGGATTCAGCAGAGACCTAGAAATTCAGATTACCGCTCGGAAATTGTGCCACGCGGGTCTTTCGACTGCAGGAATGAAATAATTGCAGGCTGTTTGAAGGAGAGGGGAACGAAACGTTGCAAATTCTCACAAGGGTTTTCCTTAAAGGGGCGCAAATTGATTTTTGAATCTCGATATGCATTGATTGCATTTATCTGCGCTCCTCTAATTCTGGCCTCTTGAGCATCCCCCCGATTTTAATCGCTCCACCAATAGCAGCCGTGCCTTCAGTTGTCAAGGCCCTAAGCTCTGGAATTCCCTCCCTAAACCTCTCTGCCTCTCTCTCCTCCTTTAAGACACTGCTTAAAACCTACCTCCATAATAGCTCCTTATGTGGCTCGGTGTCAGATTTTGTTTTATAAAGGTCCTGTGAAGCGCCTTGGGACGTTTTACTACGTTAAAGGCGCGATATAAATGCAAGTTGTTGTTGTTGGTTGAACACAACACCCTAATTCGGGAGGTTTTTAAAAATTTGCTTATGGGATGTGGGCGTCGCTGGCAAGGCCGGCATTTATTGCCCATCCCTAGTTGCCCTTGAGAAGGTGGTGGTGAGCCGCCTTCTTGAACCGCTGCAGTCCATGTGGTGAAGGTACTCCCACAGTGCTGTTAGGGAGGGAGTTCTAGGATTTTGACCCAGCAACGATGAAGCAACGGCCGATATACTTCTAAGTCAGGATGGTGTGTGACTTGGAGGGGAACTTGGAGGTGGTGGTGTTCCCATGCGCCTGCTGCCCTTGCCCTTCTAGGTGGAAGAGGTCGCCGGTTTGGGAGGTGCTGCCGAAGAAGCCTTGGCGAGTTGCTGCAGTGCATCTTGTAGACGGTACACACTGCAGCCATGGTGCGCCGGTGGTGGAGGGAGTGAATGTTTAAGGTGGTGGATGGGGTGCCAATCAAGCGGGCTGCTTTGTCCTGGATGGTGTCGAGCTTCTTGAGTGTTGTTGGAGCTGCACTCATCCAGGCAAGTGGAGAGTATTCCATCACACTCCTGACTTGTGCCTTGTAGATGGTGGAAAGGCTTTGGGGAGTCAGGAGGTGAGACACTCGCCGCAGAATACCCAGCCTCTGACCTGCTCTTGTAGCCACAGTATTTATGTGCCCAAGCCTTTTGTGTTTGTGGGCTTTTTAGATGCGTACCATGGATACTTCTATGTAACATCGATTAAAGTTTAAAATTACTGACGTAATAAAACTCACTACGCACTTGCTTTGAGCATAAAGCAAGGCTTTAATCAACTTGTTTCAGAACATGGAGGTCTAGTTGTACTTCACTAGTTCCTTGTCTTACAACATGTCCCTGGACAAGCTGGGCCCACGCCCGAGTATTTATACTCCTTGGACGGCGCCACCAGCTGGCCATCCAGTGTTATTTCACGAGTAGTTTCTTGATGAATGATGAGATTTATAACAATTACTTTGCCATGAATTAAAGTTGCAGATACTGACGGATCTTGGAGTTCTGATTGAGCATTTATCCAGCAATGAGGCATTGCTGCTATAAGCAGACCCTCCCAAACCCACACACACGCACAATTCATAAAGGGCAGATTTTTACGAAGTAGAACGGTGTTGCCTCGGCCTTATGGCATTGCCAGGGCTCACGGGCCAGATATCACCCACATCTCCAAATTCCTGCTCCTCCTAACGTACTGCCTGCTCTTTGTGTCGCTTTATCTGAGACTTGTCCCCTGTCCCTGCAAAGAAAAGTACCATTTTGTCCCAAAATAAAAATTTTCCACTCCTGTCGCAGTAGGATTTTAACCCGACTCGCTCAGCGGACACCTGGCGGGCGGGCAAGGGGTTAAAATCGCCCTGGGCTCTCGCCTGGCCGAAAGCTGCCATGATCGCGACATCTGCAATTTTAACCCACTCTCCTGAGCAGGCAGCAAGGACGGGCGCCCGGAGCCAGCAGGGTCCTTCTTTACATTGGCATGTTGCGGCCCGATGACATCATTGAGGCCCGACTGTAATTTTAACTCAGGCCCGAGCGGGGAATCCGCCTGGAGTTAAAATCGGGGCCTGTTGTTTCCATGTCCCTTTTCATATCACGCTCAGATTGTTATTCTCTCACATTGTGGCTAAATATCCTTTTCTTTGGGAACAAATGCGTTCAATTCTGCTCGATCGGATTTGGCCGTGATGAATGAATAGTTTGCCAACGCTCACCTTCCAGGCCTAAACATGATGCATGCTGCTTGGGGGGGGGGGGCTGCAGATGCCTGCAAGACTGTACCCTGCATGAGTCCAGAGAAGAGGGGGGAAAATATCCAAACAATGGAGAGTTGCAGATGTCTACATGGTTGGGCAGTCTCAACCCAATTCTTAACGGATGCAAATCAGCAGAATAAAATTTCTCAGAAAAATCAGACCAAGTTGGCACTAAATTGCACATTTTGCCGGGAGGCCGTGAGAAGGTGTGACGAGTCAGAAAGCGGAAAATTCACCAGTATTGGGTGGTTCTTCTGAGTTCGGGGCTTATCTGCCTATTCGGGACAGAATGCCTTACTGTTCATATCACCAGGAACTCTGCTTTTGGCAGGTTTTTTCTTTATTCATTCTCGGGATGCGGGTGTCGCCCATCCCTAATTGCCCTGGGGAAGATGGTGGTGAGCTACTTTATACAACTGAGTGGCTTGCTAGGCTATTTCACAGGGCAGTTAAGAGTCAACCACATATAGGCCAGACCGGGTAAGGACGACAGATTTCCTTCCCTAAAGGACGTTCGTGAACCAGGTGGGCTTTTACGACAATCCGGTAGTTTCATGGTCACCATTACTGATACTAGCTTTTTATTCCAGATTTATTTAATTAATTGAATTTAAATTCCCCAGCTGCCGTGATTTTGAACTCACATCGCTCGATCATTAGTCCAGGCCTCTGGATTACCGTTCCAGTAACACAACCACTATGCTACCGTAATGGTTGCTGGAGGAGCGTTGGCCAGGGCACCAGGAGAACTCCCTGGTCTTCTTCGAATGGTGCCATGGGATCTTTTGTGTCCGCCGGAACAGACAGAAAGGCACTGATTCGAAAGTCTCTTTTGAATATCAGCACCTCGGACAATGCAGTGGTCCTTTAGTACTTTACTGAAGTGTTAGCCCAGATTATGTGGGCAGAGTGCGGCTTGATCCAACAACCTTCTGACCTACAGGCAAGAGCGCTACCAACTGAGCACTTGGAACATTGGAGAAAAAGATGGAACAAAGAATAAAATCAGCCCAAATGTGGAAGGACAAACTGAATGGAAAAGAAACCAGATTAAAGGACAAGAGAAAGGCTTTAGAACGATGTGATAAAGGAGAAACGGAAAAGCATAGTTGAGCATGGAACAGATATCTGATTTGATTTCCAATTGCAGTGCTCAACATGATTGCCATTCATTCCTGAGATATAGATCAACTGATTCAACACTGATAGAACAACAATGGTACTACTGTATACTAATCTGAGGGAGTGCAGCACTGTCGGAGGTGCCGTCTTTCAGATGAGACGTTAAATCGAGGCCCCGCCTGCTCTCTCGGGTGGATGGTAAAAGATCCCACGGCCACTATTTCGAAGGGGAGCAGGGGAGTTCTCCCCGGTGTCCTGGGGCCAATATTTATCCCTCAATCAACTTTGCTAAAAAACAGATTCGCTGGTCATTATCACATTGCTGTTTGTGAGAGCTTGCTGTGCACAAATTGGCTGCCGCGTTTCCTACATTACAACAGTGACTGCACTTCAAAAAGTACTTCATTGGCTGTAAAGCGCTTTGGGACATCCTGAGGTCGTGAAAGGCGCTATAGAAATGCAAGTCTGTCTTTTAATCTTGTGCCTTTAACATAGCAAACTGCCCTATAGGAGTTACTGTAATTTTGAATGTAACAGGGGAATAGGAAACTTTTCTCGAGCCAACTTAATTTCCCATCACTTGAGAGCTGCAGATTATTTTAGCCCATACTAAAGTGTTAAAGTAAATAACTCCTTTGATGCATGAGTGCATGGCCTGGTGTGGTACCGAGCCAAATTAATTTTCAGTGGCTCGAAACAAGTCGTAAAGAGGAGGCTTTAGCAGAAAGAAGCTCACTTGTTTATCTGCGATTAGACTCGTTCAGTTGATGCTGATCAGGTTATTTTCTGGCCTGGTTTTTGCTGCGCGATAACAATTCAGCGACGGCAGTAGATCAAAGGGGAAAATGTTGCTTATTTCATATTTTTTTAAATGAAGAATGGTTTAGATGCATTTTAAGTTTTAGGTAAACATGGCTGCATTGAAGGGAAAGTTAGATAAGCACATGAGGGAGAAGGGAATAGAAGGATATGGTGATGGGGTGAGATGAAGAGGGTGAGATGAGGCTGGTGTGGAGCAGGAACACCGGCACAGACCAGTTGGGCCGAATGGCCTGTTTCTGTGTTGTGAATTCCATGTAATTCTATGTACACAAGAACATAAGAATTAGGAGCAGGAGTTGGCCATTCGGCCCCTCGAGTCTGCTCCGCCATTCAATAAGAACATGGCTGATCTTCGACCTCAGCTCCACTTTCCTGCCCGATCTCCATATCACTTGATTCCGCTAGAGTCCAAAAACCTATCGATCTCAGCCTTGAATATACTCAACAACTGAGCATCCACAGCCCTCTGGGGTAGAGAATTCCAAAAATTCAGAGCCCTCCGAGTGAAGAACAAATGATTCCAGGTTGTGCTGAGCCAGGCAGCAGGTGAGGCATGACAGCACACCCTGTGCTACAGAGAGGTCGGCGGGGTGGGGTGGGGGGGCGGTGGGGAAGAATCAACCGGGGCTCATGGACCCAACGGCTGTCCAGTGACCTCAGCTGGATTGGGCTTGGTAGTGGCGGAGCCCCTGGTTGAATAATGTGCCAACAATCAGTGTGCAGGCTCACGTGAAAATTGATCGCTTTGGCGAGGTGCCAGAGGACTGCCAATACACGTGGAACTGCACACCAGTGTAAGTCAGCACCTTCAGGAGAACAGGGGAGAAAATGAGCAGGGGCGGCAGGGGAAGAAAAGGAATAGAAATTCCCGTCGGTCGAGACCGTGCTCACCGTATTTGCAGAAAAATTGTTTCTCCCCACAATTATGAAATGGATTATTTTTGCAAATACCGAGTATTTAGATAAAAAGCCGCAAGGAATTTACTGAGCAAACAGGCAGCTAATAATAGAACTAGCCAGAGTCCTCGGGGTGTATGTGTACCAGATGCTGCAGTCAGAACGTGGAAACGCTTTCCGCTTTTTTTCATTAGAGGTCAGGTTCCTTTACCTGGAGTCGGAGGCTCAAATTAACATGCTTACTGTAAATAATTAAGATAAATGGCTGCTTTCCCACTGCGGTGTTGAAAACCCCTGCTATTGTGCTCACATCCAAGCTGCCGGTTTCTCACAGCTCCTGATCCATATGCAGGACAGCTCCTTCCTGTAACCTTCGTATTAACAAAGTAGTGAAATATTAGCAGTAGAAGAGACCTTTCTATTTAATTTTAGTCGTATTTCTAAGATGGTGCTAAAAGTCCTTTTTTGGAAACTGTAGTTTGTACCTTGTGATGAATAGCAAACAATTAGGAAGGCAAATGGTACGTTAGCCTTTCTTACAAAGGGATTGGAGTATAAGTGTAAAGACATCTTACTGCAATTATATAGGGCCCTGGTGAGACCACACCTGGAGTATTGTGGACAGTTTTGGTCTCCTTACCTAAGGAAGGATATACTTGCCATAGAGGGAGTCCAACGAAGGTTCACCAGACTGGTTCCTGGGATGGGGGGATTGTCCTATGAGGAGAGATTGAGTAGACTAGGCCTATATTCTCTAGAGTTTAGAAGAATGAGAGGTGATCTCATTGAAACATACAACATTCTTAAAGGGCTTGACAGGGTAGATTCTGGGAGGATGTTTCCCCTGGCTGGGGAGTCTAGAACCAGGGGTCACAGTCTCTGAATAAGGGGTCGGCCATTTAGGACTGAGATGAGGTAAAACCTTGGAATTCTCTGCCCCAGAGGGCTGTGGAGGCTCAGTCGTTGAGTATATTCAAGGCTGAGATCAATAGGTTTTTGGATACTAAGGGAATCAAGGGATATGGGGATCGGGCGGGAAAGTGGAGTTGAGATAGAAGATTAGCCATGATCTTATTGAATGGCGGAGCAGGCTTGAAGGGCCTTGTTCAACATAGTCTACAGTGCCAACTGCAAAGCCACTGGGCCTGGAGCTGCCGAAGTAATAAAATACAGGGAACTCTTTTTTTATCCGGCACCGACGGGACCGGCGTGGTGCCAGTTGATCAAAAAGTCCGGGTTACAGAGAGGTATAGTTACTAAGGTACGAGAGCCCCGTACACGGCCACAGATCCAGGCGTCCCTATTGCACGGCCACAGGTGCAGGAACCCCGGTTACACGGCCACAGATCCAGGAACCCCAGTTACACGGCCACTAATATGAAGTAAAACTTACCTGAACCTACTCCTGAATTTTGCCGGTTAAGAGAGATTTCCGGTTATTTAGGTGCCGGTAAATCGAGAGTTTCCTGTACATGTATTTGTAAGATGAAGATTGCGATGAAGAATCCAATGTGGGAACATTCATGGAGTCGATTGTGATTTTTGGGATAACAAATACATTTGAAACTCGGTTCCGAGGGACTGCCTAAGAAGAAGAAGAAGAAAAGATAATTAATGCAAAGCGTTACAGGAGGCACTCTGACTCCTTTATTCCCGGCACTGCAGGCCTGGAATTATTTTCCCGTTGGTCTGCGGCTAGCCAAATTGGGTTTTGTCTTGCCTTGAGGGCTGCATTAATCCTCCTGAATGGGTTGTGACGCCCATGGATATACTGGGCAGTATTTCTGCCCACGTGTCGGAAGCTTAGGAATTTTCATCAGGAGCAGAAATGATAAGCACCGGCTTCCTCGGAGGGACCAACAGTGCAACGCTGCAGTTCCCTCATCACTTTTTTGCTGTGAAGCAGATTGAAAAATGATTTCGACCCGCCAGCCAGGCTTAAACACTTTTATTTCCATGTAGCGCTTGTGTTGCCACGGTGGATCGACCCATCACACTGGAATGCACCAGCATCAGCGATCCACACACTTTACTCCATTACAATGCACAGGAACATCTCCACATTCATCATGTGGCTACTCATGTGTTCAGTCGTATTGCTACAGATTGGTAAAACCTTTTTTTTTGTTGCAAAGAATAAATACTGGTGTGCCAGGGTGACACATTGATGTCCGAGGATTTGCAGTACGCTCGTAATTTAATGTTGCTTAATTCAAATAATCTCAATTCATTTTTAGCAACAGATTCCCACTTTGTTGTGGTGTTTACATTTAATTCATTATTGGGACAAACAGTGACACTGAGTTATCAGGAGTACTTTTACTGTACAGAGTGTGTTTTACATTCTGTGCTCTCAGAGTGTTACTGTCTACTGTTAGCGCGTTATGTTCTGTACCGTCAAAGAGGTCGGTTTTGAGGAGCGTCTTAAAGGAGGAGAGAGAGGTGGAGAGGTTTAGGGAGGGAATTCCAGAGCTTAGGGCCTCGGCCGCTGAAGGCACGGCCGCCAATGGCGGAGCGATTAAAATCGGGGATGCACAAGAGGCCAGAATTGGAGGAGCGCAGAGATCTCGGAGGGTTGTAGGCAAAGTTCCTGCTCAGCTGTGCGACAGCACAGCGGTCTGGAGGTCCCGTGCAGGCCACTCACCGGCTTTTAAATGGGAGAAACCGTGCACGGGCGAATATTTGAATAGGCCGCGCTGTCACTTAAAGGGTCCACGCACCCAAAACAAATTAGAGGGAACTTTGGCTGTAGAGCAGGATGAGGATTACACTCCTGGCTTTGTGATGCTCTCCAATCATGCAAAGCAGAGCTTTGTGAATACAAAATACCTCTGCTCACCGGTACCAGTGTCCGGACAGCAGTTAGACTTCACTGAAGAGTTTCTGAATTTCAAAATAGAACCAGTGGTACACTCGCCTGTCCTGCTTTATATTAAAAAGGTTGCAGTGAAGTCTGTAAAGTTCCCAGACAGTCTCTCAGGCCTCCCGGGAGCTTTCTAATCTCTGCTTTACACTGATTGCAGTTATACTGTAGCAGTGTGAAGTTGCATTGGAGCGAAGCCACTTCCTGGAGACGGTCTCGCACCACTGGGTAAAATGTGAAGCATCGTTTGCTCAGCAACTTTGCACTTCAGTTTACTGCATCTCTTGGGCTTTCATTTCCTTTGGCATCAGTGACCCATTTGTGTAAAATCCCTCTGTGCTTTATTTTAATGCCGCCATTAATCCATTTATTTTAAAGAGGTTATGAATCTGTTAATATAGAACCAAAAGAGGAGAAGCGGCCAGCAGGCGTATATTTGAGACGTGAGGCGAAAGAGCCTGTGTCAGCCGTGGCTCAGTGGGCAGCACTCTCACCTCTGAGTCAGAAGGTTGTGGGTTCAAGTCCCGCTCCACGAGACTTGAGCACAAAAATCTAGGCTGACACTCCAGGGCAGTGCTGAGGGAGTGCTGCACTGTCGGAGGTGACGTCTTTCAGATGAGACGTTAAATCGAGGCCCCGTCTGCTCTCTCGGGTGGATGCAAAAGATCCCAGGGCACTATTTCGAAGAAGAGCAGGGGAGTTCTCCCCGGTGTCCTGGTCAATATTTATCCCTCAATCAACATCACTACAACAGATTATCTGGTCATTCTCGCATTGCTGTTTGTGGGAGCTTGCTGTGCGCAATTGGCTGTTGCGTTTCCTACATTACAACAGTGACTACACTTCAAAAAGTACTTCATCGGCTGTAAAGCGCTTTGGGACGTCCGGTGGTTGTGAAAGGTGCTATAGAAATGAAAGTCTTTGTTTTTTTGAGGGAAAAGTGGCTCATGGGAAGGCCTGGAGGAAGTGGGGCGCGGAAGAGCAGAGTGCAGGAAGACTAAAGGAAAGAGTTTGTGAAAAAGACACCGAGGGCAAGAAGGTAGTGCACGGTTAAAAAAAGGAGTGCAGCGAAGACTGGAATTTAAGACTATTGGTAGCCATTGTGGCAGGGACACCCTGAACAGGTTCTTTATTGTACCACCAGAGGAAATTAAACCCTTTTTTATTCGTTCATGGGATGTGGGCGTCGCTGGCAAGGCCAGCATTTATTGCCCATCCCTAGTTGCCCTTCTTGAACCGCTGCAGTCCGTGTAGTGAAGGTCCTCCCACAGTGCTGTTAGGGAGGGAGTTCCAGGATTTTGACCCAGCGATGCAAGTCAGAATCACTTGCATTTAGTGCCACCGGATTTATTCATTTAATCAGTTTCATTACATCTGAAAAGGTTTCGGGTTTGGTGTAAAATACGCAACCTGGACTCTGTCCCGAGAACACCCAGATTCATTTTGGCAGAGGGTCTTGCTGTTACTTATAAATGTCCTGTAACTTTCTACTTATTGCCACAACTACATGTCGGTGTTGGGAATGGATGAACAGGCTGGGTCTCTTTTCTCTTGAAAAGAGAAGGCGGAGGGGTGACCTAATAGAGGGCTTTAAAATTATGAAAGGTTTTGATTGTGTAGATACAGAGAGAGTGTTTCCACTTGTGGGGAAGAGCAAAACTAGAAGCCATCGATATAAGATAGTCACCAAGAAATCCAATAGGGAATTCAGCAGAAACTTCTTTACCCAGAGAGTGGTGAGAATGTGGAACTCGCTGCCACAGGGAGTGGTTGAGGCAAATAGTATGGATGCATTGAAGGGGAGGCTGGACAGGCATATGAGGGAGAAGGGAATAGAGGGTTATACTGATAGATTTAGATGAGGAAAGACGGGAGGAGGCTCGAGTGGAGCATAAACGCCGGCATGGACTGGTTGGACCGAATGGCCTGTTTCTGTGCCGTATATCCTATGTAATACCTCTATGTAAAACATCGCCATGACTTTATAACATGTACAGTATTTAGATTGCAACCATCTGGTCATTTGTTCGAAAATTGTCAGACATTATTCAGGTTCCTGAGGCATATTCTGGCTTTAATTCTGTCCCATCCACACCCACATACATAATAATCCTGAGAACAGAGACCGAAGTGATTACATATAGTCATTGTGTGTGTGTGTGTGTGTGTCATCACCAATTGACTGCAATTAGACTACACACGATTTCCACTGCGATGACAGGCAGCCATTAAAGTGATACTGTCATCAGACTGAAAATTAATGATACCAACTAAAGTCAAACCGTCGCACACACTTTAGGTGTCATTTGTGGGGCCAAGTTGGCATTTTTTTTTGTTTCTAAAGCTCCAGATGATAGATTGAGTCTTCTCGTTAGGTAGTGTATTTACAGAGCAGTTCTGAGATGTGGGGAGATTCACATCACACAAGCCACAGGATGATTACATGATGCATCAGTGTGTCAGTACTCGACACGGAATGCAGGCCAGGCCGCCAGATGCGGGAAACATCTGGTAGCCGTGTAATCTGGAAAAATATATTCTGCCAAAAAAGAGTCTTAAAGGAGCACCACCTGCAACATAAAGTGTGTGCCAAACTATCTTTCATTTATTTATAAATGCATGGTGCCATGATGTAAACTGCGTATCCATTCAATATTACATTGTACTTAGAAAATGCCAGATAGTTTTTCTGGCTCTCGTTCCCCTCCAAAGACACCTTTTAAGATGAGACACTGCCCCTTTAAACAAGGGCTTGTCACCCAGGACACATAAAGCTTAGTCCAAATAAGGGGAACTGTGATTCTGATTCCCAGGCCCTCGGCTCGGACTGATGGAATGTTTTAGATTTAATTACAGCCATGTTTCTGTTATGCTATGCTTGTTATTACTTATTAACATTCAAGATATAACGGCATTGTACAGCGGTTCATAGGGGAGGGGGAGTTACGCTGAACAGTCGTCAAGTTCTTACATTATGTCTGCTTCGGAATAAAGCACATTTAACTTTGGTGAGCTGTTTCCTATCTTGCTAAGAAAACAATGGGGGAAAGATTCAGTTGTTTGCGCCTCCCGTTAGCGCCTTAAGAGGGCGCTAATAGGGCACAAAGCAACTAGCGCCCGGGCGTGGCGATGTTTGCGCCGCTCGCGAAATTAACTAGACATTTTGCGGTGGTGCTAAACACTACCGCCACGATCTCCTGCGCCGGCAGATCGTGACGTCAGTCGAGTGCGTAGCGCCCCGGACTGGAAATTGAGTGGCGCCCCCTGCCTTAACGCCTGCCGCTAGCAACGACAGGTTGAGGGGAGCGTTTTGCAGTCGGGAAGGGACTGGGGGAGCGCTATTTAAAGGCGACCGCTTCCTGCCTTTTTTTGTCGGTGACATTTTTGCACCACGCATTCTGAGAGAGAGAGACTTCTGGAGAGATTCAACGCTGTGTGAAGGAGTTTTGGGTAATGAGCAGCACTTTGCAGGTTCATTTTGATTTGCCCTTCCTTGCTTCGCCCGCGCTCTGAGGTAGCGCCTCGCTCCTCGGCCTTTGCGCCTTAAGACAGGTGTGAAGCGCCTGATTTAGCGCTCCAATCACCTCCAGGGGCGATAAAAGCCAAGTTTGCTGTCGGAGGCGATAATTAGTGCCAGGCACTAAACTTTGCGCACGGCCGATAATGGCGCCCCAAACGGGGCGATACCGAATTTTCCCCCCTATGTATCTCTCCCACCGAGTAACTTTTCAATGTAGCATCACCAACTAGAGGCACGGAGGAGTTATCTGTTCCGAACGCTACAACTGGAGGCAGTGTCTTATACAGGTAGACTATCCTTTATCCGCACTTCTGAAAACCGAAAACCTCTGAAAACCGAAAGTTTTTTTGTGGAGCGTAAGTCATGCGCATGACATAACCCGAGTGGCGCCAAACATGACCCGACGCAGCCGAGGCTTTTCTGATCTGATTTGCGGGCCAGCTTAGCGTAGGAGTCAGCCGATCTCCGGCTTTCCCACAACTGGCGGCGGCAGTCGAGCCCCAGACCCCCGCTAAGTCAAGGAATTCAGATACGGAGCAGGGGGAGCTGTAAACAGACTGTGAGCGGCAGCACAGAGAAGCAGGAAGGGGAATGAGACACGCAACAGTCGCAAAAGGTAGCCTGAACTTTTAAAATTTATATTAAATACAAATACTAATTACCAAATTAATTTAATGTTCAGAGTTTCCCAGTCTGAAATAATACCTTCTGAAATCGAAAATTTCCGAAAACCGAAACACAGCTGGTCCCAAGGTTTTCGGATAAGGGATAGTCAACCTGTACTATCAAGACATCGCTATCTCATTGAGATCAGTCACCGGTGCTTATCTCCAGAGAGGACAGAGAATGACTTACTGTGCCACAGTAACAGATGGATATGACTTTACATTCAGATATTACTGTACTGTTTATTAGTGATAGAAACAGAGAATGCTGGAAATACTCAGCAGGCCAGGCAGCATCAATGGAGAGAGAAACCGAGTTGACGTTTCAGGTCGATGACCTTTCGTCAGAACTGGAAAAAGTTAGAGATGTAACAGGTTTTAAGCAAGTACAGAGGCAGGGAAAGGGGGGAGGGGAGGAAAGAACAAAAGGGAAGGTCGGTGATAGGATGGAAGGCAGGAGAGATTAAATGACAAAAGGGATGATGGTGCGAAGTGAAAGGAGGTGGTTATTAGTATCTTGATAATTTCTGGATGTGTTTGCTGGCCAGAATTGGTGTGTTCAGTTTATTCCATGCCATGCGAATGGCTGAGAAATAACATCTCTCTAATCCCCACCAATCTTGGCCCTTCTTTATAAAGCGCATTGTATAATATGTGTAGTTCATTGTAAACACCTCTATTGGAGCACAGCGCTGTGAAAGCACGCCCCAGTAAGCATCTAATAACTGAAATTAAGTCAGAATTCCATAACCTTCAATTATTTAATTTGTCCCACAAAGATTTAATATAACAATCTTAACCTTGCGCACTCTATGACATAAAATGCTTCATACTCTTCCAGCCAAATCACATTTGAAGAGATTATTTTGGACTGTAGTAAAGTTTTATGACCTCGCGATCTTTGTTCTGCCAGTCTTGGAAACCTTCCTACCCACCTCCCAGGCATTGTGCTCTCTCAGTCCCGCTCCCAACCCGCCCTCCGTTTGAGGACGGTAGGTATCCTTACTTCTGAGCAATCGGCTGCTTGTTTATATGAACTGTGCAAGCCCGTAACTCCTTGCTTGGTTCACCAGCATATTTTGTTTAAAAGCAAATAAGTGAGTGGTTTGTGACTCGAATTGGCTGAAGACTTGGCTTCTGTGATGGCGGGGACCTCAGGAGCACGGTCCAAATCCTGGAACTCCCTCCCTAACAGCCACTGTGGGAGCACCTTCACCACACGGACTGCAGCGGTTCAAGAAGGCGGCTCACCACCACCTTCTCAAGGGGCAACTAGGGATGGGCAATAAATGCTGGCCTTGCCAGCGACGCCCACATCCCATAACCGAAAAAAAAAATCAAAGCTCCTAGAGGCTTGAGCAGCCCGTGAATCCCCAGTAAATACGGCGACACATCATTCATCTTTGGCACTTGGCTGAATGTTAACGCTCATGGAAAACATTTCCCCGAGTCTTTCGCTGGCCGTCAGTTTCATCCAAAATGGCGACAGACGCCTTCAAGCAGTCCTGCCCCCATGATTGAAGTTGAAGCATTTAATGGGATGGATGGACGTGCACATTGGGTGACAGGAATTCAGAATTGCAAAGCCGACGACTGCAGGAATTATCTTCGCTATTTTCTTGAGAGCGAATGCCGTGTATTTTTTCTGCTAGTGGCAGGTCTCTAATACATTCTTGCTCCCCCTTTACTATCACTCCCCGCCTCCTGCGCACCTCGTTCGTTCCCCAGCCGAAGGGTTGGGCGGGTAAGCTGCTCCTTGACCTCGGTGCACTTCAGCAGATGCACAGGGATGACCGAGGGTTCGTTTGCCTTCCGCCTTTCGCAGCCTCTTGCGGGGGGGCGGGGGGAGCTGCTCATCTTTCCTTTGTTGCCTAGCAGCGATCGTGAACTCATCACAATGGGAATCACGGCTGCAGACCCAAGACCGAAACACGAAACCATCCAACCACCACCCGAATCTTTCCTTGTCGTCTACTCTTTTGTATGACGCGCAGTTTGTGTCACAATTATGGCCCAGAAATTTGGGTCGGAGGCTTCCCGCGGGTGCAAGCCCCCGACCTGCACTTACCTAGCGCGCCGGCCGTTGAGCTGTGGGCCTGCGTGGGATTCCGATCCTGGGCCTCCTCCAACAGCCGGCGCGCAGTGCTTGCGTATCCCAGGGGCGCAGTTAGTGCGAAGCGTCCCCTGGGAAGAGCTGTCAAATCTATGAATACAATTCAGCCCCAAAACATCACTAAAACTTCAAATAAATTAATAAACTATAAATTACATAAAATAACTATTTTAAACAGTAATTAAAATTTTTGAAAAAATTAATTACAGTTTCCAATGGGGCTAAAAATAAGCTTACCTTTCTTTAACGTATTTAAAAATAATAAACCTGTGGGAAAAGTGTTTTAATTTAACTTAATTCACCACTTACCTTATTAAAAGCAGGCCTTGCGACTGCTTTTTACAAGTGTAGCTCCTGGAGACTTACCCTCCTGGAGAAAGCTGCAAAAAAAACAGAAGTTCCAGGCGTACACGCTGCCTCTCCGGCGCACGCGTTCGACTTGTGAACCCCTTCCTTTAAGGGAACAGAAGTTCCGGTTTCCCGCGCATGCGCAGTGCATGCACGAAACCGGCACTTTCGTTGGGCCCACGCGTGAGTACCCAGCGCGTACTCACCCGTGGGGACCCGAATTTCTGGCCCAATATGTTTCTGTCTAAATAAAGCAATATTCATGTGCAGTAGAGTGAAGTATTTCTTATTGCCATAGTACTATGTATTTCCTTTTAAAGACATTTATGGTAGAAAGTCATCCATAATTGTAGCCTAAGGACAGAGCTTATTTGAGGCCCCACTGCCAAGACACATATGGTTTCAAGTACATGGGTCGTCATTCCTTCTGTAGAGACAGGACATAAATTCTACAGGGTTTTTTGCTCTGGCTGAAGGGAAAGGATCGCTGCCCTGTGAAAGCAAATAGTGTTTTTCAATACTTCCTCCAGTCAAAGTCTCTGGGAAAAATTCACTGTGGTTAATAAAAACAAACCGGTGTCTGCAAAGATGTGCAGCTTAATGCCGGTCGACATCAGGGCAAATGAGGAGAAATGCGGTAAAAATTATAGGAAGGGGGCTTTTATCAAGAAAATGTTTTACAGACAGTGTTCTCTTTGAAGTCCTGCTTCTTGCTGGAGCTGTAACTAGGAACAGATTGCAGCTGGTCATTAGTGCCTTAGACTCTAATCTTAATGATCTTGACAAAGAACCTCTCTACATTGGCTTCTTCTGTTCTGTCACAATGAGCGACACCCAGTTTTATCCGCTGCCTGGTCTGTCAAATCTCCTTCAAGTCTGTCCAGGCTTAAATACCACTGCAATATCTAGGGAGCCTCTTTCAGCAACTCTCTTGCATTCCTTGATAGGATAACAAAAAAAAAAGCTTGTTTGATTGTCAACCTCGCTCTCACCTCTAGCCTTTCCTTGTGTTTCTCTTTTATTGATCCGACTGTGATCATCGTTCTCAAATCTTTCCTCATTTGTTCCTCCTCAGTTCTAAGTATGCTTTTCCAATCTGTCCTTCTCTTCGCTGCGTTGAAATGAAGAATGTTGGAACCCGTCGTGTCCCAGGACCTCAGGCTCCCCTTCCTATAATCCTCAGCCCTTTAAAGTCCAAAGTGTAGCACCACCTAACAATGACCTCTTGATTTACTTCATCCTTTCCCCTACCCCGTTCAATCTTGGCCGTGTCCTGCACGACAGGGCCACTGCCCTTTGCCTCAGGTTCACAATTTAAGAGAAGTGCAATTTTGCCAGCGGCAGGTCAGTGTGTTTCTGTTGTGGGAATGTGTCGCTGCATCACCATGACTTGTGGCACCGACAGCTCACCACCACGCTGCCTGCAATAGCGGAAGATACCGCCACTCGCTAATTAAATCACAGGTTGAAATATTGCGATTAGCAAAAGAACCAGAGGCGACAGGAGGAAAACTTCTTTACGCAGCGAGTGGTTAGGATTTGGAATGCACTGCCTGATAGGGTGGCACCAAGTCCCGTTCACCCATCACCCCCTGTGCTCGCTGACCTACATTGGCTTCTGGTCCAGCAACGCTTCGATTTCAAAATTCTCCTTCTTGTTTTCAAATCCCTCCATGGCCTCGCCCCTCCCTGTCTCTGTAATCTCCTTCAGCCCCACCAGCAAGGTGGCATAGTGGTTAGCACTGTTGCCTCACAGCGCCAGGGACCCGGGTTCGAATCCGGCCTCGGGCGACTGTCTGTGTGGAGTTTGCACATTCTCCCCGTGTTTGCGTGGGTTTCCTCCGGGTGCTCCGGTTTCCTCCCACAGTCCAAAGATGTGTGGGTTAGGTTGATTGGCTATGATAAAAAATTGACCCTTAGTGTTAGGGGGATTAAATACGTGGGGTTACGGGGATAGGGTGGGATATGTGTCGGTGCAGGCTCGATGGGCCGAAATGGCCTCTATCTGCACTGTGGGGTTTCTGTGATTCTGTGATATCTGCGCTCCTCCAATTCTGGCCTCTTGAGCATCCCCAATTTTAATCGCTCCACCATTGGTGGCCGTGCCTTCAGCTGCCTGGGCCCTAAGCTCTGGAATTCCCCCCCTAAACCTCTCTCTCTTGCTCCTCCTTTAAGATGCTCCTTAAAACCGACCTCTTTGACCAAGCTTTTGGTCACCTGCCCTAATATCTCCTTATGTGGCTCGGTGTCAAATTCTGTTTGATAATCGCTCCTGTGGGATGTTTTACTAGGTTAAAGGCGCTGTATAAATACAGGCTGTTGTTGTTGGATACAGATGCAATCTTCGCTTTCAAAAGAAATTGGATAAATACTTGCAGGAAAAAAGATTGGCAGGGATATGGGGAACGAGCGGGGGAGTGGGACTAACTGGATTGCTCTTCGAAAGAGCCGGCGCAGACTCGATGGACCGAATGGCCTCCTTCGTGCTGTACTATTGTATGATTCTATTCTAGACCAGTTAATTCCTTTGGTGGACTCGGGGAAAGTACCAATAACCGCCTAACTCGCCTGCAGTCTCGTGACGTATGTCTAGATGTTGTAAATGTTGCTAGGTATTGTTTTGCTGGTATGTTCTTTTGCCCACGAAGCAGGGGAAAGTGTGCAGAATACTAGAGGCTAAGAAAAAAACAGAAAATGCTGCAAAATGCCCAACAGCTCCGGCAGCACCTGAAATCTTTGTGCTTCAACTGTATAAAACACTAGTTAGGCCTGTGGACTTCAGGAAGTCCAAAGGCGGAAGTCACACCCCCATCCACATCCATGGAGCTGTGGTGGAAAGGGTGGACAGCTTTAAGTTCCTCGGAGCCCACATCATGGAAGACCTCTCCTGGTCCCTCAACACCTCCTCTCTGGTGAAGAAGGCCCAGCAGCGCCTATATTTCCTAAGGAGGCTGAAGGGATGTAATCTGTCACCCCTGATCCTCTCTAACTTTTACCGCTGCACTATAGAGAGCATCCTGACAAACTGTATCACAGTATGGTATGGCAGCTGTAGCTACTATGACCGGAAAGCCCTGCAGCGGGTAGTCAAAACTGCCCAACGCATTACCGGCACCCGGCTACCGACCATAGAGCACATATACCAGAAACGCTGTCTACGGAGGTCACGGTCCATCATCAAAGACCCTACCCACCCCAGCCACAGTCTGTTTGCCCTCCTGCCATCTGGGAGACGCTACAGATGCATTCGCACCCGTACGACCAGATTTAGGAACAGCTTCTTTCCCAGGGCTGTCATCCTACTGAACTCCACAAATAAACTCTAAAGCCTGCACATCTGCCAATGCACTTTATTATGGTTATATTTATGTTAATATACTACAAGCCAAATGTATGTTGAATGTTTAAATGTCTTAATCCAAATGTACACTCTCGGGAGCCACAAGCCTACATTTCGTTGTACTGCACTTTGCACTAACAATGACAATAAAAGTTGATTTGATTTGATTGATTTGAGCTAGAGTACTGCGCGCAGTTCTGGTCACCACATCACAGGAAAGATGTGATTGCACTAGAGAGGGTACAGAGGAGATTTACAAGGATGTTGCTGGGAGTAGAGAATCTTAGCTATGAGGAAAGACTGGATAGGCTGGGTCTGTTTTCCTTGGAACAGAGGAGGCTGAGGGGAAACCTTATTGAGGTGTATAAAATTGAGGGGCCTAGATAGAGTGGATAGAAAGGACCTATTTCCCTTAGTAGAGGGGTCAAAAACCAGGGGGCACAGATTTAAAGTAATTGGGGGAAGGTTTAGAGGGGATTTGAGGGGAAATGTCTTCACCCAGAGGGTTGTGGGGGTCTGGAACTCACTGCCTGAAAGGGTGGTAGAGGCAGGAACCCTAACCACATTTAAAAAGTACTTGGATGTGCACTTGGGATGCTCTAACCTGCGGGGCTACGGACCAAGAGCTGGGAAGTGGGATTAGGCTGGATAGCTCTTTGTTGGCTGGCTCGGACACGATGAGCCTAAATGGCCTCCTTCCGTGCTGTAACTTTCTAGGATGCTATGAAATCAGAACGAATGGCTAGCACCAGATCTCCAGAATAATGACTCAGGTCATGGATTTACAAAGCTGTTACTGGCAACTTCCTAAACAAGGTTCTGGCAGAGTGAAGGTCAGCCCCACTCCCCGGCGCCACCCCCCCACCCTAAATTTAATTACACTCTTCAAGTCTTTCATACATAAAAAGAAAGACTTCCATTTCTATAGCGCCTTTCACGACCACCAGACGTCCCAAAGTGCTTTACAGCCAATGAAGTACTTTTTGAAGTGTAGTCACTGTTGTAATGTGGGAAACGCGGCAGCCAATTTGCGCACAGCAAGCTCCCACAAACAGCAATGTGATAATGACCAGATACTCTGTTTTTTTAGTGATGTTGATTGAGGGATAAATATTGGCCCCAGGACACCGGGGAGAACTCCCCCTGCTCTTCTTCGAAATAGTGCCCTGGGATCTTTTACATCCGCCTGAGAGAGCAGACGGGGCCTCGGTTTAAGGTCTCGTCTGAAAGACGGCACCTCCGACAGTGCAGCACTGCGAGTGTTAGTCTAGATTTTTGTGACCAAGACCTTTGGAATGGGACTTGAACCCACAACCTTCAGTGATTCAGAGGTAAGGGTGCTGCCCACTGAGCCACAGATGACAACATTTCAGGTGAATGTGTAAAATGTTGCAATGACTGGATCTAGCTCCCCGTGCCACGCTCTAGAGCTTTGAAGTGATAGATTCATGACTGCGTGAGATAATGCATTTATCGAAAATCATAGAATGTGACATAGGTTAATATTGTGGATCGATGGAAAGCGTCCCTTAAAGTGATTATAGTGCAATGGTTGTCATGTGATCAGAACCATCCCGCAGCTTGAACACACTTCTATGTATTGATTCATTGTTAAATAAAATCCTACCTTGTATCTATTAATCCACACAAATCAGTGTACAAGCCACATATTCATATTTATTTTATATCCTATAAATATAAGACAGTTTGACGTAATATTTATTTCATGTCCTAAAAATATAGGGCAGTAATTTCTACATTGATAATCATTTTATTTTTTGATGTTGTTTAAAAAGGAGAATATTGCACAGGGATCTAATTCGGAATTTAAAAGACAAAAATATTGTTCAGGCAGTTGCTTTACGAACGACAGTTTCTCATTGCAAAAATAATCCACGCAATTTATCCCGAGCACTGTTGCAGCTTATTCTATTTAGAATCTCACTGCCTGATGTTTACATTACACCTCTGTCTTAACCCATCACGTGCACCAATAATATTGAACTGCCAGCCCAGCAAGTGTTGGCGTGTTCCAGAGGTCAGGAGGTGAGAGCAGGAAAAACATGACATGAATTAGTCATTCATGAAAGAAAGACTTATGAAATAATACTGAGCGGCCTACGGGTGGCGCTGTCCAGGGAGAGTATAAATACACGGGCACGGGCCCAGCTTGCGCAGGACATTCTTAACAGGACCTAGTGAAGGACACAACTAGACCTCCATGTTGTAAAACAGTTGATTAAAGCTTTGTTTAACACTTAGACCAAGGCCTAGTAGTTTTCTTACATCACAACAGCTCGCATTTCTACAAGGCTACAGAACGTCAGGGCCCGGAGGTAGGGGTGCGTGGCGACCTCTCGACGGCCCCTGATTTTCACTCCCGGCGGATTCCCCGCTCGGGCCCGAGTTAAAATTACAGTCGGGTCTCAGTAATGTCATCGGGCCGCAACGTGCATATGTAAAGAAATAGAAACATAGAAAAATAGGAGCAGGAGTAGGCCATTCGGCCCTTCGAGCCTGCTCCGCCATTCAATATGATCATGGCTGATCCTCTATCTCAATACCATATTCCCGCTCTCTCCCCATACCCCTTGATGCCTTTTGTGTCTAGAAATCTATCCATCTCCTTCTTAAATATATTCAGTGACTTGGCCTCCACAGCCCTCTGGGGTAGAGAATTCCACAGGTTCACCACCCTCTGAGTGAAGAAATTTCTCCTCATCTCAGTCCTAAATGTCCTACCCTGTATCCTGAGACTGTGACCCCTCATTCTAGACCCCCCCAGCCAGGGGAAACATCCTCCCTGCATCCAGTCTGTCTAACCCTGTCAGAATTTTATACGTTTCAATGAGATCCCCTCTCATTCTTCTAAACTCTAGTGAATACAGGCCTGGTCGACCCAAGCACATCATCCTCCTCCAACGCCTCTCATCCTTTGTACAGCTCAATGGGACGGCCCTTGCTTGCTTCCACTTATCCAATTGTAGCCAGAAGGACCCCGTTAGCTCCGGGCGCGTGTCCTCACTGCCTGCTCAGGAGAGCGGGTTAAAATTGCAGATGTTGCGATCATTGCGGCTTTCGGACAGGTGAGAGCTCAGGGCGATTTTAACCGCCCGCCCGCCAGGTTTCTGCTGAGCGAGTAGGAGTTAAAATCTCCCCGGAGCACTGCCATGCTCCTTCTGCTCCGTGCTACTGCGTGTTTCAAAACCACATTTATGCTCCCAATAAATGTACACATTTAATTACAGACTTCATATTAATCAAAACTGCTGTGCATGTCTACTTATTATTTGAATCTGTTTTGTTCTAGCCCTCTAAGTATGAAAGAGTGTCGTATATACTCACGTAATCTTACATCCGTGTAGCATAATTTTGTATCTGTGTGAGTTATATAACCTAGAAATGAGACTGTGAGTCGTGTATATTGTGTAGCGTAGTTTTCTCTCGGTGGAATAGTCTGATAGTTTAACTTGTGCAGTCATTTTGTTAGGCGATGTGAATTGAGAACACAATTAAACATAATATTGAGCCTCAGCTCTCTTCCACTTCTGTAGATTGTCGAAGCATTCGTTCGAATGTTTTCAGTTGATTTTTATCGAGAAAGCGAACCTCACAACTCAAGTCATGAGCTTAGCTCCTGCCTTGCCCCTGATTTGCCCTCACTGTGGGTTTTGGCAGTCTCGCAGTTACCAATCATAGAATCATAGAATGGTTACAGCACAGAAGGAGGCCATTCGGCCCATCGAGCCCGTGCTGGCTCTCTGCAAGAGCACTTCAGCTAGTCCCACTCCCCCACCCTTGCCCTATAGCCCTAAATTTTTTTTCCTTCAGGCTCTTATCCAATTCCCTTTTGAAAGCCACGATTGAATCTGCCTCCACCACCCTTTCAGGCAGTGCATTCCAGATCCTAACCACTCGCTGCGTAAAAAGGTTTTTCCTCATGTCGTCTTTGGTTCTTCTGCCAACCACCTTAAATCTGTGTCCTCTGGTTCACGACCCTTCTGCCAATGGGAACAGTTTCTTTCTGTCTCGACCCCTCATGATCCTGAACACCTCTATCAAATCTCTTCTTAATCTTCTCTGCTCTAAGGAGAACAACCCCGGCTTCTCCAGTCTGTCCACGTAACTGAAGTCCCTTATTCATGGAACCATTCTTGTAAATCTTTTCTGCACCCTCTCTAAGGCCTTCACATCCTTCTAAAGTGCGGTGCCCAGAATTGGACACAATACTCCAGTTGAGGCCGAACCAGTGTTTTATAAAGGTTCATCCTAATTTCCACGCTTTTGTACTCTATACCTCTATTTATGAAGCCCAGGATCCCATAAGCTTTTTTTTACTTCTTTCTCAACCTGCCCTGCCACCTTCAATGATTTGTGCACACATACCCCCAGGTCTCTTTGTTCATTCACCCCCTTCAGGATTATACCCTTTAGTTTATACGTCCTCTCCTCATTCTTTCTACCAAAATATATCAGTTTGCACTTTTCTGCGTTAAATTTAATCTGCCACGTGCCCGCCCGTTCCACCAGTCTGTCTATGTTTTCCTGAAGTCTATCCCTACCCTCCTCACTGTTCACTATACTTCCAAGTTTTGTGTCATCTGCTAATTTTGAAATTGTGCCCTGTACACCCACGTCCAAGTCATTAATATATATCAAGAAAAGCAGTGGTCCTAGTACCGACCCCTGGGGAACACCACTGTATACCTTCCTCCAGTCCTGCATTGGTCTTAAATTTCATATCAGTTCACCTCCAGTTAGAAGGTTGTGGATTCAAGCCCCACTACATGACCTGCTCTCATAATCGAGGTTGACACTGCTAGTTAGTACTGAGGAGTGCTGCACTGCCGAAGGTGTTGGCGTACAGGAAGTTGTTAATCCGAAGCCTCTGTCTGCCTGTTCTGGTGGATGTCAAAGTTCCCATGGTACTACTCAAAGAGGAGCACAAGAGTATCCCAATGTCAGGGCCAACACTTCTCCCTCAACTAATGGCACCAAAAACAGGTTAACTCGTCCTTTACCTCATTGAAACATATAAAAATTCTTGCAGGGCTAGACAGGGTAGGTGCAGGGAGGATGTTTCCCCCTGGCTGCGGAGTCTAGAACCAGGGGTCACAGTCTCAGGATATGGAGTCGGCCATTTAGGACTGAGATGAGGAGAAATTTCTTCACTCAGAGGGTGGTGAATCTTTGGAATTCTCTACCCCAGAGGGCTGTGGAGGCTCAGTCGTTGAGTATATTCAAGATAGAGATCGATAGATTTTTGGATACTAAGGGAACCAAGGGATATGGGGATCTGGTGGGAAAGTGGAGTTGAGGTCGAAGATCAACCAGGATCTTACTAAATGGAGCAGGCTCGAGGGGCCGAATGGCTGACTCCTGCTCCTATTTCTTACATTCTTATGGTCTCACTGCCGTTTGTGGGATCTTGCGTGCAATATGGCTACAGGATTTCCCTACATAATTAACAGTCACTGCACTTAAAAGTAATTAATTGTATAAGTCGCGCTTTGAGACATAATAGGACATCATGTAAATTTGTACGAAACTTTGGTTATGCCACAGTTCTGGGCATCCCATTAAGTGAAGCATGGAAGGTGCACAGTGAAGATTCACTAAAATTATACGAGGAACGCGAGGTTACAGTTAAGAAGAAAGGCTGAACAAATGGGGTTTTTCAATAGAACAGCGAAGATTAAAGGAGGATCTAAATAATGGAGGGTTTTGAGAGGGCAAACAGCGACAGATTGTGATTGGTTGATGAGTTGGTAACATAGACTCCAGATTATCACTAAGAGGAATTTGTTTCACAGGTTTATTAGAAAATGGAATGCTTTGCAATGAAACTATAACACTTAAAAGAGAATTGGGTAAGTGTTTGAAAAGAAGGATTGGAAAGGTTTTTGTGAAAATAGAGGGCAGTGGGATTAGAATGGATTGCACCTGTTGAATGGCTCGCACTGGCACAGGAGTGCTGGCTGAATGGCTCCTTCTGTCCTGTCATTTCTATGATTCTACGAATTTAAGTCTTCCTTTTTAAATTTGCCTGTTCCTCCCCCCTGTCATAGTTTAACTTGGCAGTACAGATAGCAAGGAAATAAATCCAGAATACTACTTCCAAGTTAAACTTTTGACGAGCTTGGGCCCAGTCTTATTAGTGACTGCAGGCATATCGAGGCTCACTTTGTCGAGGGCATTCTCCAGAGAAACCTTGCATTAAAAAAAACTGTAACCCATCCTTACTGTTTGACAATATGATAACAACAACAATAACCTGTATTTATATAGCGCCTTTAACGTAGTAAAACGTCCCAAGGCGCTGCACAGGAGTATTTTAAGACAAAATATTTTGACACATAAGAAAGAAAGACTTGCATTTCTATAGCGCCTTTCACGACCTCAGGACGTCTCAACGTGCTTTACAGCCAATGAAGTACTTTTGGAGTGTAGTCACTGTTGTAATGTGTAAGGATAAATTAGGGCAGGTGACCAAAAGCTTGGTCTAAGAGGTAGGTTTTAAGGAGCGTCTTAAAGGAGGAGAGAGAGGTAGAGAGGTTTAGGGAGGGAATTCCAGAGCTGAGGGCCCAGGCAGCTGAAGGCACGGCCACCAAAGGTGGAGCGATTAAAATCAGGGGTGTTCAAGAGGGCAGAATTAGAGGAGCGCAGATATCTCGGGGTGGGGGGGCGGGGGGTTGTGGGGCTGGAGGAGATTACAGAGCTAGGGAGGGGGCGAGGCCATGGAGGGATTTGAAAACAAGGATGAGAATTTTGAAATCGAGGTGCTGCTTAACCAAATGAAAAGATGCTTTCATCGAGTCGGTTTGTGTTTTAATGTTCCAGTTGTTGTGCAACGCATTGCGATGGCTGCAGCCATTCCCCAATTCCGGCAATTCATTTTCAGAGTATTCCAAAATGATGCTCAATTTACACGAGGCAGCACTTCCCAACAGCAACAGCGAGGCCAGCAATTGTTCCCAATAACATTTTATTTCAGCAATCTATTGCATTCCCACCCACGTTCCATCGTTTGTACTTCCTGCTGGAAAGGATAGTATCCTGCCAAAATAAAACTTTTATTGGATCCTGAAGTTTATGTTGGATACGTCTGTGCCATTGTACATTGTATCTGAGTTACTGCAAGAACTCAGGAACAGCCTGGACTGGCCTATCCGCGAGATAGCTCTTAGGTAAACGGCCGTGCCTTCAGCTGCCTGGGCCCTAAGCTCTGGAATTCCCTCCCTAAACCTCTCCGCCTCTCTCTCCTCCTTTAAGACGCTGCTTAAAACCTGCCTCTTTGACCAAGCTTTTGGTCACCTGCCCTAATTTATCCTTATGTGGCTCGGTGTCAAATTTTGTTTGATAATCGCTCCTGTGAAGCGCCTTGGGACGTTTTGCTATGTTAAAGGCGCTATATAAATACAAGTTGTTGTTGTATAAAGCCACCATCTGCCAGTTTACTTTGAGCCTTCCAGGGAGTATTCATTGAGAAATATTATTGATACTGCGTGTCCTATTGTCGTCAGATATCACGGAGAAAAAGACATCAGTATGTCGTAAACGCAAAGTACAGGAAACTCTTTGGTATCCGGCACCGACGGGACCGGCGTGTTGCCAGTTGATCAAAAATTCCGGATGACGGAGAGGGTTATCTACCGAGGCTATTTTTAACAAAGAAAAATTTAAAAATCAAGAAATGTGCAGTATACAGTAATTGGGTACTCACCTACAGAATGTTGTGTTAAATGGATGGTGGAAGATGCTTGATTAAGTACAGTACTGCCAGTTGAGGGTAATGCAATGCAATGACTACCAGCAGCGTGGGAGACACACAGTACCCCTGTAAAATGGCGGATCAGAAGAGACTACCGGCAGCGCGGGAGAGTCAGACTCCTGTTACAGGGGGATTGAGGTGTTCTGACTTCCGACAGCGCCAAGAAGCCGAGTAGTGGCAGTTTGGAGAACTACCCCCCACTGACTAACTCGGCCACCGCGGGAGACTCGGACTCGGCAACATTGCCGGTTATTGAGGTGTTGTTTTCGGAGTGAGAATTTTGCCGGTTAATAGAGAATTCTGGATATTTAGGTGCCGTTTAAATGAGAGTTTCCTGTAGCCTGTGGAAGGACAGCTTGTCCAATGACTAGAAAGTGCATTTGTGAGAATTGGTAAGAAATTAATGAATTATGGGAGCTGGATCCTCTTGGGCACGAATGATGTTGTCCGAAATGGTAAAAACCTAAATAAAGACGTCAGGTAATTACTGTCCTACGATGGCTGTTAAAGTGGGTGCTGGGTCTAGAGATTCAGCACCCGAATCGCTAAACAGGCTCCTAAGCCTCCAGAGAGGGTCGATAGAGAGAAACAATTTCCGCTGGTTGGGGAGTCTCGGACTAGGGGGCAGAGTCTAAAAATTAGAGCCAGACCTTTCAGGAGTGAAATTAGGAAACACTTCGACACACAAAGGGTGGTAGAAGTTTGGAACTCTCTTCCGCAAACAGCAATTGATGCTAGATCAATCGTTAATTTTAAATTGGAGATTGATAGATTTTTGTTAACCGAAGGTATTAAGGGATATGGGCCAAAGGCGGGGATATGGAGTTAGGTCGCAGATCAGCCATGATCTAATTGAATGGCGGAACAGGCTGGAGGGGCTGAATGGCCTCCTCCTGTTCCCGTGTTCCAATATGGCGAGCAGGAAGTGCACAGCTCATTACGAGCTGGAAGTGCGGCACCTACCATTGTGATAAAGGCTAGAATAAATTGGTGTGCAGTTCCCATGCCTCAAACAAGCGTTATGGCCCTTTGCTGAGGCCCCCACTGCGAGATTGCCTGAGGAAAACCAGGCCTACACGTGGCCTAACGCGCGACTCTGGTCCAGCTGCAACCGACAAGGTACGTTTGTAGAATATTCGTAACCAAGTGTTGCGTTCTTGGAAAAGCAAGCTTCCACTCCTTCTTAATCGACCAACACTGTACACAACACAGTCGATTGAACACCCGATCCCGTGCACCCTGGTACTGTGACAACTTCATGAGTTGTATTGAAGTCTGCCACCGCTTGCAGTGGCGTGTGGCGAGTTTGAGACAAGAAGTAGCAGCGATAATTATACCCTACTATTTTCTTGGGGAATTAAGTATGACCCCCCTTGGGGGGGATGTGGCATGCTGCCTAGAATTTTGTTGAAAACTCAACAGCAAAATATACCTTTTTCTGAATTTTGGATGAACTTTTTCACAGAGGCGTTTGGATCTAACTGTGTTAATTGTGGTTTTATCATCACCTCGTGCACAAGATAGAACCGTCACAGTGGTACTGAAGGTACCAATTAGACTAGGGGACAGTTAAGTCCGACCTTCTTTGCTCTTAATCCTATCCTTAGTGCAATTGTGACCAGCGAGATAGAATCAGAATCTGACACATGCAGTCAACGGGATTTTATTTCGCTGTACTGCGTCGATGAAGTAACCTCAGTCTGCGAAAGCACAATGCACCTGTTCCCCTCAGCTCTGATGAGGGGCCCGATTTTAACCCCTACTCGCTCATAGAAACATAGAAGATAGGAGCAGGAGTAGGCCATTCGGCCCCTCGAGCCTGCTCCGCCATTCAATGAGATCATGGCTGATCATCCAAATTCAGTACCCTGTCCCTGCCTTCTCTCCATATCCCTTGATCCCTTTAGCCTTAAGAAATATATCTAACTCCTTCTTGAATATATTTAATGAATTGGCCTCTACGGCCTTCTGTGGTAGAGAATTCCACAGGTTCACCACTCTCTGGGTGAAGAAATTCCTCCTCATCTCAGTCCTAAATGGCTTACCCCTTATCCTTAGACTGTGACCCCTGGTTCTGGACTCCCCGACCATCGAGAACATCCTTCCAGCATCTAGTCTGTCTAGTCCTGTTAGAATTTTATAAGTTTCAATGAGATCCCCTCTCATTCTTCTAAACTCCAGTGAGTATAAGCCCAATCGACCCAATCTCTCTTCATACATCATTCCTGCCATCCCAGGTATCAGTCTGGTGAATCTTCGCTGCACTCCCTCCATGGCAAGAACATCCTTCCTCAGATAAGGCGACCAAAACTGCACACAATACTAAAGGTGTGGTCTCACCAAGGCCCTGTACAACTGCAGCAAGACATCCTTGTTCCTGTACTCGAACCCTCTCGCTACGAAGGCCAACATACCATTTGCCTTCTTAACCGCCTGCTGCACCTGCATGCTTACCTTCAGCGGCTGGTGCACAAGGACACCCAGGTCTCATTGCACTTCCCCTTCTCCCAATCTATTGCCGTTCAGATAATAATCTGCCTTTCTGTTTTTGCCACCAAAGTGGATAACCTCGCATTTATCCACGTTATATTGCATCTGCCATGCATCTGCCCAATCACCCAACCTGTTCAAATCATCCTGGAGTTTCTCGGCATCCTCCTCACAGCACACACGCCCACCCAGCTTTGTGTCATCTGCAAACTTGGAGATATTACATCTAGTTCCCTCGTCTAGATCATTGTGAATAGCTGGGGTCCTAGGACCGATCCCTGCGGTACCCCACTAGTCTCTGCCTGCCACTCGGAAAAAGACCCGTTTATTCCAACTCTTTGCTTCCTGTCTGCCAACCAGTTCTCTATCCAAGTCAGTACCTTGCCCCCAATCCCATGTGCCTTAACTTTACACGCTAATCTCTTATGTGGGACCTTATCGAAAGCTTTCCGAAAGTTCAAATACACCACATCCACTGGTTCTCCCTTATCTATTCTCAGCAGAAACCTGGCGGGCGGGCGGTTAAAATCGCCCTGGGCTCTCGCCTGTCCGAAAGCTGCCATGATCACAACATCTGCAATTTTAACCTGCTCTCCTGAGCAGGCAGCGAGGACGCACGCCCGGAGCCAACAGGGTCCTTCTTTACATACGCATAGTGCAGCCCGATGACATCATTGAGAGCCGACTGAAATTTTAACTCCGGCCCGAGCGGGGAATCCGCCTGGAGTTAAAATCAAGGCCGAACGTGTGGTAACGTTGTAACCATTTTTGTTAAGTGGAAATCCTGTTAAATTTCATTAACAAACTCTAAGGGGGCGATTTTCCCAGCCCTGGGGAGGTGGGACTGCCGGGAAAATGGCGGAATCTGGGAGCGGGCACCCATCCCGCCCCCAACCGGCCTCCGTGCCATCTTCCCAGGAGGCGGGTACCCGACCCGCGCCGGGTCCCGTCTCCTCGAGGCGGGAAGGGGATTAGTGCCAATTAACTGCCTGTTAACAGGTAGTTAACAGGCAGTTTTTTGGCTAATCCCTATTTTGAGCCCTGAAGTGTGGGCTTCCCGATGGTTCTGAACCTCGCCAGGGTCAGCGAGGCGGGCCGTCGGTCTGCGGGGGTCGGAGGGGTCGAGATGTCCAATGTGCAGGTGAGTGATGGGTGTAAGGGAGGATGTTCCCGATGGTCGGGGAGTCGAGAACCAGGGGTCACAGTCTAAGGATAAGGGGTAGGCCTTTTAGGACAGAAATGAGGAGGAATTTCTTCACCCAGAGAGTGGTGAACCTGTGGAATTCTCTACCACAGAAGGCAGTAGAGGCCAATTCATTAAACACATTCAAGAAGGATGTATTTCTTAAGGCTAAAGGGATCAAGGGGTATGGAGAGAAAGCAGGGACCGGGTACTGAGTTTGGATGATCAGCCATGATCGCATTGAATGGCGGAGCAGGCTCGAGGGGCCAAATGGCCTACTCCTGCTCCTATCTTCTATGTTTCTATGTAAGTGTGGAGAGGTGAGTGTGTGAGGCGTGTGTAAAGTGTTTTAATAAGTTTTACTTACCTTTACTTCTTCCTGCAGGCTTCATCCCTTCAGGTCTCGGGAGTCCCTCAGCTCACCAGCACAGAAAGCAGAATGGCCGCTGAACTGTCAAAAGCTGCAGCCTCTGCTTTCTGCTCAGGAGAGATGAAGTGAGCCTAAGTGGAAGGGCTCAACTTAAAAGACAGATTCAGTGTTTGACAGCTTCACAGAGCCGTCAAACGCTGACATTTCATCTGTCAAAAGCTCTTGACAGATGTAACCGGCTTCCCCTTAATTGGCCTGAAAATCTGCTGGTCGGGCTTAACAAGGTCAATCAAGGGAAAATAGCGTGGGTTGGCCACAAGTCGATGGAGGCGGGACTAAAACCTGACAAGTGGGAGTCCCGCCTCCAAAAGCTCCCCATTGAGAAAATCCAGCCCTTAATGTATGGAGCTGTTTTCCATTGTGTCGGCCGTGGCTCAGTGGGCAGCACTCTCGCCTCTGAGTCAGGGAAGGTTGTGGGTTTAAGCCCCACTCCAGAGACTTGAGCACAAAAATCCAGGCTGACACTCCAGTGCAGTGCTGAGGGAGTGCTGCCCCATTGGAGGTGCCGTGTTTCGGATGAGGCGTTAAACCGAGGCCCCGTCTGCTCTCTCGGGTGGATGTAAAAGGTCCCACGGCACTATTTTGAAGAAGAGCAGAGGAGTTATCTCCGGTGTCCTGGTCAATATTTATCCCTCAATCAATATCCCTAAAACAGATGATCTGGTCATTATCACATTGCTGTTTGTGGGAGCTTGCTGTGCACAAATTGGCTGCTGCGTTTCCTACATTACAACAGTGACTACACTTCAAAAAGTACTTCATTGGCTGTAAAGCGTTTTGGGACGTCCTGAGGTCATGAAAGGTGCTATAGAAATACAAGTCTTTTCTTTTTCCTCATAACTTAACCCTTGAAGTCCGGGTATCATTCTGGTAAATCTACGCTGCACTCCCTCCAAGGCCAATATATCCTTCTGAAGGTGTGGTGCCCAGAACTGCTCACAGTGCTCCAGGTGCGGTCTAACCAGGGCAAATCTAACAAAGACAAGACATCACCGTCGCAATCCAGTGACCCCCCCCCCCGACTGGAGGTACCTGTCTGCGGCTGTTAAATGAGGACAGGACAGGGCTCAGCTGTAAAGCTCACTGTCGGGGATCTCGCCCGTACGGGTGATTACTTGGGCGAGGGACGGGAGCTCTGTGAGCCCATACCTCAGTGCGACTCCGCACCTTGAGGAGGGGAGTCAGGGCGGGGTGCTGGGGGGTAATCCGGGGAGTGGGACATTCCGTTTCAGAGATCTGTATCAGGGAGAACATTCCAGTATCTATCACTGATAGATTGTGAGTTGATTACTGTCTGCCTATTGTTGACTTTTTGCATTAGAAGTCTTAACATGGCCAGCTCTGCAGTCGGTGGGTTTTTGACACAGGTTAAGTGCTGCAGTTCTTAATCTGCTGTGTGTTTTTTTTTAAAAAGCCTTTGCTTTTTTTTTCTTTCCTGCCTTGAACCTATCTTCCTGTGGGCCAGATGTGGGTAGGTTATTTCTCTCCAGCTGAGTACACTCTCCTGCTGTGTCCAAGGTTCCTGAGTTTCACATGACCTGACGTTTAGGCTGCTTGCAGCTTTTCCTCTTTCTCCACCACCACCCCTGCCCCCCCGCTCCCCTCCCCTCTCTCTTGCTTTCTCTGCTTCCCCTCCCCCCCAATCTCGTCCTCAAGTCTGTTTTTTTTTGCCTGCACGTGAGCTGTCTGCAGTCTCCCAAGCCAGCCTGACTGAGCCCATCAGAGGTCAGTTGCACCTTATGTCTCTCCAATGGTATGTACCGCGAGATATTTCTTTCCCAGCGTTCGAATGCTTGTGATGCGTGCTCCTCAGAGGGTGGATAGTGCCTTGGACGGCAGCCAGTGTGTGTGTGTGTGCGATTCTGCAGCACACTGTTAGGAAGCGGCTTCGGATGTGCTGATATTGTGGAGCTCCTTGCGGGGAACAGGGCTGTGCCTGGATTCCAGAGAGTGGGATACAATGAGCTGGATGCAGCCTCAAGGCCCGAGGCCTGGCTGCTGTGATTTAATGTTGTGTTTTCATGTTAGAAGGATTCATTACGTGATCCGAATGTGTTTCCATGTGAAAATGCTTAGATGATGGAGAGTACTTTAGTGTTCAAAAAGATGGTCTTGACAGAAGCAGCGAACTAGCAGCGTTATGTTATCGCTGCAGAAAAGTAGAAGCTATGTCATGTTAACTGGGCTGGACATTTGACGGTGAAGGGAATTTTAAAATCCCAATTGCCAGAAGACTCTTCAATATAATCTTGGCAATAATGATGCAGCTGTTAAGGCTGAACAAAGGAAGAACATATTTTATTGTTGCTGAAATTCCTTTCTCGACCCCGTAAAGATTTTTTTTTTTTTAATAATTTTTTTTTATTGCTCAATGCTTTAATCGAGAAAACGTAAACAGAGAGAAACAGGCCTTGAAAGTAGAAGCAGGGCGACTGGTTCACAAATGCTTGGTGCATTTGTCTGAAATTGCACTCTCTGCTATCTCAACAGAGGCACAAATCCACTTAATTAAAAATGGGTTAAAATATTAGCGAGAAGAATTCAAAAAAAGTGCATTAAACATTTGTATGCCAGAATCCCAAGGCGGAACGCCAGGTTCGCGGGGAGCGGATCGGCCTAAATGGTGTGCTGTGGTTTTTTTTTGCGGGAGCTGAAATCAGTGGAGGCAACCGCAAAGTATTTTATTAGTTAAGGCTTAAGTTATGTCGCGAGGTGCTGAACAGTTCATTATTATTGGTGTCTTTGACTTTCTGGGGGGGGAAATTAAACTCGAATGAAACCACTTGTTAATGCCCCTATAACCTGATGATGTGTCACTTGCGTTTCTCACAGGATGACCAGCCCTCCAGGATTGTCCCGGACAGTGTTCCCGCTAAGCTGCGTGGCTGCGCAGCGCTCCAGGGGTCCCGCGCAGCCGGTCAGCCGAGCTTAAACTGGGGGGAAAAAAACGCGCATGCCCGGACTCTTGAACATTAAAGGGGGTCGCGCGGCCCAAGAAAAAAATTGCAGGGAGCATTGTTTCCTTCTCTTTTTTTTTTAGTGCGCGGCCCCTTTAACTGGCTGCGCGGCCCATTCACATTTTCGCACGTGCGCGGTTTCTTCCCTGTAGAAGCCGGTGAGCGGCCTGCGCGGGACCTCCAGACCACGGGAACATTGGTCCTGGAGTTTCCAGGAATTAAACGTTAATATTCTGGACACAGCTATGAGCATCACGAGAGAAAAATCATTTTTTTAAAAACGATGTTATTTTTGATCACTTTCGTTGATTAGTAATAATAAAAATATTGGAGATGGAGGAAAGACGGCTGTTTGACTGGCAGGGCGGCAGGTGGTCATCTCCGGGACTACGTCAAACCAGAGTTGGCGACTTTAGTTTATCAGCCCTCGCAGCTCAATAACAGGAAGACAGTGATAGTTTGCGGGGGGTGGGCGGGGAGCACTAATGTGGTGTGCCATGGATTGCGAGGGCTCATAATCACCTGTAGCTCCCCATGTTCGGTCTTTGGGTTTCCATCTGGAGTACTGAGCAGAGGCCGGGCATTGCACCGCGGGGAGGGAGGACAAACTGGAGATGGAGGAACCCAGGCCCACTGCACCTCTGAACGGTCACTAAGCAGTTACTCGCTACTGTCTGGCAACAGTTCACCATCCAACAACAACAACTTGTATTTATACAGCGCCTTTAACATAGTAAAACATCCCAGGGCGCTTCACAGGAGTATTTTAAGACAAAAAATTTGACACCGATCCACACAAGGATAAACTAGGGCAGGTGACCAAGAGCTTGGTCAAAGAGGTAGGTTTTAAGGAGTGTCTTAAAGGAGGATAGAGAGGCGGAGAGGTTTAGGCAGGGAATTCCAGAGCTTAGGGCCCAGGCAACAGAAGGCACGGCCACCAATGGTGGAGCGATTATAATCAGGGATGCTCAAGAGGGCAGAATTAGAGGAGCGCAGAGATCTCGGTGGATTGTGCGGCTGAAGGAGATTACAGAGATAGGGAGGGGCGAGGCAATGGAGGGATTTGAAAACAAGGATGAGAATTTTGAAATCGAGGCGTTGCTTAACCGGGAGCCAATGTAGGTCAGCGAGCACAGGGGAGATGGGCGAACGGGACTTGGTGCGAGTTAGGACACGGGCAGCCGAGTTTTGGATGACCTCAAGTTTATGTAGGCACATAAGGTGATATTAGGGCTGGTTGGTCCAAGAGGTAGGTTTTAAGGAGCGTCTTAAAGGAGGAGAGAGAGGTGGAGAGGTTTAGGGAGGGAATTCCAGAGCTCAGGGCCTCAACAGCTACAGGCACGGCCGCCAATGGTGGAGCAATTAAAATCGGGGATGCGCAAGAGGCCAGAATTGGAGGAGCGCAGAGATCTCGGAGGGTTGTGGGGCTGAAGGAGATTACAGAGATAGAGAGGGGTGAGGTCATGGAGGGATTGAGAATTTTAAAATCGAGGCGTTGCTTAACCGGGAGCCAATGTAGGTCAGCGAGCACAGGGGGTGATGGGTGAACGGGTCTTGGTGCGAGTTAGGACACGGGTGGCCGAGTTTTGGATGACCTCAAGTTTACGTAGAGTAGAGCACATCCATCGAGGAACTGTCTTGGGGAGACCGCGGGCTGGGGGAGGTTAACCTAAATGGAGGGGTGCAAAGAAAGGAACATAACATCCAATTCCTTGTAAATATATTTAAGGTGAAGGCTTTTATTGCAATGATTCTGTACAATAGCAAATAAAATAAAATAAAATTAGGACCACAGCTGCCCATCAAACTGTGACGATAGGGTGGGGCTTGACTCAGTTTGGTGAAAGGCCAAGTGAAGACTGATGTCAGGAAGTTCTTCATGTAAAGAATGATCAAGATGCGGAGTGGATTTGTGGGCAGGATGGTGGGCCTAATACAATCCTTGAGGAAACAGTGGATGCTGTGATGGGGACCCTGCAGGTTCTTTCTTTCTGGATGAGCGAGAATGGACTAAACTGCCTTCCTCCTCCATATCTGTCTTGTGTTTAGAATGGCAGTCAGGCAACTGGGTCACCTGTTTTGTGGACCGCTATATCGGTCACCTGCTGTCTGGACTGCGGTGTCCACTTGAGACTCTTCCGTTGCCCTCAGTTTGATGCCTGCCTTGTGATTGAAGCTGAACATTGCTTTGCGCACTTGTCTTTGACTAGAACTGCACTAATGGCGAGGGAGAAGGTGAGGGCATGCTGTTCAATACCTGGAGCTCTGCAAATTCACAAGCTTTGAAGATGCTGATACATCTCATTGAAACTTATAAAATTCTAACAGGACTGGACAGACTAGATGCAGGAAGGATGTTCCCGATGGCGGGGGAGTCCAGAACCAGGGGTCACAGTCTAAGGATAAGGGGTAAGCCATTTAGGACAGAGATGAGGAGGAATTTCTTCACCCAGAGAGTGGTGATCCTGTGGAATTCTCTACCACACAAGGCAGTGGAGGCCAATTCATTAAATATATTCAAGAAGGAGTTAGATATATTTCTTAAGGCTAAAGGGATCAAGGGATATGGGGAGAAAGCAGGGACAGGGTACTGAGTTTGGATAATCAGCCATGATCTCATTAAATGGCGGAGCAGGCTCGCGGGGCCGAATGGCCTACTCCTGCTCCTATCTTCTATGTTTCTATGTTTCACAGAGTACAACAAAGCCCTGAGGACTAGGAAAATATAGAAGTAGACGACGATGTTTACGCAGCATAATACGCTGAACAGCCTGTGTAAAAAGCGTCAGTACTGTCTGCTAAGGCCCACTCTCGGCTCTGTCTGCCGTTAATAACACAAAAGACCGTTTAAAGAGGTGAATTCTGATCAATAACATAGTCACATCTACCTGAGGTCCCAAACTCGCGACCTCTACCACCTAGAAGGACAAGGGCAGCAGGCTCATGGGAACACCGCCACCTCCAAGTTCCCCTCCGAGTCACACACCATCCTGACTTGGAAATATATCAGCCGATCCTTCATCGTTGCTGGGTCAAAATCCTGGAACTCCCTCCCTAACAGCACTGTGGGAGCACCTTCACCACACGGACTGCAGCGGTTCAAGAAGGCGGCTCACCACCACCTTCTCAAGGGCAACTAGGGATGGGCAATAAATGCTGGCCTTGACAGCGACGCCCACATCCCAGGAACTAATTTTTTTAAACCTGAGGAGCTCAGTGTTTACTTTTCTCCGCCCTTTGCAGCTTCTTGACTGGCCCGATGTCGAAAGTAAAGAGGTAAAGCCATGATTTTGATTTGAATTTTACTTACTAACCTTTCATTTATTTTAAACAATTATGGATGAATTCTATTAAAGGGGAACTCCTTCACGGACAAGTGTTTGGCAAACTTTTTTCATTCACTTACACAAACAGTGGTGTGAACCACAGCGTGACATGGCTTTTTTGTGATCTCAAAAATGATACGTGTCTTTTTTTTGGCTCTGTGTCTTACCCTCATACAAAAGGAATAGAAACATAGAAGATAGGAGCAGGAGTAGGCCATTCGGCCCCTCGAGCCTGCTCCGCCATTCAATGAGATGGTGGCTGATCATCCAAATTCAGTACCCTGTCCCTGCTTTCTCCCCATATCCCTTGATCCCTTTAGCCTCAAGAAATATATCCAACTCCTTCTTGAATTTATTTAATGAACTGGCCTCAACTGCCTTCTGGGCCAGAGAATTCCACAGGTTCACCACTCTCTGGGAGTGGGCCTTTGGCGTAGCGGTAAGCATTCCCGCCGCTGGGCCAGAAGGCGTAGGGTTTCGAACCCCGCTCCAGACAGTCCCGGCAAGTGGAGTCGGAGCTCCAGCTCTAAAATTCTGGGTTGACATCCAGCGGGATACTTGCGTCCGTGGGTGTGGGTGGCCCCCCCCTCGTATGGGTTGTGGGAGCCCGTAAAACCCTCCCGCCATAGGACTAACCACCCTAATGGCTGGTACGAAGATGGTTACGGTCACGGAAGGAGCGTTAATCACAGCCACAAATCCTTCCACCACTTCATACAGTTCCCCAAAGGGAACAGTGTGAAGACACATATGACGATGACCACTCTCTGGGTGAAGAAATTCCTCCGCATCACTGTCCTAAATGTCTTACCCCTTATCCTTAGACTGTGACCCCTGGTTCTGGTCTCCCCGCCATCGGGAACATCCTTCCTGCATCTAGTCTGTCTAGTCCTGTTAGAATTTTATAAGTTTCAATGCTGTTTGGGCAAACTCCTTTTCTTTTGTGAAGGTGGGGGAGGTGTCCCTTTAATTCGGTCAACGTGTTAGATCTGCACGTGTTGAATCAGGGTCCTGCGCCACTCTGCACAGGCTGTTATTTCTCATGCGCAAGGTGACGGTCGAGATCCAGTATATTGCGAGCGTCAAAACATTGGCGAATGAGAGAAATGGCTGAGGACATAACTGCTTGTATGGTTCCTATCACTTTTTTTTGCGAACAGTCCCTGTGCAAACATGCTGTCCGCCTTTTAGATGGAACACTTTCTAAAGAAGACTGCGTAAATATTTAGGCAGAGTATTTGACTGAAGCCTGAACCTTACATTTGATTTGAAGCATACATAGCGTGAATTGATTTCAGTAATACATTGCACAGTACACTGGAAAACACTGGTGAAGATCGGTTATCAAAAAAATCAAGCCAGCAATGTATTTTTTCCAACAGCATGAATTATAACAAACTTTGCCTTCAGGAATTTCCATGGTTTGACAGGGGAGGGGGCGGGGGTGTTTTGTGGGGTGGGTGAGGGAAAAGATTTGGGCCGACAACCGTGGTTTATAGGAGCAAAGATTTATTTTGTTACCTTCTGTCCTAGAAGCTCTTTGAAAGGTATGAATCCAGACCGACCCTTAAAATGTACTTCTTATAAATCTCGTGTGAGCTGTCGACACGTTTCCAAGGGGATCGGCACACTCACTCTTCAGGACAAAAGAAGGAATCTGCAGCTCCCCTGTGGTGCCTTGCGTTAAAGCGTATCGAATGTGGATGTGCGGTGCATTATACTGACTGTGTCCTGGATCTTTACAAAGACACGCTTCACTGGCCAGAATCTGCAAGTCCCAGATTGAGTGCCATTGGCTCACAGTGACTGTAAAAGTCAAGTTTTTGTTATCATTACACAAATTCAGGGATTTTTGAAACCAGTATTTTTGCCGATCACATTCCACAGCCCTGCCCCATTTTCCTGTTCAAAACCCACACAGCTGTGGCCTTGCTCACTTTCAATAAAATGATAATGACAAATACAGGAAACTTTGTGATATCCAGCACCGACGGGACCGAGCTGTTGCCATCCCATTAAAACTGCCGGACAAACCAGCGCTAATGTTAAAAGATACGGAGATTGAGCTCCGTATCTAGCAACAAGCCCTGCAACAGCTTCTAAACAGTCGGCCGCACCTTGCAAGCATCTCTGTAGCTAAGCAACAGCTTCAGCTAGACCTTGCAGAGCCTGACTGGTGAAAAAAAAGCAACGAAAAGAAAAAAAACTTACTGAACCGACTCCTAAACATAGAATTGGCCTCCCATTAGCGCCTCCGGGGGGCGCTAACGGGGCGCTAACGACTTACCGCCCGGGCGCGGCGAGATGAACGACTCCCGCCAACTTGGCCGGGAGGCTTGTGGCGGTGGTAACGCATTGCGCCGCGGTCCACTGCGCCCGTCGATCATGATGTCATCGCTGTGCGCATCGCTCCACTTCCTTCCTGGCGCGCAGACTCCGAATTTAGAAAAAGCTGGGAATCATTAGCACCTGGCTCTACGCTTCCCAGCTTTCAAAAGTTACCGCCCCCAAACTTCTAGCCCACAGTGTATGAGAAAACAAAGCTGCTGTATTTGGCAATGTTATTTATTGAATATGCTGAGAAATATAAACTTTTCTGCAATTTTTTCCTCCCCCCACCTCCTCTCCTGAAGCCAGTTATTCATACTGGGGTATGATTTACGGGCATTTTATTCATTCACGGGATGTGGGCGTCGCTGGCAAGGACAGCATTTATTGCCCATCCCTAATCGCCCTCGAGAAGGTGGTGGCGAGTTGCCATTTCAGAGGGCAGTTAAGAGTCAACCACATTGCTGTGGGTCTGGAGTCACATATAGGCCAGACCGGGTAAGGACGGCAGATTTCCTTCCCTAAAGGACATCAGTGAACCAGATGAGTTTTTACAACAATCCAGTAGTTTCATGGCCACCATTACTGGTGCTAGCTTTTTATTCCAGATTTATTTAACTATTTCCCAGCTGCCAGTGGTGTTATTTGAACTCATGTCTCGGGATCATTAGCCCAGTCCTCTGGATTACAAGTCCAGTAACATAACCACTATGCTACCGTACTCCCTGGCAGCCAGTGGCGCTGCGTATATCGGGCGCCGCGTATATCGGGCGCTGCGTATATCGTGCTCCATGTATAACGGGCGCCGTGTATATCGGGCTCCACGTATAACGGGCGCCACGTATATCGGGCGCCGCGTATAACGGGCGCCGTGTATATCGGGCTCCGTGTATAACGGGCGCCGTGAATATCGGGCTCCGCGTATAACGGGCGCTGCGTATATCGGGCGCTGCGTATAACGGGCACTGCGTATATCAGGCGCCGCGTATATCGGGCTCCGCGTATAACAGGTGCCGCATATATCGGGCGCAGCGTATATCGGGCACCGCGTATATCGGGCGCCGTGTATAACGGGCGGCCGATCCGATACCGCCCGTGTTGCGTCACCGCCCGAGTTGAGTATCAGCAGGCTATTCCACCTGGCGATGGGCAGCGCAGCCAAACCCAACCCTGTGCTCACCAGCGTCCAAACACATTCTTGCCAGCAGCCTGGCACTCAGGAACAGGAAGCTTGGCTGATGTTTCTCCCTCCTTAGCCACAGGACTAACTAAGACTTAAGTGCAGCATGTGCATTAAGAACATAAGAATTAGGAGCAGGAGTCGGCCATTCGGCCCCTCGAACCTGCTCCGCCATTCAATAAGATCATGGCTGATCTTCTACCTCATCTCCGCTTTCCTGCCCGATCTCCATATCCCTTGATTCCCTTAGAGTCCAAAAACCTATCGATCTCGGCCTTGAATACACTCGAACGACTCAGCATTCACAGCCCTCTGAGGTAGAGAATTCCAAAGATTCACAGCTCTCTGAGTGAAGAAATTCCTCCTCATCTCAGTCTTAACTGGCCGACCCCTTATCCTGAGACTGTGACCCCTTAGTTCTAGACTCTCCAGCCAGGGGAAACAACCTCTCAGCATCTACCCTGTCAATCCCCCTCAGAATCTTGTATGTTTCAATGAGATCACCTCTCATTCTTCTAAACTCCAGAGAGTATCGGCCCAATCTACTCAATCTCTCCTCATAGGACAGCCCTCTCATCCCAGGAATCAATCTAGTACCCAAGTTCAGATCAGTTAACCCAGCGCAAACCAGAAGTCAAACCTGGAACGTGGCTTGCCTGCATTGCAAGTTCCACAGAACAGGACACAGTCACTCAGTGAGAAATTCGATTCTGCTGTTTTAAAGTGATGCAGAAGTCATGCCACAGTATCGCATTCGGGCATGAACTGTAGATTACTGGAAATAAGATATGGACAATTCAAATAAGGAATGCTTTATTTTCTCTTGTACCTGAAGTAGCAGAAACCATTTGAAAAGTACGGACATAGTCTGCTTTTTACAACATGCCTGATGAATCCGAACACTGTTGACACCCATTTTCATGGGGAGAGCAAAACTGATTTTTTATGGCAAAAAACAGGAATATAAAGGATCTACCATTGCACTTCACATTAAAGCATAATACAGCAGACCAATTTATTGTGCAGTGGTGGCTGTTTGACATTTATAGGAAGTCTGCTTTACAAAGGATTTCCTTTGGGGATGGTGCCAGACTCGCTCTCTCTGCCGGGCATGTGATATGTAGTCCGAGCCTGCTCTGTTAGTGTTCAGCCAGAAACTTCAGTATACATTGCTGTGCAACTCTGCGCCTGTGGGGAGCTCCTAGTTTCTCCAGTGTGCTCCTGACAAAGTCTTTCTCCTGAGGAGTACCAGTCCGATTTGTTGGAACTCACAGGGTGGGTGCCGTTTTTGCTGTGCGCCGCGCGGTTCTGCCCATGCTCATCACGTTGCCGGGGTCTGACCATTGGTGTCTGCTCTCTTTCAGATGACGGAGGGGCGTCGATGTCAGGTGCACCTCCTCGACGACAGGAAGCTGGAACTTCTTGTTCAGGTAAATGAATTCATCAGCCGCCGGCATCTTTATAAAGTGTACAGTGTGAGCCGCTGCCTCGTGAACTTGGAGTAACGATCTTTGTCTCTCCAAATGCTTGTTATCGAATCATAGAAATTTACGGCGCAGAAGGAGGCCATTTGGCCCATCGTGTCCGTGCCGGCCGACAAAGAGCTCTCCAGCCTAATCCCACTTTCCAGCTCTTGGTCCGTAGCCCTGTAGGTTACGGCACTTCAAGTGCATATCCAAGTACTTTTTAAATGTGATGAGGGTTTCTGCCTCTACCACCCTTTCAGGCAGTGAGTTCCAGACACCCACCACCCTCTGGGTGAAGAAATTTCCCCTCAACTCCCCTCTAATCCTCCGACCAATTACTTTAAATCTATGCCCCCTGGTTATTCCAGACCTTGAACATTTACATTTTATATATCTATATATAAGTATATAATACACACACACATATACGATGCTGGATGTAAATATATAGCAGCCTCGAATTAAGAGTAGGTGATCTTATTAATGTTAGTGGGTTAAACGTATATTAAACACTGACAAATAACACCAGTGTAAGTGTGGCTGTGTTCACACTATAGCGATGAGGATCAGGCCATTATAGATCCTTATCCAAGAGTATTCATGTAAACAAGTGTTGGTCCAGTAGCTTGTCATTTAAACAGGCATTCTGTAAAGAAAGGTTCCCAGGGGCTATTACAAATGGGTCTTGCTGTTGTGTAACTTACAAGTCTCCCGCTCTATCCAGAATGATCCCAGATTGCCAGCTCCCAACTCCCCATGTTGCACGCAAACCTCCTGCACTGCTGCATTGCTGGACACTCCTGACCGCACCGCTGCATTGCTGGACACTCCTGACTGCATTGCTGCATACTCCTGACCGCACCGCTGTATTGCTGGACACTCCTGACCGCACCGCTGCATTGCTGGACACTCCTGACTGCACTGCTGCGTTGCTGGATACTCCTGACCGCACCGCTGCATTGCTGGACACTCCTGACCGCACTGCTGCTTTTCTGGATACTCCTGACCGCACTGCTGTATTGCTGGACACTCCTGACCGCACTGCTGCATTGCTGGACACTCCTGACCGCACTGCTGCATTGCTGGACACTCCTGACCGCACTGCTGCATTGCTGGACACTCCTGACCGCACCGCTGCATTGCTGGACACTCCTGAAGTTTGCCTGAAACATCAGGATTCAGGAGACAGCTCAGTTGATCTGCGATTCCTCTAGATGACTTGTAAGATACACTATTCGAATCCACTATGTCAGGAACTCGAATTCCCATCTCCTCTTCGTGGTGTCCCTTCCAGATAACTTTCTACAGAAATTGGCGGCTCACAGTCATCCTTTGATAGTTTTATAGCATAAAACATGAGAGCAAGAGAGCATAAATAAATGTGATTAACTGTATATTTATGTATGTATACCTGCTTTAGGGAATGCGTAGCAATTTTTATTACATTTTTAACTTCATAATCGAAGAAAACCTGGTGTTGGAGAAATGACACTACAAAACCACCTTGTGATATTTATAACTACACAAAACCATCAGAGCTTTATCTAACATCAACATGAAGAAAGTTAAGGATGAGAAAGGGCTGCTCTCCCGTTACAGCATACAACGTTCCCGTTAATCCGTGCCCGGCGCGCAGCGGTCTGGACGTCCCGCGCAGCTGGCTCACTGGCGTTTCAGTGGAAAAACCGCGCATGCGCGGGAATTTGAATGGGCCGCACAGCCCGTTAAAGGGGCCGCGCACACAAGAAAAATAAGAGGGAAGATTGATAGCATCCTGCCTCCCAATGATCTTTAGCCTGTGCTCCCCACTTGCCAGATTGTTCGTTATTTACCACTCTCTGAATAAAGTAACTCTGTGCAACCAATATATTGAACACCATAATATTAAATCCCATAATTATTTTGACTCTTTCAAACAATTTAAATACAAGATAAATTACAGTCATTGATTATTGAAAGCTGCCTCTGTTTATGAGTAACCCCCACCAGCAAAGACTGTGCGTGGCTTTAGGCCAGGCAAAAGTTAATTTAATTAATATTTCTATATTAATTGCCCACAGTGGTGAGAGCAGAACCCAGCATCCACTGTGTCGCCTGTTATAGCAGATGCACCGTGTTGAATCTTAGGCAGTCCCTCGGAACCGAGGATGACTTGCTTCCACATTAAAAATGAGTTCTCAGGTGACTGATGAGTCCGATGTGGGACCTACAGTCTCTGTCACAGGTGGGGCAGACGGTGGTTGAAGGGGCGGGTGGGTGGGGTGCTTGGGTTGACGTGCGCTGTTTGCGCTTGGCTTCTGCTTGCTCCCGGCGAAGAGACTCGAGGTGTTCGATGCCTTCCCGGATGCTTCTCCTCCACTTTGTGTGGTCTTGGGCCAGGGATTCCCAGCTGTCGGTGGGGATGTTGCACTTTTTCAAGGAAGCTTTGAGGGTATCCTTGAAGCGTTTCCTCTGTCCACCTGGGGCTCTCTTGCCGTGTCTGAGCTCCGAGTAGAGCACCTGCTTTGGGAGTCTCGTATCGGGCATGCGGACAATGTGACCCGTCCATCGGAGCTGATCGAGCGTGGTCGATGTTGGGGATGTTGGCCCGAGCGAGAACACTGACGTTGGTGCGCCTATCCTGCCAATGGATTTGCAGGATCCTGACTCTGAAGTACCTGACTGATAACTGTGTTTCCAAACACAGTGCTATAATACGATGCTTTCAGTGCTTTCACTGCCCACACAAGTTGTGAGTGCTGTTAAACAGGTCGGATTAAGTCTGCTACAGTACTGCAGAAAATGTGCCCCGGCGCGCTGCGTCATAAAACGCCAGGATATGAGTCCAGCACCGCGATTCCCACTTTGCCAGGGAGATCCCTCCTGTGTTTCATGCGTAACAAAATCGTAAACTCCTGCTTTGCAAATCTGTGGCTTTGCTGCAACTAGGCACACGCGGGGAAATCGTCCCTGATACTGAGAACTCGCTGCTTGCCGTGCCATCGGGGTGAGGTGTTTTTACACAGGGAGTTTGAATGGCCCCAGACCGCTGTTGCTCGTTTCCTTACAGCCTGTTACAAAGCCCACGTGCAGAGGCCTGGGGAGGTCAGTCATCTACCCGGACTCCCAGTTATGGAACATTTGTTTCAGAACCAAATGTGAATTAAAATGGGCAATATTTGTTATTTTTAATAACTAAAATTAATTGTCATTGAAAGTTAACATTGAGCAGATCGTATCTGCAGTAGCACAACGCCCAGCGTACTGGAGGTTTTGGCACCGACAGTTTTGCAGAAACTCAAATTCCCCCAACACCATGACTTAACCTCTATAATGAACAAGGACCCTAGTTTTAAAACTGCAGTCTCCTTATGTGGCTAAGTGCTAAAAGACCGCAGTCTTTAAGTACAGTGCTTGTTTTGGCAACATGTCACAGACCATTGGTTTCCGCCATGCCATCTTGATGGACCGGTTTAAAAAGAATTTGGTCATTTTTTTGAACCTCAGAAAACTGGTCCCGACTCCGTTCTCTTCTGAATTATCGAGACCCACAGGCTTGTAATCCTTTATTAATTCGAGTCATTACCCCCTCACTACTGATGGAATATTGCAGCTATTCTTGCGGACTGATTTTATACAGCGGGCCTGGTGCGGAGAGTGGTAGTGTCAGAGCTCGGCACCAGCTCCAATGCCTGACCCAAATGGTGTAACCGCTCAGGAACAGCCGGCCTCCCTTTCGTATAATGAAAGTATTGTATTTACTTTAATGTGATTTTTTTTTAAACCTGCTTTGTGTAATTTTTTCTCTTTTGCCGAGTTTGGCAGCTGCGTGCGACATCAGTCAGTGTGTTGCTCGGCAGTCCCTCGCAGAGCTCGCTCGGAAATCTGTCTTCAGTCGGGGAAGTGATGAGAACTGTCGAGGAGGTTTTTTAAAAATATATATATAAACGCAGGCGTGTTATTAAACAGAACATTAGCCCCGGAGCCAGGTATTGGTGGAAAATAAATAATTTACATCACAGTTAATGCATTGTTGCTTATAGCTGTAAGTGCTTGTGAATTTATTTCTTCTGAGCCCTGATGAATTCCCCCACACCAGTCAAATGTCCTTTGGTTGTTCAGAGGAAGCTCGTTTTAGAAGAAGGTGGTGAATGTGTGGAATAAACTGCCTGGGGAGGCAGGTAATCTTGGCAAAGTCAAGAGCGAACTGATCGATATTTGGCCAAGAAAGAAGCAAGCAGGTCTTAAAATAGTATTTGGCATTGTTGAACTTTCAGACTCGACAGAAGAACTGGAATGGTTTCTTCCGGCTTCAGATATTCCCATGCTCTCTCAGTGCAGCAGCCAGTCCATTTGAGTCGATTCTCTAACTGGGAGAACTGTAGCACACTGTGGATATAGCTTCCAGGTTGCTTTAGTTTTCATCTGTTTTAATTTGAAGCCTGTGGTACCTGTGTCGGCCGTGGCTCAGTGGGCAGCACACTTGCTTCAGAGTCTGAAAGTTGTAGGTTCAAGTCCCCACTCCAAGAGACTTGAGCACAAAAATCTAGTCTGACACTCCAGTGCAGTGCTGACGGAGTGCTGCACTGTCGGAGGTGCTGTCTTTCGGATGAGATGTTAAACCGAGGCCACGTCTGCTCTCTCAGGTGGACGTAAAAGATCCCGTGGCACTATTTTGAAGAAGAGCAGAGGGGAGTTATACCCGGTGTCCTGGGGCCATTATTTATCCCTCAATCAACATCACTAAAAACAGATTATCTGGTCATTATCACATTGCTGTTTGTGGGAGCTTGCTGTGCACAAATTGGCTGCCGCGTTTCCCACATTACAACAGTGACTACACTTCAAAAAGTACTTCATTGGCTGTAAAGCGCTTTGGGACGTCCTGAGGTCGTGGAAGGCGATATATTTCTTAACGGTAAAGTTTGGCGGATCAAACTTTCCTGCGAGTTCTTTGTGTGTGTGTGTAAATTTATTTAATTAAATCCGGCAGGATTCCCTCACCTCCCATTAACAACAACCACCTGCATTTATAAAGCTCCTTTAACGTAGTGAAGTGTCCCGAGGCGCTTGCCCAACAACAGTGCAAGAGGGTAGCCTGAGTTTACAGGCAGGGATCCAGTGCCTCTGTCAGTGGGGCAGGGTTTGGGGACAACCAGGTCCAGCTTCGGGCCAAAGCAAGGTACGTATTTGAACCAAATCACTTGTAAGATTTCTTTTCAAATGGATTAAAGTGAGCCTGTTGGTCTGGATGCCACTGATGGATGGGGACTGCTTTATTTTTCATTGACAGTACGGCAGTATTCTGGGGCTATTAACATGACCCTTCAGCTCACCCATTGTTGAGTCTGTGTTTTCAAATGCAGTTATACTGAATAACAGGACACAGACTACAGAAGTAATTAAACAAGTCTTTATTGATTGAGGGTCAGGGCTGAACTGAGATACACTTTGCTCCGCAGGGTTTATATACTGGTGTGGTCACCACCGGTACTACAATGTACAGGAGCCATCAAAAAGTAGTCCATCACCTTAAGGTATCCTCTTAAGGTAGTACAGGTTACATACACTACAATTCCTCCCCTTTTAGCTTAACAGTGTACACCCCAAATTAAAACATTACATGGATAACATATATACAATTTACACATAAGGACTGTTCAAAGATTCAGTCTCTGAGGAGGCCTCCTGATCCGGCCCGGATAACGCCTCTCAGGGGTCTCTGGTTCTCGTTGCTGGGGTGACTCATCCACTTGATCTCCTATGGATTTAACATCATCCAATACGTTCAAGTCTGAGGTAGATGCTACAGGCTCAATAAGTTCTTCAACTGGTGTCTCTGCCGTAGACATGGGGTCGACCCTTGTTCTCGATTCCACAAGTTGGTCAGCATGACGTCGTATTACATTCTCTCCAACGTCTACCATGTACATCAAGGGTCCTTGTCGTGCACGAATTGTTCCAGGTTGCCATTTATCATCCCTATAGTCCCTGGCCAACACTGGTTGTCCTATTTCAAAACTACGAGTGGCCTTTTTATTTACATGCTGGAATTGCTTGTTTTCGACTTCCCGTCGCACATTGGGTTTTAACAAATCCAACCGGGACCGCAACCTTCTGTTATAGAACATTATGGCAGGGCTTTGATTTGTCACTGCATGCGTGGCGTTTCGATACGCCATTAGGAAATTGTCCACCTTGTGTTGTAGTGGAATATGATCTTCACTCATGGCCTTTATCACCTTTTTGAACGTTTGTACAAATCTCTCGGCCAACCCATTTGTAGCCGGATGATATGGGGCAGAGGTATAGGCCTAGAAATTCAGTGGGCTTTGCGCCCAGTTTCCGCCCAAAGAGGGCTTCTGCGCCACTAGAGGAGCTTGCGCTGATATTCAGCGCTGCGTTAATGGCGGCGGTAGCCGGTAGCGCTGCGCCGACACCGATGACGTCATCGGTGTGCGCAGTGCCCCGGTTCCGCCCCGCTACCGGCCCGACCCCCATATTTAGTTGCGGCTGCCTCTTCCGCAGCGGCCGCAAACAACGTTCAGCAACCGGGGCCGTCCTGCAGCCTTATTGGGGCGAGTTAAGGCGGAGGTGCGGCCGGCCGCTTTTTCGGCAGCCGCCTGCCTGCACCTCCTTCCCCGGCCTCCTCCACGCCCCCCACCCCCCCCCCCGCGGCATTGCCGGCTGCTTTCCGGGAGCCTGGCACTTCTCCGTGGTGCCGGGCTCATTTGCCGGCACTAGCGAGCGGCGATCTCGGAGTTGCAGGCACCTCCCCCTTAAGAGAAGGAGGAAGGCCTGCAGTACCGCAGCCTGCCGCTCCGCAGCGGGTGGCGCTGCAGCACCTAGCGCGCCGAAATTCAGTTTCAGCGCCCCAAGCGGGAGCGGCCACACCCTTGAATTGCGGCCGGCTTCGACTTGGGGCGCTGAAACTGAATTTCCGGCGGGTGCACGTGGCTCCGCGCGCAGCGGTAACTTTTGGGCGCAAGCCAGCTGGCGGGCCCAAAGTGAATTTCTAGCCCATAGTGTTTCACCCCATTCTTTTTCATGAATTTCTGGAATTCTTCTGACACGAACTGTGGTCCGTTGTCTGAACATATTTGCTCCGGCAACCCATTCCTTGCAAATATGGTTCTTAGAACTGCGATCGTCTTCTCAGAGGTAGTGGTCGACATCTTAATCACTTCTGGCCATTTAGAATGTGCGTCTACTGCTATCAAAAACATGGAATCCATGAATGGACCTGCAAAGTCGATATGCACACGTTGCCATGGGGCTGAAGGCCATTCCCACGGATGCAGTGGTGCAATTGGAGGTGCATTTTGAACTTTTTGGCACCCTGAGCAGCTTTTAGTCAGATCCTCTATTTGTTTGTCGATACCTGGCCACCACACATAAGCCCTAGCAAGGCTTTTCACCTTGACTCCCCCCAGATGACCTTCGTGCAATTCTTTCAAAACTCTCTCCCTTAATTTAGGAGGAATAATCACCCTTGTTCCATACATCAATGTTCCTTGACATACGGACAGCTGTTCTCGTCTGGCTGAGAATGCTGGTAACAGTGGTTCGCCATGTGCTGGCCATCCCTTCACTGTCAAGTCGTAGACCCGAGACAGTGTCGGGTTATTTCGGGTCTCTCTCTCAATACCCGCATTGGTGACTGGTAAGCATTCGATGATGGTCGAGTGAAATATCTCGACAGGGTCAACTGCCGGTGCCTCTTCCGCTGTAGGTAGTGGCAGGCGCGACAGCCCATCGGCATTACCATGTTGCTTTGTACCTTTGAATTCAATATCATATTGATGTGCCCCTAGGAAAAGGGACCATCTCTGAAGCCTCTGCGCCTTCATTACCGGAACACCCTTCTTAGGGTTGAAAATGGAAACCAACGGCTGGTGATCTGTCAGCAGCGTAAACTTTTGGCCTTGCAGGTAATGGTTAAATTTCTTAACTCCCCACACGAGGCTGAGAGCCTCCCTATCTATCTGAGCATAGTTGCACTCAGCAGAGGTCAATGATCTGGATGCGAAAGCAACTGGCCTTTCCGAGCCATCTGGAAACTTATGTGAGAGCACTGCCCCGATACCATATGGAGAAGAATCACAAGCTAAGCGAATAGGCAGCGTTGGGTTAAAGTGAGCCAACACTTCCTTAGAGGTGATCAGTGCCTTGCTCTTTTGAAAAGCCCGCTTACAATCATCGCTCCACTTCCATGGTATTCCCATTTGCAAAAGAGTGTTTAGTGGGTGTAACACTGTGGATAAATTTGGAAGAAACTTGTGGTAATAGTTAACCAACCCGAGGAACGACCTCAACTGGGATACATTTTCCAGTGCAGGAGCTTTGACAACAGCTTCGATCTTGTCAGGTGACTTATGGAGCCCCTCCTGGTCAATGGCGTGGCCGCAGTACGAGATTCGCTTTTGAAAGAACTCGCATTTCTGGCGAGTAACTCTGAGCCCATATTCTTTCAATCTGATGAGCACCTGCTCCAAATTCGCGAGGTGATCCTTATCGTTATCTCCTGTAATCAGGATGTCATCCAGGTAGCATTGTGTGCCTGGGATTCCCTGCAATACCTGCTCCATGGCCCTTTGCCAAATCGCTGGAGCCGATGCCACTCCAAAAACCAGTCTATTATACCGATATAAGCCCTTATGTGTGTTGATCGTGAGATACTGACGTGACGCTTCATCAACTTCCATCTGTAGGTACGCCTGCGCCAGGTCTATCTTGGTGAAGTGTTTCCCGCCAGACAGCGAAGCGAAGATATCTTCAATCTGCGGAAGCGGATATTGCACCGTGTGAAGAACCGGATTAACAGTGATCTTGAAATCGCCACAGATGCGAACCTTCCCAGGTTCCCCCGGCTTGTTGCTCAACGAACGCTTCATGACAGGAACAATGGGTGTAGCCCATTCGCTCCAGTCCACCTTGGACAGTACCCCTGAACGTTCTAGCCCTTCCAGCTCTGCTTCCACAGCAGGTCGTATCGCATAAGGCACCGGTCTGGCTTTGAAAAATTTTGGGTTTGCATGTTCTTCAACCTTGATGGTTGCCGTAATTCCTTTCAGTGTTCCAAGTCCCTGTTGGAACACCTCCTTAGCATCGTCTAAGATTTTGGACAGTCGTTTAGGTTTGACGTCGTCCTCTTTACAGGCATCTACAGTCAGTGCTTGTATGGAATGCCAGTCCACATTTATTCTCCGGATCCATTCCCGTCCCAGTAGTGGCGGACCTCCATCAGGAAACACATACAAGTCCATTTTCTGACTTTCTTTACCATTGTAGACCACATTTACTTTTATCTTTCCTTTGGGGTATACTATTTGCCCCGTGTATGTTTTCAATACAATCTCCGTATCCCTCAGGGGAATGTGCGAGAATAACCTCTTGTAATTTTGCTTATTCATGACCGTTAATGCCGACCCAGTGTCCAATTCCATCTTCACTTGGACTCCTGCTATCCGAAGCATGACCCAGATAGTTTGGTGGTCTGCTGTGTTACCCACATTATGTATTTTCAGACAACCCAGTTCCTTACTGCTGGAGTCTGAATCCGTCTTCTGTTCATCCAAACTGTTCTCTGTCACCTTGTGTACTTTTTTGTACTTCTCCTGCGGTGACTTTTTGCTGCTGGTCTTCTTTCCTGACCGGCATACTCTCGCTATGTGACCAAGTTTGCCACATTGCCTGCATTCTTTATCTTTGAACCAGCACTGGTTCTGGTCATGCGTTGTCCTTCCGCAACGATAGCACTTTACTGCGCCCAATGCCATTTCATTGGTGCTGAATTCCAATGGCCTCTGCTGTATCTCTGCAGCGCCCCGTGCTGCTGCCTCGTGAGATGCTGCAATGCTGAAAGCTTTGTCCAGCGTAAGGTCCTTTTCCTCTAGCAGTCGCTTCTGGGTTCCTTCCCTTAGGAGCCCACACACAAACTTATCTCTCAGTGCGTCTGCTAGTCCTGTACCGAACTGGCAGTACTTTGATAACTTGCGCAGTTCTGTTAGGAATTCAGCGTTGCTTTCTTCTTTAAGTTGAATTCTTTTGTCGAATTTAAATCGTTCCGCTATCAGCAGCGGCGTGGGGTTTAAATGCTCTTGCAGGATAGTAACAATCTCCGTGAAACTCTTCCCTACCGGTTTGTCTGGGGTTACAAGGTGCCTTAATAACCTGTACGTCTTCACACCCATCGAGTTTAATAGGGTTAGTGCTTTCTTATCATCCGGTACCTCATTCGTTGTACAGTAAACTTCGATGCGTTCCACATAAGTGGCCCAATCTTCCACATCATTATCAAAAGCAGTGATGTTACCTGTTTTTGGCATCCTTGCTGAGTTTCTCCTTTCCCTTCGGATATTATTATTTTTTATTTTTTATTTTTTATTTTTTTTAAATTTAAGATGGCGGCTTTTCCCGCGCTTGGCGGCTTTTCCCGCGCTTGTCTTCTTCCCCCGCCGACTCAAAATGGCGATTCCCGCGCTGTTGCCGTCCACGCCTCCCAGCGGTCCTTTATTTTCCCCTGCGCTGCTGCTCTTGTTCCCCGCCGCTCCCGCGGTCCTTGTGGCCATAAACGCTTTTCTGGCTCTGCCCCGATTGCAGTCCGGCCCCTGACACCGGCTGCGGTCGTGTTCTCCGCCCTTTTCATCATTTCCCCTCCCCTTCTCCCACTGACAACTCGGCCGACTTCCCCCCCGTGCCGCTCGATCGGGCTTACCCGCCGCTGTCGTCGAAGGGATGCTCACTGATGTTTGACTTCGTGGCCAGAAAACCAACCCGGGTTCCCGATGGCCTCCCGTGCGATGCAGTGCTCAGCAGGATGTTGAGGGCAGATGCCCTTTTTCGACGCCCGTTTCTGAGGACGAAGCTTCCTTTGATGCAAAACTGCTGCTAGGTAAGATCAGACTCGTCGCCACTGTTGAATCTGTGTTTTCAAATGCAGTTATACTGAATAACAGGACACAGACTACAGAAGTAATTAAACAGGTCTTTAGTGATTGAGGGTCAGGGCTGAACTGAGATACACTTTGCTCCGCAGGGTTTATATACCGGTGTGGTCACCACCGGTACTACAATGTACAGGAGCCATCAAAAAGTAGTCCATCACCTTAAGGTATCCTCTTAAGGTAGTACAGGTTACATACACTACAGGTCACTCAGCATTACTGTCAGTTTTTTTGTTTGTGCCCAACCAAAGCTCAACAGTTCCATTATGACAGCCTTGGCATCAAAAGAAAAATGATATTCTACCCCCGGTAGCAACCGAAAAAAGTATCTCATTGAAACTTATAAAATTCTAACAGGACTAGACAGACTGGATGCAGGAAGGATGTTCCCGATGGCCGGGGAATCCAGAACCAGGGGTCACAGTCATAAGGGGTAAGCCACTTAGAACAGAGATGAGGAGGAATTTCTTCACCCAGAGAGTGGTGAACCTGTGGAATTCTCTACCACAGAAGGCAGTTGAGGCCAATTCATTAAATATATTCAAGAAGGAGTTGGATATATTTCTTAAGGCTAAAGGGATCAAGGGATATGGGGAGAAGGCAGGGACAGGGTACTGAGTTTGGATGATCAGCCATGATCTCATTGAATGGCGAAGCAGGCTCGAGGGGCCGAATGGCCTACTCCTGCTCCTATCTTCTATGTTTCTATGACAACTCAAGGACGGCCATGATAATGTCCCGCCGCTTGTGAACAGTGAAGCAGAGCGCACACCAGTCACACAATCCTTCTTAAAGGGGCAAAGGGGCAGAAAAATCGTTAGCTTTGGGCTTCCCAATGGCCCAGTGGATAATGGCACTTCCTGAAGTGCTGCTGGACCATGTATATCAGGAAGGCTCCAAATTCACTCCTTGGCCTGTGCTGAGCTTGCTGATCTGTCAGAAGTGCTGTGGGGATGCTCCAGTCAGCGTCCGCAGCCCAAGCACAGGGAAGAGGAGAAAACAGCGAGGACGCCCGCCCCTCCGCCAACTAGTGGCTCTTGATCACTATTTATTTGAGGGGGTCCTTGTACGTGTTGCTCGTTGAGCAATGTTGCCCGCCCCCACCTTGCCATGGATGAATAGGCTAACATTCGCGGGGGGGGGGTGATTTTAACCCCTACTCACTCAGCAGAAACCTGGCGGGCGGGGGGTTAAAATCGCCCTGGGTCCTCACCTGTCCAAAAGCCGCCACTATCGCAACATCTACAGTTTTAACCTGCTCTCCTGAGCAGGCAGCAAAGACAAGCACCCGGAGCCAACAGGGTCCTTCTTTACATACGCACGTTGCGGCCCGATGACATCATTAAGACCCGACTGTAACTTTAACTCAGGCCCGAGCGGGGAATCCGCCTGGAGTTAAAATCAGGGCCTTTATGTCTAGATTCACCCTTGCGTTATGTACGAGAAGGACATCAGTGCTCTTGGTAATATACTCCAGCATGAGTCACGACCCCCGCAGGAGAGAGGGAAGAACAACTGGGAGAGCTGATGTTGGGTGCAAACATTACAAATACGTATTTTGACATGATTTAAAACATTATTTTTTTTTGTAAGCAAACTTTTTCCACAAAGACATTGCCCCTTTAATTTGCATTTTACAAGTAGCACCATCACACCTTGGGGCGCATTTACAGTTCAATAATAGGACGCAGATCCTGTTTTATTGAAAGTTCAAAAAATTGTCTTGGAAAATGACTAATACCAGTGAGCAAACAGAATGTGTTTGCTCCAGTTGCACTGGGTGAAAGCTGAAAATGTCACTTTCAAACACTGCTGTGCAGCAGATAAGCCAGGCTGAGAGTGTTCTTTTCCTCTTGCCAAGTAATTATCAGAAGGCATGTTCTAATCAAGCCAGCAACAGGAAATGAGTCTGCCCCGCTGCATTGTAATTAGAGCCTCTTAGCTCATCACTTGCTCTCAGGATGTCGACTGCCTGGAGGGACTCTTTGGTGGCTGGAAAGGAGAGGAACTCTTGGTGCCATTGAGGTGCAGGGCAGGGCAGCACTTAAGAGGAAAAAGCTGATACTGCAGAATGTTGCAGCTAATCCAAGGGCTTGACATTAGCAAGTGTCCTCATGTCTCGGCAACACACGGATGGCATTGGTTGGCAGCCTGAGTGCTTGGGGTACTTACTGGGGAGGACGGGGGGCGGGGGGGGGTTGCAAGCCAGTTTTTAACTCTTTCCAAAGATGTTCCCCTCAACTCCCCTCAAATTGGTGGAAGGATTAGAGGGGAGTTGAGGAGAACTTTTTTCCCCCAGAGGGTGGTGGGGGTCTGGAACTCACCGCCTGAAAGGGTGGTCGAGGCAGAAACCCTCATCATCACATTTAAAAATTACTTGGATATGCACTTGAAGTGCCGTAACCCACAGGGCTACAGACCAAGAGCTGGAAAGTGGGATTGGGCTGGAGAGCTCTTTTTTCGGCCGGCACAGACACAATGGGCCGAATGGCCTCCTTCTGTGCCGTAAACTTTTATGATTCTATAATTCTATGTGTATCCAAACTGTGGACCTTCCCAATATGTGTCAGTTCCCCTTCCTGTTTACCCAAGGTGCATCCATAATGTAATAGCAAGAGAAAGGTCTCTGAGCGTGAACGCAAGCAAAGGCTTGGTCCAACAAACCTGCCAAGTCTCATCCATTCGCAGTGGGACGCACTCAGTTTTGTTTTAAAATGTATTGTAATATATTACACTTTTGAAGAGAAACAGGGCCCCATACGTTTAAATCGGCTAGCCAGCTCAGTGTGTGAAAGAATAAATCTCTCTCCCAACGTTTTTATATGTTGACCGCAACAATGAACTAAGGGAAGGGAAAACCAGAGGCAAGTCGAGAAGAAATGGGGGGTGAAACTGGGAGAACAGTTGCATAGACAAGGCGAGATATGCAGGAGTTACGAAGGGATAATAATTCGTCAATGCCATTGTTTCTTATGCTTCCCAATAAATTGAATCCACAGCTCAAATGTCGAATCCTGTAACTGTACCACCTGAGGAGGGGACGTATGCTGCAGACCCTCGGAGGAGCTGCCATAGCCAGTTTAATCCATTTATTTTAAATGAGCCTTTGGAAGCGATTTTAACCCTACTCGCTCCGCAGAAACCTGGCGGGCGGGGTGTTAAAATCGCCCTGGGCTCTTACCTGTCCGAAAGCCGCCACGATCGCAACATCTGCAATTTTAACCCGCTCTCCCAAGCGGGCAGCGAGGACAGGCGCCCGGAGCCACAGGGTCCTTCTTTACATTGGCACGTTGCGGCCCGATGACATCATTGAGACCCGACTGTAATTTTAACTCAGGCCCGAGCGGGGAATCCGCCTGGAGTTAAAATCGGGGCCTTAACTGTCTTCAAATAGCGCACAAAGGAATTCTACGCCAGTGCATTAACCAGAGAAAATCACACAGTGCTTCATCCAAAGGTGACAGTTCTGGCGGAATTAAGGAGTGAGTTCTTCAGTCAGAGGCACAGCTCATTGGAGTTTAAGAGCGATGAAAGGGTAGAGCATACGATCAGCGAAGATCATGCCCAAAGGCTCAATGTGCAAGTACTACATTCCTGAATCAACTGTTATTATCCAAGCGATAATCCATTTATTTTAACTGATTAATACCTGTGCAAATACGTTGCACGGCGCTGTGTCAGCTATTGCTCAGTGGGTGGCAGCCTCACCTCGGAGTGTGAAGGTTGTGGGTTTAAATCCCACTCCAAAAACTTGAGCACAGAAATCCAGGCTGACACCCCAGTGCAGAGCTGAGGGAGTGCCGCACTGTCGGAGGTGCCGTCTTTCGGATGAGATGTTAAACCGAGGCCCCATCTGCTCTCACAGGTGGACGTAAAAGATGCTATGACACTATTTTGAAGAAGAGCAGGGGAGTGATCCCCGGTGTCCTGGGGCCAATATTTATCACTAAAACAGATTATCTAGTCATTATCACATTGCTGTTTGTGAGATAAAAACTGAAAATGCTGGAAACACTCAGCAAGTCAGGCAGCATCTGTGGAGAGAGAGACAGGGTTAACGTTTCAGGTCGATATTGGATAAATACTTGAAGGAGAAAAAATTGCCGGGATATGGGGAAAGAGCGGGGGAGTGGGACTGACTGGATTGCTCTTCGAACGAGCCGGCGCAGACTCGATGGGCCGAATGGCCTCCTTCTGTGCTGTACTATGCTAGGATTCTATTCTATGACTCTATTCTATGACTCTATCCCAATACACACTGGCTGGACAATCACCAAGTGCTGCTCATGCAGCATAGCTTGTCACAGACCATCTACCCGGTACCAACCTCCCGTTGTCAGATGCCAGCCTGGAGCCAACTTGACCCCAGACAGACCCTGGCTATTATGAAGTTGCAGATGCTGGGGTCTGTATGAAAAACAAAAAAACAGACAAAAAACATTTTTTTTTTTTTTTTTGCTGGAAATCACAGCAGGTCCGGCTGCATCTGTGTCATCCTTGACCACAATGTCTTCACCTTCGACAACCAGTTCTTTACCCAAACACACGGAACAGCCATGGGGACCAAATTCGCACCCCAATACGCAAACATCTTCATGCACAAGTTCGAGCAAGACTTCTTCGCTGCACAGGATCTCCAACCAACGCTATACACCAGATACATCGACAACATTTTCTTCCTATGGACCCACGGCGAAGAATCACTGAAAAGACTACACGATAACATCAACGAGTTCCATCCCACCATCAAACTCACCATGGACTACTCCTCAGAATCGGTTTCCTTCTTGGACACACGAATCTCCATCAAAGACGGACACCTCAGCACTTCACTCTACCGCAAGCCCACGGACAACCTCACGATGCTTCACTTCTCCAGCTTCCACCCTAACCACGTTAAAGAAGCCATCCCCTATGGACAAGCCCTGCGAATACACAGGATCTGCTCAGACGAGGAGGAACGCGATGGACACCTACAGACACTGAAAGACGCCCTTGTAAGAACGGGATATGATGCTCGACTCGTCGATCGACAGTTCCGGCGGGCCACAGCGAAAAATCGCACCGACCTCCTCAGAAGACAAACACGGGACACAACCAACAGAGTACCCTTCATCGTCCAGTACTTCCCCAGAGTGGAGAAACTACGCCATGTTCTTCGCAGCCTTCAACATGTCATCGATGACGACGAACACCTCGCTAAGGCCATCCCCACGCCTCCACTACTCGCTTTCAAACAGCTGCCTAACCTCAAACAGACCATCGTTCGCAGCAAATTACCCAGCTTTCAGGAGAACAGCGACCACGACACCACACAACCCTGCCACAGCAACCTCTGCAAGACATGCCAGATCATCAACACAGATACCATCATCACACGTGAGGACACCACCCACCAGGTACATGGTACATACTCATGTGACTCGGCCAACGTTGTCTACCTCATACGTTGCAGGAAAGGATGCCCCGGAGCATGGTACATCGGCGAGACCATGCAGACACTGCGACAACGGATGAATGGACACCGCGCAACAATCACCAGGCAGGAGTGTTCCCTCCCAGTCGGGGAACACTTCAGCAGTCAAGAACATTCAGCCTCCGATCTTCGGGTAAGCATTCTCCAAGGCGGCCTTCGAGACACACGACAACGCAAAATCGTCGAGCAGAAACTGATAGCCAAGTTCCGCACCCATGAGGACGGCCTCAACCGAGATCTTGGTTCATGTCACGCTACATGTAACCCCACCTGACGCAGGGTCATCCAGACTCGAGTTGACATTGGCTTGTTCTCTCTACACAGATGCGGCCGGACCTGCTGTGATTTCCAGCAAAAAAAAATGTTTTTTGTCTGTTTTTTTGTTTTTCATACAGACCCCAGCATCTGCAATATTTGATCCCTTGTGACCCCGCCTCATTGTTCTTTGATGTAATGTTTTCCTGACTGACCTGTTTGGACACCATTCACACCTTTGATTGCTGTGGTTATCTCTCTGCCGAGGTGTGATAAATGGCAGTTGGCAAGATTACCTGTAAACATCTGACATTATTCTCTGACTATATAAGCTGTGTCTTTATGCATTTCTCCACTTCACCTGACGAAGAAGCAGCTCTCCGAAAGCTTGTGATTTCAAATAAAGCTGTTGGACTATAACCTGGTGTTGTGTGACTTCTTAAACTTAAACTGAGACCAGGGGAAAAATTCGGTTGGTTTGCGCCTCCCGTTATTGCCTCCGGAGGGAGGGGCGCTAATGCGGCGCTCGGAACTTAGCGCCCGAGTGCAGCGATTTTAGCGCCGCTCGCGAAATTGTACTGTTGTTTTGCGGCGGCGCTAAACATTACCGCCACGATCTCCTGCGCCCACAGAGCATGACATCAGTCGAGCGTGTAGCGCCCCGGACCAAATATTGAGCTGCTCCCCCTGCCTCAGTACCTGTTGCTAGGAACGTCGGGTCGAGGGTAACGTTTTCAAGTCGGGAAGGGGCTGGGAAAGCGCTAGTTGAAGGCGGGCACTTCCTGCCTTTCCTTGTTGGCAAAATTGTTTGGTACACGCAGGTTGAGAGGGAGAGAGATGTCGGGAGAGATTTAATGCTGTCCTAAGGAGTTTTGGCCCTCAGCACCACTTTTGAGGTTCCTAAGTGCCGAGCTCTTTCCCTGGGCCTATCCATTAGTGCTTCCAACACAATCGCTTTCGAGGCCTCTCCAGGCCGAGATTCAAGGCTGCAATGAGCAGGGAGTGGCTGGCCAGCAAGATGGCCCCTCCCCTTTAAGATCTGGATGGCACCATCTGTCTGGCTTCCATGGTAACTGACATCGCCTGAGCTTCGCCCGCGCTCTGAGGCAGCTTCTCGCTCCCCGACGTTAGCGCCTTAAGAGAGGTGTGTAGCGCCTGATTTAACGCTCAAATCACCTCCTGGGGTGATAGAGGCGAACTTTGCAGTCGGAGGCGATAATTAGCGCCGGGCGCTAAAGTTTGCGCCCGGCCAATATTAGCGCCCCGAAAATGGTCGATACCCAATTTTTGCCCCCAGGTTTCTAGTTTTCAGTTACTTGCTGGGAGCATTACAAGGGGAGCAGGGGCTGCACTACTTTCAGTATTGTTATCCCGCTGAACGTAATGCGTAGATCTAGCAAGATTGAAGAAAGATCTGTTGGAACTACAAAGTGGACAATCAGAGGTTTCTGGCTTCCTGTCCACATCCATCCTTCCATCTCACTGGGCGTTCTGGCATTGCAGATAACCAAACTAAAACTACATTTGCTTTTACAAACTCATTTGCATGGAAGGTGACATGGTTCACCATTGTATAATTTGTCCACATCAACCTTGTCAATATAAAGAGCTTGCATTTATATAATGTCTTTCACGACCTCAGGACGTCCCAAAGCACTTTCCAGCCAATGAAGTACTTTTTGAAGTGCAGTCACTGTTGTAATGTAGGAAACGCGGCAGCCAATTTGCGCACAGCAAGCTCCCACAAACAACAATGAGATAAAGGCCTATTTAATCTGCTTTTTTTTTACTGGTAATGGTTGAAGGACAAATCTTGGCTTTTGAATAATGGCGTAGGATCTTTGGCATCCGCCTGGGAGGGCCTCCGTTTAACGTTCCACTCGAAAGAGGTCACCTCCGATAGTGCAGGTGGTCGTGGAATGAATAGAGGGGAAGTTGAAACTGAAAAGTAACAGGCTTTTGGGAGTGCATTGTGCCTAAACCTTTGAAGAACAGGTTTGAGTTTTATCTTGCAATCGTTTCTCATACTGTTTTGTAATGAAAAGTCTAAGGGGGAAAAATTCAGTATCGCCCCGTTTGGCGCGCCATTATCGGCCGTGCGCAAAGTTTAGCGCCTGGCGCTAATTATCGCCTCCAACAGCAAACTTGGCTTTTATCGCCCCTGGAGGTGATTGGAGCGCTAAATCAGGCGCTTCACACCTGTCTTAAGGCGCAAAGGCCGAGGAGCGAGGCGCTACCTCAGAGCGCTGGCGAAGCAAAGAAGGACAAATCAAAATGAACCTGCAAAGTGCTGCTCAGTACCCAAAACTCCTTCACACAGCGTTGAATCTCTCCAGAAGTCTCTCTCTCTCTCTCTCAGAATGCGTGGTGCAAAAATGTCACCGACAAAAAAAGGCAGGAAGCGGTCGCCTTTAAATAGCGCTCCCCCAGTCCCTTTCTGACTACAAAACGCTCCCCTCAACCTGTCGTTGCTAGCGGCAGGCGGTAAGGCAGGGGGCGCCACTCAATATCCGGTCCAGGGCGCTAACGGGGCGTTGCGCACGCGACTGGCGTCACAATCTGCCGGCGCAGGAGATCGTGGCGGTAGTGTTTAGCGCCACCGCAAAATGTCTAGTTAATTTCGCGAGTGGCGCAAACATCGCCGCGCCCGGGCGCTAGTTGCTTAGCGCCCTCTTAAGGCGCTAACAGGAGGCGCAACCAACTGAATTTTTCCCCCTAAGGAACATGCTTTGCGCAGAGGATTCATAGGCACTGTTTTTCCATTTTTAATCCCTTTATAAGACCACTATTATACAAGTCATTGTGATACTGTCGCACGATCAATTCTTTATAAAAAATGTACCTGAAGATCAATTGACAATGCAATAAAATTGTTTTAAACGTGTTCTATCCCTCTCTCCCAACATCACCTCCACAGTCACTAGAATGTAATCTTGTACCTTGAAATAGATGTGATCAATATTTTGTGACGTAACCACTTGAAAGTGTCCAGTAATGGCATTGCAGTAGTGTGTCAATCAGCTCTACAGTGGACTTAGTGCTGGTTTGATAACAAGATCTATGGCTACCTGTTATTCACAATCTCTCTAACTCACCAGAATCACTCCAACTCAAATGCAATATATTCAACTGACATCTTGGCCTAAAATGATGGCAATTATAGTCTCTACATATTATACAAAAACCCCCGGTGTCCTGGGGCCGATGTTTATCCCTCAATCAACATCACTTAAAAAAAAACAGATTATTTGGGTCATCACATTGCTGTTTGTGAAAGCTTGCTGTGCGCAGATTGGCTGCTGCGTTTCCTACATTACAACAGTGACTACACTTCAAAAAGTACTTCATTGGCTGTAAAGAACTTTGGGACTTCCTGAGGTCATGAAAGGCGCTACAGAAATGCAAGTCTTTCTTGCTGGGTGGGCGTGTGTGCTGTGAGGGGGATGCCGAGAAACTCCAGGATGATTTGGACAGGTTGGGTGATTGGGCAGAAGCATGGCAGATGCAATATAACATGGATAAATGCGAGGTTATCCACTTTGGTGGCAAAAACAGGAAGGCAGATTATTATCTGAATGGCAATAGATTGGGAGAAGGGGGAAGTGCAACGAGACCTGGGTGTCCCTGTGCACCAGTCACTGAAGGTAAGCATGCAGGTGCAGCAGGCGGTTAAGAAAGCAAATGGTATGTTGGCCTTCGTAGCAAGAGGGTTTGAGTACAGGAACAAGGATGTCTTGCTGCAGTTGTACAGGGCCTTGGTGAGACCACACCTTGAGTATAGTGTGCAGTTTTGGTCGCCTTATCTGAGGAAGGATGTTCTTGCCATGGAAGGAGTTCAGCGAAGATTCACCAGGCTGATACCTGGGATGGCAGGAATGACGTATGAGGAGAGATTGGGTCGATTGGGCTTATACTCGCTAGAGTTTAGAAGAATGAGAGGGGATCTCACTGAAACTTATAAAATTCTGACAGGACTAGACAGACTAGATGCAGGAAGGATGTTCCCGATGGCGGGGGAGTCCAGAACCAGGGGTCACAGTCTAAGGATAAGGGGTAGGCCATTTAGGACAGAAATGAGGAGGAATTTCTTCACCCAGAGAGTGGTGAACCTGTGGAATTCTCTACCACAGAAGGCAGTAGAGGCCAATTCATTAAATATATTCAAGAAGGAGTTGGATATATTTCTTAAGGCTAAAAGGATCAAGGGGATGGGGAGAAAGCAGGGACAGGGTACTGAATTTGGATGATCAGCCATGATCGCATTGAATGGCGGAGCAGGCTCGAGGGGCTGAATGGCCTACTCCTGCTCCTATCTTCTATGTTTCTATGTTTTCTTTCTGTTGTAGGCTTTAACTGGCAAACCGATTTATTAAATAGTAAACAGGAGCACAATAGTAGCAGCATCACATTTTTTATCTTGTTAAACTTTTCTAACTCCTTGCATAGTAAAAAAAAAAAATTGTTTGCAATTCTTGTGCTGAAATATGCAAGAATTAATTTTCAGATGAAATGCTCTGTGGCAGTTATCTGGCTCCGGTAACCCGCGGAAGGTTTCAGATAGATGCTCTTCAAAAGCCCCAGATAGGCGTGTTGATTTGAAAAAGGCAAGCTGATAAAAACCTTCAAAACAATGAATGGAGCTTTGTAAATAACTTGTAAAATTCAGGAAAAAGAAACACATTTGAACAAATAATGTTGCACGTTTGTATTTGAATTGAATGGCTTGGCCCTCCCTCCCGTAGACAATTATTTCAAACCGAGAATATAATAACTACAATGAAATGTAGCGGTATTCTTCAATGAGGAGAGCTGTTTTTTGACTCTTCATGTATCATGACAGAATCAAAAAAGCCAACAGCCAGTTAAATGTTAGACAAACTGCTTTGTTTTTGTCACAAGGAACTCCTAGTACCTTCTGTCCAGCTAGTAAGGGCTCAAACTCATACTTGTCAGTTACCTAGCGTACAACTAGTGACTGTCAACCTTGGGGGAGGTATGCAGGATCTGTTTGGGGTCAAAGTGTCTCCAAGATAATGTAACTAGCAATGAAGGCTCAGAATCAAGTCAACCCTCCATCACAGATTTGATAGTCCAGTGCCTGGTCCAGCCACGTCCACAGTATTCCAGAGCACACTAGATGATCGCCCAGCTTCATGAATGGGACTTGGCGGGCTAGACCTGTTGCTGGGGGCGAAAATCTTTCCTGCTGTGCTCTAGCTAACCTGTAGGCCAAAGCCTTAATGATCAGGGTGGTTACAGTTCGACAAGCAGGGGAAAGCTTACCAGTATTCTGCTCCGTGCAGCTGACTAAGCTGCAGAGACTTAGGCCGCGATTTTCTCCTCGGTGTCGGGATGGGGGCCGGTCAGCTGGTTTCCGGTTTCCGGGTTCCGGTCCCGTCCCCCAGCTGCCTCCGCTCTGCAGGCGTAGTTTTCGTTTTGATTGGCCTTGTTCAGCCCGCCCTGCGGGCTTACCGGCCAATTAACAGGAAGCGGATCTAATGACGTAATTTGATGACGCGTCATCTGCCGGTTTCCTTAAAGGGACCACGCACAATTTTATTTTAACTGTTGATTTTTCAGTGTTTGACAGCATTGAGGTGCTGAAAACACTGACAAGCACTGCACAAAGGTGAACTCTTGCACCCAGGCTCTCCAATGACTCCCTCCTTATGCTTATGGAGTGAGTCACATTCCGCAGGGAGGTTTTCTTCCCTTCCAAGGGTGGAAGAGACCTCCCCAGGACACCATCTTACCTTGCACCTCCACCCATCCCTCTCTATCTACTTTATCACTTCCCCATCTCACTAGCCATCCCTCACACTCACCCTCATCCTACTGCAAGCATACTAACTAACAACACACAAGGGTGGTCACTTGAGAGGTTTAGCCAATGTCCATGTGAAGTTTCTGATAATGTGTTGTCATTCAGTGAAATCTCTTTTTCAAAAAGTGCCCCTTATTGGACAGATCTGAGTGAACCTTGAGAAGTGTCTTACTGAGTTCCAGTGATTGTTCAGTCATAACTTCCCCCCACCCCCCCATCCCCGCTATAGTGATGAGTGTGCATGGAATGGCTTGGACATTAAAGGGATGCTTCACGGTGCTGGTGTGGGATGGTGTCAACCTGGCGCATCATGTGGCAGCCAGGCTTTACAGCATCAAGTGAAGAAAGTCTGGCCGTGGTGATGCCATCGCTGGCCTTCCGGCCAGCAATGTTGTCAGGGGATGATGCCCTGTGTCCAGTGCAGCATCAAGTGATGGATGCGAAGGTTGGTGATGTTGGTGTTGGGGCTGATCGTGGAAGGAATCGGAGGAGCAAGGTCTGATGTTTCATTGGCTCCGATGTTGCTGCAATAGATGGCAGCTGCAGGTGAGATGACAGAAGCGATCTGTCACTGGTGAGAGAGGTTCTCCCAATGAGGTGGCACTGGACATACAGTTGGATTTAAAAACTTGTAAGCTAAAGAAATCTGTATATGTATTAAAAATGCAGTACCCAACATTTTCTTTGCTCTGAAACTCACCATGTGCGACATTGCATCCTTCACACCACTTCTGCAGCTGTCAGCTTTTCACAAACATCAGACCAGACTCACAACACGCCACACTTACCTGGCGTGGTGTCCGGACATCGGGAAACCCGACCCAGAAGCTGGAAAATCGAAAAACTCCCTGAAAACTGCTGACAAGTACCTGGTGATAGGCAGTTAATTGCCTTTAATCCGTTTCCCACCGCTAGGTGTCAGGTCGATTCGCAAATCGGGGACCCGACACGTGGGAAGGTTGTGTGGAGGCGGGTCGACGGTGAGTGCGGAACCCGCCGTCCATCAAAATGACTTTAACCTCTGACCCGCCTCCACACCCGCCCTCTGAGCGCCGGAAAAATCGTGGCCTTAATAACAAAAATATAGGCTGACACTCCAGTGCAGTGCTGAGGGAGTGCTGCACAGTCTGAGGTGCTAACTTTCGGATGAGACGTTAAACCGAGGCCCCGTCTGCTCTCTCAGGTGGACGTAAAAGATCCCATGGCAATATTTCGAAGAAGAGCAGGGAGATCTCCCCGGTGTCCTGGCTAATATTTATCCCTCAATCAACATCAATCAAAACAGATTGTCTGGTCATTATCACGTTGCTGTTTGTGGGAGCTTGCTGTGCACAAATTGACTGCTGCGTTTCCTACATTACAACAGTGACTCCACTTCAAAAAGTATTTCATTTCATTGGCTATAAAGCGCATTGGAAACGTTTGGTGGTCATGAAAGGTGCTATATAAATGTAAGTCTTTCTTTCTAAACTCCAGTAGTGTCCCTGCACTTACTTAGGGATCTCTAAACCTCAACTCTGCCAAATTGCACCTAAACGCTTAGAAAAATGGGTGCAAGATCCAACAAACATCAATGGGATGGATAGCCAGTTAATCTGTTTTTTGTGGGGGTTGTTGGTTGAGAAGGGATTTGGAACAATGCACAGGGAGAGCTCTGCGCTGTTCTTCAAATACTGCCATGGGATCTTTAACGTTCATCTGAATTACCAGACTAGGCAGACTTGACCTTGGTTTAATGCCACATCTGAAAGATGGCACCTTCGACAGTGCAGCACCGCCTTTAAAAAAAATTCATTTATGGGATGTGGGCGTCGCTGGCAAGGCCAGCATTTATTGCCCATCCCTAATTGCCCTTGAGAAGGTGGTGGTGAGCCGCCTTCTTGAACCGCTGCAGTCCGTGTGGTGAAGGTGCTCCCACAGTGCTGTTAGGGAGGGAGTTCCAGGATTTTGACCCAGCGACGATGAAGGATCGGCGATATATTTCCAAGTCAGGATGGTGTGTGACTTGGAGGGGGACTTGGAGGTGGTGGTGTTCCCATGCGCCTGCTGCCCTTGTCCTTCTAGGTGGAAGAGGTTGTGGGTTTGGGAGGTGCTGCTGAAGAAGCCTTGGCGAGTTGCTGCAGTGCATCTTGTAGATGGTACACACTGCAGCCACGGTGCGCCGGTGGTGGAGGGAGTGAATGTTTAAGGTGGTGGATGGGGTGCCAACTCATCATAGTATTGGATTATTAGCATTCACATCCTGGTGTGAGACTACATCCACAGTCTAGAGGTAAGAGTGCTGCCAAATGAGCTAAGCTGGCATATTTGTTTCTCTTTACTTTAGGCGAGCTGTGGCCCCAGTTTACTGCTTCACTCTTGTAACACCACTTGGTGCTGAGAACTGTCTGATTATTATGGCGCTTGACTCACACAGTCAGTCCATTCATTGTGCGTTTTGGGAACGCTACAGATCGCAAATCATTTTGTGAAAATATATCTGGTTTCTTTTAAAGTGGTAATGCCACCAAAACAGCGCGCAGGAAATCTCAGGGATTTTATAATCGTCTCTCCCATTCCTCCCCTAAATCAGACGGACATTATTTTCTAACATCCTATAGGGAGCTGCAGTAGACACTCTGAACGATTCCCAGCTGATATATCTGAGCCTGTCAGAGGCAGACACAAATTTAGGTCTGAATGTAGCGATTACCTCTCGTAAATAACGCATGTCTAATTCCCTAAATAACTGGAGTACCGACATGATCAATGGAGTCGCATGGGAAATCTCACAGTGGATGCACTCTTAAACTGCGCAGCGACGAGAGGTAACTTTGGAGAATTCTTTTATGGCGTCCCAGGATTCTCCAGCAGACTTTCTTTAACTTCTGCATGGGCTTTTGTTGCTGCATTCACCGCTGGCCTCCTCCCCGAAAGGTCAATACAATGCAGGGTGCTGTAGGACGAGGGCAGTGTCGTCATCGTACCAGGCAGCATTGATGCCCCGTCAAGATGGGTAGTAACGGAGAGATCAGCAGCAACATTTCTGAGTGAAATGTGTGTCTGAACCCCAGTTCGCTAAATGCGGCCCACGAGCTACATACGGCCCATGATTCATGACAATCCCTTTTTTTTATTCGTTCCTGGGATGTGGGCGTCGCCGGCAAGGTCGGCATTTATTGCCCATCCCTAGTTGCCCTCGAGAAGGTGGTGGTGAGCCGCCCTCCTGAACCGCTGCAGTCCATGTGGTGAAGGTGCTCCCACAGCGTTGTTAGGGAGGGAGTTCCAGGATTTTGACCCAGCGATGATGAAGGAACGGCCGATATACTTCCAAGTCACACAAGGACCCACAATCCCGTTTCCATTTGCGGTTAATCACCGGTTTTCCCTGTTTGAAATTTGTGCGGCTGGAGCTTTGGAAAGGTCTGTTCTCAATCCCATTGGTGGATAAGTCCTAAATCAAAACCACAAGTTCTGTTAGGATCAGCAGCTTGAGAGATAAGCAAATGAATGGGGTGTAGACCTAACCAGGTCTATCTGGCCGCAAGGCTCCATGATGTCCGCCTGGGCACCCAACTGGTTGGATACTCCTGTCTTAATATCTCAGACTTTCAGATCCTGAAATTCAACAAACACTGCAAATTCACAGCTTTTTGAAACCATAACAACTACAGATACTAATGTTACATTTGAGAGATTGTTTGACAGTTTCTGTTCAAGTAATGGGCATAATTATCACCAGTACTGCAGATGGAAGCAGCAGTAAACCTTCAGTTGGTCAGAAAGCATACACGCATTTATTTACACGTAAACTTAAGCTGCCCTTTCACCTTTTGGGAACGTTCCAGATACTTTTCCTTTTGTCTAATTTTGTTTCCCCTGACGTTCATTGTTCCCTTAGCGTGCTGATCCACGTGTATTTACTCTTTCTCTAATGAGCCGGGTTTCATTGCTGAGGAAGGTGTTGCTCTTTGTGTGTTTAGAACAGCCACGTGGGAGATGCCAAATCCTGTTGTTTCTCCACAGATATAATGGGCAGAGGTTTGCTGCTAGTTTGGCCAGTGTCTTCCACTTGGATCCTTTTTAATGGAAAGCAGTGTGCCAAAGGTGACGGTCAAAAGAACATAAGAAATAGGAGCAGGAGTCGGCCATACGGCCCCTCGAGCCTGCTCCGCCACACGGCCCCTCGAGCCTGCTCCGCCACACGGCCCCTCGAGCCTGCTCCGCCACACGGCCCCTCGAGCCTGCTCCGCCATACGGCCCCTCGAGCCTGCTCAGCCATACAGCCCCTCGAGCCTGCTCCGCCATGCGGCCCCTCGAGCCTGCTCCGCCACACAGCCCCTCGAGCCTGCTCTGCCATACGGCCCCTCGAGCCTGCTCCGCCATACGGCCCCTCGAGCCTGCTCTGCCATACGGCCCCTCGAGCCTGCTCCGCCACACGGCCCCTCGAGCCTGCTCCGCCATACGGCCCCTCGAGCCTGCTCCGCCAAACGGCCCCTCGAGCCTGCTCCGCCACACGGCCCCTCGAGCCTGCTCCGCCACACGGCCCCTCGAGCCTGCTCCGCCATACGGCCCCTCGAGCCTGCTCCGCCACACGGCCCCTCAAGCCTGCTCCGCCATACGGCCCCTCGAGCCTGCTCCGCCATTCAATAAGATCATGGCTGATCTTCGACCTCAACTCCACTTTCCCGCCCGATCCCCATAGCCCTCGATTTCCTTAATGGAAAGAAGACAAGAATAGGGACAGGTTGAAAATGAAAAGTGGTGATTCTGGGTCTTAATTGTGTAACCAAATTCGAAATCCGATTAGACTTTCTGAGAATAGAATCATAGATCATAGAAATTCACGGCACAGAAGGAGGACATTCGGCCCATCGTATCCGTGCCGGCCGACAAAGAGCTCTCCAGCCTAATCCCACTTTCCAGCTCTTGGTCCGTAGCCCTGTAGGTTACGGCACTTCAAGTGCATATCCAAGTACTTTTTAAATGTGATGAGGGTTTCTGCCTCTCCCACCCTTCCAGGCAGTGAGTTCCAGACCCCCACCACCCTCTGGGTGAAAAAAGTTCTCCTCAACTCCCCTCTAATCCTTCTACCAATTACTTTAAATCTGTGCCCCTGGTTATTGACCTCTCTGCTAAGGGAAACAGGCCCTTCCTATCCACTCTATCTGGGCCCCTCATAATTTTATACACCTCAGTCAAGTCTCCCTCAGCCTCCTCTGTTCCAAAGAAAACAACCCCAGCCTCTCCAATCTGGCCTCATAGCTAAAATTCTCCAGTCCTGGTAACATCCTCGTAAAATTGATTTAATGTTCTGTTCAATCAAAATACATCTTAATAACTAGGTCAGAACAGTATCAACTTTTGCAGAATTTAAACTGCAGATTAGTTTAAAGGCGAGGGCATTATCAAAAAGCATAGCCACTCTCCCCGTCCCTAAAATAGATGTTGAGGAGTAAAACCCATTAGTCTGTGTGAGAAGCTGCCCGTAATCATAAAGCAACAGAGATCAAATTGTTCATCTAGAGGGAGAGTTTTAAATTAACTTGGGTTTTGGCATTGAAAACCTTTTGTACCGAACGTAATCTTATCGTGGAGAAAAATGATTAGTGGGAGTTGGTGAGCGATGGAACAATCTTGGGCTTGATAGCAAAAGACCCAGTTGTAATGGTGCTGGTCAGGTGGCTGTGCAGCTTTGCAATACTCTTTCAGCATTAGCGGACAAATCTCTTGTTTTCCTCGACATTTATTTTGACCATTTCCACAATTGCAATTGGAAATGTTTCTCTTCCGGCTTTCACACTATCAAATCCCCGGAAATGACAACTCCAGACAAGCCGCAGTTTATTTTGAACAGTCCGTTCTGACTGACTGGAAAGGGGCAAGGCAGAGAAAAATACGTCATAAAATAATGAGTTCTATTACTTGTTGATTGTATACAGTGTGATTTTAGCAAACCCCTAGTGCCCTAGGAAATGCTCAGCTGGACAGGCAGCGTCTGTGGGGAGAGAGAAACAGAGTCAATGTTTCAGGCCGATGACCTTTCGGCAGAACTCTGAAAGAACATAAACTGTCTCGCCGCTGCCCCTGTACGTCTAAATAACGTAGCGGACAGGACAGCGCCGTAAACCGGAGCTCAGTCCTATTCCCTCTGGAACCTGCGTTTCACTGCAGCCCGGAGTAATGGGATAAAAATTTCTGACAGTAGTTCGAGATCCTAAGTGAAATGAGTTTGGGCAGTGGCGGCCCAGTCCCCTAATGGACGCGAGTCCCCAGCACTTACTGGGTAATCTCATTCTAAGAGGCAACAGGTGTAGAAAATGAAAAATTCACAAGTCTGAGGTTAAGATTATTGGCCCAGAAATTCGGGTCGGGGGCTTCCCGCGGGTGCAAGCCCCCAACCTGCACTTACCTAGCGCGCCGGCTGCTGTGCTGTGGGCCCGCGTGGCATTCCGATCCTGGGCCTGCTCCAACTGCCGGCGCGCAGTGCTTGCGTATCCCAGGGGCGCAGTTAGTTTGATGCGTCCCCTGGGATCACGTGGGCCATGGAGAGCCAATGGTAGCAGGGAAATGGCCATTCATAAAATTGACAGGAAGAGCTGTCAAAACTATAAATACTATAAGCCCCAAAACATCACTAAAACTTCAAATACATTTTTTTTTAAATCACATTTTTAAAATAACTATTTTAAACAATAATTTAAATTTTTGAAAAAATTAATTACATTTTCTAACGGGGCTAAAAATAAACTTACCTTTCTTTAAAGTATTTAAAAATAATAAACCTGTGGAAAAAAGTTTTAATTTTAATTAATTCACCACTTACCTTGTTAAAAGCAGGCCTTGCGCCTGCTTTTTATATGTGTAACTCCTGGAGACGTACCCTCCCGGAGAAACCTGCAAAAAAAACATAAGTTCGATGCGCACGCGCTGCCTCTCTGGCATACGCGTTCGACCTCTGAACCCTTTCTTTCAAGGGAACGGAAGTGCTGGTTTCCCGCGCATGCGCAGTGCATGCAGGAAACCGGCACTTCCATTGGGCTTATGGGTGAGTACCCCGTGCGTACTCACCCGTCGAGACCCGAATTTCTGGGCCATTATTTTTTTTCCCAATGGAAGTTTGACAGTGCAACAAATTTGTAAACACTTTTGAAAGAAAAGAAAGACTTGCATTTCTATAGCGCCTTTCACAACCACCGGATGTCCCAAAGCGCTTTACAGCCAATGAAGTACTTTTTGAAGTGCGGTCACTGTTGTTTTGTAGGAAATGCGGCAGCCAATTTGCGCACAGCAAGCTCCCACAAACAGCAATGTGATAATGACCAGATCATCTGTTTTTTTAGTGATGTTGGTTGTGATGGGGGGCATCTTTTAACTGGTTTACGGTAGTTTACCTGGCCAGCAGCCTTTGCTTATGCTCTGACCAATTCCAACCTTTTACCTGGTTTACGGTAATTCACTTGGTCAGGCAGCCTTTTGCTGCTACACTGTAAACCAATTAAAACAGCGGTTTCGAATCGCTACCCCACCTTCCAGTTCTGACTGAAGGACTTATAATTAATGATATATTAAAACGGACAACTGGTCTGGGTGTGAGAAAGTCAAACTTTATTAAACTAAAGAAACTGTAATCAAATTTTAAACTATACCACACGAACACAGTAATTACAGTAAAATTGCTTAAATGGGGGAAGGCAGACGGCAAAAACGAGGGATTGATGGCTACAATGTTGATTAAACAATCTTAGCAATTTCCCCTAAATCACCCCCCCCCCCCCCGCTAACTCCTGACTAGGCTGCCTTGCTGAGGAGTCAGAAACCCTGCTCACCTGTGGTCCGGCGAAGTAAGAGAGAGATAGCTTCTCGGGAGCTATCTTTTATACCTGGTGAGCTCCTGCTGTTTTGCTGTCTGCAAAATTCGCGCCCAAAGTCCGAATATACAAGAGAAGGACTGTGATTGGCTGACTCAAAGTGGTTGGAGTGATTTAATGTGTCTACACTCTGGGGCCGAAGTGTACCCGCCCACATCCGGAGTTCACCTGGGCTAAAACAAAAGGAATCCAACTGCCATATTGTCTGAGTGATTCAAACCCATCCATTCCTAAACTGTTGCATATCAAAAGTCCTTTTCACAGTTTCAATGTGCCTCATTGTGTGTGTAGGGAGTTTGAATGGGTTTGGATTTCTGTGTAAACAGAAGCCTTTGATTCTGGTTTGACTGAAACCACCCTTCAGTGCTGTGTCAACAGACAGCAGTTTCAATGGATTGTCTCTGTGGCTAGTCTCAAGTGGGTTAATCCCTTAAGTAAATAAACATCCTGCAGTTTCGTGTAAACAAACCTTGCCTCCCTCTCCACAAAGGGGAAACTCCCTGGTTTGATTGACAGGTCAGACTGCCACTGTATCCTCCCACTTTTTCACAGACATACCCCACGAGCTGCTTTGTCTTTTTGGCCATGCTTTCTGACGGCCATTTTAAAACCTTTTGTGATTGACCAGGCTCAAGGGCACAAATTCAAATCAAATGTACTGTCTTAATGTGTGCGAATATTTCCACAGAACTCCTCGACTCTGGTGTTGTCCACATGCTGTCCATCTCAACGCAGCCTTTTTGCGGTTCTGGGCATGTTTTAAAACATTGTAGACAATTCACATCACCCAATTCTTCGTCCACGATGTGGACCAATGTTTCCCAATCTTCAGGGAAAATAGGGGAATTTTGCGAACCCCTACAGTTGAGGGATAAATATTGGCCTCAGGACACCGGGGAGAACTCCCCTGCTCTTTTTCGAAATAGTGCCACGGGATCCTTTTTGTCTACCCGAGAGGGACGAGAAAGGCCACACGAGAGCTGTGAGTTTTCCTATCAGCTAAAATAAGCAGTTTATTCCATACTTTTTCCCCTCCTTCTCCTGAAAGCACCGACACAGGCCGGGAGTCCTCTCTGCGACCTTATCCAAGATTCCATTCTTCATGAGCACCAGCAGCCCATTTGGCTGTTGAGATAGACTGTGGTCAGAAATACGCTATTTGTATTCATTGTTGGGATGCGGGCGTCGCTGGCAAGGGCCGGCATTTATTGCCCATTCCTAGTTGCCCCTGAGAAGATCAAGGTAGGCCTTCTTCTTGAAGGTTTGTTAGGCTAACTAGGCCACTTCAGAGTGCAGTTAAGAGTCAACCATGCTGGTGTAGGACTGGAGTCACCTATAGGCCAGGCCAGTTAAGGACGGCAGATTTCTTTCCCTAATGGTCATTAGCGAATCAGTTGGGTTTTTACGACAATGTGACAGCTTCATTGTCTCTTTTACTGATAGCAGTTTTATTTCCAGATTGTTAAACTGAATTCAAATTCTCAAACTTCCATGCTGGGATTCGAGCTCGTGTTCTCTGGATTATTGTCCAGTCATATAACCACAGCATTACTGTACCCATAACTGCTGCGGCTCTGCCACCATTGGCCTTGCAACATATACTTTATTTCTTTATTCTCCTACTGTAGGTCTATCAGCATCTTTCTTATTTGTTGATTAACGTGTCTGTTATTTTGAATAGTGATTATCTTCTCCTTGGTGGGCCAGTCACTCATTCTGAACCACACGAAGAGTATTTTCAGATATTTGGAATGAAGGAAAGAACTTCTCTGGACATCCCAAAGTCCTTCAAAACCAATGGATTACTTTTGACGTGTAGCCAGTGTTGTTATGTAGGCAGGCGCCAATTTAGCAAGTCAATTAAATCCATTGTGCCATTGAATTTGTTTTCTTTTATTCATTCATGGGATGTGGGCGTCGCTGATAAGGCCAGCATTTATTGCCCATCCCCTAATTGCCCGTCAGAAGGTGGTGGTGAGCCGCCTTCTTGAACCGCTGCAGTCCGTGTGGTGCAGGTGCTCCCACAGCGCCGTTAGGGAGGGAGTTCCAGGATTTTGACCCAGCGACGATGAAGGATCGGCCGATATACTTCCAAGTCAGGATGGTGTGTGACTTGGAGGGGAACTTGGAGGTGGTGGTGTTCCCGTGCGCCTGCTGCCCTTGTCCTTCTAGGCGGTAGAGGTCGCGGGTTTGGGAGGTGCTGCCAAAGAAGCCTTGGCGAGTTGCTGCAGTGCCTCTTGTAGATGGTACACACTGCAGCCACGGTACACTGGTGGTGGAGGGAGTGAATGTTTAAGGTGGTGGAGGGAGTGAATGTTTAAGGCGGTGGAGGGAGTGAATGTTTAAGGCGGTGGAGGGGATGAATGTTTAAGGCAGTGGATGGAGTGAATGTTTAACGCGGTGGATGGAGTGAATGTTTAAGGCGGTGGATGGAGTGAATGTTTAAGGCAGTGGAGGGGATGAATGTTTAAGGCGGTGGATGGGGTGAATGTTTAAGGCGGTGGAGGGAGTGAGTGTTTAAGGTGGTGGAGGGAGTGAGTGTTTAAGGTTGTTTCATTTTACACCGATGTGTCTGTAGAAGAATAAGTGCAATCTTATTGAAACTTGGTAAACTGGAAAAGACAGAAACTTTCGGAATGGTTCTGGCGCTAAGAACTTTAAAACTAATCAGAGGCAAGGCTTCCCTATTGGCCCAGTGGGGTGTGTGCACGGTGTGGTACAAATGCCAGAAAGGTTCCCGGTTTAACCTCTGGTCCATGGTCATTTTGTTGATCTTAAGCCGTGGGGATGGTGGTTAAATTATATCTAGCCTTGGTGTGCTTGTGTTAAAGTGCAGGAAAATCAACCAGGTTTCCAGTGGAAATTGATTGTCGACTCCTGTGTCGCTTGGGCTAAGTGACATGGGAGCTGTGTGAAGTCACACTTCAATGCATTTGAAGTGGGCAGATCAAAGTATACAGTACTGCACGTGAGAAGAAAAAATCTGCAACATAAGTACTTCATGATTAGGGTTGAAATAGCTAAAGATGAAGATGGAAAACATAAGAACATAAGAACATAAGAAATAGGAGCAGGAGTAGGCCAATCGGCCCCTTGAGCCTGCTCCGCCATTCAATAAGATCATGGCTGATCTGATCCTAACCGCCAATCCACTATCACAGAACCATCTCCTGAATCTAACAGAATTAGACACACGAAATAGGAGCAGGATCAGGCTACACGGCCCCTGGGCCTGCTCCGCTACCCACAGGGCCATGACCGATCCGAACCTAGACTCCTGTCCAAATTCCTGCCCGCTCCCCGTAACCCTTAATTCCCTTTACTTCTAGGAAACTGTCTATTTCTGTTTTAAATTTATGTAATGATGTAGCTTCTACAGCTTTTTGGGGCAGCATATTCCATGGACCTACCACCCTCTGAGTGAAGTAGTTCCTCCTCATCTCAGTTTTGAAAGAGCAGCCCCTTATTCGAAGACTATGCCCCCTAGTTCTAGTTTCACCCATCATCGGGAACATCCTCCCCGCATCCACCCGATCCAACCCCGTCACAATCTTATATGTTTCAATAAGATCGCCTCTCATTCTTCTGAACTCCAATGAGTAGAGTCCCAATCTACTCAACCTCTCCTCATATGTCCATCCCCTCATCCCCGGGATTAACCGAGTGAACCTTCTTTGTACTGACTCGCGAGCAAGTATGTCCTTTCTTAAGTATGGACACCAAAACTGTACGCAGTATTCCAGGTGCGGTCTCACCAATACCTTGTACAACTGAAGCAATACCTCCCTATTTTTATATTCTATCCCCCTAGCAATGAAAGCTAACATTCCATTGGCCTTCTTAATCACTTGCTGCACCTGCATACTAACCTTTTGAGTTTCGTGCACCAGGACCCCCAGATCCCTTTGTACTTCAATACTTTCCAGTTTCTTGCCATTAAGATAATAACTTGCTCTACGATTTTTCCTGCCAAAGTGCATAACCTCACACTTTCCAGTATTGTATTCCATCTGCCAAATCTCTGCCCACTTACTTAGCCTGCCGATGTCCCCTTGCAGGTTTTTTATGTCCTCCTCACTCACTACTTTCCCTCCCATCTTAGTATCATCTGCAAACTTTGATATGTTACACTCGGTCCCCTCCTCCAAATCGTTAATATAGATTGTAAAGAGTTGGGGACCCAGCACTGACCCCTGCGGAACACCACTAGTTACTGATTGCCAGTCTGAGAATGAACCATTTATCCCAACTCTCTGCCTTCTGTTAGATAGCCAATCCTCTATCCATGCCAGAATATTACCCCCAATCCCGTGATTTTTTATCTTAAGCAATAATCTTTTGTGTGGCACCTTGTCAAATGCCTTTTGGAAGTCTAAATACACTACGTCCACTGGTTCCCCTTTATCCACCCTATATGTTACTTCCTCAAAGAACTCCAGCAAATTTGTCAAACATGATTTCCCCTTCATAAAACCATGCTGACTTTGCCCTATTAAATTATGATTATCCAAATGTCCTGTTACTGTCTCCTTAATAATGGACTCCAAAATTTTACCTACCACAGATGTTAGGCTAACTTGTCTATAGTTTCCAGCCTTCTGTCTACTGCCCTTTTTAAATAAGGGTGTTACATTAGCAGTTTTCCAGTCTGCCGGGACCTTTGCCAAGTCCAGGGAGTTTTGGAAAATTATTACCAATGCATCCACAATCCCTACCGCCACTTCCCTCAAGACCCTAGGATGTAAGCCATCAGGTCCAGGTGATTTATCCGCCTTGAGTCCCATTATTTTACCGAGTACCACTTCCTTAGTGATTTTGATCGTGTTTAGCTCCTCCCCCCCTTTAGCCCCCTGTTTGTCCAGTGTTGGGATATTCTTAGTGTCTTCTACTGTAAAGACTGATGTAAAATATTCATTCAGTGTTTTTGCCATCTCCATATTTCCCACCATTAATTTCCCGGTCTCATCCTCTAAGGGACCAACATTTACTTTAGCCACCCTTTTTCTTTTTATATAACTATAAAAACTCTTACTATCTGTTTTTATATTTTTTGCTAATTTACTTTCATAATCTATCTTCCCTTTCTTAATCAATCTTTTTGTTATTTTTTGCTGTCTTTTAAAGTTTTCCCAATCCTCTATCCTCCCACTAGATTTGGCTACCTTATATGCCCTAAGGTGTCAGCCGTGGCTGAGTGGGCAGCACTCTCACCTCTGATTCAAATAGTTGTGGGGTTCAAGTCCCACTCCAGAGACTTGAGCACATAATCCAGGCTGACTCTCCAGTGCAGTACTGAGGGAGTGCTGCACTGTCAGAGGTGCCGTCTGCCCTCTTGTGTGGACATAAAAGATCCCATGAGCACTACCTGATGAGCAGGGGAGTTCTCCCCGGTGTCCTTCGGCCAATATTTATCCCTCAACCAACATCATTAAAAACAGAATATCTGCTTATTATCACATTGCTGTTTGTGGGAACTTGCTGTGCGCAAATTAAAGTCTTTGGGCTAGATTTTCAGTATAGACAGTTTTGGGGCGCTAACCTTAGCGCCCGCCCGAAGTTAGCGCCCGCCCCAAAGTAGCGCCCCGTTGCCGGAAATTCAGTGGCTTCGCCCTAAGAGATTGGTGGAGCGCTAAAAGAGGCGTTCCACTCCTATCTTTAGGCGCTAAGCCGGCGGTCCAGAGGGATAGCGCCCAGGCGGGGCGCAGCGCGGGTGCGGTCATTTTTGGACTGACAGCAGACCCCGTGGCGCCGACCAGCTCTTAAAGGGGGAAGGGACGAATTGGTCTGCTGCCACGCCCTGCACACTGCAGCCTTGCAAAGAGGCCTCAACACTGCTGCTCAGCCCCAGGGAGTCATGGCAACGCCAGAGAAGGCCCGTCAGCGTGCCCTGCGCTTCTCAGAGGGTGATCTGGACATAATGGTCACAGCTCTGGAGGTGAGGCGCAAGATCTTGTTCCCAGAGAGTGGGAGGAATCCAACCCACCACGACTACACCAAAGCCTGGAAGCAGATCGCCCAGAGGGTGACGTTCACCGGCGATGCCCCCAGGACCCACAAACAATGTCGTAAAAAATACAACGATCTGACCAGGATTGTGAAGGTGAGTAGCCTTTCCAGTCTCCTCCTCATTCTTGCATGTACACCTGACATGATGGGCAAAGGGAGCTGAAAGTCCTATTGGCCAGCCCTCAGCCAGCAGCATTGGGACAGTCATGAGCATCACATGGCCATTCGGCACTCTACACTTTGTCCAAGCTATTCCACCATGGGAGGCAGTGCACACTACATCAGGGCTTCACTCTGTCCACGCTATTCCACCATGGGAGGCAGTGCACACTACATCAGGGCTTCACTCTGTCCACGCTATTCCACCATGGGAGGCAGTGCACACTACATCAGGGCTTCACTCTGTCCAAGCTATTCCACCATGGGAGGCAGTGCACACTACATCAGGGCTTCACTGCGCACTTACAGCCCGTCCTTTCTCTTGCAGGCTAAAGTAGCGTTTAATCGCCAGGCGCGTGCCAGGGGTGGCCGCGCCAAGCTGCAGAAGCTCACTCGGCTGGAGGAGCGCGTGTGTGTGCTCATGGGAGCCCGTGTGATTGTCCCCACAGCGTGCGGAGTATCCGACCCTCCACTGCCCGGCAATGGTAAGGACCTCGCCTTTTGGCCCTCTCGCGTCGCACTGGCCCATCCGAGCTACCTCCTTTGCCACTGTCCCACCAATGCGCTGAATGCCACCAGTCCTAACTCCCTCGCTGACGCCGTCTCCTCACTCTGAAGCTACTCTTGTGCATTCCTGCTTTCAGCTGGTGACGACCAGGACCCTGAAGCTGCCAGTGACAGCACCTCCGACCAGGAGGAGGAGGAGGAGCAAGCCGGACCTTCGGGGGAACAGTCACGTCCCGCAGGAGAGGAGGAAATGCTTGACACCTCCTCACTGGACGAGTGCCTGGAGGAACTGTCGCAGGGCAATGCAGCTTCTGGGACCAGTGGCGTCCAGCCACCCAGGAGCCGTGCGCGTGGCCCGCGGCCTTCCCCCCTTGGGGGGAAGGATCAGAGGGGAGTGCTGCTGATCGGCACACTCGCCGCCACCAACGCGGCAAGGGTCCCCTAGTTCGGCCCCCTCCTCCCCAGCGGGAGAGTCGCGACTCCAGTCCGGACACCTTCACCTCGGAGGAGGTGCTGAAGCTGGATAAGATGGCCGAGGATTCGGACCGGCGCCACACGGAGCTCATGAGCGTGGTGGGGTGCATGCCTGAGGCCATCGAGTTGCTGGCGACCAGTGTGCGCGAGTTCGGGGCAGCAACTGCCGCGAGTGGCCGCATGCTGACTGATGCCGTCAAGACCCTGGCGGCTGTGATGCGCGCGCACACCAGGACCACAGGGGCACTCACTGCTGCCACACGCGCTGTCTCAGGCAGGCATCGCCAGGGCAGCCGCCGCGCTGGACCATCCCAGCAAGCCGCCCCTCGGCTGATTGTTGCGGATCCTGCAGTGCGGGCCCGGCCGAGTGCCACCGCGCCACAGCACCAGCCAGCGCATCCCAGACGCCAGCTGGCCCACATTGCGCCATCCGTCGCCGCCATTCCCCCACTGGGGCGTCAAGGGCAAGCGGCTGCAGCTGATGGTGGCCAGGCTCAGGTGCGCCACTCAGCAGACGGCCCCTCGAGGCCCAAACGCCGTGTAGGCTGCCCCCCAGCGGCATCTGGCGGAAGGGCATCTGAGCCTCAGGCGCCTTCCCCCAGCCTTGCAGCAGCCACTGGGCAGAGCTTGCGAAGGAGCAGCAGGCCGGGCAGGGGAGGCAAAAGGCTGGGCAAGGTCTCGCCCTCGCGGGCCACTCAGTAGAGGGTGTGGGCAGCTTTCCTTTTATATGGCGGTGGCCATCTTTATTTTGCCCATGGTTGTGTTGTTGGAGGGCTTATTTTTTGCGTTAGGCCGACGTTGAGGCCCGGTTTGAAGAAAGGTGGAGTGACTCCTCCCCAGTTTGTGGGAGTGAGTCGTTTGTTGGGCTTTTTGTGGGGCCCGTTTATTGTTTTTGGGGATTCATGTGGGAAGGGCTTTTCATTTTTGTGTAATAAAAAATTATCTTTATTCATGCAGTCTCCATGGTTGTTCTTCTTAGTGTTTGTTGGCTTCGCCGGCTGAGGGGTTGCGGAGCGGCTGCATTCATCTTCCCTCATGGCCCCTGGCCATTCCCTGACAGGGGGCTTAGAAGTACCGTGTAATAAGGTGGCGTCGTGCGGCCCTTGGCCCTGGTCGCTCCCTCCTGGGAACGTACTCCTGCTCCTCCTCCTCCTCCTCCTCATGCTCCCCCTGCTCCTCCTCCTGAGGTGCTGGTCCAACGTCAGGTGGCAGTGCCTGAGTCCTGCGGATAGCCAGGTTGTGTAGCATGCAGCAAACCACCACAAATTGGGAGACCCAGTCCGGCGAATACTGGAGAGCTCCTCCGGAGCGATCAAGGCAGCGGAACCGCTGCTTGAGGACCCCAATAGTTAGCTATCCTCCTTGTTGTGTCTCCAGAAATGCGTTGCACAAGAGTGTTTTCTGAAAAAAGGCTGGACTTTATACTGGAGAGTACGTCCCCTTTAATTTGCGCCCCCCGGGGCCCGCGCTGGTTGCGTTGCGTTCCTTTTTCCAAATGCTCCGGCCGCCAGCCGCACAATGGGGCGGTCCGACTGAAGTTTGGAATCAGGGCGCACAAAGGGCGTTGCACGAGGATGTGACGTCATTTTCTGCGCGCGCATCCGGGCGGGCGCTAAACTTTGCGCCGGCGCTAACGGGCAACTTAATTTGGGGCGGGGCGCAAACTGCGCTGCGCCCGGGCGCTACACGCATAGCGCCCGAAAATCACTTCTCTTAAGGCGCTAACTGCTGGCGCAAGCGACTGAAAATCTAGCCCATAGAGTTATACAGCACAGAAAGAGGCCCTTCGGCCCATCATGTTCGCGCTGGCCATCAAGTCCTGTCTGTTCTAATCCCATTTTCCAGTACTTGGTCCGTAGCCTTGTATGCTATGGCGTTTCAAGTGCTCATCTAAATGCTTCTTGAATGTTGTGAGGGTTCCTGCCTCTACCACCCTTTCAGGCAGTGAGTTCCAGATTCCAACCACCCTCTGGGTGAAAAAGTTTTTCCTCAAATCCCCTCTAAACCTCCTGCCCCTTACCTTGAAACTATGCCCCCTGGTTATTGACCCCTCTACTAAGGGGAAAAGTTCCTTTCTATCTACCCTGTCTATGCCCCTCGTAATTTTGTACACCTCAATCAGATCCCCCCTCAGCCTTCTCTGCTCTAAGGAAAACAACCCCAGCCTGTCCAGTCTTTCTTCATAGCTGAATCGCTCCAGCCCAGGTAATATCCTGGTGAATCTCCTCTGCACCCTCTCCAATGCAGTCACATCCCTCCTATAGAGTGGCGACCAGAACTGCACACAATATTCCAGCTGTGGCCTAACTAGCATTTTGGCTGCTGTGTTTCCCATATTACAACAGGGACTCCACTTCACAAAGTACTTCATTGGCTGTAAAGCGCTTTTAGACATGCTGAAGTCATGAAAGGCGCTGTATAATTGTAAGTTCTTTCTGTCTTTAAGCATTTTAGTAGACTCGACGCTAAACATGTCTAATCATTGCAGAATATCTATCAGCAAAGAAAGAATTTATATAGCGCCTTTCACCACCTCGGGCCGTCCTAAAGGGCTTTACAGCCAATGAAGCACTTTTGAAGTGTGGTCACTGTTGTAATGTGGGAAACGCAAAATAAATGATGAAATGTGCAGCCAAAACAATGGGGTAGAACTCGAGGAGGTCATGCTCCAACCGCCTCGTGCTCTGGTCAGACCATCTTGGGTACCGTGTCCAGTTCTGGTCACTGCAGTACAAGCGAGATATTCAAGCATTTCAGGGAAGAGCCACAAGACTGATTTCTAGTGTCAGTGGATTTAGTTATGAGGAAAGACTGGAGCACACCTCTGGGTAGAAGCATGGAGGTGAAATCATTTCAGAAGCGGTTAGATGCCGCAGTGGGGATCGCTGCTTGAGCACGCTAAGATGTACCCAATGGTCTTCCTCCTCTGTATCTATCTTGCGATTCACTCATCGTTTCAGAATGCTTGTGAAATGTTGACGTTGGAGAGCCGACAGGACAGTTGTCTCTCTGGTTATATTACAGACATTAAAAATGAAGTTTAAACGCCTTATAACAACAGAAAATGCTGGAAAAACTCAGCAGGTCAGGCAGCATCCGTGGAGAGAGAAACCGGGTCAATGTTTCAGGTCGAAGACCCTTCGTCAGAACTGAGAAAAAAAGCAGGAAATGAAACGGATGAAAAAGCAAGTTAGGGGGCTGGGAAATGGGGGAGGGGATGAAAGAACCAAAGGGAAGGTCTGGGAGAGGTGAGGAGACACTAAGAGATATTCAAGGCGAGACGAGATGGTAATAGGACAAGTAAATAGACAAAAGATGGCTCTAGATGAAGTGTGAAATGCGCTGGCAGAGTGAGAGACAGCTGCCATGTGGGAGAGAGAAATAAAGGGAAAAGGCACAAACCAAAGGTGTGGATAAAAAATATGATAGGGGCCGAGGTTATGATCTGAAATTGTTGAACTCGATATTGAGTCCGGAAGGCTGTAAAGTGCCTAATCGGAAGGTGAGGTGCTGTTCCTCGAGCTTCTTTAAACTCCTTATATTTGGCTTCACACTGTAGCTACACCTGATGTGAAGGCCAAATGGTGCAAGACTACCTAATGGAGGTAGTTTCACCCCTCATGCCTTCACATCATTTATCTGACTCCTGAGGTATGCTATCAGTTTTGCGCCTTTGTGCATCGTAAACCACTTTGTGTCAACGCAAAAGCAATAAAGGTGCACTATATTGCTATAAAAGAAATGTCTGCCAAACCATTATTGTTTCCTGCTTGCCGCAGTATTGCGACATTATGGCGCACAAGAGCATTATTGCATTGCAAAAACGTGCAGTTGTTAGGCTATTTATCCTCCCCAGTGCCCCTTTTAACTGCACCTAACCTGTGTTGTACCTGACCAAGAACTGCTTGACGCTGTCAGTTTGCGTGCAGAGAAATAACATTCTGCTATGCATAGATAAGCACAGGAAATCTCCCCAAGCGGGGAGAAAAGACACATTATTGACTTATATAAAAGCAAAATACTGCAGATTTGACTTGTATGTTCCTCACTGCAGTGAAAGTGGATAGAAAAGGAGTATTAAAAGATTAAAATTGAACTCAGATTGTGCGTAAATCCTAATAGCTCTGTAATCAGAGTGGGCGCTGTGTCAGCATTTAGACATTAGTGACGGCCCTATTTAGTTTGATATCAGGTGCAAAGGTTGAGTGGAATCACGTCTCAAGTGGAGGAAGAAGGGAATTTGGTCAAAATGGCACTATCTTTAATTTGAACTCTTTGGCAAAGCAACAAAATTGAGTACAGATCTAAACTGATTGAGAAATGCCGGGACTGTGCCATTGACCTGAAGCTATCCCATCTGCTCTGAGGCAAGCGGCATTTTACAATATCGCTGCACTATGAATAAAAAAAGCAATTTTTCTCTCAGTGATTGACAACATCCTGCCCTTGGACTAGTGGGATTCTCAGTAGCGTTAACTGTCCTCATTCAGAACTCCACAATTCATTTAGATTGATTCTGCAATATAGATGGAGTCCACAATTGATTTAGATTGATTCTGAAGTCTTTGACTTTAAAGGTAAGTGATTGACACGAGTTGTCTCCTTTGGTTCCCCTCACAGAGCTGGGGCTCAATCCCAGCAATGTTTGTGGCATTAAAACTGGAATCTCGGCAATAGAAAATACTTGAAAATAGCAATAAAAAGACTAAATAAGATTTTGAATTCTACCTTTGAATTCTGTGATGTTGCAGAGTGGGACGGTGAAGTAAATTGTGTGTACGGTTAGTTTAACGTCCCTATAGACACACAGCTGAATCGGAGAACTGATGGTTCATTGAATCCATTAAACGTAAGAAAAAGCTTGAATTTCTACAGCGCCTTCCACGGTCTCAGGGCTTCCCAAAGCGATTTACAGCCAATTAAATACTTTTTGAAGTGTAGTTGACGTAATAAAACTCACTACACACTTGGTTTGAGTATAAAGCAAGGCTTTAATCAACTTGTTTCAGAACATGGAGGTCTAGTTGTACTTCACTAGTTCCTTGTCTTACACAATGTCCCTGAGCAAGCTGGGCCCACGCCCGAGTATTTATACTCCTTGGACGGCGCCACCAGCTGGCCGTCCAGCGTTATTTCATATAATTTCTTGATGAATGATGAGATTTATAACAGTAGTCACTGTTGTAATGTGGGAAATGCAGCAGCCAATTTGCGCACAGCAAGCTCCCACAAACAGCAATGTGATAATGACCAGATAATCTGTTTCAGTGATGTTGATTATGGGATAAATATTGGCCAGAACTCCCCTGCTCTTCTTCGAAATAGTGGCCGTGGGATCTTTTACATCCACCTGAGAGAGCAGACGGGGCCTCGGTTTAACGTCTCATCCGAAAGACGGCACCTCCGACAGTGCAGCACTCCCTCAGTACTCTCCACCAGAGTGTCAACCTAGATTTTTGTGCTCAAATCCCTGGAGTGGGACTTTGAACCCACAACCTTCTGACTCAGAGGCGAGGGTGCTACCCCACTGAGCCACGGCTGACACAGAGGAGATAGCGAGTCACGGCCCACACAGAGGCGATAGCGAGTCACGGCCCACACAGGCGATAGCGAGTCACGGCCCACACAGAGGAGATAGCGAGTCACGGCCCACACACAGGCGATAGCGAGTCACAGCACACACACAGGCGATAGCGAGTCACGGCCCACACAGAGGAGATAGCGAGTCACGGCCCACACAGGAGATAGCGAGTCACGGCCCACACACAGGCGATAGCGAGTCACGGCCCACACACAGGCGATAGCGAGTCACGGCCCACACAGAGGAGATAGCGAGTCACGGCCCACACAGGAGATAACGAGTCACAGCCCACACACAGGCGATAGCGAGTCATGGCCCACACAGGAGATAACGAGTCACGGCCCACACACAGGCGATAGCGAGTCACGGCCCTCACAGGCGATAGCGAGTCACGGCCCACACAGGCGATAGCGAGTCATGGCCCACACAGGCGATAGCGAGTGACGGCCCACACAGGCGATAGCGAGTCACGGCCCACACAGGCGATAGTGAGTCACGGCCCACACAGGCGATAGCGAGTCACGGCCCACACAGGCGATAGCGAGTCACGGCCCACACAGGCGATAGTGAGTCACGGCCCACACAGGAGATAGCGAGTCATGGCCCACACAGGCGATAGTGAGTCACGGCCCACACAGGCGATAGCGAGTCATGGCCCACACAGGCGATAGCGAGTCATGGCCCACACAGGCGATAGTGAGTCACGGCCCACACAGGAGATAGCGAGTCATGGCCCACACAGGCGATAGCGAGTCACGGCCCACACAGGCGATAGTGAGTCACGGCCCACACAGGCGATAGCGAGTCACGGCCCACACAGGAGATAGCGAGTCACGGCCCACACAGGCGATAGTGAGTCACGGCCCACACAGGAGATAGCGAGTCATGGCCCACACAGAGGCGATAGCGAGTCACGGCCCACACGCAGGCGATAGCGAGTCACGGCCCACACAGGAGATAGCGAGTCATGGCCCACACAGAGGCGATAACGAGTCACGGCCCACACAGGCGATAGTGAGTCACGGCCCACACAGGAGATAGCGAGTCACGGCCCACACAGAGGCGATAGCGAGTCATGGCCCACACGCAGGCGATAGCGAGTCACGGCCCACACAGAGGAAAACGAGTGTAAGGAGTTTTTGGTTCGGGCGTAAGAATCTAAGAATGTTAAGAATTTCTAAGAGCAGGGAAACATAATTGAAAGAAGGACTTGCATATATATAACACCTTTCATGACCACCGGACGTCCCAAAGCGCTTTACAGCCAATGAAGTACTTTTGAAGTGTAGCCACTGTTGTAATGTAGGAAATGCAGCAGCCAATTTGCGCACAGCAAGCTCCCACAAACAGCAATGTGATAATGACCAGATCATCTGTTTTTAGTGATGTTGATTGAGGGATAAATATTGGTCCAGGACACCATGGAGAAATCCCCAACTCTTCTTCAAAGTGGTGCCATGGGATCTTTTACGTCCACCTGAGAGAGCAGACGAAGCCTCGGTTTAACGTCTCATCTGAAAGACGGCACCTCCGACAGTGCAGCACTCCCTCAGCACTGCACTGGAGTGTCAGCCTAGATTTTTGTGCTCAGGTCTCTGGAGTGGGACTTGAACCCACAACCTTCTGACTCAGAGGCGACGGTGCTGCCCACTGAGCCAGGGCTGGCATTGGCCCTAAATAGCCTGCTCCTTTTTCAGAGATTGGCCCCATGCCCTTGCCATCTTACTATATCCCTCGATCTCCTCTCTGTCTAGAAACATTTTTAGTCTTGAACCCAGTTCTGCTCCCCAGTTCAGCGACTTTCCGAGTCTGAAATTACGGCATGGGATACGAGCGCACAAATGTGCTCCTCTATAATTCCTCTCTCCGCTATTTTAAAGGAGGTTTTAACTCATTTATTTTAGTTGGCTTAATAAATTGAATATTGTAAGCTAGGAGCCCATCAGTTTGTCCATTTTATCTCCAATGTATATCGAAGCCCAGCAAATAAGTTGGAGGCTGCAAATCCTGGGTAGATTTTCCCGTCGGAGGATCAGCTGTTTCTATTTTAGGCAAGCACAAAGGTTGCAGGCATAGCGAGCGAGCAGCAGGATTGGAATATACAGTCTCCTGTGTCTTTTACTGCCTGTTTTGTTGCGGCAGCTTTCTGTAGAACAATACAAGGCTGTTTATTAAATGACTCCAGTGCGCTGGCCCCAGACACCCTTTGTGGCGTCCTGTTCCAGATGTTGATCATTTTCAGTCCAATTTTCCATCGGTTCACTGGGACCTGGTGTGGGCAATCCGTTTGATGTAAGTTCCCAATCACTTGCCTGATCAAATGGGTGTTCTGTGCACACACATTATTTGCACGCAAGTAATTCTTTAAAGTCTTTTTTTCTTAACTCTTCAAAATGAATTTTCTTTTCTCAACCCCATTAAAAGTGTCTTAACCCAATAAATTCAAAAATATCAGCACCTTAATAAAGGAATGTACAAGTAACTGTGAAAGCATCCCTTCACTTTTCTGTACAATTTCAGAATCACCTAGCAACGAAATGCTTCTTTCTTTGGTTCTTTCATCAGTGTTCTTCGGCACTTCATACATAATACTTAGTTCTTTAGGATGAGGATGCAACCATATTAAATGTTATCTGCTCTACGACACTCCTCCAATTTCACACCCCTAGCTTTTCTGTTGAGCACTTTGTTCAAGCGACTGTTCCTTGTAAGTGACCCTGTGACAGTGAGTGTCGGTGAGCTATACGATTCTGTCCTTACCCAAAGGTCACACGCGGTTCATAGAATCATAGAAATTTACAGCACAGAAGGAGGCCATTTCGGCCCATCGTGTCCGTGCCGGCCGACAAAGGGCTATCCGCCCTAGTCCCACTTTCCAGCTCTTGGTCCGTAGCCCTGTAGGTTACGGCACTTCAAGTGTACATCCAAGCACTTTTTAAATGCGATGAGGGTTTCTGCCTCTACCACCCTTTCAGGCAGTGAGTTCCAGACCCCCACCACCCTCTGGGTGAAGAAATTTCCCCTCAAATCTCCTCTAAACCTCCTACCAATTACTTTAAATCTATGCCCCCTGGTTATTGACCCATCTGCTAAGGGAAATAGGTCCTTCCTATCCACTCTATCTAGGCCCCTCATAATTTTATACACCTCAATAAGGTCTCCCCTCAGCCTCCTCTGTTCCAAAGAAAACAACCCCAGCCTATCCAATCTTTCCTCATAGCTAAAATTCCCCAGTCCAGGCAACATCCTCGTAAATCTCCTCTGCACGCTCTCTAGTGCAATCACATCTTTCCTGTAATGTGGTGACGAGAACTGCACACAGTACTCTGTGGGCTAACTAGTGTTTGATACAGTTTAAGCATAACCTGGAGCAGGCGTCGGCCATTCGGCCCCTTGAGCCTGCTCCGCCATTCAACAAGATCATGGCTGAACTTCGACCTCAACTCCACTTTCCCGCCCGATCTACATATTCCCCTAGAGCCCAAAAATCTATCGATCTCAGTCTTGAATATACTCAACGACTGAGCCTCCACAGCCCTCGGGGGGGCAGAGAATTCCAAAGATTCACCACCCTCCGAGTGAAGAAATTTCTCCTCATCTCAGTCTTAAATGGCCAACCCCTTATCCTGAGACTGTGACCCCTAGTTCTAGACTCTCCAGCCAGGGGAAACATCCTCTCAGCATCTACCCTGTCAATCCCCCTCAGAATCTTAAATAAAAACAGAAAATGCTGGAAATACTCAGCAGGTCAGGCAGCATCTGTGGAGAGAGAAACAGAGTTAACGTTTCAGGTGGATGTCCCTTCGTCAGAACTGGAAAAAGCTGGAGATGGAACTGGTTTTTAAGCGAGTGTAGGGGCAGGGAAAGTGGGGAGGGGAGGAAAGAACAAAAGGGAAGGTCTGTGATAGGATGGAAGGCAGGAGAGATTAAGAGACATTAAGAGAGATTAAGAGATGGTGCAAAGCAAAAGGAGATGGTAATGGGACAAGTTAAGAAACAAAAGATGACTCTAGATGAAGTATAAATGGCACTGGCAGAATGAAAGACAGCTGTCATGTGGGAGAGAGAGAAAAAAATAAAATGGGAAAAAAAGGATAGGGGCCGAGGTTATGATCTGAAATTGTTGAACTCTATGTTGAGTCCAGAAGGCTGTAAAGTGCCTAATCGGAAGATGAGGTGCTGTTCCTCGAGCTTACGTTGAGCTTCATTGGAACAGTGCGAGAGGCTGAGGACGGAGAGGTCAGAGCGGGAGTGGAGCGGAGAATTAAAGTGACAGGCGACCGGAAGCTCGGGGTCACGCTTACGGACTGAACGGAGGTGTTCCGCAAAGCGGTCGCCCAATCTGCGTTTGGTCTCCCCAATGTAGAGGAGACCGCATCGTGAGCAGCGAATACAGTATACTAAATTGCAAGAAGTACAAGTAAATCGCTGTTTCACCTGGAAGGAGTATTTGGGGCCCTGGACAGTGGGAAGGGTGAAGGTAAAAGGGCAGGTGTTGCATCTCCTGCGCTTGCACGGGAAGGTGCCGGGTGAGGGGGAAGGGTGTTGTGGGTGATAGAGGAGTGGACCAGGGTGTCGCGGAGGGAGCGGTCCCTTCGGAATGCTGAAAGGGGAGGTGAGGGGAAGATGTGTTTGGTGGTGGGATCACGCTGGAGGTGGCGGAAATGGCGGAGGATGAACCGTTGAATGTGGATTCCCCTCAGAATCTTGTATGTTTCAATGAGATCACCTCTCATTCTTCTAAACTCCAGAGAGTATAGGTCCAATCTACAGGAAACTTTTGATTTACCGGCACCTAAATAACCGGAAATCTCGGTTAACCGGCAAAATTCAGGAGTAGGTTCAGATAAGTTTTACTTCATATTCTACTTGCCTTCCTCCATCTGTTGCTGTGCAAGGGTATGGCTGCAGCTGTTGCTAAGCTACAGAGACGCTTGCAACTTGTGGCCATTGTTCTGCATTTGTTGCTAAGCAACAGGGTTTGTTGCTTTATACGGAGCTATGGTGTGGAGATGCCGGTGTTGGACTGGGGTGGACAAATGTAAGAAATCACACAACACCAGGTTATAGTCCAACAGCTTTATTTGAAATCACAAGCTTTCAGAGCGCTGCTCCTTCGTCAGGTGAAGTCTGTGGAGATGCCGGTGTTGGACTGGGGTGGACACATGTAAGAAATCACACAACACCAGGTTATAGTCCAACAGCTTTATTTGAAATCACAAGCTTTCGGAGCGCTGCTCCTTCATCACTTCACCTGACGAAGGAGCAGCGCTCCGAAAGCTTGTGATTTCAAATAAAGCTGTTGGACTATAACCTGGTGTTGTGTGATTTCTTACATTTATATGGAGCTGTCAGCTCTCCGTACCTTTTACTATAGCTTTTGGTTATCCGGAATTTTTGATGAACCGGCACCACGTCGGTCCCGTCGTTGCCGAATAAAAAAAAGTTTCCTGTACTCAATCTCTCCTCATAGGACAATCCTCTCATTCCAGGAATCAATCTAGTATGAAGGGTACATTTACAATTTTGCTACAAATAGAGGAAATCTTTCTTTTATAGAGAATATTCATTGACTTGAGGGTTTGGTACAATAGCGGTTACTAGTATCCAGAGGCCTGGACGTAATGATCTGGAATGTGTAGTTCAAATCCCACCATGGCAGCTGGGGAATTTAAATTCAGTTAATTAAATAAATCTGGATTAAAAAACTGGTCTCAGTAATGGAGATCATGAAACTACTGAAAAAACCCATCTGGTTCACTAATGTCCTTTAGGGAAGGAAATCTGCCACCCTTACCCGGTCTGGCCTATATGTGACTCCAGACCCACAGCAATCTGGTTGACTTTTAACTCTTAACTGGCCCAGCGAGCCACTCAGTTGTACCAAACCGCTATGACAAAGACCATGACCACACGGACTGCAGCGGCTCGCCACCATCTTCTGAAGGGCAATTAGGGATGGGCAATAAATGCTGGCCATCTCCCAGGAACGAATAAAAAAAAAATTAATACAAGATTAAAATATGCCAATGAGGTATGATTTGCAGAAAATAATTAGAAATAGTTCGCTGCAACACAAAAATTAAACATTATAGGCATCACATTTGGGGGATAAAAAGGAATCCATATTAATAGTGTAGATATTAAGGCCTCACTTCAATGTATAAATTAACTTGATTGCTATAAGAACTCAGAATCCCAAGTGCTATCGTTGTGAAACTTGGAGGTTATACTAAAAGGAGAATGCTAAAAACTAAATAAAAACCTTTTTTACATAAGCCACTGGGAGCAAATTTGCATATACATCGTAATTTAATTGGAAGAAGAACATTCTTTGGAAAAGATAGTCCCATCCTTATGAAACAGGGGATTTATATTGTTTATACAAAAAACAGGTTAATTGAAGAATTGCATTAATTAAATCTTATTTACATAGTTAAAGTATTTTCACCAACAATTAAGATATCACAAATGCTTGTTACACAGGCAAAGAACAATATATGCAGCTTTAGCACTTTGATCTGATCTATCACACCCAATATCAAACTAGTACGGCAATGCAAATCCTTAGATCTGGAAAATTACTCCCATGAAGAGCTACAGGGAGCGTACATCGCTGCCGGAGTTCGTCAGGGCAGTGTCCTAGGCCCTACCATCTTCAGCTGCTTCATCAATGACCTTCCCTCCATCATAAGGTCAGAAGTGGGGATGTTTGCTGATGACTGCACAGTGTTCAGTTCCATTCGCAACACCTCAGATAATGAAGTAGTCCATGCCCGCATGCAGCAAGACCTGGATAACATTCAGGCTTGGGCTGATGAATGGCAGGTAATATTTGCGCCACACAAATGCCAGGCAATGACCACCTCCAACATGGGAGAGACGAACCACCACCCCTTGACATTCAACGGCATTACCATTACCATTACCTGGGGGTCACCATTAACCAGAAACTTAACTGGACCAGCCACATAAATACTGTGGCTACAAGAGCAGGTCAGAGGCTGGGTATTCTGCGATGAGTGTCTCACCTCCTGACTCCTCAAAGCCTTCCTACCATCTACAAGGCACAAGTAAAGAGTGTGATGGAATACTCTCCACTTGCCTGGATGAGTGCAGCTCCAACAACACTCAAGAAGCTCAACACCATCCAGGACAAAGCAGCCCGCTTGATTGGCACCCCATCCACCACCTTAAACATTCACTCCCTCCACCACCGGCGCACCGTGGCTGCAGTGTGTACCATCTACAAGAAGCACTGCAGCAACTCGCCAAGGCTTCTTCGACAGTACCTCCCAAACCCGTGACCTCTTCCACCTAGAAGGACAAGGGCAGGAGGCGCATGGGAACACCACCACCTCCAAGTTCCTCTCCAAGTCACACACCATCCTGACTTGGAAATATATCGGCCGTTCCTTCATCGCCGCTGGGTCAAAACTCTGGAACTCCCTCCCTAACAGCACTGTGGGAGCACCTTCACCACACGGACTGCAGCTGTTCAAGAAGGCGGCTCACCACCACCTTCTCAAGGGGCAATTAGGGATGGGCAATAAATGCTGGCCTTGCCAGCGACGCCCACATCCCGTGAATGAATTTTTAAAAAATAGTGAAACAAGGAAATAATACAGAAGCAAATGGATTGTTTTGGAGACCAAATTAAAAGGTGTAGTAAAGAAGACCCTGTGAGAAGAAGGGGGAAAGATGTGAGATTAAAATCACAGTGGCGCCGTATGGGCAACAAAAATAATAGAGAGATCAAGCAGAAATATCTGAAAAGACAAGAAAAAATAGAAAGTAGTTAAGATTGGGAATCATACAAGAATTATCCGCGATTAACTGACATAAGTATTAGAACAGGTTAGAGACTGTAGATTGTATTTGGTGGGATTCAATTTGTTTTTAAACAGCGTAAAAGAGGTAAAAAGACCAGCTAGGTCCTTTAAGAAATAAAAATGTTGCATCGAATGAGGGAATGACAGATATGTTAGAATTAATTCTTCGCAAATGAAGATTACAGACGCATTGCAGAGCCAGTATTTTTAGCCCCGAAATCCACAACACATGTAGTCATCAATAGAGCGTGAAGAAACTCAAGGTGCTCAAGAGGCACCTGGACATTTATGTTAGAATTCTCAGCAATGTGACAAATTTTACAGGTGAAGGTTGAGTTAAAGCATTAGTACTTCCGTAGATACAAGACACCTATCAGGAAAGGATGAACAGGCTGGGTCTCTTGTCTCTTGAAAAGAGAAGGCTGAGGGGTGACCTAATAGAGGTCTTCAAAATTATGAAAGGTTTTGATCGAGTGGATACAGAGAGAATGTTTCCACTTGTGGGGAAGAGCATAACTAGAGGCCATCAATATAAGATAGTCACCAAGAAATCCAATAGGGAATTCAGAAGAAACTTCTTTACCCAGAGAGTGGTGAGAATGTGGAACTCGCTGCCACAGGGAGTGGTTGAAGCGAATAGTATAGATGCATTTCAGGGGAGGCTGGATAAGCATATGAGGGAGAAGGGAATAGAGGGTTACGCTGATAGAGTTAGATGAGGAAAGACGGGAGGAGGCTCGAGTGGAGCATAAACACCGGCATGGACTGGTTGGGCCGAATGTCCTGTTTCTGTGCCGTATATCCTGTGTAATCCTATGTAAGAGACGTACCCGAGGAGTGTAGGGTGTGGAATGTTATCGCAGTATTCAAAAGAGGAGAATAGATTAAATCTAAGAATTATAGACTCAGTTAGCCTAGCATTGTTAGTGGGGAAAAGACTCAAAAGCGTTTTACACCTTTCATCTAAAGAAATAGCTGGCGTAGATTTAGAAAGTGACACATTGGAGGGCAATCCAGTTGATATAATCCACTCGAATTTTCTGAATGCATTTGCTGAATTCCGCATATGAAGCCTATAAAGAAGATTACAATTCATCGAATTAATGCCAGTGAATTAACTGAATTGAAACTGCTCGGAATGCAGAGCGTGATGATAAATAGAAAAATCTCAGGCTAAGTGGGGTGCAACTGATGGTGTTGTGCGAGCATCTGTATTGAGTTCCTGTTGCTCACAGTTTCGCTGGAGGTAGTTTCAAATTAAAAACTTGTTAATGGCACCGAGCTGTGTGACCATATAATGAGGGTAAGCTGGGTCGGTGTTAGCCCTGGCTCAGCGGTAGTGCTTGACCTCTGAGTGAACGGGTTGTGGGTTCAAGTTCCACTCCAGAGGCTTGAGCACCTTGTCCAGGCCGGCACTCCGGTGGAGCGCAGCACTGTCGGAGGTGCCGTGCTTTGGATAAACCGTTAAACCGAGACCCCCATCTGCCCTTACACACAGATCCCATGCACTATTGGAAGAAGAGCAGGGGCGTTATATAAATACAAGTTGTTGTTGTGTGACACCACATGGTGCGTTTATCCATTAAGCCTTGAGCAACACTTGTTGTCACATAGAAACATAGAAAACTAGGAGCAGAAGTCGGCCATTCGGCCCTTCGAGCCTGCTCCGCCATTCAATATGATCATGGCTGATCCTCTATCTCAATACCATATTCCCGCTCCCTCCCCATACACCTTGATGCCCTTTGTGTCTAGAAATCTATCTACAGGAAACTCTTTGGTATCCAGCACCGACGGGACCGGGATGGTGCCGGTTGATTAAAAATTCCGGATAAGGAAGAAAGGACATGGAGTGACAATGGTCCAAGGTACGAGAGCCCCGTAGCACAGCCAGAAGTGCTGGAGCCCCGTAACACAGGTACAGGGGACCCGGTTACACAACCAGAGGTGCAGGAGCCATGGTTACACGGCAAAAGGTACGAGATCCCCGGTTACACAGCCGCAATTATACAGCATACGAAAGCCTCAAAACCTACTCCTGAATTTTGCCGGTTATTAGAGAATTCCGGATAATTAGGTGTCGTTTAAACGAGAGTTTCCTGTATCTCCTTCGTAAATATATTCAGTGACTTGGCCTCCACAGCCTTCTGTGATAGAGAATTCCACAGGTTCACCACCCTTTGAGTGCAGACATTTCTCCTCATCTCAGTCCTAAATGTCCTACCCCGTATCCGGAGACTGTGACCCCTCGTTCTAGACCCCCCAGCCAGGGGAAACATCCTCTCTGCATCCAGTCTGTCTAGCCCTGTCAGAATTTTACACGTTTCAATGAGATCCCATCTCATTCTTCTAAACTCTAGTGAATACAGGCCTAGTCGACCCAATCTCTCCACATACGACAGTCCTGCCATCCCAGGAATCAGTCTGGTGAACCTTCGCTGCACTTCCTCTATGGCAAGTATATCCTTTCTTAGGTAAGGAGACCAAAACTGCACACAGTACTCCAGGTGTGGTCTCACCAAGGCCCTGCATAACTGTAGTAAGACATCCTTGCTCCTGTACTCAAATACTTTGTTATATTTATTGTAATCAGCCCAAATGTGTTCTGGCCATAGACACGGAACTGTACCCTATTGTGAATCACTGCCTTCAGGAATGAGGACAGTAATAAGGAAGAAAAGTGATGTAAAAAATGACTAAAGTGTGTAGGAGGGTCGTGCTTTACATCATAAGTACCTCTTTGCATAATATCCTTTGCCGTTAAATAAAGACTTGCATTTCTATAGTGCCTTTCACGATCTCAGGACGTCCCAAAGCGCTTTACAGCCAATGAAATACTTTTGAAGTGGAGTCACTGTTGTAATGTAGACATCTGCCTGTATCTATTTCGACAGGCTGCCTTTCAGATTACCCTGAGAGCCTCCAGTAACACCTTGTTCTGTTTTAAATCTTTAATTAAAGTTGGAAAGTTATTTAATTACAGGTCAGGTGTAGGTTGTATTCTGCAGTGCTTTCATTGATGAGATGGAAATAGACCTTTATGTGCAATATTGCACATCTGCATCAGAGTACAAGAACATGCTTGTCATCTGATGTAAAATAAAGATGGAAAATGGCCCAATATTGTAGAAAACAAAAGGAGGAAAGAAAGGGGGAAATTGGATCAGAAGGAAAGTAAAATAAAAATGAACAAAAATACTAATTTCTCATAAGCTAAGTTAGAATGTGGAACTCGCTACCACAGGGAGTGGGTGAGGTGAATAGTATCGATGCATTTAAGAAGAAGCTGGATAAGCACATGAGAGAGAAAGGAATAGAGGGAGATGTTGATGGGGTGAGATGAAGAGGGGTGGGAGGAGGCTGGTGTGAAGCAGAAACACCGGCACGGACTCAATGTAGCTTACAGTTAGAATAGTTTACACTTCATGGGCTAGAAATTCGCCGCGGGCAGTGGTGAAAATGGGCGGTAACAGGTTAGCCTCCCGTTATACGCAGTGCCTGATATTCAGTTCCACCAAGACAAATTTCTAGGCCCACGACTTCTACGCCCAGGCCTCTGTCTTATACATCTTACAGCTCCCTCTGTTCAGAAACATACCGGTTCCACAGTGCCGCCAGCAACTCAGTGGAGCTGCCAATCAAACAAAACCAGCATTCTCATCTGCAACCTGACCTCTGTGTGAACCTTCTACTGATTTCAAAACCATATTCCACTTGCGCTCCTTAAAGGGACACACCTACATTTTGCAGCCTACTCGATCATTCACCAAGAGAATACACCGAGAGATGTGAACAGTTTACTGGATACCCTGAACACCTCAATATCAATACGAGTAAATGCAGATGTACAAATTCCTTCAGAAACAGGAAAAAGTCGTTCGGTCTCCTTTCACCAAAAATGTAGTAAGTACACGCCTGTTACTGCTGAGGAACAGGATGCACATTCAATACAGACGTTTGTCACAATAACAGCCCAAATATCATTTCATTTCCAATTTACTGACACAATTGCAAGCGCTTATTAGTAAGCTTTGAAAATGTGGTGTACAAGTGTATGTCATGCGTTACACAACTGACCAACAGTAATGGATCAGGCCTTTGGAAGCCGTACTGACTATTTGTAACCACATGCTGTACTGTAGACAACAGGGGCCAGAATTCACTGACCCGCTCCGGAGTTGAGTGCTGGCATCTAACATGTACAGAAGAGGCATTCAATCTGCTGATGTGTTTCTGCAGCCGTCACCAGGAGCCATCTCACTGGACTGGACGTACTCTGCAGAGTTATTGAAGACTTTGGCAAAGATCTATAGATCTCTCCGCCGCTTCCTCTCGGGTCTATGCGCTGGCAACGGCTGCACGCACTGGCATGCTTTGAAAAAGGCGGTAAAAATCGCTCAAAGTGCGTCAATTCAGCGTTGTGCGCCGACTGACGTCACGCTCCTGATCATCATTAAAATATTTGAGGCAAGCGCAGGCATCGGTAGCGCTGCCGACCTGCGCAATATGGCGGCCGGAAGCGAGGCGACCACCATTTTTTTCTTCAGAACTGGCCTTAACACCCAACGCTAAAGGTTCCAATTTCTAGGCGCAGCTCTCACACTCTCTTACACCTGCAAAACAATCCAAATAAAACCGGAAAGCAAGTTAGCACAGCTTGGCTCAGCGGTATACTCTCGCCCGTACGTCAGAGGGTTAGGGGTTTGAGCCCCACTGCAGAACGTGAACACCTATTGTAGGGTGACACTTTAAAGGTGTCAGCCGTGGCTCGGTGGGCAGCACTCTCGCCTCTGAGTCAGAAGGTTGTGGGTTCTAAATCCCACTCCAGAGACTTGAGCACAAAAACCTAGGCTGACACTCCAGGGGAATGCTGCACTGTCGGAGGTGCCGTCTTTAGGATGAGATGTTTAACCGAGGCCCCGTCTGCTCTCTCAGGTGGATGTAAAAGATCCCACGGTGCTATTTTGAAGAAGAGCAGGGGAGTTATCCCTGGTGTCCTGGGGCCAATATTTATTCCTCAGTCAACATCACTAAAAACAGATTGTCTGGTCATTGTCACATTGTTGTTTGTGGGAGCTTGCTGTGTGCAAATTGGCTGCCGTGTCTCCTACATTACAACAGGGTCATGGATGTCACTGAACAGCTGCAGGGCATTCTGAGGGGGGGAGGGTGAACAGCCAGAGGTCGTGGTCCATATCGGTACCAACGACATAGGTAGGAAGAGGGATGAGGTCCTGCAGGCAGAGTTTAGGGGGCATGGGAAGAGGTTTAAAAGCAGGACCTCAAAGGTAGTAATCTCCGGATTACTACCAGTGCCACGTGCTAGTGAGTACAGAAATAGGAAGATAGAGCAGATGAATGTGTGGCTGGAGAGATGGTGTAGGAGGGAGGGCTTTAGATTCCTGAGTAATTGGAACTGTTTCTGGTGGAGGTGGGACCTCTACAAGTCGGACAGGTTGCACCTCAATGGGAACGGGACCAATATCCTCGCGGGAGGGTTTGCGAGCGCTGTTGGGGAGGCTTTAAACTAGCTTGGCAGGGGGATGGGAACCTAAGTGTAAAGTCAATAGGGAGGGAAGAAAAACTGGAATTGGAAAACAAAAACATAGAAAGTAAATTGGAAGGACAGAGGAATCAAGGGCTAGATAGTAGTCAACAAGGAGGTTTGCCTGTACTAAATGGTATTTACTTCAATGCAAGGAGTATAGTGAACAAGGCAGATGAGCTGAGGGAATAACAACAGAAAATTCTGGAAAAACTCAGCAGGCCAGGCAACATCCGTGGAGAGAAATTAGAGTCAACGTTTCAAGTCAGAACCCTTTATCAAGACTCAAGCTGAGGGCACAGGTAGATACTTGGGACTATGATATTATAGCTATTACAGAGACGTGGCTGAAAGAGGGGCAGGTATGGCAGCTCAACATTCCTGGTTACAGGATTTTCAGACGGGATAGAGAGGGAGGTAAAAAGGGAGGGGGGGTCGCGGTATTGATTAAAGAAACGATTACAGCTGTGAGGAGGGATGATATGTTGGAGGAATCATCAAACGAGACCATATGGGTTGAATTGAAAAACAAAAATGGGGCGATCACACTGCTGGGAGTGTACTACAGACCCCCAAACAGTGAGAGGGAGATAGAAGAACAAATATGTAGACAAACTTCTGAGAAGTGCAAAAGCTATAGGGCAGTAATAGTAGGGGATTTCAACTATCCCAATATTAACTGGGATAAAATTAAGTGAAGGGTAGAGAGGGTGCGGAATTCCTAAAATGCATCCAGGAGAACTTTTTTAGCCAGTATGTAGCAAGCCCAACAAGGGAGGGGGCGGTTCTGGACTTAGTTTTAGGGACTGAAGCTGGGCAGGTAGAAGGTGTATCAGTGGTGGAGCATTTTGGCGCTAGTGACCATAATTCTGTTAGATTTAAGGTAGTTATGGAAAAGGACAAGGATAGACTAGGAATAAAAATTCTAAATTGGGGAAAAGCAAATTTTTTGAGGAGGTAACAAGGAGGGTCGATGAGGGTAGTGCGTTTGATGTATGGACTTTAGCAAGGCTTTTGATAAGGTTCCACATGGCAGACTGGTCACGAAGTTAAAAGCCCATGGGATCCAAGGCAAAGTGTCAAGTTGGATTCAAAACTGGCTCGGAGACAGGAAGCAGAGGGCAATGGTTGATGGGTGTTTTTGTGACTGGAAGGCTGTTTCCAGTGGGGACCATTAGACACGAATTAATGAAAATTGCTTGGAGGCGGGGTTGGGCCCGCACATCAGTTTTTGCAATTTTAACCCCCCACACGCCTCCAATCCCGCCTCCACGGCCCAATGAAAATCCTGCCCTTAAACTCCAATCCTTTTGTAATAAAGGCCAACATACCACTCTTCTCCCAGTGTCCACCAACCCGTATTAATTGTTTCGCTCTCCACAGATGCTGCCTGACCTGCTGAGTATTTCCAGCATTTTCTGTTTTTACTAAGTGTTTGTGGGCTCTTTCGGGGCACAAATTGTTTGCCGAATTGGCCTACGACACAAGAGTGACGACAGTTCAAATGTCATTAATTGGCTGTGAAACACTTTCATAGAATCCTAGAAGTTTAGGGCACAGAAGGAGGCCAATTGGCCCATCGTGTCTGTGCCGGCCGAAAAAGAGCTCTCCAGCCTAATCCCACTTTGGAACATCCCGAGGAATTGTAAGTCACGATACAAATGCAGGCAGTGAGCCGGAGCCTGAAATTTACAGGAATATACAATTACCCCTGTATCTGGATTTGCCTGTTTGAGCCAATCCCCCAGCAGAGACCTTGGACAGACATGAAAGATTAGCAGCCAAGCATTTACAGCCAGGCTCCAGGCCCCATCTGTACGTGGGCAACATTGTGAATGATCATCCAGTTTATTTTTAAGTTTAAATTAAAATGAGTGAATTTGTGTGCGAGCTTAGATTCATCGAGGCCTCCAAGTCCCAAACCCAAAACTGCATTAGAAAGCAAAGGCTGATTTATTCCATTTTAAAATCGCATTGCTGATTATTTTAATATTGGCAGCTTCAGCACTCGGACTAATCTGCTTATTATCTCTTTATTAGAAAAAAAATTAGAAAGCATCTTTTTATAATTTAAAGAAAAACTTGTCTCCCTGGTGATGGTTGGGGTAAAGATGGAGGATTCTATAAATTCAGGGTCACCCACAAAGTCACTCACTTTAATTTTGCCACTACTTCAGCGATTTTAAAATTCTCATCTGTATTCAAATCCCTCCATGGCCTCGCCCCTCCCTACCTCTGCATTCTCCTCCAGCCCCACAACCCTCCGAGATCTCTGCGCTCCTCCGAATCTGGCCTCTTGAGCATCCCCGATTTTAATCGCTCCACCATTGGTGGCCGTGCCGTCAACTGCCTGGGCCCTAAGCTCTGGAATTCCTTCCCTGAGAGGACCAAATGTAATATATCCAAGTTTGCTGAGGATACAAAGCTGGGAATGTAAGTTGTGAGGAGGATGCAAAGAGGCTTCAAGGGGATATAGACAGGCTAAGTGAATGTGCAAGAGCATGGCAAATGGAATATAATGTGGAGAAATGTGAAGTTATCCACTTTGGTAGGAAAAATAGAAAAGCAAAGTATTTTTTAAATGGTGAGAGATTGGGAAATGTTGGTGTTCAGAGGGACCTGGGTGTCCTTGTACACGAATCATTGAAAGTTAACATGCAGGTACAGCAAGCAATTAGGAAAGCAAATGTTATGTTGGCCTTTATTACAAGAGGATTTGAGTATAAGAGTAAAGGGGGGAAAAATTCGGTTGGTTGCGCCACCCATTAGCGCCTAAAGAGGCCGGCAAGTGGGGCGCTAACCAACTAGCGCCCGGGCACAGCGATCCCTGCACCTCTCCCCATATTGAGCGGACATTTAGCGCCGGCGCTAAACCGTAGCGCCCGCTCACCGGCACACACAGATCATGACGTCATTTCAGTGTGCAACGCCTTTGGGGCGCCCCGGACCGGAAATTCAGTGGCGCCCTCCTCCGTTCTGCCTGGCGCTAATAAGGACAGCTTACCTGGAACGTTTCCCAGTCACTGTCGGGCTGGGGGGGGGCGTTCTTTAAAGGGGACTGGTGTGGAATAAAAGCGGCAGCCATTTTTGGACCACAACTTCTTAGAGAGTTGCTCAGCTGCACACAGAGAGCCATTTCAACATTGAGCCAGCGCTGGCAGAAGAACTTCAGTCTTCTGACCATTACCTTGCTGTTGGTGAGCATCTCAAATGGCATAACTTTCTGTGCGCACTTAATATGGGGGCTGCATTGGATGGGAACATCCTGCTTCTGAATCATCTTGACAGGGCACAGAAACGCAGGGATAGAGGGGCAGGCATGGCCAGATGGAGGAGGGCCAACAGACGTCGCCACATGAGACTTTACGCTGCCAGGGTTTTCCGACAGCAATTTTCATATATGAACATGTCGGAGGAGCAGTGTTTCCGAAGGCTGCGCTTTAGTAAGGAGGTGGTGACTGAGCTGTGCCACCTGTTTCAGCCAGATCTGCAGCCTCAGCTAAGGTGCAGGACATCTCTGTCGGTGGCTGTGAAGATCACTGTTGCGCTTAACTTCTATGCAAGCGGCTCCTTTCAGGCCGCAACTGGGGACATAGCCAACATCTCGCAGCTCGCGGTGCATTGCTGCATCCGTCAAGTGACTGATGCCCTCTTTAGAAGGAGGCGGCAGTACATCTCCTTCCCAATGACCCCGGACAAGCAGCGGGAGCGCGCAGAGGGCTTCGCAAGAATAGCGGACCTCCCCATGGTGCAGGGCGCCATTGACTGCACGCATGTGGCTTTGCGGGCGCCTGTAGAGAATGCAGAGGAGTTCCGCAAGCGCAAGAGGTTCCATTCATTGAATGTACAGCTGGTCTGTGACCACCGACAGCTGATCCTCGCTGTGAATGCCCAGTTTCCAGGCAGCAGCCACGATGCCTTCATCCTGCGCCAGACTTCTGTGGCAGACCTTTTCGAGGCCCCGGCTCACCCAGGAGGCTGGTTTCTCGGGGACAAGGGCTATCCTCTGTGCCCGTGGCTGATGACCCCGCTCCGTTCGCCCAGCACCCCTGCTGAAGAACGCTACAATGCGAGCCATCAAGCGACCAGGAACATTATTGAGCACACAATCGGTGTGCTGAAGCAACGGTTCCGCTGTCTGGACCATTCCGGAGGAGCCCTTCAGTACTCACCTGAGCGAGTCTCCCACTTCGTGGTTGTGTGTTGCATGTTGCATAACCTGGCAATCCTCAGGACCCAGCCAATGCCACCAGACATTGAAGCACCAGCAGAGGAGGAGGAGGAGGAGGAGGAGGACCAAGACGGGAGGGAGGCACAAACTGGAAGGGCCGTCCGTCAGAGGCTTATCACAAGTCGCTTCTAGGCCCCTCTCAGGGAATGCTTGCTGCCATTCCAAGAAGAGGAATGGAACCGTTCTGATACCTCAAAGCCGGCAAAGGGCAAAATGTATGTAAAGAGCAGACATGGCCATTGTAAATAAAGAAAGTTGTTTATTTTACAAAATGTGCTTCCTTCCCGCATGACAAAGCAATGGCAACAAAAAGCAAAACAAACAGACTGCCACATAAGTGACTCTCACACCCGGGAGACTGTCCAAAACATAACTAACATTCAGACCAGCATCCTCGGCCTTGAATTCTACAAATAACAGGTATCAGCAGCACCTTCTACTTTTTCCCCCTCGATGGTGATCTGCTTCGCTTGCGAGATTGGCCCCTTCCCTCCCTGCAGCTCCTCCGTAATGGGACCCCAGTGGCTGCAGCAAGGCTGGGGGAGACTGTCCGAAAGCGCAGATGCCCCTGAGGGACGGCATGGACGAGCTCTGGGCCTGGAGGGCCCGGCTGCTGACTGCTCCAACTCTGCATGGGTGGAAGCAGTCTGTCCTACAGGTGGTGGCAGCTGCAGTGGAGACGTGCCAGTGGTGGCATCAGGAATGCTGTCATCCTGAGAGTGGACAGCAGCTCCCTGGTCGGCCGACACACTGGCACTCTGACGGGGCAGCACCACAGCATGCGCAGCAACCGGCTGGTGCACAGATTGCTGTGGCGCGGCGAGGGCCCCGGGGAATCGTGCCCGATCCAGCGAGGGTGGCAGCAGTCAGTGCTCGCGTGGCCTCAATCTGCGTCTGCATGAGACCAGCGACTGACTGCGTGGCAGCACTCAGCACTTGCGTGGCAGGTGCCAGTGCTTCGGTGAAGTCCTGGACAATCCTTGCCAGTGCTGTCCCGAAGTCCTGCACACTCCTTGCCTGTGCTGCGCCGAAGTCTTGGACACTCCTTGCCAGTGTCTCAATGGATTCAGGCATCCTTGCCACTGCAGCCATGAGCTCAGTGTGCCTCAGCCCAGCCTGGGCGCTCATTTGTGCGAGGGCACGCACCTCTCCTGCGCTCTGTGCAACAGCACTCGCGGCCCGACTCACCCTCCGGGGAGATGGCCCCCGAGCTTCCCTACCCCCCTCGCGTTGCTGCAGGCCGCTGGGTCCTGGAGCTGCATCCTCCTCAGAGCATTCCCCCCCGCTCCCCTCCAGGGAAGTAGTCTCCCCAGTCTGCAGAGGGGCTGGCTTGCCTGAGGGTGGTAGGGATGGTCCGGCTTCCTCCTGCTCATCGCCTCCGGAGTCAGTGGCAGTGGCAGCTTGAGGGCCCGGCTCCCAAGCTGGTGATGCAGCATCTGAAAGCAGGGAGGTTGAAGAGTTGCTTTAGCGAAAGGACAGGGTGGCAGCAAGGGATGCATGAGTGCTGCAATGCTCTGACTTGGGTCCAGAGTAAAAAAGCATGCTGGTGGGGGGAACAAGTGGAAGGAGAGAGTTCAAAAAGGTGATGACCTTACCATCGCTGTGCACAATGGGGTCGGCAGCTCCAGAGGCGGCGGGACCACTCATCCGGCTTGCAATGATCTGGTGGACTCGCTCCTCAAGGTCTGTAAGGGTCTGCAGGTGAGGCCGGCCTCCTCCGGTACGAAGCTGCTCCCTACGGTTACTGGCCAGCTTGGCCTGCAGGAGAAAGGACGGGAAGTGATGAAACATGCTGCCCTGAGCTGACATCACATGCCTCCCATGGTAGAATAGCCCTTACATTATGCACTGAGCTGAATGTGCGTGTGTGTTTCCAGAAAGGACCATGGGTGCTGGATGGCAGCTGGCCATTGGGGCTTCGCGCACCCTCTGGCCATAAAGTGAGCTGCAGATGGAGGGATGGCGATGATTCTGAAAAAGGCACTCACCCTAACGACCCGAGTGAGGTTGTTGAACTTCTTCCTGCATTGCACAGGAGTCCTGGGCACCACGCTGCTGGAGGTGACTCTTTGGGAAACCTCCCTCCAAGCTCTGCGGTATTCGGCCTGATTAGGCCTCCTGCCATTCTCCGGGAACAGCACAGATCGCCGGCGCTCCACCGCGCCAACCAGAGCATCCAATGCCCCCTCGCTGAAGCGCTGCGCTCGCTCCCTGGCCCTCTCCATGTCCTTGAAGTTTTGGCCGCCACAGGTAGGTAACTGCCGATTTTGAGGCCTACAAGGCGCAGAGTGTGGTTGCAGATGAGAATCGATCCGCCCCTTTAAGAGCTGGCCGGCGCCAGCGTGTCTAGGTGAAATCGATTATTGACAGCACCTGCGCTGCGCCCGCCCGCGGAGAAATTGCGTTGCGCCGCCGGGTTAGCGCCTTAAGACTACCGTGCAGCGCCTGATTTAGCGCCGCGATCACCTTCAGGGGCGCTGCAACCCAATATCGCTCGAGGTGGCGATAATTTGCGCCTGGCGCTAAACTTTGCACACCGCCAATACTAGCGCCCCAAATGGGGCGATACCGAATTTTTCCCCCAAGATGTCTTACTGCAATTATATAGGGCCCTGGTGAGACCACACCTGGAGTATTGTGTACAGTTTTGGTCTCCTTACCTAAAGAAGGATATACTTGCCATAGAGGGAGTGCAACGAAGGTTCCTGGGATGCTGGGATTGTCCTATGAGGACAGATTGAGTAGACTAGGCCTATATTCTCTGGAGTTTAGAAGAATGAGAGGTGATCTCATTGAAACATACAAAATTCTTACAGGACTTGACAGGGTAGATGCCGGGAGGATGTTTCCCCTGGCTGGGGAGTCCAGAACCAGGGGTCACAGTCTCAGAATAAGGGGTCGGCCATTTAGGACTGAGATAAGGAGGAATTTCTTCACTCAGAGGGTGGTGAATCTTTGGAATTCTCTGCCCCAGAGGGCTGTGGAGGCTCAGTCGTTGAGTATATTCAAGGCTGAGATCGATAGATTTTTGGATATTATGGGATATGGGGATAGTGCGGGATAGTGGAGATGAGGTCGAAGATCAGCCATGAACTTATTGAATGGTGGAGCAGGCTCGAAGGGCCGAATGGCCAACTCCTGTTCCTATTTCTTATGTTCTTAAACCTCTCCGTCTCTCTACCTCTCTTTCCTCCTATAAGATGCTCCTTAAAACCTATCTCTTTTGTCCTAATATCTCCTTATGTGGCTCGGTGTCAAATTTTGTTTGATAATCGCTCCTGTGAAGCGCCTTGGGACGTTTTACTATGTTAAAGGCGCTATATAAATACAAGTTGTTGTTGTTGAGAGTGGAAAATAACAAACAAAAACTTGTTTTCTCCATCACAGTGGGGTGAAGCACTTAAAACTGATAGTCACATCAACTGCTCATCGGGCTTTGTGTTAATTCAGAATCAAGTATTGTATGTATTGCTGTGCCTATTTTTTTAAACTGTGCTAACAAAATCAATTCAGTGGGTTTCTCAAGTTAGTTGAATTTCTGAAGAAGTCAGTTGTTGCCCATGGTGAAGAGTTTGCTGGATGAGCATTGTCACCATTCCAAGTTAATTAGGTCATGTAAATTTCCCAGTAGAAAGAAAGACCCCCACGGCCTTCACCGTGTCTGAAGTTTGATGAAAATTCATGAAGATTCCTTTGGGTAAAAAAAAACTCCTGACGCTACGTGCAAGCATTGCTAATGTGAGAATTCCATGTCATGCATCTGAAGCTCTGCTCTGACTTCTTCTCGTACATCTACTCCTCATTGCATTTTCCTTAGGTTCCCTGTGCACATGCTCAAAATAATACCTAGAGATACTATAGATAAATGGGCAACATCTGCTTGAAATGAAAGTCATTGGGTACGCCTTTAACATAGAATTTGACTCCCCATAGCCGTTCCACCATCTACAAGGCACAAGTCAGGAGTGTGATGGAATACTCTCCACTTGCCTGGACGAGTGCAGCTCCAACAACACTCAAGAAGCTCGACACCATCCAGGACAAAGCAGCCCGCTTGATTGGCACCCCATCCACCACCTTAAACATTCACTCCCTCCACCACCGGCGCACCGTGGCTGCAGTGTGTACCATCTACAAGATGCACTGCAGCAACTCACCAAGGCTTCTTCGGCAGCACCTCCCAAACCCGCGACCTCTACCACCTAGAAGTACAAGGGGCAGCAGGCGCATGGGACCACCGCCACCTCCAAGTTCCCCTCCGAGTCACACACCATCCTGACTTGGAAGTATATCGGACGTTCCTTCATCGTCGCTGGGTCAAAGTCCTGGAACTCCCTAACAGCACTGTGGGAGCACCTTCACCACACGGACTGCAGCGGTTCAAGAAGGCGGCTCACCACCACCTTCTCAAGGGCAATTAGGGATGGGCAATAAATGCTGGCCTTGCCAGTGACGCCCACAGCCCAGGTACAAATAAATAAAGAACCTGGATTTTTCAGATTCCTAATGATAAAATAACATCACTGGTTATGCAAAGGCAGAATTTGGAACAATCTCGCTACACAAAATGTGCTGCCTTCGCCCTTGGCTACTGTTACAGGTACTTGTACCACAGCGTTCATCCCGAGAACTACAACACCCATAATAAGTGTGATTACCTTTCTGTTCCTTGCTTAAAGATTTTAAATGTACGCTGGATACATTGTGATCATGGAAGAAAAAAAAGACTTGCATTTATATAGCGCCTTTCACAGCCACCAGATGTACCAAAGCGCTTTACAGCCAATGAAGTACTTTTTGAAGTGCAATCACTGTTGTAATGTAGGAAATGCGGCAGCCAATTCGTGCACAGCAAGCTCCCACAAACAGCAATGTGATAATGACCAGATAATCTGTTTTAGTGATGTTGATTGAGGGATAAATATTGGCCAGGACACCGGGGAGAACTCCCCTGCTCTTCTTCAAAATAGTGTCATGGGATATTTTTACGTCCACCTGAGAGAGCAGACGGTGCCTCAGTTTAACGTCTCATCCGAAAGACGGCACCTCCGACAGTGCAGCGCTCCCTCAGTACTGCACTGGAGTGTCAGCCTAGATTTTTGTGCTCAAGTCTCTGGAGTTTTTTTAAAATTCGTTTATGGGATGTGGGCGTCGCTGGCTAGGCCAGCATTTATTGCCCATCCCTAATCGCCCTTGAGAAGGTGGTGGTGAGCCGCCTTCTTGAACCGCTGCAGTCCGTGTGGTGAAGGTGCTCCCACAGTGCTGTTAGGGAGGGAGTTCCAGGATTTTGACCCAGCGACGATGAAGGAACGGCCGATATATTTCCAAGTTAGGATGGTGTGTGACTCGGAAGGGAATTTGGAGGTGATGGTGTTCCCATGCGCCTGCTGCCCTTGTCCTTCTAGGTGCATTTACATTTGTTGCTGTGTCTCACGCCGGATTCCGTCAGGTGCTTCATCTGCCGCCAAAACCAGCGGTGGGAATCCGCGGAATGGCGGGAACAGAGGGAGAAATGGAGCCGCTGCATTTTAAACTGCTCCTCCGCTCCTTTCTTGGCACTCGGTGGGGGAAGAGTTAGAATCGCCCTGCCGCAGTCTGGATGGTTGTACATCCTCACAGCTAGGATCACCGTGCATTTTCATTGGCCAGAGTTTTCCGGGGTGGTAGCGGGCGCGATCGGTGGCGGGTCGGGGGCGGGGAAAGTTGTTATTTTTGACAGCAGGTCGGGAAACCCCGCCGTCATCCCGCCCCCCCCCCCCACGCGTATGGAAGGAGACATCGGGGAATACGGATGCGGCCCTCTGCCTCCGTGCAGTCATCATCAGTGTTTGCAGCACTCCAATGCTGCAGTGCACTGACAGCACTCCTGTTAGATTAAACTTCCAAGTCTAATGTGGTCAGGGTCCCTTGAAAGATCCCGGCCGAAAACGCGTCGTGAATGATGTCACCAGACCCGCTCCATGTCATTGGGCTGGGTAACGTGCTGTCCATTTTCAACAGTGGGATGGAGCCAGAGGCTTCAAGGCGATTTAGACAAGTTGAGTGAGTGGGCAAATACATGGCAGATGCAGTATAACATGGATAAATGTGAAGTTATCCACTTCGGTAGGAAAAACAGAAAGGTAGAGTATTATTTAAATGGTGCTGGATTGGGAAATGCTGATGTACAAAGGGACCTGGGTGTCCTTGTACACCAGTCACTGAAAGCAAACATGCAGATGCAGCAAGCAGTTAGGAAGGCAAATGGTATGTTGGCCTTCATTGCAAGAGGATTTGCGTACAGGAGCAATGATGTCTTACTACAGTTATACAGGGCCTTGGTGAGACCACACCTGGGAGTACTGTGTGCAGTTTTGGTCTCCTTACCTAAGAAAGGATATACTTGCCATAGAGGGAGTGCAGCGAAGGTTCACCAGACTGATTCCTGGGATGGCAGGACTGTCCTATGAAGAGAGATTGGGTCAACTAGGCCAGTATTCACCAGAGTTTAGAAGAATGAGAGGGGATCTCATTGAAACGTATAAAATTCTGACCGGGCTAGACAGACTGGATGCAGGGAGGATGTTTCCCCTGGCTGGGGGGTCTAGAACGAGGGGTCACAGTCTCAGGATACGGGGTAGGACATTTAGGACTGAGATGAGGAGAAATTTCTTCACTCAGCGGGTGGTGAACCTGTGGAATTCTCTACCACAGAAGGTTGTGGAGGCCAAGTCACTGAATATAATTACGAAGGAGCTAGAGAGATTTCTAGACACAAAAGTTATCAAGGGGTATGGGGAGAGAGCGGGAAAATGGTATTGAGATAGAGGATCAACCATGATCATATTGAATGGCAGAGCATGCTCGAAGGGCCGAATGGCCTACTCCTGCTCCTATTATTCTATGTTTCTATGTTTTCTATCATGGAAAAGAGGACTATATGGTATTTACGATTACTTTTGTGGGTTGATCCCAATGTCAAGTAAATAGCAGCACTAACTAGTGAGGAATACGTAAACATTGTGAGACACTGCTAATTATAATGTCGTATCATCTGGACTGGCCCATTTCCCTTTACACTCTCCTATTTCTTTTTCCTGATCTCCCGGAATTGCTCAATTTTTATTTTATTCGCTCCTGGGATGTGGCCCATCCCTAATCGCCCTCGAGAAGTGCTGTTAGGGAGGGAGTTCCAGGATTTTGACCCAGCGACGATGAAGGATCGGCGATATATTTCTAAGTCAGGATGGTGTGTGACTTGGAGGGGAACTTGGAGGTGGTGGTGTTCCCGTGCGCCTGCTGCCCTTGTCCTTCTAGGTGGAAGAGGTCACTGGTTTGGGAGGTGCTGCCAAAGAAGCCTTGGCGAGTTGCTGCAGTGCATCTTGTAGATGGTACACACTGCAGCCACGGTGCGCCGGTGGTGGAGGGAGTGAATGTTTAAGGTGGTGGATGGGGGTGCCAATCAAGCAGGCTGCTTTGTCCTAGATGGTGTCGAGCTTCTTGAGTGTTGTTGGAGCTGCACTCATCCAGGCAAGTGGAGAATTTTGCCACGCTCACTTTGACATCTTTCACCAGAAGATGCATGACAGTGGTCTGGGCCTGGTCCACTCTAACTCACTCTAGTAAGATTCTGAGGGGGATTGACAGTGTAGATGCTGAGAGGTTGTTTCCCCTGGCTGGAGAGTCTAGAACGAGGGGTCACAGTCTCAGGATAAGGGGTCGGCCATTTAGGACTGAGATGAGGAGGAATTTCTTCACTCAGAGGGTGGTGAATCTTTGGAATTCTCTACCCCAAAGGGCTGTGGATGCTGAGTCGTTGAGTATATTCAAGACTGAGATCGATAGATTGTTGGACTCTAGGGGAATCAATGGATATGGGGATTGGGCAGGAAAGTGGAGTTGAGGTTGAAGATCAGCCATGATCTTATTGAATGGCGAAGCAGGCTCGAGGGGCCCTATGGCTGACTCCTGCTCCTAATTCTTATGTTCTTATTACATAGACCAACACTGAGCGGATGAGCCAGCCTGTATTGAGCTCTTGATCACAACATTCAGAGCCATTTGAATTTGGCCATCCTTCTGTTTGTGGGTTCTGTAGGTTCTTGGTCAGGCCGTTAGACGGAGCATCTGTTGATGACAGAATACACTGCCTCTGTGGGGTGGGGGAAGGAGCGGAAAAATCTGAAATGATTCATGCAATAAACTGCTAAACATATTTACCATCTTCCAGTACAGCGTATGGAAAATTCCCACAAGTATCAGAGACAGACAAAATGAATTGGGTATCAAAGTTAATGATACTCATAATCTACTTAATGGTAATGGTACCATTAGCGCACCATGTTAAGTAAATGTTGTGAAAATGTCTCCTTTCATTCAGAATACATTGATTAAAACATGCTCATTTTATGTTCTTTTATTTGTTCGTGGGATGTGGGCGTCGCTGGCAAGGCCAGCATTTATTGCCCATCCCTAATTGCCCTCGAGAAGGTGGTGATGAACCGCCTTCTTGAACCGCTGCAGTCCGTGTGGTGAAGGTGCTCCCACAGTGCCGTTAGGGAGGGAGTTCCAGGATTTTGACCCAGCGACGATGAAGGAACGGCGATATATTTCCATGTCAGGATGGTGTGTGACTTGGAGGGGAACTTGGAAGTGGTGGTGTTCCCGTGCGCCTGCTGCCTTTGTCCTTCTAGGTGGAAGAGGTCGCGGGTTTGGGAGGTGCTGCCGAAGATGCCTTGGCGAGTTGCTGCAGTGCATCTTGTAGATGGTACACACTGCAGCCACGGTGCGCCGGTGGTGGAGGGAGTGAATGTTTAAGGTGGTGGATGGGGTGCCAATCAAGCGGGCTGCTTTGTCCTGTACAATAAATTGTAAACTTTATTCCCAGTATCTTCCAAAATGATCATTGTTCCAGCAAATTGTTTTAATATTAGGGATATTACCTCTGGAGAGTTTGGTTAAACAGAGACGTGTGTATGCTGAGCTGCGCGAGTGCCTGGTTTCACTTACTGGTGGAGTGCTATTACAGGTTGAGCGTCCAAATCCAGAGTTCCGGAATCTGGACTCCGGGATGATTGGTGGCAGGGTCGTCTGGAATCCGTAAAATGTACCGGAATCCGGAACTCCGGATTTTGGGTGCTTCCACCTATACTTCAAAAAGCCGTTAACTTTTGTTGTCTTTTTTGGAAAAACCCTATGAAAAATGCGAGTGATGCAATAAAACTTTAGTGTTGTGTTTTATCCTCCTTAATCTGCTCAGCTCCACTAAGTGTTTCCGCCAGGCTGCGGCCACGGCGCCACGCCGCCCTGGTGGCCTAGTGTGGGCCGTCGGATGCTCTGCAGAGCTCGCAGCGTCCCTCCCCTTTAACAGAACGGGAGGGGGCGGAGAAACGCGTCAGCGCTACGCGGGAGCGGCCCAGGCATTTCCGGACTTCGGAACGTGTTTCTGATGTCCGAAGTGCGGAAACGCCCGAGCCCAGGTTGCGATATTTTCCAGGCTTCGGACATCAGAAACACGCTCCGAAGTCCGGGAAAAACACGAAAACCGGCTCGGCTCCTCGGTCCCGAGGTTGCCGGATTCAGGACGCTCGACCTGTAGTAGATCCAGTGAATTATATGTATGTACAAAAAACCAATAGAAGCACACTTTGCTGGTGAAACACTTTGATAAGTTACTCAATGACTGGTTGAATTTTAAATGACACAGAGTGATGTTCCCTTTGCAACTATCTGAAAGATCACAATATTTTCTGAGGTTCCAGCATATTCTACACCCTTGTGTGGAATTCTACCTCACCTTATCAGCCAATGGTAGGGGCAGGAAAGAAAGGGTAGATACATTAAAAATATGTATATATAACTTTATAATGATATTTTCTCTGCCTCGTACGAAGAGTACTTGTTGAAGGTGAAGACCCAATGATGGGTGGGGAGACACACTTAATCGCGGGGTTTGAGGAGCATTAACTGAGGAAGCTTAGCGAGCTCACGTTATAAGGCAGGATATCCTTTGATTCACCGTAAGCAACGTCATGGGAGATGTAAGAGATGCTTGGTGGTTGCACAGAATTACGTCAATATAGGAGTTCTTCATCATTTGGACTACAAGCGTTAATCCAATCCTATTTATTCAAAAATCCAGGCCAACACTTCCAGTGCAGTGCTGAGGGAGTGCTGCCCTGTCAGAGGTGCCGTCTTTCAGATGAGACATTAAACCGAGGCCCCGTCTGCCCTCTCAGGTGGACGTTAAAGATCCCACGGCACTATTTCGAAGAAGAGCAGGGGCGTTCTCCTCAGTGTCGTAGCTTCACTTTCACAGTAAATAGAAACTGCTTATATATTGTGCAGTTAACGCGTTCATTTATTTATTTTTTGATGTGTGCCCGAAGCTGACTGCATCTCATTGGATGCTGCTGATGAGGTCTGCATATTTTAATCGAAAATTATATCACAGTGAAAGTGAACCTCGTATTTCTTCTCAGCGCTGTTAGGCGTCAATGAAGCTCCTTTTTTTGATAAGCTCATTCATTATCAATAACCGGGGATTGATATAAAAAAATCCATCATACACAAAGGTTGTTAATTGCATTAAAGTGGTGTCTAGCAATTGGTTGTTAATTGTATTCAGGTGATGGGACTCTCTTGCGCATATATATATATACTAGAGTGCCCGGCGGTGCCGAGGGATTTTTGAGGGCATGTTGTTATGAAAAAAGTAGAAATTATATATATAAATGAGTTTGTCTGTCTGTCTGTGTGGGAAGGAGAGAGAAAGAGAGGGGGGGTGAAGAGAGAGAGAGAGAGAGAGGGAAGGAGAGAGAGAGAGAGGGAAGGAGAGAGAGCAAGAGGGAAGGAGAGAGAGAGGGAAGGAGAGAGAGAGGGAAGGAGACAGAGAGAGAGAGGGAAGGAGAGAGACAGAGAGGGAAGGAGAGAGACAGAGAGAGGGAAGGAGAGAGAGAGAGAGGGAAGGAGAGAGAGGGGGAAGGAGAGAGAGAGAGAGGAGGAGGAGAGAGAGAGGGGGGAAGGAGAGAGAGAGAGAGGGGGAGGAAGGAGAGAGAGAGAGAGGGAAGGAGGGAGAGAGAGAGGGAAGGAGAGAGAGAGAGGGAAGGAGAGAGAGACAGAGAGAGAGAGAGAGGGAAGGAGAGAGAGAGAGAGGGAAGGAGAGAGAGACAGAGAGAGAGGGAAGGAGAGAGAGAGAGAGAGGGAAGGAGAGAGAGAGGGAAGGAGAGAGAGAGAGAGAGAGAGAGAGAAGGAGAGAGTGAGGGAAGGAGATAGAGAAGAGAGGAAGACACCCCGGGGAAGGGGCTGGACTCAGAGCCCGGCGGGTGAAGAAGGGGTGGCCGCCATTTGTGAGGTCGGCGGGAAGTTTGAATTGCGGCGGCCGAAGGAAGGAAGGAAGAAGGCGGAGGCGCTCCCTCCCTTTCCCACCCCTTCACTCTTTACCTCCCTCACACCCTCTCTCTCCCTCCCCCTCTCTCTCCCTGCCGCTCTCTCTCTCCCTCTCCTCCTCTCCCCCCTCTCTTCACCCCCTCTCTCTCTCTCCCTGCCCCTCTCTCTCCCTGCCCCTCTCTCTCTCCCTCCCTCCCCGCTCTCTCTCTCCCCCTCCCTCCCCGCTCTCTCTCCCTCCCTCCCCTCTCCCTCTCCCCCTCTCCTCTCCCTCCGACTCACCTCGGTACCAGAACGGAGTATATCCGACACCAGGAGGCCGGGTGCCCATCGCTCAGAAGCGAGCCCGGGGTTCCTCATGTTTAACCAGGTGGGCCTTTGGACCCGGTTGGCCGGGCGGCAGTGGAAGGCCTTTCGCTCCGGACTCCCGTGTCCGATTTAGGTCGGAGACGGCTCGTTGGAAAGCCCCGGTTTTCCCGGTCCCGCACTAATGGCAAGAGTGAGACGGGGAAGGGGAGAGAGGGAAGAGGAGAGAGGGAAGAGGAGAGAGAGAGAAGGAGAATTAAAATCCCGACTTTTGTCTGTTTTCCCGCGCGCAGCCGGCTAGAGAAAAGAAAAACAAAAGAGATGAAGAGCCTAATTTAAAGCAGCCTCTCCCCCGCTAAAAGGTGAGAGCCGGAGGGAGATTTTGCGGGCGAAGAGGGGCGGCCGCCATTTTGTGAGGCACTAACGGCAGTTTGAAAGATTAGGCCCCGCCCCACACACACCATGAAACGCCCCCCATGATGCAGCACGCTCCCCCCGTAGGATTGGTCAACCTTCACGTCACTCAATGCTAATGAGCGGATTCCCCCGTTGGATTGGCCAACCGCTAATGAGCGGATTTTTGAACGTTTTTTGTACACTGCCCGAACAATTTTTGTCTGACCAAAAAGTAAATACACCTATGAGACTCCCCTAATCATAAGCTTTCTTTTGATATAACATATGTGTAGGTACGCTCTATAACTTTTGAGTGATGCCCCGGACAGACAGACAGACAGACGGACAGACAGACAGACAGACACCACGATCCTTTTATTTATATACTAGCTGGAGTGCCCGGTGGTGCCGAGGCTTTTTCGAGGGCATGTTGTTGTTGGAAGAGAGAGAGAGAGCGACTGGGGGGGGGGGGGGGGAAGAGAGAGAGCGACTGGGGGGGGAAGAGAGAGAGCGACACCCGAGGACAGACAGAAGGACAGACAGACAGATAGACAGAAGTATCCGTTTATATAGATAGATAGATATATATATATATGGCAGTGGGCTGGGGGAGGGTTGTGAGCTGATATCAGGAGTGTACAGTATGTAATATGTGTGTCTCTGTAAATAAAAGTTGTAAGTAACTAAAGATTTGGCTGTAGTGTTCTATCCTTCATCACCTGGCGAGCCGACTTTTACAAAGGTCATCGGCTCGTTTTTGCACGAACCTTGACCCATCCAGGACATGACTGTGTCTCTGGCACTCAGTTCATTTGCTGGTTATTTAGCACAAAAGGTCTTCGGATCAAAATCCCTGCAGGATTAAGAACGCAGCGAGTATAAAAAAAAAAGTTAACATCTCCATTTTAGAATCTAATGGACATTTAAATAGAAAATGGAACGAGTTTTTTTTTAATAACTTCTTTTCATTTGTAAGTTGATCGAGGCCTTCAGATTTAACTGGCGCAGACGTGGCTTCTGCTGCCGGGAGGGTTGGCAAGATTGTCGCCGACGCTTCCCTGTTAGTCGGGCACCAGGGTTGTCCTGGGTACCCCACCGCCACCACCCTCTGTCGGAATAACTCCCCTCTGATTTACCTCCCCCCCCACCCCCCCCCCAGAGAGAGGCCGCACCCTGGGTTTTGGCAACAGCATCTTATTCTGAAATAACAACAGAAAACGCTGGAAAAACTCAGCAGGCCAGGACAGCATCCGTGGAGAGGGAAACGGAGTTAACGTTTCAGGTCTGGGACCCTTCGTCAGAACTGGAAAAAAAGCAGGAAAAGGGATAGATTTTAAAGCAAGTGGGGGCTGGGAAAAGGGGGAGGGGATGAAAGAACAAAAGGGAAGGCCTGTGATAGGATAGAAGGCAGGAATTAAGAGACATTGAGAGACATTAAGAGATATTCAAGGAACAAAGGATGGCTCTAGATGAAGAGTGAATGGTTGGAGCAGAGTGAGGATAGAAGCTCCTGCCAGCCCACTCTGCGGCACCGCGTGTTTGCGATCCAAAAACAGGGAGAGAGTGGAGACAGAGTATTAGCGGAAGAGTAGAGTTTATTACTCTGAAAAGCCCTGTGGCGGACGGAAGCGCTGGAGATACTATTGCCTTTGGAAAGGAGATGTCAGTGTCTCGGGATCGCTTGATGCAATGTGTCTGAGGCGAGGGCGCCCCGCTTCGCACAGACGCTGATTGGAAGCGAGCTGGAACGTGTCACTGGGGAGCACCAGAATTAATTGATTCCAGGCAGGCGCCAGAATGATTGCTTCTTCTTTTCTCTTCCAGCCTAAACTCTTGGCAAAGGAGCTGCTTGACCTGGTGGCATCGCACTTCAACCTGAAGGAAAAGGAATACTTTGGGATAGCCTTTACAGATGAAACGTGAGTACTGTATTCTATCTACACTGAGTCTCCAAGATTTGTATTTTCTTGTGTTGTCTCTGGTGAGCAAATAACAGGCGATCAGAGGGCTGAGATGTCAATAATGAGGAGACAGTAAAGTGCGATCGTCCCGGGGAGCGTCGGGCTGTCCCAAAATCAGTCAATTTGTTGCGTGATAAGACGGCACCTAAGATGTGATTACCATCACTGTAATGTGTGTGTGATCACTGAAAAACCATGGATGTAAATTACTCACCTTCTACTCTTTCGCTTCCTGGCTTCAAAGGGAAACTTTTATACCTTTGGCCTTGAAATTACACTGTCCGAATGTTGGTGTACAAACGCTGAACACATGTGCGTGAAATTCCTTTCTCTGCTGTTTAGGCTGAGACATTAGCCCCTTTCAAATATGCCAGTGGACAAAGGAATCTCATAGAAATCTGTTATATTCTTTTGCTAATATTCAGAGCGCGTAATTTCAAGACCGTAGAACATTATTGTTGCTTGTTGTTACTTGCTAATATCTGAACCTAATATTGGTAGCTCTTGCGGTATTTTTGACATTATGCAGAGAATATTTTGCATATTGAGAAGTGTGTAAGATACAAATTGAACCGAGTGATTTAGTTGATGTATCAATTTACTGCTTGCAGGGTTAGTGTCTTGCAGGGACCTATTCCCCGCTTGCTCTTTGCACACCTGTATATTATTAAAACTCTTGCATAGGGCGTGCACTTGCACAAGTCTGGCCTCCTGTTGTCACAAATTCTAGAACTAGAGGGTCACGGTCTCAGGATAAGGGGTCGGCCATTTGTGACTGAGAGGAGGAGGAATTTCTTCACTCAGAGGGTGGTGAATCTTTGGAATTCTCTACCTCAGAGGGCTGTGGGTGCTCAGTCGTTGAGTATATTCAAGGCTGAGACCGATAGATTTTTGGACTCGAGGGGAATCAAGGGATATGGGGATCAGGCGGGAAAGTGGAGTTGAGGTCGAAGATCAGCCATGATCTTATTGAACGGCGGAGCGGGCTCGAGGGGCCGACTCCTGCTCCTATTTCTTATGTTCTTAAATTTTAGTCCCACATTTGTATGGACATTTACCAATGTAGATTGCGATGCCCAACATTTCCCATTCAATTTTGCTGTGCTCCGGTCATTAGGTGGTTTTGGGAAGGGAGATTCTAAAGTCTTACTCCCAACTCGGTTACCACCTTGTATATTAAAAACACTAAAATAAAAGATGGTTGCTCCATTTACAAACGTCCCTTACCTTGAGGAACATGTTTTTTTTTAAATTCATGGAAACCCATTTTACAAACCCTGATTCCATGTACAAGTTCTGCGGATGTTACAGTGCCGCGGACGAGCTTGCCGTCTCTGAATGTGTTCAATGCCATTTAGTTGCAAAGTCGCTGATGAAAATGGTTGTTTGATGTAGGTGACACGGAGTTGTTGGAGCCCGTCCGCTTTCCACTCGGGTCAATTGTACCTGCTTAATTTCAATTAAATCTGCTTCACTGGATTGTGTACCCTGAACCAACGCCATAGTAAAAACGCTGCAAGATGACACTCAGGACAAATGAAACTAATCATTCAAGTGCGCCTAATGATTCAGCGTAATGCACAGACACAGCATTGATGCAAGCGCTACTGTGCTTATCTATCTACGGGTGGCAAACAATCACTTGTATTAATTGAAGCAGACACTTAACAACTGGTCCAGTACAAACAATCGTAATGAAGTGGTGGAGACAATAATTAATCAGGTCAACAAAAATGTTCCCTTTTTCAGTTGTATGAAGTATTTCCACAGGTGTCATATGAAGTAGCAGTGCAGCCCTTTAGTAGAATGTCAACAGCTCACCGATTATTTCAGGAGCTGTAGTATTGGGGGGCCATTGAATCGCCACAGAGATTCCGTGCACGAAGCACTTCTCGATGTCAGCTGGTCCATTGGGTGGATGAGTGGTTAGGCAGCAGCTGGGCAGTTTCTAACAGAGAGCAGGTTCATCCCCTGGCAGAAGGCTACAGGGGAGCTGGGAGTGGAACGCTTGCCTGACCTCCTGGAGATGATGCACAGCAAAGGAGAGCCAAGATGATGGGAGGGAGGGATAATTTACCTCATTAACAATGTTCCCTGTAATTTTTTTTTGGGTGCGCGGCCCCTTTAAGCGGCTGCGCGGCCCGTTGAAATGTCCGCGCGTGCGCGGTTGTTCCCATTGAGAGGCCGGCGAGCGGCCTGCTCAGGAGCTCACGGCTGCGCAGCTTAACGGGCACATTGCTCGTTGCCCCCTGTTTTTCCTCTTCACTCGTCCTGAATCTTCGCTGTGGCGCAGTGCATTGACTGTAGCTGTAGTGAGCGGCCCTCGCACTCCGACCAAAATACAGATTGGGCGGGCGGAGGGGTGGGGGGAGCGGAAACGATTGAATTGCAAGCCACGGATCGCTCTTGTCAAACAGATTGTTCAGTTCTAATTATCGAAGATGAATATTGATTTCACGCTCTCCATTGAAAGATAGTTATGAAAATGAGCAAAGGTTATCTCTAGGGCATCAGGACTCTGCTGTGTCAATATCACTTACTTATCCTTGAAAGCCAGGGGGTTTCTGCTATCAGAGATGCCTAATTGTCTCTTACAATGACCAGCAGGCTTTAATTTTTTTCCCTTTATCTTGCTAAAGAGGATTTTCGGCCGCTATCTGTCCTCATCCATTTCCCCTGTGCTTTGGCCAGTGTCGCCTGGGATTTCTTGGATTACGCCGAGGAGGTTGACCACACTTTTATTTTTCTCAATAGTGGGAAAGTCTCAGCCAGTTTGAAGCCCTGAAAGGGCCCGAGGCACCTGCTCCGGGAAACCTCGGCCCCAGAGGCACGGCTGTCAAGTGCTGTCTGTGTACTGAGGCAAGGCGTCATTTGTTTCTGTGTCTGAATGGACACGAACACACCAAGTTTCTCTCTGTGATATGCTGTGGTATTAACAGTCTTCTTAGAATCATAGAAAGTTACAGCACGGAAGGAGGCCATTTCGGCCCATCGTGTCTTCTTCTTAAATAACAACAGAAAATGCTGGAAAAACTCAGCAAGTCAGGCAACATCCGTGGAGAGAAATTTGAGTTGACGTTTCGGGTTTGACCCTTCTTCAAGGGTCAAACCCGAAACGTCAACTCAAATTTCTCTCCACGGATGTTGCCTGACTTGCTGAGTTTTTCCAGCATTTTCTGTTGTTATTTCGGATTTCCAACATCTGCAGTATTTTGCTATCGTACTAGTGTCTTCTTCTTAGGCAGTCCCTTGGAACCGAGGATGACTTGCTTCCACATTAAAAATGAGTTCTCAGGTGACTGATGAGTCCAATGCGGGACCTACAGTCTCTGTCACAGGTGGGGCAGACAGTGGTTGAAGGGGCGGGTGGGTGGGGTGCTTGGGTTGACGTGCGCTCCTTGCGCTGTTTGCGCTTGGCTTCCGCTTGCTCCCGGCGAAGAGACTCAAGGTGTTCGGCGCCTTCCCGGATGCTTCTCCTCCACTTTGTGCGGTCTTGGGCCGGGGATTCCCAGGTGTCGGTGGGGATGTTGCACTTTTTCAAGGAAGCTTTGAGGGTGCCCTTGAAGCGTTTCCTCTGCCCACCTAGAGCTCTCTGGCCGTGCCGGAGCTCCGAGTAGAGCGCTTGTTTTGGGAGTCTCGTATCGGGCATGCAGACGATGTGACCCGTCCATCAGAGCTGATCGAGCGTGGTCAAAGCTTCGATGCTGGTGATGTTGGCCTGAGCGAGGACACTGACTTATTAACAGTGATCGTATTATGTTACATGAGGTGCAATAGATAGATGCCCATTTCTGGTAAACCTGACTTAAAAAAAAAAATTGTTCATGGGTGTCGCTGGCAAGGCCAGCATTTATTGCCCGTCCCCTAGCTGTCCTTGAGAAGGTGGTGGTGAGCTTCCTTCCTGAACTGCTGCAGTCCGTGTGGTGAAGGTGCTCCCACAGTGCTGTTCGGGAACTAGGGAGGGACTGGGCAAAGCAATAATAATAGAGACAATTTCTGCCTCGATTGAAAGTGCACCCTAAAAAAATGCCTTATAAATAGCATTTAGCCCATTGGAAACACCTAAGTTAGGCCCACATACATTTTGAAGCACTTACTTTTTGCCTCCAAATGTCTCTCTTCTTCTGGACGCATTAACTCCTTGCTGGGGTACACCTTCCTAGGAGTACGTGTCAGGTGTGGCTCAGTGGGCAGCACTCTCTCGCCTCTGAGTCAGAAGGTTGTGGGTTCAAGTCCCACTCCAGAGACTTGAGCACAAAAGTCCAAGCTGACACTCCAGTGCAGTGCTGAGGGAGTGCTGCACTGTCGGAGGTGCCGTCTTTCGGATGAGACATTAAACCGAGGCCCCGTCTGCTCTCTCAGGTGGACGTAAAAGATCCCACGGCCACTATTTCAAAGAAGAGCAGGGGGGAGTTATCCCGGTGTCTTGGGCCAATATTTATCCCTCAATCAACATCACTAAAACAGATTATCTGTTCATTATCACATTGCTGTTTGTGGGAGCTTGCTGTGCGCAAATTGGCTGCCGCGTTTCCTACATTACAACAGTGACTACACTTCAAAAGTACTTCATTGGCTGTCAAGCGATTTGGGACGTCCTGAGGTTGTGAAAGGCGCTTTAGAAAGTAAGTCTTTCTTCTTTCTTTACAAAGCAGCCTCATACCTCACCAAAGTGGCCATTCTTCGTATCCAAACCTAAACAGCCACGCGCCTATAGGCTATTCAGCCGGGGGAGGGGCGTGTCCCAACCACGCCTGGTCCTGTGCTCACCAGTTGACTGCCCATGTGCATTTTCCAGTGGTAATGTTTGGATAATGATCAGGGAGGGGAATGCTGGCCGATTCTCTTCCTTTCCCTCTGAGATCCAGCCAGCTGCTGCCACGGCTGAGATCAGACAACTCAACAAAACCGCTTCTTTTCATCTTTCATAATATGCACCATGTGGAGCTGGGTGAATGCTATCCTATAAATAACTTGTTTTTGCAACTATTGCTGTTTATTTGTGCCTCGTTACAGCACAGTAATAACAAGTTAATGTAAAAATAAATCTTAGCTGTAAATAAACCTCTGCTGGAGTGGTCAGTTGCAGATATTAAGTCCGGCTTTGCACCAATAATGCTGCACTGGACAGTATATTACATCATTGAGAGCTGGAGTATTGTGTCCAATTCTGGGCACCGCACTTTAGGAAGGATGTGAAGGCCTTGGACAGGATACAGAAGAGATTTACTAGAATGGTTCCAGGGATGAGGGATTACAGTTACGTGGATAGACTGGAGAAGCTGAGGTTGTTCTCCTTGGAGCAGAGAAGGCTAAGAGGTAATTTGATCGAGGTGTTTAAAATCATGAAGGGTTTAGATAGAGTAAATAAAGAGAAACTGTTTCCAATGGCTGAAGGGTCGATAACCAGAGGACACAAAAAGTTAGTATGCAGGTGCAGCAGGTGATCAGGAAGGCCAATGGAATCTTGGCTTTTATTGCAAGGGGGATGGAGTATAAAAACAGGGAAGTCTTGCTGCAGTTATACAGGGTATTGGTGAGGCCACACCTGGAACACTGCGTGCAGTTTTGGTTTCCATATTTAAGAAAAGATATACTTGCTCTCGAGGCGGCTCAGAGAAGGTTCACTCGGTTGATTCCGGAGATGAGGGGGTTGATGTATGAGGAAAGGTTGAGTAGGTTGGGACTCTACTCATTGGAGTTCAGAAGAATGAGAGGCGATCTTATCGAAACATATAAGATTGTGAGGGGGATTGATCGGGTGGATGCGGGGAGGATTTTTGCACTGATGGGTGAGACTAGAACTAGGGGGCATAATCTAAGAATAAGGGGCTGCGCTTTCAAAACTGAGATGAGGAGAAACTTCTTCACTCAGAGGGTAGTAAATCTATGGAATTTGCTACCCCAGAGAGCTGTGGAAGCTGCAACATTAAATAAATTTAAAATGGAGATAGACAGTTTCCGAGCAGATAAGGGAATTAGGGGTTACGGGGAGCGGGCAGGGAAGTGGACGTGAGTCTAGATTCGGATCAGCCATGATCCTATTGAATGGCAGAGCAGGCCCGAGGGGCCGTATGGCCTACTCCTGCTACTATTTCTTATGTTCTTATGTTCTTATTTAAGGTGATTGGCAAAAGAACCAGAGGCGACAGGAGGAAAAACTTTTTTACGCAGCGAGTGGTTAGGATTTGGAATGCGCTGCCTGATAGGGCGGTGGACACAGATTCAATAGTCGCCTTCAAGAGGGAATTGGATAAATACTTGAAGGAGAAAAACTTGCTGGGATATGGGGAAAGAGCGGGGGAGTGGGACTGACTGGATTGCTCTTCGAAAGAGCCGGCACGGACTCGATGGGCCGAATGGCCTCCCATCTGTGCAGTACTATTCTGTGATTCTATGATTTCTGGGCCTTGAATATTTGGTATGTTTTGTTGGTTTGCCTGCCTCCAATGACACACATCAAGCTGGAGCCTGAAAGGAGGCTTCAAGCCCGTCACTGCAAGATTTGACTTTGGCTTCTGCGATCCTGGCCTCAATTTGTGTTGTAGTTGTGTTGAGCGGGGTGCCACGGACTCAATACAATGCCTAGCATGATGGGACAGAACTGCTGGGTGTTGTTACGAAATTAGGCACATGGCTTTAATCCAGACAAATCCATGCAGTTCAATCTGCATGTTGTGCACAAGGGAATCTGCACTGCATTTGTTAAACCGTCTTTTTTTCCCATTATATCAGTTGGCATGGAGCATTAGTATGGCACCTGATGTCACAACAGTGAAGAATACATATTAAAAACAGAAAATGCTGGAAACACTCAGCAGGTCAGGCAGCATCTGTGGAGCGAGTAACAGAGTTAACGTTTCAGCTCAACGATCTTTCATCAGAACTGGAAAAAGTTAGAGATGGAACAGGTTTTAAGCAGGTACGGCATTACCATAAATAACAACAGAAAACACTGGAAATACTCAGCAGGCCAGGCAGCATCCGTGGAGAGAGAAACAGAGTTAACGTTTCAGGTCTGGGGGAACCTTCATCACGGCATTACCATCGTTGAATCCTCCGCCATCAACATCCTGGGGGGTCACCATTGACCTGAAAATTAGCTAGACCAGCCACATAAATACTCTGGCAACAAGAGCTGATCAGAGGCTAGGTATTCTGCGGTGAGTGTCTCCTCAAAGCCTTTCCACCATCTGCACGGCACAAGTCAGGAGTGTGATGGAATACTCTCCACTTGCCTGGATGAGTGCAGCTCCAACAACACTCAAGAAGCTCGACACTATCCAGGACAAAGCAGCCCGCTTGATTGGCACCCCATCCACCGCCTTAAACATTCACTCCCTCCACCACCGGCGCACCGTGGCTGCAGTGTGTACCATCTACAAGATGCACTGCAGCAACTCGCCAAGGCTTCTTCGGCAGCACCTCCCAAACCCGCGACCTCTTCCACCTAGAAGGACAAGGGCAGCAGGCGCATGGGAACACCACCACCTCCAAGTTCCCGCCAAGTTACACACAATCCTGACTTGGAAACATATCGGCCATTCCTTCATCGTCGCTGGGTCAAAATCCTGGAACTCCCTCCCTAACAGCACTGGGAGCACCTTCACCACACGGACTGCAGTGGTTCAAGAAAGCGGCTCACCACCACCTTCTCAATTAGGGATGGGCAATAAATGCTGGCCTTGCCAGCAATGCCCACATCCCAGAATGAATTAAAAAAAAGAGGCAGGGACAGGGGGGAGGGCTGGAAAGAACAAAATGGAAGGTCTGTGCTAGGGCGGAAGGCAGGAGAGATTAATTAATTAAAGGGATGATGGTGCAAGGCGAAAAGGGGTGGTAATGGAACAAGTAAAGTAACAAAAGATGGGTCTAGAGGAGGTATTTGATCCACTGTTGCTCTACACTACCAATCTCAGCTCTGCTGTTATAGGGCGATGTGAGCGGAGGTCGTAAGGTGTTTGATAAAGTGTCACATAACAGGCTTGCCGGCAAAGTTGAAGCCCATGGAATAAAAGGGACAGTGGCAGCGTGGATACGGAATTGGCTAAGTGACAGGAAACAGAGAGTAGTGGTGAACGGTTGTTTTTCAGACTGGAGGAAGGTATACAGTGGTGTTCCCCAGGGGTCGGTACTAGGACCACTGCTTTTCTTGATATATATTAATGACTTGGATGTGGGTGTACAGGGCACAATTTCAAAATTTGCAGATGACCCAAACCTTGGAAGTATAGTGAACAGTGAGGAGGATAGTGATAGACTTCAAGAGGACATAGACAGGCTGGTGGAATGGGCGGACACGTGGCAGATGAAATTTAAGGCAGAAAAGTGCGAAGTGACACATTTTGGTAGGAAGAACGAGGAGAGGCAATATAAACTAAAGGGTACAATCCTAAAGGAGGTGCATGAACAGAGAGACCTCGGGGTATGTGTGCACAAATCGTTGAAGGTGGCAGGGCAGGTTGAGAAAGTGGTTAAAAAAGCATACGGGATCCTGGGCTTCATAAATAGGCATAGAGTACAAAAGCAAGGAAGTTATGATGAACCTTTATAAAACACTGGTTCGGCCCCAACTGGAGTATTGTGTCCAATTCTGGGCACCGCACTTTAGGAAGGATGTGAAGGCCTTAAAGAGGGGGCAGAAAAGATTGACGAGAATGATTCCAGGAATGAGGGACTTCAGTTACGTGGATAGACTGGAGAAGCTGGGGTTGTTCTGCTTGAAGCAGAGAAGATTGAGAGGAGATTTGCTGGAGGTGTTCAAAATCATGAGGGGTCTAGACAGAGCAGATAGAGAGAAACTGTTCCCATTGGCAGAAGGGTCGAGAACCAGAGGACACAGATTCAAGGTGATTGGCAAAAGAACCAAAGGCGATGTGATAAAAACTTTTTTACACAGCGACTGGTTAGGATCTGGAATGCGCTGCCTGAAAGGGTGGTGGAGGCAGATTCAATCACAGCCTTCAAAAGGGAATTGGATAAGTACCTGAAGGAAGAAAATTTGCAGGGCTATGGGGAAAGGGCGGGGCAGTGGGACTAGCTGAAGTGCTCTTGCAGAGAGCCGGCACGGGCTCGACGGGCCGAATGGCCTCCTTCTGTGCTGCAACCATTCTATGATTCTCTAATTCTAAGCCTTATACTGGAGGTGGGGGAGGGGGAGAAGGGCAAGGAGAGAAAGTCAGCAAGACTGATTAACGACCCACTCTAGCACAAGGTCTGCGAGTGACTTCGAGTAGCAGTAATGGAGACGGGGAGCAGGTTTCACAGCTGGGCCCTCAGCCACAGAACCTGAATGATCGGAGAGACTGGGGAACAGATAGAGAGAACCATACACTCAGGTAGAAAAGACCAGCAGAAAATTGGAACCGATTACTTTGAAAAACGACTTAAGAAGTGTTTCTCCAACCTCCCACCGCATCCACCCTCTCTCTCCACCTTCTAAAAGTACCTCCTGACCTTTAGCAGCCTTCTCTACTTCTCCCAAATAACCGTATGTCATTTGCAAGCCTGGATACTGATGTAAGAAAACTACTAGGCACTTGGTCTAAGCGTTAAACAAAGCTTTAATCAACTGTTTTACAACATGGAGGTCTAGTTGTGTCCTTCACTAGTTCCTGTTAAGAATGTCCTGCGCAAGCTGGCCCCATGCCCGAGTATTTATACTCTCCCTGGACAGCACCACCCGCAGGCCGCTCAGTATTATTTCATAAGCTTTTCTTCCATGAATGACGGATTCATGTCAGATGCCGAGGCCCATTTTTTTCAAACATCGTTATTTAACGTCTGCTAAAGTAAAATACTGCGGATGCTGGAAATCTGAAATTATATCAGAAAGAAAAAGAAAGATTTGCATTTCTGTAGCGCCTTACACAACCTCAGGGCATCCCAAAGCGCTTTACAGCCAATGAAGTACTTTTTTTGAAGTGTCGTCTCTGTTGTAATGCAGGAAACGTGACAGCCAATTTGCGCACAGCAAGCTCCCACAAACAGCAATATGATAATGGCCAGATTGTCTGTTTTTTTGGTGATGTTGATTGAGGGATAAATATTGGCCAGAGGAGACCTCCCCTGCTTTTCTGCGAAATAGGGCCAAATCCTGGAATCTCTCAGCAGATCAGGCGGCATCTGTGGAGAGAGAAACAAGAGTTAACGTGACGAAAGGTCATCGACCTGGAACGTTGACTCTGTTTCTCTCTCCACGGATGCTGCCTGACCTGCCGAGTGTTTCCAGCGTTTTCTGTTATTTAATGTCAGTGTTAACCAAATGTGATGCTGATGATTAGAAAGTCTGGCCGCGAAATTCGGCTCCTTTGCGCCTGCCATTAGCGCCTCCGGGGGCTTATTGCCCGGGAAGGGGTGCTAATAGCCAAGAGCGCCACGCCCCCGCCGGTAGTGCCTCGGGCCGCAGCACCACTGACGATGACGTCATTGCCATGCGCCGCCACCCCGTAGCTCCCCGCTGCGACACCTTACCGCCCCGCGGCAGAAATTCGGCTGCGCCCTGCGAGGCTGCCACGGTGGGTGTCAGCGCCAGCTTCGCGGGTGGCGAGCCAGACCGACCTCCGCTCACGGGGCGCTAATTAAAGGGAGGTGCAGCCGACCTCCAGGTTTTAGTATTCAGTAAGCTGCTCAACATGGAAGAGGCATCACAGCCCCCAAATAAAGAGATGATGTGCTCCCTCAGTGCTCACACATGGGGGTGGTTTTCATTCAGAAGTCGGGTTGGAGGCGGGACTACAACATTCGGGGTTGTAGTCCCGCCTCCATCGAGATGCGGCCAATCCATGCGATTTTAACTTGATTGACCTTGTTAAGCCCACCCAGCGGGCTCAGCAGGCCAATTAAGGGCCACCCGGCAACAGGTGACGTCAGAGACTGAAATTTCATCTGTCAAGACGTTTTGACAGATGAAATATCAGTGTTTCACAGCTGTTTGAAGCTGTCAAACACTGACAGTCTTACTTCTAACATGAGTCCTTCTCCACAGACTCAGTTAGAAATCTCACCAGCACAGAAAGCTGCAGGCAGTCACTTTTGACAGATCGCAGCCGTTCTGCTTTCTGTGCCGGTGAGATGATGGACTCCCGAAACCTAGAGGGAGGAAGGCTGAAAAGGTAAGTACAGGTAATTTAAACTTCTTTACACACATTAGACACACCAAACACACTTACCTTTGCACTCATGCACCCATCACTCACCTGAACACCGACATCTCGACCCCTCCAAGTCCTTCAACCCGACGGCCCGCCTGCTCTAACTTGGCGTGGTTTGGAGTCGTCGGGAATCCCACACTTCAAGCTTTAAAATAGGGATTAGGCTAAAAACTGCCTGTTAACTACCTGTTCACAGGCAGTTAATTGGCACTAATCCCCTTCCCGCCTCGGGTAGGTGGGTCCCAGTGCGGGGCGGGTACCCGCCTCCTTTGAAACTGGCATGGAGGCGGGTTGGGGGCGGGATGGTGTCGGGACCCCTGATTTCGGGATTTTAACCCCCCGCACGTCTCCAATCCCGACTCCACGGGTCAATGAAAATCGACCCCATGGACTTTTCACCAGGGGCCGTTGGATTGCGATCTGCAGCAGGGACTCCCACTGATTTTTTTCGCTGCCGAGAGATGCCAAGACCCAGTGCCATCCTCCGCTGCAATCTGCTAGCCCAGCGGACAGCCAGTGGGTAGGGTTTGGAATGCGCTGCCTGATAGGGCGGTGGATACAGATTCAATAGTCGCCTTCAAAAGGGAATTGGATAAATACTTGAAGGAGAAAAAATTGCAGGGATTGGGGAAAGAGCGGGGAGTGGGATTAACTGGATTGCTCTTCGAAAGAGCCGGCGCAGACTCGATGGGCCGAATGGCCTCCTTCTGTGCTGTACTATTCTAGGATTCCATGACTTTTGTTGTCGCCAGCTAGACATATTAGCCACAAAAGGTAGAAATATGTGCAAAATTGTGAAAATATATGTTTTTGTGAAAAGCTTTTGAAGCACTCTTGAAAAACATTAATTGCTCATGCCTCACTGTTAATCAAACAATATACAGTGCAGCCTATGTTGACATTCTTAGCAAATTAAATAAATGTTTGCAAAGCCTAATTTCCATGTCACACAGTGAAATCTGTTATTTGAAATTGCACGGGTACAGTGGAAATTATACTGTACACGTTTCCTGTGGGAGTTTAAGTAAATGCAGCTTGATTCGCTTCACTGTACCCTGCACTTAAAGCCCAACAAAGGCCAGCTGTTACCATTGTACATTGTGCTGTGAGACTGGTACAGATCGAGCCACAGCGCCCATATCAATATAATATTATGTAGATGTGAAGTATGCTGTCTTAAAGCATTACTCTGGAATCCAGAGTTTGATTTAATATTTAATTTAAATGCTAAGACTATTCTTTTGGTCTAACATGCATATGATTGGAAGCTAATCTTTGTCCCCTGCAGAAGGCAATGTGATACTGGAAGCCCTCCAGTCCCTTACCCAAGGGGCTCATTCTTCATGTCGGAGCCTCGACGGTGAGCACTGGGAGGCTGTTTAGAGCTAAGAACAAATACTGTCCTCACCTAACCTCCATGAATGATCATTTCCCAACAAGGATCATTGGACTATTGAGCCTTTGTCTTTCGTCCCCCGCCATAAACTCCGTTCCCGAGCCACTGACTCCATCCCTCTCCCTAACATCTGTCTGAGGCTGAACCACACTGTTCGCAACCTTGGTCTCATATTTGACCCTGAAATGAGCTTCCGACCACATATCTGCACCAGCACTAAGACCGCCTATTTCCACTTCCGAAACATCGCCTGACTCCGCCCCTGCCTCAGCTCATCCGCTGCTGAAACCCTGACCCCTGCCTTTGTTACCTCTGGACTTGACTATTCCATCGCACTCCTGGCCGGCCTCCCACATTATACCCTACGTAAACTTGAGATCATTCAAAACTCGGCTGCCTGTGTCCTAACTTGCACCAAGTCCCATTCGCCCATCACCCCTGTGCTCGCTGACCTACATTGGCTCCCGGTTAAGCAGCGCCTCGATTTCAAAATTCTCGTCCTTGTTTTCAAATCCCTCCATGACCTCGCCCCTCCCTATCTCTGTAATCTCCTCCAGCCCCACAACCCCCCGAGATATCTGCGCTCCTCTAATTCTGGCCTCTTGAGCATCCTTGATTTTAATCACTCCACCATTGGTGGCCGTGCCTTCTGTTGCTGGACCCTAAGCTCTGGAATTCCCTCCCTAAACCTCTCCGCCTCTCTACCTCACGCTCCTCCTTTAAGACGCTCCTTAAAAGCGACCTCTTTGACCGTGGCTTTTGGTCACCTGCCCTAATATTTCCTTATGTGGCTCGCTGTCAAATTGTGTTTGATAATCGCTCCTGTGAAGCGCCTTGGGACGTTTTACTACGTTAAAGGCGCTATATAACTACAAGTTTTTGTTGTTGTCAAGTGTGGAGGCTCTGGCTGATTTCTCCTCCCCTTTCCTCCCCTCCCTTAGCCCAAGGTCTACTGTTAGACTAGCCGACAGCAGCTAACTCAGCATTGACCAGAAACTGAACCTGGGATCTTGCGAAACAAAAGTTCAACTTTTGGGATGGGACAGTCGCCATTTCAGGGGTGTATGTTGCCTTGAAGAAGGGAGCAGACACCAATCGTCAACCCTCTGCCCTCTCTCAGTAGATACTGCTTCCCCTGCTCTTTAAAAAAAAAATTGTTCCTGGGATGTGGACGTCGCTGGATTGTCTCCAGTGCTTGAATATTTGTCTTGTATCTCTGTGGCCAAAACTGGATTCAGTACTCACGGTTCAGTCTGACCAGTGTACTGTATAATCGCAGCCTGATATCCTTTGACTCATACTCTACTGATTCAGCAGTGGCAGCATTCGATTGCTGTTCCGCAGTAGCTGGACATGGTGAGCTTTCAGTCCGCTGTCGCCTCTCGCTCGCTTTCAGTAGCTATAAAAAGAAAGACTTGCATTTCTATAGCGCTTTTCACGACCACCGGACATCTCAAAGCACTTTACAGCCAATGAAGTACTTTTTGAAGTGTAGTCCCTGTTGTAATGTAGGAAACACGGCAGCCAATTTGCGCACAGCAAGCTCCCACACACAGCAATGGTGATAATGACCAGATAGTCTGTTTTAGTGATGTTGATTGAGGGATAAATATTGGCCCCAGGACACCGGGGAGAACTCCCCTGCTCTTCTTCAAAATAGTGCCATGGGATCTTTTACATCCACCAGAGAGAGCAGACGGGGCCTCGGTTTACATAAGAACATAAGAAATAGGAGCAGGGATAGGCCATTCGGCTCCTCGAGCCTGCTCCGCCATTCAATAAGATCATGGTTGATCTGATCTTGCCTCACAGCGCCAGGGACCCGGGTTCGAATTCGGCCTCGGGTGACTGTCTGTGTGGAGTTTGCACATTCTCCCCGTGTTTGCGTGGGTTTCCTCCGGGTGCTCCGGTTTCCTCCCACAGTCCAAAGATGTGCGGGTTAGGTTGATTGGCTATGATAAAATTGACCCTTAGTGTTAGGGGGATTAAATACGTGGGGTTACGGGGATAGGGTGGGATATGTGTTGGTGTAGGGGTTACGGGGATCGGGTGGGATATGTGTCGGTGCAGGCTCGATGGGCCGAAATGGCCTCTATCTGCACTGTGGGGTTTCTGTGATTCTGTGATCAACTCCACTTTCCTGCCCACTCCCCATAAACCCTTGACTCCCCTGCAGTTCAAAAATCTGTCAATCTCCGCCTTGGAATATATTCACTGACCCAGCCTCCACTGCTCTCTGGGGTAGAGAATTCCACAGATTCACGACCCTCTGAGAGAAGAAATTCCTCCTCATCTCAGTCTTAAATGGGCAACCTCTTATCCTAAAACTATGTCCCCTAGTTCTAGATTCCCCCACAAGGGGAAACATCCTCTCTGCATCTACCCTGTCAAGCCCCCTCAGAATCTTATATGTTTCAATAAGATCACCTCTCATTCTTCTAAACTCCAATGAGTATCGGCCCAGCCTGCTCAACCTTTCCTCATAAGACAACCCCTTCATCTCAGGAATCAACCTCGTGAACCTTCTCTGAACTGCCTCCAATGCAAGTATATCCTTCCTTAAATAAGGAGACCAAAACTGTACGCAGTACTCCAGGTGTGGTCTCACCAACGCCCTATACAGTTGTAACTCTTAAGACTTCCCTATTTTTATATTCCATTCCCTTTGCAATAAAGGCCAACATTCCATTTGCCTTCCTAATTACTTGCTGTACCTGCATGTTAACTTTTTGTGTTTCATGTACGAGGACCCCCAGATCCCTCTGAACCGCAGCATTCTGTAGTCTCTCCCCATTTAAATAATACTTTGTTTTTCTATTCTTTCTACCAAAGTGGATAACCTCACATTTTCCCACATTATACTCCATGTGCCAAATTTTTGCCCACTTACTTAACCTGTCGATATCCCTTTGCAGACTCTGTGTCCTCCTCACAAATTGCTTTCCCACCTATCTTTGTATCGTCAGCAAACTTGGCTACATTACACTCGGTCCCTTCATCCAAGTCATTAATATAGATTGTAAATAGTTGAGGCCCCAGCACCGATCCCTGTGGCACCCCACTAGTTACAGTTTGCCAACCTGAAAATGACCCATTTATCCCGACTCTCTGTTTTCTGTTAGTTAGCCAATCCTCTATCCATGCTAATATATTACCCCCAACACCGTGAGCTCTTATCTTGTGCAGTAACCTTTTATGTGGCACCTTATCAAATGCCTTTTGGAAATCCAAATACACTACATCTACTAGTTCCCCTTGATCCACCCTGCTCGTTACATCCTCAAAGAATGCTAATAAATTTGTCAAACATGATTTCCCTTTCATAAAACCATGTTGACTCTGTTTGACTGTATTATGATTTTCTAAATGTCCTGCTACCACTCCCTTAATAATGGATTCCAGCATTTTCCCAATGACAGATGTTAGGCTAACTGGCCGAGAGTTTCCTGCTTTCTGTCTCCCTCCTTTCTTGAATAGGGGTGTTACATTTGCGGTTTCCAATCCGCTGGGACCTCTCCAGAATCCAGGGAATTTTGGAAGATTACAACCAATGCATCCATTATCTCTGCAGCCACTTCTTTTAAGACCCTAGGATGCAGGCCATCAAGTCCAGGGGACTTGTCAGCCTTTAGTCCCATTAGTTTGCCTAGTACTTTTTCTCTAGTGATAGTGATTGTTTTAAGTTCCTCCCTCCCTTTTGCCCCTTGATTATCTACTATTATTGGGATGCTTTTAGTGTCTTCTATCATGAAGACAGATACAAAATATTTGTTCAAAGTCTTTGCCATTTCCTTGTTTCCCATTATTAAGTCCCCAGTCTCATCCTCTAAGGGAACAATGGTTACTTTAGCTACTCTCTTCCTTTTTATATACCTGTAGAAGCTCTTACTGTCTGTTTTTATATTTCTTGCTAGTTTACTCTCATAATCTATTTTCTCCCTCTTTATTTTTTTTTAGTCATCCTTTGCTGTTTTTAAAAAAAATTCCCAATCTTCTGGCCTACCACTAATTTTCACAACATTTTAAGCCTTTTCTTTCAATTTGACACCATCCTTAACTTCCTTAGTTAGCCACGGATGGTTCATCCTTCTCGTAGAGTCTTTCTTTCTCACTGGAATATATCTTTGATGAGAGTTATGAAATATCTCCTTAACTGTCTGCCACTGCTTATCTACCGTCTTACCTTTTAATCTATTTTCCCTGTCCACTTTAGCCAACTCTGTCTTCATACCCTTGTAATTACCTTTATTTAAGTTTAAGACACTAATTTCAGACCCAAGTTTCTCACCCACAAAATGAATGTGAAATTCTATCATGTTATGATCACTCTTCCCGAGAGGATCCTTGACTATGAGATCATTAATTAATCCTGTCTCATTACACATTACCAGATCTAAAATAGCCTGTTCCCTGGTTGGTTCCACAACACATTGTTCTAAGAAACCATCCCGAATACATTCTATGAACTCGGCCTCAAGGCTACCTTTGCCAATTTGATTTGTCCAATCTATATGAAGATTAAAATCGCCCATGGTTATTGCAGTACTTTTCTTACAAGCCCTCATTATTGCTTGATTTATACTCTGTCCTACAGTGTAGCTACTGTTAGGGGTCCTATAGACTACTCTCACCAGTGACTTCTTTCCCTTATTATTTCTTATCTCCACCCAAACTGATTCTACATCTTGATCTTCTGAGCCAAGATCATTTCTCACTACTGTACTGATCTCATCCTTTATTAACAGAGCTACCCCACCTCCTTTTCCTTTTGCCTATCCTTCCGAAATGTCAAATACCCCTGAATATTCAGTTCCCAGCCTTGGTCACCTTGCAACCACGTCTCTGTAATGGCAACAGATCATACCCATTTATTTCTATTTGTGCCGTCAATTCATCTATCTTGTTACGAATGCTGCATGCATTCAGATATAGAGCCTTTAATTTTGTCTTTTTACCATTTTTCCCTACTCTGACCCTATTTTCTGGTGCACTCTTATGTTAGTACGCTCTGTTCCTTCCTGTCAGACTCTGGTTATCATTACCCCTATCGCTACCCTGCACTATTGCCTTGTCCTTTCTCTTTAACTTTCTAAATTTCCCCTCACCTGAACCCTCCCCTCCCACCCCACTATTTAGTTTAAAGCCCTAACTACAGCCCTAGTTATTCGATTTGCCAGGATACTGGCCCCAGCCTGGTTCAAGTGAAGCCCGTCCCAACGGAACAGCTCCCTCTTTCCCCAGTATTGGTGCCAGTGCCCCATGAATTGAAACCCATTTCTCCCACACCAATCTTTGAGCCACGCATTCAACTCTCTGATCTTATTGACCCTATGCCAATTTGCTCGTGGCTCAGGTAGTAATACAGAGATTATTACCTTTGTGGTTCTGCTTTTCAATTTAGCCCCCAGCTGCTCATACTCCCTAGTAGAACCTCTTTCTTATGTCGTTCGTACCTACGTGGACCACGACAACTGGATCCTCCCCTTCCCACTCCACGTTCCTCTCCAGCCCCGAGCAGATGTCCTTAACCCTGGCAACACAGCCTTCGGGACTCACGCTCTCGGCTGCAGAGGTCTCATCCGAAAGACGGCACCTCCGACAGTGCAGCTCAGTACTGTTCCCTCAGCACTGCACTGGAGTGTCAGCCTAGATTTTTATGCTCAAGTCTCTGGAGTGGGACCCACTGAGCCACAGCTGACACATAATGCAGAGGTGAAGATTTTTTTTTAACACGCACTGGTCAATGTCCCATGTCACTGCTCACTGGGAATGGAGACCCAGTGCGGTATTCAGGTCAGTCAAGGTTAAAGGGTGGGGCATAATTGGACAAGGTGAGTGAAGGGAGGAAGCAGGAGGATAGAGGAGGCAGAGGGAGAGGAGGCGGTGTTAGGTAAAAAGAGGGATTGAAGAAGATGGCGGGGGGTCAGGGAAGAGAGAGGGAAAGGGGTGCGGTAGGAGGAGGGGAGTGGGAATAGGGTTGAGGAGACCGGGAGCAAAGGCAGATTAGCTCTCGCAGTGGGGGAGAAGGGAAATAGTTGTGGTCTGCAAAAAATTCTCCGAACTGTCCCAGTCACTGGGTTTTTATTTTACTCCCATGCGAGAAAGTCACCCAGTGGCTTCTTCATAGACATGTATCTGTCTCACAACATCAGTATGTGACTATTGCAGAGATCTGTCACAGCGCCAGCTACAGGTGTAACAGGTAGGGCAGGTATACGCTAGGTAACAGATTAAAGAGCAGGACCTCGAAGGTTGTAATCTCTGGATTACTCCCAGTGCCACGTGCTAGTGAGTATAGGAATGGGAGGATAGAGCAGATGAATGCGTGGCTAAAGAGTTGGTGTAGGGGGGAGGGTTTTACTTTCCTGGATCACTGGGCCTGCTTCTGGGAAAGGTGGGACTTGTACAAGTCGGACGGGTTGCACCTGAACCAGAGCGGGACAAATATCCTTGCGGGGAGGTTTGCTAGCACTGTTGGGGGGGGTTTAAACTAACTTGGCAGGGGGATGGGATACAGAGGGGAGCTGAAATAGGGGGGGATGTGCTGCCAATTATAGAGAAAAAAACAAGTCAGCTTGGTAGACAGGGCAAATATATAAGGGCAAGGCTGGATGGCATCTATTTTAATGCAAGGAGTCTTGCAAATAAGGTGGATGAACTGAAGGTGTTGATAAACACATGGGAGTATGATATTGTTGCTATCACGGAGACATGGTTGAGGGAGGGGCAAGACTGGCAGCTCAATATTCCGGGGTACAGAATCTTCAGGCGAGACAGAGGGGGAGGTATAAGAGGAGGGGGTGTCGCAATATTAATTAAGGAGTCAATTACTGCAGTAAGGAGGGATGATATATTAGCAGGTTCCTCTAATGAGGCCATATGGGTGGAGCTTAAAAACAAAAAGGGGGCAAGCACTTTGCTGGGAGTGTACTATAGGCCTCCAAACCAGGGAGATAGAGGAACAGATATGTAGGCAAATCTCAGAGAAATGTGCAAATAATAGGGTAATAATAATGGGGGATTTCAACTTCCCCAATATTAACTGGGATAGTCAGAGTGTGAAAGGCTCAGAGGGTGTAGAATTCTTAAAGTGCATCCAGGAGAGCTTTTTGAGCCAGCATGTCGAAAGTCCTACAAGAGAGGGGGCGGTACTGGACCTAATTCTAGGGAATGTGGCCGGCCAAGTGGAAAAAGTGCTAGTAGGTGAGCACTTTGGTGATAGTGACCATAATATGGTAAGATTTAAGGTGGTCATGGAAAAGGACAGGGATGGGCCGGAAATAAAGGTTCTAAATTGGGGGAAGGCCGATTTTAATAGGATAAGGCAGGATCTGGCCAAAATGGACTGGGATCAGCTACTTGTAGGAAAATCCGCATCGGAGCAATGGGAGGCTTTCAGAAGGGAGATTGAGATCATACAATGGCAACATGTTCCCGTAAAGGTCAAGAGTGGTTCCAAAAACCACAGGGAACCTTGGATGTCAGGGGATATACGAGAATGGATTAGGAAAAAAAGGAGGGCTTTTGGTAGATACAAAAGGCTAAAGACGGAGGAAGCCCTAGAGGAGTACAAAAAGTGCAGGGGGATACTTAAAAAAGAAATTAGGAGATCAAGGAGGGGCCATGAAATAACACTGGCGAGCAAAATAAAGGAAAATCCTAAGATGTTTTATAAGTATATTAAGGGTAAGAGGATAACTAGGGAAAAAATAGGGCCCATTAGGGACAAAAGTGGCAATCTGTGTGTGGAGCCGGAAGATGTAGGAGGGGTTCTAAATGAATTTTTTGCATCTGTTTTCACTATGGAGAAGGACGATATAGACATAGAAATAGGGCGGGGGGACTGTGATATGCTCGAACATATTAACATCGAGAGGGAGGAGGTATTGGCGGTTTTAGCTGGCCTAAAAATGGATAAATCCCCAGGCCCGGATGAAATGTATCCCAGGCTGCTGTGTGAGGCAAAGGAAGAGATTGCGGGGGCTCTAACACATATATTCAGGACCTCTCTGGCCACAGGGGATGTGCCAGAGGACTGGAGAACCGCTAATGTAGTACCATTATTCAAGAAGGGTAGTAGGGAAAAACCGGGGAACTACAGGCCAGTGAACCTAACATCAGTGGTAGGAAAATTATTGGAAAAAATTCTGAGGGACAAAATTTGTCTCCACTTGGAGAGGCAAGGATTAATCAGGGATAGTCAACATGGCTTTGTCAAGGGAAGATCATGTCTGACTAATTTGATTGAATTTTTTGAGGGGGTGACTAGGTGTGTGGATGAGGGTAACACAGTGGATGTGGTATACATGGATTTCAGTAAGGCCTTCGATAAAGTCCCGCACAGGAGACTGGTCAAGAAGGTAAGAGCCCATGGAATCCAGGGTGCCTTGGCACATTGGATACAAAACTGGCTTAGTGGCAGAAGGCAGAGGGTGATGGTCGAAGGTTGTTTTTGTGACTGGAAGCCTGTGGCCAGTGGGGTACCACAGGGATCGGTGCTGGGTTCCTTGCTGTTTGTGGTCTACATTAATGACTTGGATATGAATGTAAAAGGTATGATCAGTAAGTTCGCGGATGATACAAAAATTGGTAGGGTGGTGAATAGCGAGGAGGGTAGCCTCAGTCTGCAGGACGATATAGATGGGTTGGTCAGGTGGGCGGAACAGTGGCAAATGGAATTTAACCCGGAAAAGTGCGAGGTGATGCACTTTGGGGGGACTAACAAGGCAAGGGAATACACAATGAATGGAAAGACCCTAGGCAAGATGGAGGGTCAGAGGGATCTGGGTGTGCAAGTACACAGATCCCTGAAGGCGGCGGAACAGGTGGATAAGGTGGTAAAAAAGGCATATGGGATACTTGCCTTCATTAGCCGAGGCATTGAATATAAGAGCAAGGAGGTTATGATGGAGCTGTATAAAACACTGGTTAGGCCACAGCTGGAATACTGTGTGCAGTTCTGGTCGCCACACTACAGGAAGGATGTGATCGCGTTGGAGAGGGTGTAGAGGAGGTTCACCAGGATGTTACCAGGGCTGGAGCGCTTCAGCTATGAAGAGAGACTGGGCAGATTGGGTTTGTTTTCCTTGGAGCAGAGGAGGCTGAGGGGGGACATGATTGAGGTGTACAAAATTATGAGGGGCATAGATAGGATGGATGCTGAGGAGCTTTTTCCCTTAGTAGAGGGGTCAATAACTAGGGGGCATAGATTCAAGGTAAAGGGCGGGAGGTTTAGAGGGGATTTGAGAAAGAACTTTTTCACCCAGAGGGTGGTTGGAGTCTGGAACTCACTGCCTGAAAGGGTTGTGGAGGCAGAAACTCTCACAACATTTAAGAAGCATTTGGATGAGCACTTGAAATGCCACAGCATACAAGGCTACGGACCAAATGCTGGAATATGGGATTAGATTAGACAGGGCTTGATGGCCGGCGCGGACACGATGGGCCGAAGGGCCTCTATCCGTGCTGTATAACTCTATGACTCTCTATGAATGCACGTTCCCTTATAGATCAGGTGACACAGGAGTGTTCACTGTATTTTGAATAGGGTTGTGGTGACCCAGCCGGAGATTTTAATGTGCAAGAGCTGTGTCACTGCAAATGAATCAAGATCAGTTTTCAAAGTTCTTGAAGTAAATTCCATTTGCACTGGTTTGTCGATCAGTGCGTGATATTTCTCTAAAAAAGACTTGCATTTCTATAGCGCCTTTCATGACCTCAGGATGTCCCAAAGCGCTTTACAGCCAATGAAGTACTTTTTGAAGTGTGGTCACTGTTGTAATGTAGGAAACGCGGCAGACAATTTACGCACAGCAAGCTCCCACGCACAGCAATGTGATAATGACCAGATAATCTGTTTTAGTGATGTTGATTGAGGGATCAATATTGGCCCCAGGACACCAGGGAGAACTCCCCAGCTCTTCTTTGAAATAGTGCCATGGGATCTTTTACATCCACCTGAGAGAGCAGACGGGGCCTCAGTTTAACGTCTCATCTGAAAGACGGTACCTCCGACAGTGCAGCGCTTCCTCAGTATTGCCCCTCCGACAGTGCAGCGCTCCCTCAGTACTGCCCCTCCGACAGTGCAGCGCTCCCTCAGTACTGCCCCTCCAAAGTGCAGCGCTCCCTCAGTACTGTCCCTCCGACAGTACAGAGCTCCCTCAGCACTGTCCCTCCGACAGTGTGGCGCTCCCTCAGTACTGCCCCCTAACAGTGCTGCGTCCCTCAGTACTGCCCCGCCAACAGTGCAGCACTCCCTCAGTACTGCCCCTCCAACAGTGCGGTGCTCCCTCAGTACTGCCCCTCCGACAGTGCTGCGCTCCCTCAGTACTGCCCCTCCAACAGTGCAGCACTCCCTCAGTACTGCCCTTCCGACAGTGCGGTGCTCCCTCAGTACTGCCCCTCCGATAGTGCAGCACTCCCTCAGTACTGCCCCTCCGACAGTACAGCACTCCCTCAGTACTGCCCCTCCGACAGTGCAGCGCTCCCTCAGTACTGCCCCTCCAACAGTGCGGCACTCCCTCAGTACTGCCCCTCCGACAGTGCGACGCTCCCTCAGTACTGCCCCTCCGACAGTGCGACGCTCCCTCAGTACTGCCCCTCCGACAGTGTGGCGCTCCCTCAGTACTGCCCCTCCGACAGTGCGACACTCCCTCAGTACTGCCCCTCCGACAGTGCAGCACTCCCTCAGTACTGCCCCTCTGACAGTGCAGCGCTCCCTCAGTACTGCCCTTCCGACAGTGCAGCACTCCCTCAGTACTACCCCTCCGACAGTGCGGCATTCCCTCAGTACTGCCCCTCCGACAGTGCAGCGCTCCCTCAGCACTGTCCTTCCGACAGTGCAGCACTCCCTCAGTACTGCCCCTCTGACAGTGCAGCGCTCCCTCAGTACTGCCCCTCTGACAGTGCAGCGCTCCCTCAGTACTGCCCTTCCGACAGTGCGGCGTTCCCTCAGCACTGCCCTTCCGACAGTGCAGCACTCCCTCAGTACTGTCCCTCCGACAGTGCAGCACTCCCTCAGTACTGCCCCTCCGACAGTGCGGCGTTCCCTCAGTACTGCACTGGGAGCGTCACCCCAGATTTTTGTGCTCAAGCCTAAGATCATTGTTATAACACATCGCAGCTCAAAAAAATAATGGTTGACAAATACAGAACCAGATCCGATAAACAGAACAGGTGAACGTGCTGGAAACCTGAAATACAAACAGAGAAACAACAGGCCAATCGACATCTGAGAAGAGAAAAGACGGATTAGCATTCTGGACAGAAACCGATAAAGGGTCTCTGCCCAAAGTATTAATCTATCTTTTCTTTTTCAAATACTGTCAGACCTCTTGTGCATTTCCAGCATTTTCTGCTTTTTTTTTTACAGAACTGGTTCATTCTGATGTGGGTTTTTTTTTTAAATGCGGGCTGTTTTGCACGGATTCTAGTGCCACAATTGAAACTTGGCAACACTTGTGCAAAGCTGCAGGAAACAAAATCTTATATTTTGATGAAAATTCCAACAAAAGCAGCTTTTAAGAGCGGGCATTTCTGGCCAAAGTAACCTCTTGAATCCAACAATACTGCTGGATCACCAGGGGAGACTGAGTGATTGGGGGGTCTCAAAGCAAAACAGCTGGCACGGGGTAATTTTTCACAACTCATGTGCCTGCTGGGGCGATGCCAAGGTGCCGCAAATAGGATCGCGACCTCCCTACGCACTTAAAATATTAATGAGCCTCTATTTTTGAAAACAGGGCAGTTGCTCTGAACACATTATGGGCTGGATTTTGCTCAGAAGCTTCTCGGCGCAGACTTGTTGTCAGCGGGTGTCCGATCCCAGCGCGACGAACTCTACGGGGGAGCTGTAGAGTCTGTGAGCAGGGAAAGAACAGGCGAGGCTCTTCAACCAATCAGATTGAAGTATCCTCACTGAGACATGCAGGGCAGGATTTTCATTGGGCCGTGAAGGCGGGTTTGATACCTGGGATGGCAGGAATGACGTATGAGGAGAGATTGGGTCGATTAGGCTTATACTCGCTGGAGTTTAGAAGAATGAGAGGGGATCTCATTGAAACTTATAAAATTCTAACAGGACAAGATAGACTAGATGCAGGAAGGATGTTCCCGATGGCGGAGGAGTCCAGAACCAGGGGTCACAGTCTAAGGATAAGGGGTAAGCCATTTACGACTGAGATGAGGAGGAATTTCTGCACCCAGAGAGTGGTGAACCTGTGGAATTAACTACCACAGAAGGCAGTTGAGGCCAATTCATTAAATATATTCAAGAAGGAGTTAGATATAGTTCTTAAGGCTAAAGGGATATGGGGAGAAGGCAGAGACAGGGTACTGAGTTTAGATGATCAGCCATGATCTCATTGAATGGCGGAGCAGGTTCGAGGGGGCGAATGGCCTACTCCTGCTCCTATCTTCTATGTTTCTATGACTGGAGGCGTGTGGGGGTTTAAAATCCCGAAATCGGGGGTCCCGACCCCATCCCGCCCCCAACCCGCCACCATGCCCGTTTCAAAGGAGGCGGGTACCCGCCCCGCACTGGGACCCACCTCCCCGAGGCGGGAAGGGGATTAGTGCCAATTAACTGCCTGTTAACAAGTAGTTAACAGGCAGTTTTTAGCCTAATCCCTATTTTTATCCCTGAAGTGTGGGATTACTGACGGCTCCAAACCACGCCAAGTTAGCAAGGCGGACCGTCGGGGTGAAGGGCTTGGAGGGGTCGAGATGTCCGTTGTTCAGGTGAGTGATGGGTGCATGAGTGCAGAGGTAAGTGTGTTTGGTGTGTTTAAAGTGTTTAAAGAGGTTTTACTTCCCTTTACAGCCTTCCTTCCTTCAGGTCTCGGGAGTCCCTCATCTCACCGGCACAGAAAGCAGAATGGCCGCGATCTGTCAAAAATTGCAGCATTCAGCTTTCTGTTCTGGAGAGATCTCTAAATCATCCTGAGAGGAAGGAATTAACTTAGAGCACAGATTGTCAGCATTTGACAGCTTCAAACAGCTGTGAAACACTGATATTTCATCTGTCAAAAGGTCTTGACAGATGAAATGTCAATCTGTGATGTCACCTGTTGCCAGGTGGCCCTTAATTGGCCTGAACCCGCTGGGCGGGCTCAACAAGGTCAATCAAGTCAAAATCGCATGGGTTGGCTAAAACTCGATGGAGGCGGGACCAGAACCCCGAAAGTTGTAGTCCCGACTCCTCAATGAAAATCCAGCCTGCAGAGTCCAAGGCAGGAAGTAGAAATTAGATTTAAATGATGTACAGAAAGTGAAATAAAGATTGGGAAAGACAGAAGCAATTAAGAAAGAGAGATAAAAGAAACAGACAGAAAAAGTAATAAATATATATTTTAATTTTTTTTTAAATCTCCAACACTAATTTTCTTCTGAGGGAATGAGATGCCACACTTGTAAAATACATTTTTCAGGGCCAGAGGGGTTGTTCAGCAATAATTAGCACTTATCACACCATTAAAAATTCACTTACTCCTGAATGCACCAGCCCTAACTTTTTCTGGCGATTTTTGGTGGGGAACTAGTGGGTAAATGCAGCAAGTTCACACCGTTACAGTGAGTTCAGAGCTGAGTCTATCAGCGAGGATTGCAACAGCGCACTTTGTGGAGGAGCCGGGTATCTCTGACAGCAACTTCTGCATTTCCACGTTTAACTGCGCGTGTGCACACTCCAGAAACTGCTATCAGACTATCTCCGTTACAACACTGGGCACTGTTAGCCTCTCCGTTATTACTATCACAAAATCCGGGCTGAAATGTACGCGTGGGACTGAACCAGCAAGATCCCAGGCTTATTCTTTGGTCGCTTGCCGAGTTAACGGATCGCAGTCAGGGTGCTAATAGAGGCGTGCCAATTGGCCTCTGCACTTACATTTTTGAAAAACCTCCAGACCGTCCATCTAATATCAGACAGGTGGGGACCCGAAAATGCAGCTCTGTAATATGTCGGACATTTGCAGAGTCTGAAACTCTCCAAAGGGGCCGCTCAGCTGATGTCAGTCACACGTCCTGTCACCAGTCCGTATCCCTTTCACTCATGAAAACGCCAATTGGGAGGCACTGCCAGTGGTGGCATTTAGACAAGCGCATAGCAGCACATGGTGAGGTGCAGATTTAGGTAAAAACGCCTTCATGTGATGACTAAACAGTTAATATATTTCACAGTGAAGGTGCTTTCACACCACTTACTTTGAATTAACACCAGGATTAATTTTTCTCAGAGTGAGTGAGTGAGTGAGGGAGAGAGAGAGTGAGGGAGTGAGTGAGTGAGAGAGAGGGGAGAGTGAGGGAGAGGGGAGAGTGAGGGAGAGAGTGAGTGAAGGAGAGGGGAGAGTGAGGGAGAGAGTGAGTGAAGGAGAGGGGAGAGTGAGGGAGAGAGTGAGTGAAGGAGAGGGGAGAGTGAGGGAGAGAGTGAGTGAAGGAGAGGGGAGAGTGAGGGAGAGAGTGAGTGAAGGAGAGGGGAGAGTGAAGGAGAGGGGAGAGTGAGGGAGAGAGTGAGGGAGAGAGTGAGTGAAGGAGAGGGGAGAGTGAGGGAGAGAGTGAGTGAAGGAGAGGGGAGAGTGAGGGAGAGAGTGAGTGAAGGAGAGGGGAGAGTGAGGGAGAGAGTGAGTGAAGGAGAGGGGAGAGTGAGGGAGAGAGTGAGTGAAGGAGAGGGGAGAGTGAGGGAGAGGGGAGAGTGAGGGAGAGAGTGAGTGAAGGAGAGAGTGAGTGAGGGAGAGGGGAGAGTGAGGGAGAGAGTGAGTGAGGGAGAGGGGAGAGTGAGGGAGAGAGTGAGTGAAGGAGAGAGTGAGTGAGGGAGAGGGGAGAGTGAGGGAGAGAGTGAGTGAGGGAGAGAGTGAGTGAGGGAGAGGGGAGAGTGAGGGAGAGTGAGTGAGGGAGAGAGTGAGGGAGGGAGAGAGTGAGTGAGGGAGAGAGTGAGTGAGGGAGAGGGGAGAGTGAGGGAGAGAGTGAGTGAGGGAGAGAGTGAGTGAGGGAGAGGGGAGAGTGAGGGAGAGAGTGAGTGAGGGAGAGAGTGAGTGAGGGAGAGAGTGAGTGAGGGAGAGGGGAGAGCGAGGGAGAGAGTGAGTGAGGGAGAGAGTGAGTGAGGGAGAGAGTGAGGGAGAGGAAAGAGTGAGACTCAAATTAGCTTCATTATTTACATCTTACCCCCAGTTATGACCTGCTTTCAGTCATGAGACTTTGAAGAAGAGACGAGTATTGAGCTGTAACCAAATCAGTGAAAGGAAAATTCACGGCTGACGTGAAGGAATTCTTCACACACGAGTGACTATAGCTTGGATGGACTTTTGGATAACGGAGGTGAAAACACTGGAATAAACAGCAATAAAAACAGAAAATACCGGAAATACTCAGCAGGTCAGGCAGCGTCTGTGGAGAGAGAAACAGAGTTAACGTTTCAGGTCGATGACACTTTGTCAGAACTGGCTGTTCATGTGGCGGCGCATGGCGTTGAGCGTGGATCTCGGAATGCGGCGAGAGCAGTGGTTCGAGGAACGCTGAATATCTCGGAGATTTCTGTAATCCTGGGTGGAGCCAAAACATGAAGGGTGGAATTTCAGTTGGAATGCAAGTGGAATAAATCGGAGCCCGAGACAGTTGCTGAGGAAAGAGATGTGGCTGTGAAAGCGAGTTTTGGTCGACACCTGATCAAACACGAGAAGGGAGACGGAAAGCAATGAAGATGAACAAGGTAAAAGAGACAAACGGAAATCCCGTCGGAGAGAAGAGCAGAACTTCTTCAAGGTGGGCATTCCTGGAAGAGAGGTGGCAGTGAACCAAACACTAATACAATAGCAAAATACAGCGGATGCTGGAAATCTGAAATAAAAACAGAAAATGCTGGAAATACTCAGCAGGTCAGGCAGCATCTGTGGAGAGAGAAACAGAGTTAACGTTTCAGGTCGATGACCCTTCGTCAGAACTGGGAATAAACAGCAACTTGGATTTATATAGTGCAAAGAAAATAGTCCCAAGGCACTTCACAGGTAGGTGTAATGAAAATGGATGCTGAGCCAGGAAGGAAGAGATTAGGACTGAAGGCTAACTCGAAGAGATAGGTTTCAGGGAGATTTTTAAAGGGGGAGAGCGAATCACAGAGCGGAAAAGGGAGTGCCAAAGAGTAGGAAAGAAAGACTTGCATTTCTATAGCACCTTTCACAACCACCAAACGTCCTAAAGCGCTTTACAGCCAATGAAGTACTTTTTGAAGTGTAATCACTGTTGTAATGTCAGAAACGCAGCAGCCAATCTGCGCACAGCAAGATCCCACTAACAACAATGTAATATTGACCAGATAATCTGTTTTTTTTAGTGATGTTGATTGAGGGATAAATATTGGCCCCAGGACACCGGGGAGAACTCCCCTGCTCTTCTTTCAAATAGTACCATGGGATCTTTTATGTCCACCTGAGAGAGCAGACGGGGCCTCAGTTTAACGTCTCATCCGAAAGACTGCACCTCCGACAGTGCAGCGCTCCCTCAGCACTGCACTGGAGCGCCAACCTAGATCTTTCTGCTTAAGTCTCATGGAGTGGGACTTGAACCCACAACCATTCTGACTCAGAGGCGAGGGTGCTGCCCACTGAGTCACAGCTGACTAGGACTGAAGTTGTTGAAGACTTTGCCATCAATGGTTGATGAAGGGAGTGGCGATGCACAGAATCACATTGAAAACAACTGGACACTGTATTGAGGGTGGGGGAGCTGGAGGGTCTTTCTATATGGATGAGCTAAAATGGGTGAAGGCCTTTCTCATCTGTACCTATCTATAACTAATGTCAGAGTGATGCTCTGAGGAGGAGACGGAGGCACCCATTGCATCGTCCAATGACCTGACTGATAACTGCGGGCAAGCATGCTTAAAGTGTAGGCTGTAATCCTCTGGATTGAGAATACAGTAGTCCACTGAAGGAGCTAGAAGACTACAATTTACTACCTCTTTCAAATAGGAAGCTAAAAATGTGGAATAAATTCATTAATAGTAATGAATTACAGAGGTAACTACACCCCTGGGAACCGTCTAATAATTACCTCTCAACTTTTTATAGATGAATATTTCTCAGCTCAGGAGTGCCCTCTGTAATGAGCCACTTCTAATGTAATTGACAGGGTAGATGCTGAGAGGTTGTTTCCCCCTGGCTGGAGTGTCTAGAACCAGGGGTCACAGTCTCAGGATAAGGGGTCGGCCATTTAGGACTGAGATGAGGAGGAATTTCTTCACTCAGAGGGTTGTGAATCTTTGGAATTCTCTACCCCAAAGGGATGCTGAATCGTTGAGTATATTCAAGGCTGAGATCGATAGATTTTTGGGGCTCTAGGGGAATCGAGGGATATGGGGATCGGGCGGGAAAGCGGAGTTGAGGTCAGAGATCAGCCATGATCTTATTGAATGGCGGAGCAGGCTCGAGGGGCAGAATGGCCGACTCCTGCTCCTATTTCTTATGTTCTTATGTGTTACACTGTGTAGACTTATATCTGAAGTGAGTTGTTAAAAACAGACATGTAACTGGAAAGATAAAAATAAAGAAACACAGAGACTTGCAATTAAATCCGAGCATATCTCGCATCTTTCAGACACACATCAACATGTTTTACACCGAAAGAATTACTTCAAAATGTTTCAACTTCAAATGAAGTACGAAAACCCACTCGTCATTTTGTGCAGTGCACGATGCCACAAACAGCAATTAGAAAAACGATCAGCCAATTTTTTTTTCTAGCTGATGTTGGTTGAGAGAGGAATGTGGGTCAGTACACGAGAGCGCCCTAATCATTTTTAAGTAGTGACTGACATAAGAAAACTACTAGGCACTTGGTCTAAGCGTTAAACTGTTTTACAACATGGAGGTCTAGTTGTGTCCTTCACTAGTTCCTGTTAAAGAATGTCCTGCGCAAGCTGGGCCCGTGCCCGAGTATTTATACTCTCCCTGGACAGCGCCACCCGTAGGCCGCTCAGTATTATTTCATAAGTCTTTCTTTCATGAATGACTGATTCATGTCAGTGACGTTGGACCTTAGCAGTAGACCGCTCTCCCGTTTAGCATTCATCCAAGGTACCAAATCGCCAGCGAGGCAGCACTCCCTCGGTACGGCACCAGAACATCAGCCTCCATTTGTGACCACAAAGCTCCCACTCGGAAGCCAGAGTTGCTGCCAACTTAACGCTACAGCAAACATCTGTTTTCTTCCAAGAAGGAATATGTTTTATTCTTATTTAACTACCAGCAGATCTCCTATGGTGTTGCCATGGTGACTCTGAGGTTTAATATTCTGCTTCTTAAAATGAATGAATGGAAAATCACAGGCTGTGAAGTTGCAATTTCCTGATAGTCGCTCCTAGTGTGCGCCAGGTGTGCAGAAGTGAACAATTTAGCGCACTATTAGTGAGTTTGCAGATGTATTCACTGTTTAATCTGCATAAATTTCCAAAAACAAACAGAAATGGCTTAATAAAAATCTCAAATGTTCGTTGTCTCCAGCTCGAAGCTTTTATATTAAAAAAATCTTAAACCTCAAAAATGATTCAGAAGAGAGAATGTTTCATTGAATTTTCGACAATCTATTTTCTATTTATAAAAAAACATAATTTTCTTTTCTAACCATTAACAAAGAAATCATGATCACCGAATGTTTTATCTGTCTAAGCCATTCAAATTAGAAAACAGCATTTGTTATTTAGGTTTAATTGAATGCCAATCGTGCCTAAAGTAAAGCTTTTGACAGTTTATAGAATCAGAGAATCGTCCAGCACAGAAGGAGACCATTCGGCCCATTGAGTCTGCGCCGGCTCTTTCGAAGAGCAATCCAGTCAGTCCCACTGCCCCGCTCTTTCAGTGTCAGCTGTGGCTCAGTGGGCAGCGCTCTCGCCTCTGAGTCAGAAGGTTGTGGGTTCAAGTCCCACTCCAGAGACTTAAACACAAAAATCTAGGCTAACACCCCAGGCTGAGGGAGCGTTGCACTGTCGGAGGTGCCGTCTTTCAGATGAGACGTTAAACCGAGGCCCCGTCTGCTCTCTCAGGTGGACGTAAAAGATCCCACGGTACTATTTCGAAGAAGAGCAGGGGAGTTGTCTCTGGTGTCCTGGCCAAAACTTATCCCTCAATCAACATCACTAAAACAGATTATCTGGTCATTTATCACATTGCTGTTTGTGGGAGATTGCTGTGCGCAAATTGGATGCCGCGTTTCCCACATTACAACAGTGACTACACCTCAAAAAGTACTTCATTGGCTGTAAAGCGCTTTGGGACGTCTGGTGGTCATGAAAGACGCTATAGAAATATAAGTCTTTTCCCCATATCTCTGTAATGTTTTCTCCTTCAAGTATTTATCCAATTCCCTTTTGAAGGCTGCTATTGAATCTGTATCCACCGCCCTATCAGGCAGTGCATTCCAAAATTGCGTAAAAAGGTTTTTCCCCCCATGTCGCCTCTGGTTCTTTTGCCAATCGCCTTAAACCTGTGCCCTTTTTAAATCTCCAGTTTCTTTTTAAATCTTTTGGAAACACTCAATTCCTTCTAACCTTCAGTTCCTGCTGGTACATGCTGGGTGATAATGCCTGCTGCACCTGCTCAGGTGAGCCAGCTGTGGCCGAAAGCTCTTCCTCCGCCCGCCCCACCCCCCCCCCCCTCCGCCACTGCTGTGAGGTAAAAAATATCTGATCAACGCCTAGACTTGAAGTAAAAACTTTAATCAAGATACCAAAAAAAAAGAAAGATTTGCATTTCTACAGCGCCTTTCACCAACTCAGGACGTCCCAAAGCGCTTTACAGCCAATTAAGTACTTTTTGAAGTGTAGTCACTGTTGTAATGTGGGAAACACGCCAGCCAAATTTGCGCAAAGCAAGCTCCCACAAACAGCAATGTGATAATGACCAGATAATCTGTTTCAGCGCATTCAATCGGCAAATTTGATGATGTTATTGTGAAGTATGTCATTTTTTGAATCATGTATTTTGTTTAAAACCTCATTCTGGACATTATGGGGGAAAAATTGAGTCGCGCCTCCTCTGGGGCGCTAACTTCGCCGGGCCGCTACTTTTAGCACCCCGAAAAAATTAGCGCCCCTGTGGCTGAAATTCATCGGTAGCGCCCCAAGGGGGAAGCGGGGTGTTACTGGAAGCGCCCCGCCTCCCTCTTGGGGCGCTGCGAGGGAATATCGCGGCGTTACAAGCAACAGTACTGCAGGCCTTCCTCCCCTTCTTAAAGGGGAGGGGCCCAGCGCAGCGCAACCCGGGGCCCAGGGATCGGAGTGCTGGCAAAAGAGTCCGGCACGCAAGAGAAGTGCCGGGCTCATAGAGCGCAGCTGACACTCCGCGGCGGGGGAGGGGGGGGGGGCGCTGCAGAGGAGACTGGGGACGGCAACGGGGACAGGTGCTGGCAGGCGGCCAGCAACAAAAATGGCCGCCCGGCACCTCGCCTTTAATTAACACCACCCCGGCCGCAGGTAGACCCCCCTGACCCTGTCAGACATAGGGTCGGGCGGTAAGTCAGGGGGCGCTACCGAAGATCGCAGCCGGGGCGCGAGTGGGGCGCTGCACACAGCAATGATGTCATCGATAGCGGTGCAGCGCCGCGGGGTGCTAGCAGTTACCGCCGCCGCTAACCTCCAGCTGAATTTCGCGGGAGCCATTGGCGGCGCCCTGCCTGGGCGCTAGTTGCTTTGCGCCCCCCCCTCTTAGGATGCTAACGGGAGGCGCAAACCAACCGAATCTTTCCCCCTGTAAATTTGTTACTGATTGGAAAAAAAACGATGGATGTTTTTCACAAAACAGCTTGAGCTGTTCAATTGGCCCGTCGAGAAACAGTGACTGGCAACTGTTTACATTGGGAATTCTCATTACAAGCGTTGACATAGGCATTTTTAATGTTAACTGTTGACATAAAAGCATAACCAGAACCTGGCAACAGGAAGTAAAGCTTCTTGCTGGGGTGCCGCAAGATTTTTAATCAAATGTAGACTTTGTGCTGAATCATGAGCGCTTTGTTTCTCTATTGTAACTCGTTCTTTCCCAGTACTCAAACTGCGGCCTTCACCTCCCAAAGCCTTCCTTCCCCCTGCAATGTAAAGGCCGAGCGTGACCGCGCTTATTCTCTCTTTCTTGATTTGCCCAACCTTCTCTCCTACTCTCTTCAACCTTGGCGCTGTTCTTTCTCCTTGCTTGGGTTTCTCAATCTAAAAATGATCATTAAGAGGTTTAAATGAGTATATTCGAGGCTGAGATCGATAGATTTTTGGGACTCTCGGGGAATCAAGGGATATGGGGATAGTGCAGGAAAGTGGAGACAAGGTCGAAGATCAGCCATGATCTTATTGAATGGTGGAGCAGACTAGAGGGGCCGAATGGCTGACTCCTGCTCCTAATTTTTATGTTCTTATGTATTTTGCTTTACTGTATTTCAGCCTTCAGGAGGTTAGGGAAACTTGTGTCCCGTTCTGTCTCAGAATCATCGAATAGTTCAGCACAGAAGGAGACCATTCGGCCCATCGAGTCTGCGCCGGCTCGTTCGAAGAGCAATTCAGTCAGCCCCACTCCCCCCGACCCCCACCAGCTCTTTCCCCATATCCCTGTTTCCACCAACCAGCTGGCATAATAGAAGTGCCAGGGAGCCTTTCCCGATCAGTAATGAACCAGGAGCAGCCTGTGAAAGAGGGTGGGCTGCTTGTGGGGAAAGAAGCATGCGAGGCTGTGGTTCGCAGAGGTGGACTACATCGAAGGTAGAAGGAATTAGGAGCACAGCTTTCAGGCGGAGTTCAGTATTATTTGATATAATTACACATTATTCTAAATCTACATTTTGAAGTAACCAATTGCTGGTGATAAAATCACAGCTTTAACGGATTCCACTGCCAACACTGCCAGTTAAAAGGGTATCACTAACCTCTTTGCCCTCATTTGAGGAAGAATACATAAATTGAACCAAACGACTTTCAGTTGAAGAAAATGTTCTGCCAGTTTACGTTGCTCTGCTAAGTTGCGAATCCATCTTGTCAGAGGCTAGGGGTATCTGCTGTGTGTCTCGAACATTTTATGCACTGTTCAGATATTTGTTTCTTTATGCTAAGCTATTGCTGGTTGAGTGAATACTTGTACTAATACTGTCTTTTTTTTTCTTCCCCTCCCCCCCACCCCCCCGCCTCTCCAAACCAGAGCACATTTCAGCTGGCTGCAGTTAGATCGCAGAGTGTTAGAACACGATTTCCATAAAAAGTCAGGACCAGTTGTGTTGTACTTCTGTGTGAAGTAAGTTGCCTCTGTATTTTACATATATTGTTCATAATAATCAGACTGTTTAGCAAGGAATGGCATTGTAAATACCTCTACTTTGTTAATACACTACCCACTAAATGTTACCTTATTCTTCATGCAACATCCACACTTGGTTCAAAGGTTGTGTTTAGGTGATTTGCACTCCTCAAACCCAATACAGGTATTATGTTTGGATACGTCAAGTCATAGAAGTTTACGGCACAGAAGGAGGCCATTCGGCCCATCGTGTCTGTGCCGGCCGACAAAGAGCTCTTCAGCCTAATCCCACTTTCCAGCTCTCGGTCCGTAGCCCTGTGGGTTACCGCACTTCAAGTGCATATCCAAGTACTTTTTAAATGTGATGAGGGTTTCTGCCTCTACCACCCTTTCAGGCAGTGAGTTCCAGACCCCCACCACCCTCTGGGTGAAAAAGTTCTCCTCAACTCCCCTCTAATCCTTCCACCAATTACTTTAAATCTATGCCCCCTGGTTATTGACCGCTCTGCAAAGGGAAATAGGCCCTTCCTATCCACTCTATCTAGGCCCCTCATAATTTTATACGCCTCAATTAAATCTCCCCTCAGCCTCCTCTGTTCCAAAGAAAACAACCCCAGTCATTAAACAGAAGATTTTTTTCCCTCAGAAGAGAAATGACTTTTGTTAGCATGTACGAGCAGCGTGAACGCATACATATTTTATAACATTGTATAAGAGCACTGAAGGAAATATGGCTGTAATTGACTGTAAATTAAGGGTTTTTATGGTACTTTATGTGTCGTAGTGGCTACAAATTTAGTATTAAGGTTGGAGATACTGAATCTTGTCGTTCCACACTCCTTTAAACACGGCAACAGATCTGGTATTGCATCAACTGATGAGATTTGTCATTTTAACAAAAAACACACCGTACTTGGATCCTAGAATGCGTGCAAGTTATTTACCAAATTAGAGGTATGATGTCTTCGAGTATCGCACCAGTTAATGCATTGTTTGAGCATGATCAGGTCAAAGCTGCATGATGTGACAAAGAGTGACCTTACCCAGTAAGTCTGTGGAGATTAAAGGGGCAACTTCTCCAATTCTCGCCTCTGACTGGGAGCCTCGGCCGCCGGCCGCGTATATTGGGAATCGCCTATTCGTTTTAATAGACAGAAAATCGTGGCCACTGTTCCCTCTCAATTTTTATTCTTGGGTGCACGGCCCCTTTAACGGGCTGCGCGGCCCATTCAGATTCCCGCACATGCGCGGTTTTTCCGTTGTAAAGCCGGTAAGCGGCCTGCGCGGGAGCTCCAGACCGCCGTGCGGCTGCGTGGCTTAACGGGAACATTGGCAGTGGGCCGGCGCGTGCAGGCGGTGAGGCTTGAACTTGTAACTTTTCCCCCCTCCCCATAGTTACTGCTTTTGGTCTATTTTGTCCCTTGTCGAGAGAATTTACTTGTTTTAGAACTATTTTTTTTTAAGTAGCCTTGTGGCATTTTAATACATGAGGATATACTTGTAGCTGTTTAAAAAAAAAAATTACTGAGACTGCGCTGCGCCCAGACTGCCAGTACAGGTTGAGCGTCCTGAATCGGGCAATCTCGGGACCAAGGCCGAGCCGGTTTTCGTGTTTTTCTGGACTTCGGAACGTGTTTCTGATGTCCGAAGTCCGGAAATATCGCAACCTGGGCTCGGGCGTTTTCGGACTTCGGACATCAGAAACATGTTCCGAAGTCCGAAAATGCCTGGGCCGCTCCCGCGTAGCGCTGACGCGTTTCTCCGTCCCCTCCCCTTCTGTTAAAGGGGAGGGACGCTGTGAGCTCTGCAGAGCATCCGATGGCCCACACTAGGCCACCAGGGCGGCGCGGTGCCGTGGCCGCAGCCTGGCGGAAACACTTAGTGGAGCTGAGCGGATTAAAGCGGATAAAACACAACACTAAAGTTTTATTGCATCACTTGCATTTTTCATAGGATTTTTCAAAAAAACACAACAAAAGTTAATGGCTTTTTGAAGTACAGGTTGAGCGAAGCAAAATCCGGAGTTCCGGATTCCGAACATTTTACGGATTCTGGACGACCCTGCCACCAATCGCCCCGGAGTCCAGATTCCGGAACTCCAGATTTTGGACGCCTACCGAATTATAATCAGCTATAATGAATGGTGCTTGTAATATGCTGGGGCTCCAGACAATGTTCACTTTAAGCCGCACAGCTCGGTGTAAAATGATGCATTACGCCGTCAGCAGCTGCTTTCGTGCACCGCTGATGGTGCTGCTGTCTCCGGCCGTGCAGTCAGTGCCTGCTCTGCGACTGCTTGCGTCCAGACTGCACGAAGTTAGCAGATCGCAGCCTGGGCCAGCTAGGAATCTATAGTTGACCTTTAGCGTTCCTGGGGCTGGCTAGCGGGGTAGAAAAAGGTCAGCGAGTCTTCCCATTCCTGATCGCCACCCAGTGACTCCCCCCTCCCCCCCCAACCGTTGCAAAGTCCGTGAGTGTGACCCATTGGGCTAGAAAGGATTGGGCTTGACTGCAATGCCTTCCATGGTTGAATAACCGGCCAACACTCACTCTCTAGGCTCGTATGAAGAATGGCCACTTGGGTGAGGAAGTGGCAGACACTTGATGCCTGTGGAACTGTACCCCAGCAAAGCTTTATCTTTAGGACAGGCGAGGAGAGGATAAAAAGGGGGAGAAGACTTCAAGGGGAGAATAAAAAAAAACACAAAACAAAGTGAGCCGGATTTTGCTCTCTGTGGCGAATGAAAACGGTTCATTGCACTTACACTTGCCCCACAGACTCTCAGTGGGATTCTGCACTGGAACCTACTTAATCAGAAAGCCATTTCGACTCAGCGCCCTCTATAGGGGCAAGCAACTGTGTATCTCCCTAACCAATCAGATTGAAGAATCGATACTGAGCACCGCAGAGTCTGAACCAGTGGCAGTTAGAATATTTAATTCATTGTCAAATCATGTATGGAAAGTGAAATAAAGAGAAGGAAAGAAAGATGGGAGAGAGAGATAAAAGAGACAGAAAAAGTTTTTAAAAATCAAATTTTTATTTACATTTTTAAAAATCTCCAACAACAATTAAAATCTGAAGGAATGAGACTCCACACTTGTAAAAGTAAATTTTCAGTGCCAGAGAGGTCGTTTGGCAGTAATTAAGACTTATCACGCCGTTAAAAATGTACTTACGCTGGAATGGAGAAGCCCTAACATTTTCTGGCGGGTTTAGTGGGTACCTATCAGGTAAGTAGAGCAAAATGCTGAGTCTCTCGTCGAGATACCGGTGTAGCAGGGCAACCTGGGACAGCAGCTTCCTGATTTCCGCGTTTAACTGCGCACGTGCGGTCGGCGGAAGTTGCCGTCCGATTTACGCTTCAATAACGGTGAGTGCTGATAGCGTCGCCGTTATCGCTACAGCGAAATCCGGCCCATTGTTCTTCCACATGGAACACGAAAGAAAGAACTGTGCTTTTTGAAATCCTCCGAGGCTTGCCTGCACTCAAAGCACTAATACACGTGCCTTAATATAAATACAAGGGGCCATTTTCTCAACGCTGCTGTGTACGTTGTATGAATTAAAGACGCAGGTGCCGGAACCGGGGACTGAGCAAGGCTGCGACCTAGAATTGAAATCCACGCTGTAAAAATACTTGATATTATCAGCATTACATTCATCCCTTCCCTCTTTCAATCAGCAGAGGGAAGTTCAGTGTAAGGACAAATGGAAAGTGTCAGGGGGATAAATAGCCAATCAGCTTAAACAGCGGAACAGATTATTCCCGAAACATCTTTGACTACATAACCAGTGAATTTTTTTTTACACATGTACCAGACCGGTGAGGAGGATGCCGAGAAACTCCAGTACGATTTGGACAGGTTGGGTGATTGGGCAGATGCATGGCAAATGCTGTATAATGTGGATAAATGCGAGGTTATCCACTTTGGTGTCAAAAACAGGAAGGCAGATTATTATCTGAATGGCAATAGATTGGGAGAAGGGGAAGTGCAACGAGACCTGGGTGTCCTTGTGCACCAGTTGCTGAAGGTAAGCATGCAGGTGCAGCAGGCAGTTAAGAAGGCCAATGGTATGTTGGCCTTCATAGCGAGAGGATTTGAGTACAGGAGCAAGGCTGTCTTGCTGCAGTTGTACAGGGCCTTGGTGAGACCGCACCTTGAGTATTGTGTGCAGTTTTGGTCGCCTTATCTGAGGATGTTCTTGGAATGGAGAGAGTGCAGCGAAGATTCACCAGACTGATACCTGGGATGGCAGAAATGACGTATGAGGAGAGGTTGGGTCGATTAGGCTTATATTCGCTAGAGTTTAGAAGAATGAGAGGGGATCTCATTGAAACTTATAAAATTCTAACAGGACTGGACAGACTAGATGCAGGAAGGATGTTCCCGATGGCGGGGGAGTCCAGAACCAGGGGTCACAGTCTGAGGATAAGGGGTAAACCATTTAGGACTGAGATGAGGAGGAATTTCTTCACCCAGAGAGTGGTGAACCTGTGGAATTCTCTGCCACACAGGGCAGTTGAGGCCAATTCATTAAATATATTCAAGAAGGAGTTGGATATATTTCTTGAGGCCAAAGGGATCAAGGGATATGGGGAGAAGGCAGGGACAGGGTACTGAATTTGGATGATCAGCCATGATCGCATTAAATGGCGGAGCGGGCTCGAGGGGCCGAATGGCCTACTCCTGCTCCTATCTTCTATGTTTCTATCCCTCTCTCTCTCTCGCTGTTTGCAAACTTCAACAAGTGTGTTTTTCAGTAAGACTAAGAGAGAGCCTTTTAAATAAAGCTTTAGAAAAAAAATGAAAGCACCTTTGATTGCCGGTAAATTGTGCTGAGCTTCCGATAAGAGCGGCCAGTGTCACTTTCCTTTTCGTGTTAGCCCCCGGTAACATTTAAATGATTGAGTCAGCCACCATGTGACTTCCTGCCATCAAAATCTGCATTGGGTACAGTTCGATACAAGAGGGCTCCCATTGTCATTGGAAATTTCTCGTGACCGCATCACCTTTGGAGACATTTCGCTATCGTGTAATCACAGACCGAAGCTTCCCCCTCAAAATATTTCACTTCCTTAGCAAAAAATTTGTTTCTAATTTGGGCCAGCAATGCTTTTATTTTCTGATAATTGCAATTACTTTGATTTGGCCCCAATTTTAACTCCAGGTGGATTCTCCGCTCGGGCCTGAGTTAAAATTACAGTCGGGTCTCAATGATGTCATCGGGGCGCGACGTGCCTCTGTAAAGAAGGACCCTGTTGGCTCCAGGCGCCCGTCCTTGCTGCCTGCCCAGAAGAGCGGGTTAAAATTGCAGACGTTGCGATCGTGGCGGCTTTCAGACAATAAGAGCCAGGGAGATTTTAACTGCCCGCCCGCCAGGTTTCTGCTGAGCGAGTCGGGTTAAAATCGCCTCCAGTTCGAGTCAACCATCATCAAAAACCAAAGCTTCCTTTTATGCCTAAATTTCACCTGACTGAATAAAATACAAGATTGGAACTTCTAGCATCATAATAAGCCTGAAACTGTTGTGACAGTTGTCACTGAACCTTCTAAGCTGCCTGATACCAAAGAAACCACACTTCATTTTCAAATCGGGCGTGATCTGTTGAGATCAGAGATGGTGGCCGTTGCCATATTAATAGTTTTGAATTGCAGTATCTTTATATATTTGGATCAAAGAGGTAGGTTTTAAGGAGCGTCTTAAAGGAAGAAAGAGGAGTAAAGAAGCTGAGAGGTTTAGGGAGGGAACTCCAGAGCTTAGGGCCTCGGCAGTTGAAGGCATGGCCGCCAATGGTGGAGCGATTAAAATCGGGGATGCTCAAGAGGGCAGAATTGGAGGAGCGCAGAGATCTCGGGGGGGTTGTGGGGCTGGAGGAGATTACAGAGATAGGGAGGGGGGCGAGGGCCATGGAGGGATTTGAAAACAAGGGTGAGAATTTTGAAATCGAGGTGTTGCTTAACCAGGAGCCAATGTAGGTCAGCGAGCACAGACAGGGGGTGATGGGCGAACGGGACTTGGTGCGAGTTAGGACACGGGCAGCCGAGTTTTGGATGACCTCAAGTTTACGTAAGGTGGAATGTGGGAGGCCAGCCAGGAGTGCATTGGAATAGTCAAGTCTAGAGGTAACAAAGACAATGAGGATTTCTACACGGTTGGAGAGATGGAGGGATGCTACGTTCCCTCCCCTCCCCTCCCTTTTATCTTGTTTATTTTCACACTCCCTTTTGGTCCAATGCATCCCATAGCCCAACTGGGGGAGGCAGGCAGGTGACATTCCCCCTCAGCGCTTTCTCGGACACCTCGCATTGAAGGTCGGGCAAGATTTGGAAACTCGCCGTGTAAGGTACTCTTCGGTATAAAATCAAAATAAATCAAAGGACACGGTCTCATCAGATTATGCCCCTTGGTTTATTTGGATTTTAACATTAGGTGAGCCTTCAAACTAATCATCAAATATAAAGAGCAGCAAGAAATTGCAGCTTTTCGTAGTCTTTCCAGTACGTGGAATCAAGAGAGTAATAACGTGGTATTGCTATTTCAGTATTCACACCAATATTAGCTTTTATATATCAACACAACTGTGCAATTTACAGCGTAGTAATATTTCAAACAGCCCTTTAATTTCCATGGTTAACGGGAACGATTTGCTCTAAGTAAATAAGTGATACGAGGGCATTGGACAACGGTGCAGAGACTTAAATCTGCCAAACTGTAATGTCTCAACTATATAAAATTCCATAATGCTGTCTCAACTCTGATCCCCTAAAGGCCTTAAAATACGAGCAGCATCAAATCTCCTCCCGGTGGGGATTATGAAGGATTATGTATTCCAATTAACTGCAGATCTTTAAACAAGATGATCTGCAAAAGCTTGATCTCCGCCATAACAAATAACCTTTTGCAGCAGTTACATTTGTCAGGCCTGAATTGAATTTGTTGATAATCTGTCTCAGTTTATTTCTTGTAAATGTTAGTGCAATAAATTAACGACTGGCGGTCATTTCAATCAACCCAGTTATACAAGATCGCTGTTGAGTTGAACTTGACGTGAAGTATTGGATCTCCGCCTGGTCAATGCTTCTCTTGGACGACCGGATGCCTTCAGGTTAAGGCTGCAAGATTTCTTCGACTTACTTTAAATCTTTAAATTTAAGTTAATTGGTGGAAGGTTTAGAGGGGATTTGAGGAGAACTTTTTTCACCCAGAGGGTGGTGGGGGTCTGGAACTCACTGCCTGAAAGGGTGGGAGAGGCAGAAACCCTCATCACATTTAAAAAGTACTTGGATGTACACTTGAAGTGCCGAAACCTACAGGGCTACGGACCAAGAGCTAGAAAGTGGGATTAGGCTGGAGAGCTCTTTGTCGGCCGGCACAGACACGATGGGCCGAATGACCTCCTTCTGTGCTGTAAACTTCTATGATTATAGAACGCACCAAGTCCCGTTCGCCCATCTCCCCTGTGCTCGCTGACCTACATTGGCTCCCGGTTAAGCAGCGCCTCGATTTCAAAATTCTCATCCTTGTTTTCAAATCCCTCCATGGCCTCGCCCCTCCCTATCTCTGTAATCTCCTCCAGCCCCACAACCCCCGAGATATCTGCGCTCCTCCAATTCTGCCCTCTTGAACATCCCCGATTATAATCGCTCAACCTTCGGTGGCCGTGCCTTCTGTTGCCTGGGCCCTAAGCTCTGGAATTCCCTCCCTAAACCTCTCCGCCTCGCTACCTCTCTTTCCTCCTTTAAGATGTTCCTTAAAACCTACCTCTTTGACCAAGCTTTTGGTCACCTGCCCAAATTTATCCTTATGTGGCTTGGTGTCAATTTTTTTTTGTCTTAAAATACTCCTGTGCAGCGTTTTGGGACGTTTTACTACGTTAAAGGCGCTATATAAATATAAGTTGTTGTTGTTGTTGATTAACCTAATTTAATTCCATAGCTATATTTTGTACTAAAATATCCTTGTACTAAAACGTCCTTCTCTAAGCACCTCTAGTAACTGAAAGACATTGCCTGAAAAAACTGAAGCAGGCGTCAAAGTGCAAAATAACGCACATCGCAATGGCATTCCGGTGTTACACGCCAATGAACAAACTAGTGATGTACGTCCAAAGTACATTCATTCTGTAGTGTTGCAGTCTCGGTCTGATGACTTAGATTTACCCAGTGACCAAGGGGCTTAGAATAAATCCGGCAGTGTCCATCTCGTGCCCATAGCTTTCCTGGTGAAAGGACAGCTTGTTTCAGCTCTTCATCGCCGTTGACTACGCGTTTCCTAGGCTGCTCAGTGAGGTTCCGCTGCTGTCTGTTTAAAGGGCGAATCTAGGATTTTGCCAGAATGGCGCGGTGCCAAGGGAGCTTGCTGATCTGCATATATCTCGTCATTAAAACAGGCAGCTAGTCAATGATTGCGGTCACTTCAGAGAACCCTTATGCTAGCGGTTAAAGCCTCGTTGCTTCATCACTACGGACGTGGTTGGAATCAGAACCATTTCAGCCCTCGATGTAATCAAGATGGACAGTGCTGTTTCCTCCCCTTCTGTGTAGAGATGATATATTGAGTGTGGCTGCATGTGAATACCAGTGCTTTGCCATTTAATGAGCACGACACCCATGACCAGAATACACGGCACTCAAATGGATTGTTTTAATCTAAATCTATCTCGCAACATCACATTTTTTTGTGTGTGTTTCTACTCCCCTATATTTTCATTCTTGGTGTGTTTTGACCTCGAAGGCGGTGTGTGCACTTGACATTCTGATTGTGCCCACAGATATTGAATCTCACTGCATCTGAGTTTATTTCGACTTTTTTTTCCCTCACCGCCTTGTTTCCATGGGCACCAGATTCTCCCTGGTGCCTTGTCTTTGTGTGTTGACAGCTGAACGCGCGCTGTCCCCACACACGCACCCATTCCAGGAGTTCCCCAACAGCGTTCAGGAGTGTTCCTTTATTCATTCATGGGATGTGGGCGCTGCTGGCAATGCCAGCATTTATTGCCCATCCCTAGTCACCCTCGCGAAGGTGGTGGTGAGCTGCCTTCTTGAACCGCTGCAGTCCGTGTGGTGAAGGTGCTCCCACAGTGCTGTTAGGGAGGGAGTTCCAGGATTTTGACCCAGCGATGATGAAGGATCGGCCGATATATTTCCAAGTCAGGATGGTGTGTGACTTGGAGGGGAACTTGGAGGTGGTGGTGTTCCCGTGCGCCTGCTGCCCTTGTCCTTCTAGGTGGAAGAGGTCGCGGGTTTGGGAGGTGCTGTCGAAGTAAACTTGACGAGTTGCTGCAGTGCATCTTGTAGATGGTACACACTGCAGCCGCGGTGCGCCGGTGGTGGAGGGAGTCAATGTTTAAGGTGGTGGATGGGGTGCCAATCAAGCGGACTGCTTTGTCCTGGATGGTGTCGAGCTTCTTGAGTGTTGTTTAAGCTGCACTCATCCGGGCAAGTGGAGAGTATTTCCCTCACACTCCTGACTTGTGCCTTGTAGATGGTGGAAAGGCTTTGGGGAGTCAGGAGGTGAGACACTCGCCGCAGAATACCTAGCCTCTGACCTGCTCTTGTTGCCACAGTATTTATGTGGCTGGTCCAGTTAAGTTTCTGGTTAATGGTGACCCCCAGCATGTTGATAGTGGGAATTCGGCGATGATAATGTCGTTGAATATCAAGGGGAGGTGGTTAAACTCTCACTTGCTGGAGATGGTCATTGCCTGGCACTTGTGTGACGCGAATGTTACCTGCCGCTTATCAGCGCAAGCATGAATGTTGTCCAGGTCTTGCTGCATGCGGGCATGAACTGCTTCATGAGTCAGTGTGCATTGTTGCCCTCCTTAATCTAAGGATACTGAAGGGAATTGTAACACCCTGACTGCCTCCCTGGCAGCTGCTTTCCCTTGTCGATGGTATCAACCTTTGATCACTGGTCTGTAAAGTTGAGAGTGGGTCAAGGGAGGAGGCAGCCATGTTTCCTGCTGGTTGAGGGGGACTTGGAAACAAAGGCCTCGATTTTAACTGACCCGTGGAGTCGGGATTAGAGGCGTGCGGGGGGGTTAAAGTCCCGAATTCGGGGGTCCCGACACCATCCCGCCCCCAACCCGCCTCCATGCCAGTTTCAAAGGAGGCGGGTATCCGCCCCGCACTGGGACCCGCCTCCCCGAGGCGGGAAGGGATTAGTGACAATTAACTGCTTGTTAACAGGTAGTTAACAGGCAGTTTTTAGCCTAATCCCTATTTAAAAGCTTGAAGTGTGGGATTCCCGACAGCGCCAAACCACGCCAAGTTAGAGGAGTCGGGCCGTCGGGTTGAAAGACTTGGAGGGGTCGAGATGTCGGTGTTCAGGTGAGTGATGGGTGCATGAGTGCAAAGGTAAGTGTGTTTGGTGTGTCCAAAGTGTGTAAAGAAGTTTAAATTACCTGTACTTACCTTTACAGCCTTCCTTCCTCTAGGTTTCGGGAGTCCATCACTCAGCCGGCACTGAAAGCAGAATGGCTGCGAACTGTCAAAAGTGACAGCCTGCAGCTTTCTGTGCCAGCGAGATTTCTAACTGAGTCTGTGTAGAAGGACTCAGGTTAGAAGTAAGACTGTCAGTGTTTGACAGCTTCAAACAGCTGTCAAATGCTGATATTTCAAAACGTCTTGACAGATGAAATTTCAGTCTGTGATGTCACCTGTTGCCGGGTGGCCCTTAATTGGCCCGCTGGGCGGGCTCAACAAGGTCAATCAAGTTAAAATCGCGTGGACTGGCCGCATCTCGATGGAGGCTGGACTACAACCCCGAAAGTTGTAGTCCTGCCTCCTTCCCGACTTCTGAGTGAAAATCACCCCCAAAAATCTTTGTCTGAAACCAATATCTTATTTACAGGATCAACCAACATGCATTTCTAGTTAACTGCTGTCGGGTATAATCACAAATTAGGAGTAAAATGTATTATTATTACTATGATTGGAAGTGGACAATGGTTCTCTCTCTCTCAACATTTATGTTGCTCCTAGCAACTGAAAATAGGGACGTTTTCCTATATCTTTTTTTATTTTTTTTATTCATTGATGGGATGTGGGCGTCGCTGGCTAGGCCTGCATTTAGTGCCCATCCCTTATTGCCCTTGAGAAGATGGTGGTGAGCCGCCTTCTTGAACCGCTGCAGTCCATATGGTGTAGGTACACCCACAATGCTGTTAGGAAGGGAGTTCCAGGATTTTGGCCCAGCGACAGTGAAGGATCGGCGATACAGGTCCAAGTCAGGATGGTGTGTGGCTTGGAGGGGAACTTGTAGGTGGTGATGTTCCCATGCGTCTGCTGCCCTTGTCCTTCTAAGTGGTAGAGGTCGCGGGTTTGGAAGGTGCTGTTGAAGGAGCTTTGGCGAATTGCTGCAGTGCATCTTGTAGATGGTACACACTGCAGCCACAGTGCGCCGGTGGTGGAGGGAGTGAATGTTGAAGGTGGTGGATGGAGTGCCAATCAAGCGGGCTGCTTTATCCTGAATGGTGTCGAGCTTCTTGAGTGTTGTTGGAGCTGCACTCATCCAGGCAAGTGGAGAGTATTCCATCACACTCCTGATCTGTGCCTTGTAGATGGTGGAAAGGCTTTGGGGAGTCAGGAGGCGAGACACTCGCCACAGAATTCCCAGCCTTTGGCCTGCTCTTGTAGCCACAGTATTTACACAACCGGCACCCTGTAAGTGGTGTCAGATGGTAGGAGCGGGTTATTATAATAGGGCTTGTCTTGCAGGCCCTGGTGTTCCAGTTTTGACCTTGCCACTTTGATACAAAGTTAAAGTTGTTTTAGGTCTTATTGAAATTCCCTTTACAATGGAGCCTTCATTGTAAAACCAAGTAGACAATGGGACTTGGCGCATAGTCAACACGTAGACTACAGCAATACCCTTGGCACAGGAGTGAAAAAAACAACTACATTACATGTAACAAAAGAAACATTATATCGCGTTTTATTCACCCAGGAAAGGAGCTGAGATGCAAAAACTGCAGTGTCTTGGATAAAGCTTTGTCTTGCAAAACCTCTGGTGGACAGAAGGAGTGTCAGAAAATGAAAGTTATGCTGAACCTTTATAAAGCGCTGGTTGGGCCACTACTGGAGTACTGTGTCCAGTTCTGGTCACCACACTTTAGGAAGGATGTGAAGGCCCTCGAGAGGGTGCTGAGGAGATTTACCAGAATGGTTCCGGGGATGGGGGATCTTAGCTACAAGGACAGGTTGGAGAAGCTGGATTTGTTTTCATTAGAGCAGAGGAGGTTGAGGGGTGATTTGATAGAGGTGTACAAGATTATGACGGGTTTGGATAGGCTAGACGGGGAAAGGCTGTTCTCACTAGTTGATGGTACAAGGACTAGGGGACACAAATTTAAGGTTTTGGGCAAGAGATACGGGGGGGATGTGAGGAAAAGATTTTTTACGCAGCGAGTGGTGAGGACCTGGAACTCGCTGCCGACGGAAGTGGTGGAAGCGGAGACACTCAATGTTTTCAAGGGGAGACTGGATAGGCACTTGAAGGAAATAAACTTGCAGGGCTACGGGGATAGAGCGGGGGAATGGGACTGACTAGATTGCTCTACAGAGAGCCGGCACGGACTCGATGGGCCGAATGGCCTCCTACCAGACTGATACCTGGGATGGCAGGAATGACGTATGAGGAGAGATTGGGTCGATTGGGCTTATACTCGCTGGAGTTTAGAAGAATGAGAGGGGATCTCATTGAAACTTATAAAATTCTAACAGGACTAGACAGACTAGATGCAGGAAGGATGTTCCCGATGGCCGGGGAGTCCAGAACCAGGGGTCACAGTCTAAGGATAAGGGGTAAGCCATTTAGGACAGAGATGAGGAGGAATTTCTTCACCCAGAGAGTGGTGAACCTGTGGAATTCTCTGCCACAGAAGGCAGTTGAGGCCAATTCATTAAATATATTCAAGAAGGAGTTAGATATATTTCTTCAGGCTAAAGGGACCAAGGGATATGGGGAGAAGGCAAGGACAGGGTACTGAATTTGGATGATCAGCCATGATCTCATTGAATGGCGGAGCAGGTTCGAGGGGCCGAATGGCCTACTCCTGCTCCTATCTTCTATGTTTCTATGTTTCTTTCTGTGCCATCATGACTCTATGAAAGTCTTATTCCCCCGAGTTCATTCATTGCAGCATATACGCGGTGTGCGCGCTCATCGGACAAGGGTGGTGGGATGACATTTATCGGACTGCAAGGCATCTTGGTTGAATTCCCTCTATGCACTATCTTAAGCAAACTCGTAAGCACAATTCCTGTCTGTGTCTGCAAATATGAACCCGTTAAATTAGCACAGACAAGAATGTATGCAGGCAGGTGTGTTAAGAATAGCACAAAGGTGGATTTAAACCCAGCAGGGTTAGGCGGGTTATGTGATTTTTTTTCATAAGTATCTAGCATTGGCGTTTAGCTTCTTGCGTTACTGTTCCCGTGGATATTCCCGCTCGCTGCTTGAGTACTAATATCAGTAATACCACTTTCCCATTACTGGTTGGACAGCTGTGTGCCGATAGCTGTCTGCTCTTTTTTTTGACTCTGTGATGAATCGTTCAATCAGTGGCCGCTGAAATGCACAACTGCGATAACACGGACTAATATGTTCATTTCTAATGAAGAACTGGCCCGTTCTCAACGCGTGGACTGGAATGAGAAATTGTCGAGTGAACCTCGCCAAGTCCCGCGATTGCTCTTGCGCCCCAAGTCACGGGCAGAGACGACAGGTTTCTGAACGGCACTGAGTGTAATCGTCGATGTCTTTCAGAATTTAGTATATAAACACAACTTAGCAGTGTGAGCCTTTAAAGAATAGCATAGAATCAGAATCGTTCCTGGGCATGGCCATTTACTCTGGAATTTGATTGTGATTCATGCAGAGGTGAAGAGAGATGATGGTTTCAGCGTAGCTGAATCACATATTTCACAGTATACGTCTTCATTTTGAGCCTAGTACATGTCAAATGCTTGATTAAGCACTGGCAGCACACATCCACACATCTCCTTAAATTCCTTTTGACTTTGCTTTGATAAATCATTGTGGCAGGAATTATTGTACTTTATGTTTTCCATGTGCATGCGAGAACCTCCTAAATCTGTACCTGCTAATAAAGTCACGCCAGGCTGGGTGCCGGGGATGTGATCCAATTAGACCACAATACGCACGCACTCGTGTCTGCTCTATCACTGCATCTCTCTTTTTATTGACAAAACCCAGGGGAAGGGCCAGGAATCATAATGCAAGACACCAGCACAGTTAAAAAGAATAGGAGAGAGCGCGAGATAAATCAAGGGGAGCAGTGTTTTGAAAGCTGGCAAATGGTAGGAGGAAGAGAGAACTGAGGGAGTTACGAGCTGCACAGATTTGAGGCCCTAAGAAAGAATATTTTTCCATATAATATTTAATGGACCTTTATAGCACAAAGGAGTAAGGGTGGAGATTCGCAAGCATTTTTTTTAATGGAGCAATTCTGACTTCAGTCTTTATTTTCCAAGACAATAATCCATGTGATTTGCAACCTGGTTCATTCCAACTCTCTGCATTTGTAATACAACTTAATGTTGCACATTGTGTAATCTCATAAACCCTGCAACTTGGGCAGATAGAGTGAATGAGCTTTCCCAAATTCACCAACCATCATTCGTCGAGGTGCTTGGAAGGATGCTGTCAAAAAAATGATAGCCAAGGCAGATCTTAACAAAGGAACGCAGCGTGATAAGCGGTAACATCCACTCAGGAATAAATTATTATATCATTCCAGCTTGTGCCTTTGTCAGCTTGTGATAACATTAAGTAACTTCATCAGTGTCTGATAAGGTTGAGCCAGAAACATCACAGCTATTATTTATCTTGACGTGTTTTGTCAGGTAGCTTCAGAGTTTTACCTAGTTGATGCGGATTTTGTTTTGTTTTTGTATCCATTGCGCTGTGTTGTTTTCTAGGCGACATATTAACTTATTTTGCTGTAATGTAGTTATTTTCAATATGTGCGATTTTAACCCTACTCACTCAGTGGAAACCTGGCGGGCGGGTGGTTAAAATCGCCCTGGGCTCTCACCTGTCCGAAAGCCGCCACGATCGCAATGTCTGCAATTTTAACCCGCTCTCCTGAGCAGGCAGCAAGGACAGACGCCCGGAGCCAACAGGGTCCTTCTTTACATGTGCACGTTGCGGCCCGATGACATCATTGAGACCCGACTGTAATTTTAACTCAGGCCCGAGCGGGGAATCCACCTGGAGTTAAAATCGGAGCCATTCACTCAGTTTAAATTCATCATAGTAATAAACTATATATTTTAGCCCAAGGCACAAATGGCTAAGTGCTTTGTTGACTCTGGAACTGTCCTGAAATTAACAGGAACATCATTGCAAGGAGACACAGAGTGCGGTTACAATAAGAGAAAGATCTTGCGCTGTTTTGGTGAGTTTCGCATTCACATGACACGCTTCACAACCAACTCATTACTTTTGCAGTGCAGTCACTGTTGTTATGTAGGCAAGCGCGGCAGCCAATTTGTGAACAGCAAGCTCCCACAAACAGGAAATTTAGATAAATGGGCGATTAATCTGCCTTGGTGTTTGTTGCAGGATGAATGAACCACTATTCCAGTAAAAACTACAAAGCACCCCGAACTCAAACATACCAAGGGGCAGAATTTGCACTCTGCGATTTTTTAGCCAAAATGTCAACATGGTTTTTAAATGGGGACATCATTGTAAATTCAGGTGTAAGTTTTAGCTGAATGTAACAAACGGGGAAGATATCCCCCTTCATTACTGTCTCGTCATACACTGGAAACCTGTTTTTTTTTATTGATTCACGGGATGTGGGCGTCGCTGGCAAGGCTAGCATTTATTACCCATCACTCATCCTCCATTCTCTCACCGTAGCAATGCCTCTTTCTCTGCTTCAAACAGTTATACAATTTTCCCTTAAAAGAAGCAATAATCTTTGCCTTAATCACTCCATGTGGCAAACCACTCCATGGACCCACAACCCTATGTGTTTTTTTAAAATTCATTCACGGGATGTGGGCGCCGCTGGCAAGGCCAGCATTTATTGCCCATCCCCTAATTGCCCCCTTGAGCAGGTGGTGGTGAGCCTCCTTCTTGAACCGCTGCAGTCCGTGTGGTGAAGGTGCTCCCACAGTGCCGTAGAAGTTTTCATACAAATGTCTCGCTGGGCCATTTCAGAGGGCAGTTAAGAGTCAACCACATTGCTGTGGGTCTGGAGTCACATATCGGCCAGACCGGGTAAGGGCGGCAGATTTCCTTCCCTAAAGGACATTAGTGAACCAGATGGGTTCACTACGACAATCATGGTCACCATTACTGATACTAAGTAATTCCAGATTTATTTATTTAATTAACTGAATGTAAATTCCCCAGCTGCCGTGGCGGGGATGAGAAAGCATTACGGGTTTTGGACTGAAAAATAATCTTTACATTTTAGTGGTTCCAGATAATTGGAAGATTTCAAAGTTACAATCTGCATGGTTTAATCCCCAGAAAACGATTTGACTGGTCTTGTAGCTGTTGGATCCGACAATCCTTCCTCCCAGCTGGTTACCTATTCTCCCTCTTTTAATCTTCCCACTTTCTGTGTTTTCTTTGATCTTTTTCTCTGTTGCACTTTTCAGGTTTTTTTTCCTCCTTCTGTTACCTTAGGGCAATAACAATTAATCACAAATGAATTCAGTGAAGAATAACATTGAGAAAAGTGCTTCAGTTGAAATCTGCACTTGCAGAGCTGTGTTAAGCTCCATAAATGTTGTCGATTAATACTAACCCACCGGAAATTCGGACCCCACTCTTTTGATTGATGAGTCTGTAAAACTCTATTGTATTATTAGTTACCAATAAAATAAAGTGCTGTCAGTCTTGACTCATCATTTGCAAACCCGTGACCTCTTGCACCTAGAAGGACAAGGGCAGCAGGCGCATGGGAACACCACCACCTCCAAGTTACCCTCCAAGTCACACACCATCCTGACTTGGAAGTATATCGGCCGATCCTTCATCGTCGCTGGGTCAAAATCCTGGAACTCCCTCCCTAACAGCACTGTGGGAGCACCTTCACCACACGGACTGCAGCGGTTCAAGAAGGCGGCTCACCACCACCTTCTCAAGGGGCAATTAGGGGATGGGCAATAAATGCTGGCCTTGCCACTGATGCCCACATCCCAGGAACGAATAAAAAAATACCTCTCACCTCTGATCCAATAAAGCTTTGGGTTCAAGGCCACATCTCTCCCCCCTCCCCCCACACCCTCCAGAAATGTGAGCAGCAGTGCAGTACTGAGGGAGTGCCGGCCTGTCGGAGGGGGCAGCACTGAGGGAGTGCCGGCCTGTTGGAGGGGGCAGTACTGAGGGAGTGCCGGCCTGTCGGAGGGGGCAGTACTGAGGGAGTGCCGGCCTGTCGGAGGGGGCAGTACTGAGGGAGTGTCGGCCTGTCGGAGGGGGCAGTACTGAGGGAGTGCCGGCCTGTCGGAGGGGGCAATACTGAGGGAGTGCCGGCCTGTCGGAGGGGGCAGTACTGAGGGAGTGCCGGCCTGTCGGAGGTGCAAACTTTTGGATTTGTTTTGAATTCATTCCTGGGATGTGGGCGTCGCTGGCAAGACCAGCGTTTATTGCCCGTCCCTAATTGTCCTTGAGAATGTGGTGGTGAGCCGCCATTTCAGAGCTCAGTTAAGAGTCAACCACATTGCTGTGGGTCTGGAGCCACATATCGGCCAGACCGGGTAAAGACAGCAGATTTCCTTCCATAAAGGACATTAGTGAACCAGGTGGGTTTTTATGACAATCCGGTAGTTTCATGGTCACCATTACTGATACTAGCTTTTTATTCCAGATTTATTTAATTAATTTTTGGATGATATTAAATCGACGCCTCATGTGCCCTCTCGGGCGCAAAAAATGCCATAGTACTATTCAAAGAAGAGCGGGGGGGACATTTATCCCTCAACCAACAATACCAAATTTTGTGGGATCTTGCTGTGCGAAAAGTGGCTGCCATGTTTTCCCACATTAAAACATCTCAAAAGTAGTGCATTGGCTGTGAAGCGCTTTGGGATGTCCTGAGGTCGAGAAAGGTGCAATATAATTACAAATTCTTTCTTTACTAGAAACAACAACAACTTGTATTTATATAGCACCTTTAATGTAGTAAAACATCCCAAGGCGCTTCACAGGAGCGATTATCAAACAAAATTTGACACCGAGTCACACAAGGAGATATTAGGACAGGTGACCAAAGGCTTGGTCAAAGAGGTCGGTTTTAAGGAGATACTTAAAGGAGGAAAGAGAGGTAGAGAGGTTTAGGGAGGGAATTTCAGAGCTTAAGGCTGTGTTATATTTCCAGCCCAGGTTACCCAGAATGTATTACAGTTTAACATAGTAAAGTTATCAACATGATGATGCCATTAAACCATTTCAAACTCACCAGTTTAGCTGTGCGAACAGGGGCAAGAAACACAACCCATGGACGACAGGCACCCGTGTGTCATCGCTCTGCTGTTTCTGTCGAGTTAAGCAACGTTCCGTAGGCTGATGACGGGGCTCTCTGAAAGTAATGAAAGTAACTCAGGAGTGTCTTCACCCCACGTTACCTGCTCTGTGATAACAATGAAAGCTGTATCCAGGTTATTGAAAAAATATCTGAATGGATTGTCATCCAATCAAGCGTCCGCTTCACAGGAGCGATTATCAAACTGAATTTGACACCGAGCCACATAAGGAGAAATTAGGGCGGGTTGGTCAAAGAGGTAGGTTTTAAGGAGCGTCTTAAAGGAGAAAAGAGAGGTGGAATGGTTGTATTTATGGCTCATGAACATTTTGGATAGAAACATAGAAGATAGGAGCAGGAGTAGGCCATTCGGCCCCTCGAGCCTGCTCCGCCATTCAATGAGATCATGGCTGATCATCCAAATTCAGTACCCTGTCCCTGCTTTCTCCCCATATCCCTTGATCCCTTTAGCCTTAAGAAATATATCTAACTCCTTCTTGGATATATTTAATGAATTGACCTCTACTGCCTTCTGTGGTAGAGAATTCCACAGATTCACCACTCTCTGGGTGAAGAAATTCCTCCTCATCTCTGTCCTAAATGGCTTACCCCTTATCCTTAGACTGTGACCCCTGGTTCTGGACTCCCCCGCCATAGAGTCATATTCGGATTGCATGGTGATGCTGTTACCTTAGCTAACTCCAGGGACGATCTGGGGAAATGCATTAACAGGCCTCGACTAGAAATTGAAGGACTTGCAAATCTTTTTTTTTAGCACTGCTACAATGGACAATGCATCTGTGACTTTCCTCTCGTGTTCCTTCTCCGCTCCACAGCCCCATTTCTGGACACTCTTCCCCATTCCTCCAGCCTCGCCGTGAAATTAAAGCTCATCACATTGTCCCCCGCCTGAACTTTATCTCTCTCGGGACCTCAAAACTGTGGAATCCCTTAATCTTCCCTTCCTTCTACAATTTATGGGCTTTTAAAAGTCAAGCATGGTGTCAGCTAATCAGTATTCTTGACTTATCTTGATTTCTCTATTGCTGATTTTGACCCTTCAGCTTGACTGCTAAATAAAAGCAACTACACAGAGGTAAAAGCTTAATAACCACTGACAGTGAGGAGATTATTCAGCAGAATCCCCTTACCACATAGTGATTACGTGGAGGTGTAAAATGTAATCCAAAAAGTAACTGAAACAGCCATTGTCGTGGACTCACTGTTGAGCCATTTACGTCTCAATTTTAAAATCCTCACCCTTGTGTTCAAATCCCTCGCCCCTCCCTATCTCTGTAATCTCCTCCAGCCCCACAACACCCCGAGATTTCTGCGCTCCTCCAATTCTGCCCTCTTGCGCATCCCAGATTTTAATCGCTCCACCATTGGCGGCCGTGCCTTCAGCTGCCTGGGCCCTAAGCTCTGGAATTCCCTCCCTAAACCTCTCCTCCTCTCTCTGTTCCTTTAAGACGCTCCTTAAAGCCTACCCCATTGACCAAGCTTTTGCTCATCTGTCCTAATTTCTCCTAATGTGGCCCGGTGTCAAATTTAGTTTGATAATCGCTCCTGTGAAGCGCCTTGGGACGTTTTACTACGTTAAAGGGGCTACATAAATGCAAGTTGTTGTTGTCGTTGATTGGAATAAACGTCAAATTGTTAAAATTAAAACGTATGTATTCCCACATTCCCGCACATATTTTCCCCCCTCCCTCCAGAAGATGCTAACTTGAGCTGGGAGAAGGTTTCACCTTTACTGGCCACCCACCAGTAATTTATACAAGTTGCCATTTTATATGATTCAATCAAGGCAGCGAACATGCTGTAGCTACTATGACCGGAAAGCCCTGCAGCGGGTAGTCAAAACTGCCCAACGCATTACCGGCACCCGGCTACCGACCATAGAGCACATATACCAGAAACGCTGTTTACGGAGGTCACGGTCCATCATCAAAGACCCTACCCACCCCAGCCACAGTCTATTCGCCCTCCTGCCACCTGGGAGACGCTACAGATGCATTCGCACCCGTACGACCAGATTTAGGAACAGCTTCTTTCCCAGGGCTGTCATCCTACTGAACTCCACAAATAAACACTAAAGCCTGCACATCTGCCAATGCACTTTATTATAGTTATGTTTATGTTAATGTATTACAAGCCAAATGTATGTTGAATGTTTAAATGTCTTAATCTAAATGTACACTCTCGGGAGCCGCAAGCCTACATTTCGTTGTACTGCACTTGTGCACTAACAATGACAATAAAAGTTGATTTGATTTGATTGATTTGATGGACAGGCCACAAACGCCTGCCTTAGAAAGCTACCGTACTAATAACCAAGAAAGAAAGACCAGCATTTCTATAGCGCCTTTCACGACCACCAGACGTCTCAAAGCTCTTTACAGCCAATGAAGTACAGTCACTGTTGTAATGTGGGAAACGCAGCAGCCAATTGCGCACAGCAAGCTCCCACAAGCAGCAATGTGACAATGACTAGATCATCTGATTTAGTGATATTGATTGAGGAATAAATTTTGGTCCAGGACACCGATGATAACTCCCCTGCTCTTCTTCGAAATAGTGCTGTGGGATCCTTTTACATCCACCTGAGAAAGCAGACGGGGGCCTCAGTTTAACATCTCATCTGAAAGACAACACCTCCAACAGTGCTGCACTCCCTCAGCACTGCACTGGAGTGTCAGCCTAGAAATTTGTGCTCAAGTCCCTGGAGTGGGATTATGAACCCACAACCTGCTGACTCAGAGGTGAGAGTGCTGCCCACTGAGCCACAGCTGACCAGCATTCTGGTTCATTGTCTAAGAGTGACTCTGATGTTAAGCAAATGGATGATTAACTGCCACCCCCCCCCCCTAGTGTGTAAAGTATTAATCAATGTTTCAAAGCCATTGGTTGATTGAGATCACCTACTCCTCCATAGTTTCCCACTCTACTGCACTGGGTCAGGACACACTTGGATATGAATTGAGATCCTGTAGTCTCCCCGAGTGTCGGAGAGCTGCATTGAATTTGAGCTTGACCGTTGTATTATTTTTTTAACATTCATTACATGGTTTCCTTGAAATATGCCGACCACAAAAATATATGTTTGAGACGATTACTTGTGAACAGAGGGCTGTTGATTATATTGAGTTACACGGTATTTACAGCACAGAAACAGGCCATTCGGCCCAACTGGTCCATGCCGGAGTTTATGCTCCACACCAGCCTCCTCCCACCCCATTTCATAGAATAGTACAGCACAGAAGGAGGCCATTCGGCCCATCCAGTCTGCGCCGGCTCTTTCGAAGAGCAATCCAGTCAGTCCCGCTCTTTCCCCATATCCCTGCAATTTCTTTCTCCTTCCAACTATTTATCCAATTCCCTTTTGAAGGCGACTATTGACTCTGTTTCCAATGCCCTATCAGACAGCGCATTCCAAATCCTAACCATGCGTTGCGTAAAAAAGTTAATCTCATCCCCCCAGCAAATCCTCCTATTCCTTCCTCCCTCATGTGCTTATCTTGACTCCCCTGAAATGCATCTACGCTGTTCACCTCAACCACTCCCTGCGGTCACAAGTTCCGCAGCGAGTTGTGTGACAAGCTCAGGCAATCACGATGCAGAAATGCCTTTGTTCCCTTGTGACTTGATCCTCTGAAGGGTTTGTTTGCAGCTCAATCTGTGTTTGACCAGTTGGGGTTTAAATGTCATATTTGTAAATATGTCTGCAGCAGCTCTGCACTGAACAAAGACGGTCTGGACTGGTGAGAGGATTAAAAAAAAAGGCACAATTCGGGCCTGGATTAAATAGTCAGAAGGGAAAGGGTTCCATTGTACTCGTGCGATCAGGTGTTTCTCCGACAACATTCTCTCTCCCTAATCCCTAGTTTGTCACTCTCCTCTCACTGGCTTTTTATGGTCTCAACCAGTGGCTCAGTGGGCAGCACTCTCTCTCGTACTCGGAGTCAGAAGGTTGTGGGTTCAAGTCCCACTCCAGAGACTTGAGCACAAAAATCCAGGCTAACACTCCAGTGCAGTGCTGAGGGAGTGCTGCACTGTCGGGGGTGCTGTCTTGCAGATGAAGACGTTAAACTGAGGCCCCGTCTGCTCTCTCAGGTGGATATAAAAAATCCCACAGCACTATTCAAAGAACAGGGGAGTTATCCTTGGTGTCCTGGGGCCCATGCTTATCCCTCAATCAACATCACTAAAAAACATTATCTGGCCGTTACCACATTGCTGTTTGTGGGAGCTTGCTGTGCACAAATTAGCTGCTGCGTTTCCTACATTACAACAGTGACTACACTTCAAAAAGTACTTCATTGGCTGTAAAGCGCTTTGGGACGCCCTGAGGTCGTGAAAAGCGCTATAGAAATGCAAGTCTGTCATTTTGGTGTCAAGATTCTGATTCACCTCTCTCTCTCTCTCTCTCTGTTTCCCAGTGTCCCACCCTTCTGTCTCTGAATTCCAGGCTCCTGTGCTCCCTCCCGTTCGTTAGTGTTGGAGCAGCGGCAGCAAATAGAACAGCCCGTTCATTAAGCTCAAACTCTCCCCACCCCACCCCCCGCCCCCGCTTTCTGTGGAGGCGTCCCGTAAATCATCGCAGCTCCACAGAAGCTGGGAAATGTAATTATTAATCAGCAGCCAACTGCACTGCCACTGCTTTGCCGCAACGCAGTTGGGCAACGGGAGGCTGGGAGCCAGAGGGAGGTGGAATTGAGAGAGAGGAGAGAGTAGGGAACTACGAGGCAGAGAGAGGTGGGTGGGAAACTGGCACTGGGGAATACAACAACAACAACTTGCATTTATACAGCGCCTTTAAAATAGTAAAACGTCCCACAGTGCTTCACAGGAGCGATTATCAAACATAATTTGACACCGAGCCACATAAGGAGATATTAGGACAGGTGACCAAAAGCTTGGTCACAGAGGTCGGTTTTAATGAGCGACTTGAAGGAGGAGAGAGAGGCGGAGAGGTTTAGGGAGGGAATTCCAGAGCTTAGGGCCCAGGCAGAAAAGCAAGAGCACGTGTTTTCATGTGGTCGTCTTCCCCTGATCTGCATCCTTATTCCTGTCAGGAGCAAATCTCGATGCAAGTCCATTTACGTTACTGCAGCCCCCGGACACAATCAGCCCCCCGGACACAATCAGCCCCCGGACACAATCAGCCCCCCGGACACAATCAGCCCCCGGACACAATCAGCCCCCCGGACACAATCAGCCCCCCGGACACAATCAGCCCCCGGACACAATCAGCCCCCCGGACACAATCAGCCCCCGGACACAATCAGCCCCCGGACACAATCAGCCTCTGGGCCAGAAAAGCCCAGGGACCAGATTCCGAGACGCCACCTGTGCAGGCACAGGACAGGGTGAAAGGATTAGGATCCACTTTTCACCTGTGTTGCGGCCAAACCTGTTTGAGGACAAGAGTAGGGGAGAATCCAGCCTGCGGCCGCCGCGTAAGCAAATACGACAGCCAATTGGTGCACAGCACGATCCCACAATCAGCAAATGAATGAACGGTTAAGGCACCTGTTTTCAGTGGAATTGGTTGCGTGACCAGCACATCACAGGAGAACGCCCGGCTTTTGCCATGGCAATCTTCTGCATCTCCTCTAAAAGTCTACGGGGGAGAAATTGGGCCGCACCCCCTTTGGGGCACTAACGGGAGGCGCAAAGCAACATAGAAACATAGAAGATAGGAGCAGGAGTAGGCCATTTGGCCCCTCGAGCCTGCTCCACCATTCAATGAGATCATGGCTGATCATCCAAATTCAGTACCCTGTCCCTGCCTTCTCCCCATATCCCTTGATCCCTTTAGCCTCAAGAAATATATCTAACTCCTTCTTGAATATATTTAATGAATTGGCCTCAACTGCCTTCTGTGGTAGAGAATTCCACAGGTTCACCACTCTCTGGGTGAAGAAATTCCTCCTCATCTCAGTCCTAAATGGCTTACCCCTTATCCTTAGACTGTGACCCCTGGTTCTGGACTCCCCGACCATCAGGAACATCCTTCCTGCATCTAGTCTGTCTAGTCCTGTTAGAATTTTATAAGTTTCAATGAGATCCCCTCTCATTCTTCTAAACTTGAGGGAATATAAGCCTAATCGACCCAATCTCTCCTCATACGTCATTCCTGCCATCCCAGGTATCAGTCTGGTGAATCTTCGCTGCACTCCTTCCATGGCAAGAACATCCTTCCTCAGATAAGGCGACCAAAACTGCACACAATACTCAAGGGCCTAGAAATTGGGTTGGGGCGCCAAAGTGGCGCAAAAGTCACCTGAGCGCAGGATTTAGCGCAGCGATCGGAGTGATACCGATTGCCAGAAATTCAGTTTCATTGCCCCTCGAGGGAGACGGGGCGAGGCTCGAGGCGCTCCGCGTTCCTCTTAGGGCGCTGAAACTGATTAGCGCAGCGCAACGTGCCGCAGCGCCACACGCTGCGGCACGGCATGTTGCAGTACTGCAGGCCTTCCTCCCACTGTTAAGGGGGAGGTGCCTGCAACAGCGCGATCCCCGCTCGCGAGTGCCGGCAAATGAGCCCGGCACCAAGGAGAAGTGCCGGGCTCTCGGGAAACAGCCGGCAATGCCGCGGGGGGGGGGGGCTAGGAGGCCGGGGACGGAGGTGCTGGCAGGCGGCCGCCGAAAAAGTGGCCGCCCCGCACCTCCACCTTAACTTGCGCCGCTGCCGGCGCAGCAAGGCCCCGTGAACCGGGTGCGGGTAGCGAGCGGTGCAACTGCGGCGTTCGCTACCAAATATCGCGAATGGGGCGCTGCGCACACCGATGACGTCATTGGTGGCGGCGCAGCGCAAATGCCTAACGCCACCATTAGTGCCCCTACTGAATATCGCGGGAGACGCAGCCAGTGGCGCTACAGCCACTGACTGCCTCTTTAGGCGCTAACAGGTGGCGCTACTCACCCAATTTCTCCCCCATGGTGTGGCTTCACCAAGGCCCTATACAACTGCAGCAAGACATCCTTGTTCCTGTACTCAAACCCTCTCGCTATGAAGGCCAATGTACCATTTGCCTTCTTAACCGCCTGCTGCACCTGCATACTTACCTTCAGTGACTGGTGCACCAGGACACCCAGGTCTCGTTGCACTTCCCCTTCTCCCAATCTATTGCTGTTCAGATAATAATCTGCCTTCCTGTTTTTGCCACCAAAGTGGATAACCTCGCATTTATCCACATTATTATACTGCATCTGCCATACATCTGCCCAATCACCCAACCTGTCCAAATCATACTGGAGTTTCTCGGCATCCTCCTCACAGCACACACGCCCACCCAGCTTTGTGTCGTCTGCAAACTTGGAGATATTACATCTAGTTCCCTCGTCTAGATCAACTCGTCAATCCCAGTTTGTCCCCCTGTGGCTCCCTCCGCACTGCACTCAGACATCAGCTGGGATTAGGTTCTGAAAAGACACTTTTTAAGGTGGATTTATTTATTCCTGTAGGAAATTTACATCATAAAACCTAAAGTTGTCCCATTTTAAATTTCATGCAAAAAGCACACTAATTATGTTTAGTTACACAGCAGATGAAAATTTGAGATCCCAGTTGACACAAGCCTACTTGCTATGAAGTTTTAATAATTGCAGGCATATGGATTTTAAAATGGATTGAGGGACTAAAATGAGAAAACGCAGATATCTGAACACCTTAAATTTTTTTATTCATTCACTGGATGTGGGCGTCGCTGGCAAGGCCAGCATTTATTGCCCATCCCTAGTTGCCCTCGAGAAGGTGGTGGTGAGCCACCTTCTTGAACCGCTGCAGTCCGTGTGGTGAAGGTGCTCCCACAGCGCTGTTAGGGAGGGAGTTCCAGGACTTTGACCCAGCGACGATAAAGGATCGCCGATATATTTCTAAGTCAGGATGGTGTGTGACTTGGAGGTGAACTTGGAGGTGGTGGTGTTCCCGTGCGCCTGCTGCCCTTGTCCTTCTAGGTGGAAGAGGTCGCGGGTTTGGGAGGTGCTGCCGAAGAAGCCTTGGCGAGTTGCTGCAGTGCATCTTGTAGATTATTCAATAACTGTTAGCTAAAATGACTATAAAACACTACATATAAAATTGGGCAGTCTGAATACACAACAGGAAAGGATTAACATCAAAAATCCCAAATCGGTCCAATCCTGACAGGGTCAGTAAAATTTCTAACATAAGAGAAAGTTTGCTTTAAGAGGACAGGAACCTAATGGGATCAAACTCACTGAAGGCAGAGATAAGACTTGTGTTTGTAAAGCACCTTATCACACCTCACGGAAACATCTCCAGGCACTTCGCAATCACCAGGAAAATTTTAATTAATTGATCGTTTATGGGGTTATCTGAAAATGGGCTTTATTTATTGAGGGAAGATTAGATAGGCTGGAGTTGTTTTCTTTGGAACAGAGGAGGCTGAGGGGAGACTTAATTGAGGTGTATAAAATGATGAGGGGCCTAGATAGAGTGGATAGGAAGGACCTATTTCCCTTAGCAGAGAGGTCAATAACCAGGGGCATAGATTTAAAGTAATTGGTGGAAGGATTAGAGGGGAGTTGAGGAAAACTTTTTTCACCCAGAGGGTGGTGGGGGTCTGGAACTCACTGCCTGAAAGGGTGGGAGAGGCAGAAACCCTCATCACATTTAAAAAGTACTTGGATATGCACTTGAAGTGCCGTAACCTACAGGGCTACGGACCAAGAGCTGGAAAGTGGGATTAGGCTGGAGAGCTCTTTGTCGGCCGGCACAGACACGATGGGCCGAATGGCCTCCTTCTGTGCCGTAAACCTCTATGATTCTATGATATGATTTACACGATGAAAGTTCCGCAAATAAGATTCCATGGAGCTGATTGCTGTCCTTGGAGGAACTTTGTTTCTGCTCAATGTAGAACTCAGCGTTTAATCAAAATAATCATTCTGTAGTGTGCTGCGCCCTCTGGTGTACATTAACAGGAAGTACGACTGAAGAAGCTTGAGTTTCTTTCTGTCGATTAAATGAAGCTTTCAAGTGCTTCCCAGATAATACATATCACCAACATTCCCGCTAAGCCGCGCAACGGTCTGGCGGTCCCGCGCTGGCCACTCACCGGCTTGCCAATTTAAATAACCGCCCGTGCGCGGAAAACTGAATGGGCCGCGCAGTCAGTTAAAGGGCCCCACACACACCAAAAACAAAATTACAGGGAACACTCACTGCTTATCTCGTGTTAAGAACATTTCAAAGTCCAATTTGAGATCGGAAACAATACTTTTCTGAACGATTTCTAATTGCCAATAATGAGGATTTAAATTAATAGCATATATTTATATTTTCCTGGGGTTATCTGAAAATGGGCTTTATTTACTTTATTTATTGAGGGAAGATTGGATAGGCTGGGGTTGTTTTCTTTGGAACAGAGGAGGCTGAGGGGAGATTTAATTGAGGTGGTAGTTTAGCAAAAGAATTTTGCTTTTAGTTTATACATGGGGAAAATGTAGCTCATTGTGATACCAAAGGTAAGCCCTCCCACATTGTCTGTAGTTCACGGTGCAACTTAACATCTTTGCACGGACTTCCACAGATCAATTAAAGGAATACATCTTAACTTTGGTTGAGTTACCCCCTGGTTCAGGTGGTATTGACTATTCCAATGCACACCTGGCCGGCCTCCCATGTTCTACCCTCCGTAAACTTGAGGTCATCCAAAACTCGGCTGCCCGTGTCCTAACTCGCACCAAGTCCCGTTCACCCATCACCCCTGTGCTCGCTGACCTACATTGGCTCCCAGTTAAGCAATGCCTCAATTTCAAAATTCTCTTCCTTGTTTTCAAATCCCTCCATGTCCTCGCCCCTCCCTATCTCTGTAATCTCCTCCGGCTCCACAACCCCCCGAAATATCTGCGCTCCTCTAATTCTGCCCTCTTGAACATCCCTGATTATAATTGCTCAACCTTTGGTGGCCGTGCCTTCAGCTGCCGGGGCCCTAAGCTCTGGAATTCCCTGCCTAAACCTCTCCGCCTCTCTACCTCTCTTTCCTCCTTTAAGACGCTCCTTAAAACCGACCTCTTTGACCAAGCTTTTGGTCACCTGCCCTAATATCTCCTTATGTGGCTCGGTGTCAAATTTATTTTTGTCTTATAATACTCCTGTGAAGCGCCTTGGGATGTTTTACTACGTCAAAGGCGCTATATAAATACAAGTTGTTGTAAGTTGTTGGTACAGTCAAACTTCAGTGTTACAAACGTAAGGGAGCTAGTGGATTTGTTTGTACTTATCGGAGGCTCACCTCACTGACGATTCAGCTGCTCTCCCAGCACCAGTGTTGGAACCAGGATCAGAAAGAAGGTTTGTTATAAAGATGAGTGTGCAATGGCGAAGCTTGTCACAACAATGATTAACTACTGTGTACAAGATGTCAATTCTAATTAGTCCAAGTGAATTCTTGCTGCAAAAGTGCCAAAAATAACATGGTGCAGCTACAGAGACCAGACCCTGGGCATTAACGTTGCGTGGGGGGGGGGGGGCGGGGGCTGCGGAGTTTTCCCCTCATGCTGTGGAATTTTAACTCCACAGAGTGCGTCCTTTCTTCACGACAGGTTCCCCACCCGGCAGTCTGCCTGATTGACAGGCTTGGCTTCCAGTCAGGCGGGGAGCACTCAGGAGCAGGTCATTCCGATTCCTGACCCCGGGCAGGGTTCCGATCCCTGCTCCCAGTAGTCTTTGTTTGGGGGCTGGGTGGGGGAAGCACTCCTGCTCCTCCCGGCCCACAGGCAGTGCTGTAATGGCAATTACCTTCTCCCCGAAGCCGACCTCGTCTCCATAGAGCTGCCGGGTTTCCAGAGGCCTGGGAAACCCAGCCGGCTAGGGTTAAATCTGAGGCTGCCAGCCTCATTATAATATATTTAAATTGCCAACCCGCCTCCTGGGAGCGGGTTGGCTGCCCGCCCTTGTCCCGCCTCCGTTAAACCCGGAAGTGGGCGGGTTGGGGTCGGATTAGTTTTAGCATCTGCCCTGACCCCAACCCACCTGTTTTTTGGGAGTTAAAATTCAGCGCCAGAATCGGGCTGGGTTTGTGTCGGTGTGTTTCTCCTCCGTACATTGCGACAGCACTTTCCAAACCCACCATTGTCTGATCACACTTGTATCGTCTCAGCCACTGAGCCTGCTGCTGCTGCACTCACTTGACCTGCCAGGTTGTTCAAGACAATCTCTCGCGAAGTTCCTTGCCTCCACGTTCACTTGGTCAGATATGTGTGACGGTGCCAAAGTAAGTTACTAACAGCCTCCGGAACTTTCTAAGCGACCCAGACAGCAACTGCAAAATGGGCAGGATTTGTCACGGGTACCACACCGCAACAGATCAGGTGCTCGAGCTATAAGGCAGCAATCGGGCATTCAGATGACTTTGCACAATACAAGAAAGATAGAAAGACTTGCATTTCTTCAGCGCCTTTCATGACCACCAGACGTCCCAAAGTGCTTTACAGCCAATGAAGTACTTTTTGAAGTGTAGTCACTGTTGTAATGTAGGAAACACGGCAGCCAATTTGCGCACAGCAAGCTCCCACAAACAGCAATGTGATAATGACCAGATAATCGGTTTTAGTGATGTTGAGTGAGGGATAAATATTGGGCAGGACACCGGGGAGAACTCCCCTGCTCTTCTTCGAAATAGTGGCCATGGGATCTTTTACGTCCACCTGAGAGAGCAGACGGGGCCTCAGTTTAACGACTCAATCGAAAGACGGCACCTCCGACAGTGCAGCGCTCCCTCAGCACTGCACTGGGAGTGTCGGCCTAGATTTTTGTGCTCAAGTCTCTGGAGTGGGAGCTTGAACCTGTAACCTTCTAACCCCGTCTGCTCTCTCAGGTGGACATAAAAGATCCCACGGCAGTATTTCAAAGAAGAGCAGGGGAGTTCTCCCCGGTGTCCTGGGGCCAATATTTATCGCTCAATCAACATCACTAAAACAGATGATCCGGTCTTTATCACATTGCTGTTTGTGGGAGCTTGCTGTGCGCAAATTGGCTGCCGCCTTTCCCACTTTACAACAGTGACTACACTTCAAAAAGTACTTCATTGGCTGTAAAGCACATTGAGACGTCCTGAGGTGGTGAAAGGCGCTGGAGAAATGCAAGTCTGTTTTTAATAGTAATGTGTTTACCAGGAGAATCGCTGCACATGACGTTCCAAGAGCGAAAGAAATCCTGTTAAACACTGTGGGACTAATTCTGTAATCCCACAGGAAGCCACGCTCACAGCGAGCCCGGGGTCAGGGAATCGCAGGCTGCAGTGTTGTAGGCCTGGCTCTGACCTGCACTCCCTTGCAGCACATCTTCCTGGCAAAGATTGCCGAATTCCCTCCAGCATCATCATGAAGGGATTGCCGAGGCAGCGGAAAAATAAACCGCGGAGGTGGAATGTGCCGCCTGAGCAAGCTGAGAACAACTGACGCGGAGTTGAGTCTGAAGGCTGTCAGCTGTATGATCCGTCCTGAACATCGCCATATGTAAAGCAGCTGGTCTACAGTTTCCAGTATTTGACACTCGTTCTATCAGTGTGTCAGAGTTTATTGCGTTCTCCCTACTGTTATGTTAACTATCACATGACATTTTTACAATGTTACTAAAAACCTCAGCACAAATGTTGGAAATTATATATGTTGGAGATATATTATACACAGAGCTACACACACACATATAAAATATGTTTTGAGACATGTCCACCATACTTCAGTTTAGTGTCAGCCGTGGCTCAGTGGGCAGCACTCGCACCTCTGAGTCAGAAGGTTGTGGGTTCAAGTCCCACTCCAGAGACTTGAGCACAAAAATCTAGGCTGACACTCCCAGTGCAGTGCTGAGGGAGTGCTGCACTGTCGGAGGTGCCATCTTTCGGATGCGACGTTCAACCGAGGCCCCGTCTGCCCTCTCAGGTGGGCATAAAAGATCCCACGGTGCTATTTCGAAGAAGAGCAGGAGTTCTCCCCGGTGCCCTGACCAATATTTATCCCTCAATCAACATCAGTAAAAAACAGATTATCTGGTCATTATCACATTGCTGTTTGTGGGAGCTTGCTGTGCGCAAATTGGCTGCCGCGTTTCCTACATTACAACAGTGACTACACTTCAAAAAGTACTTCATTGGCTGTGAAGCGCTTTGGGACGTCCTGAGAATGTGAAAGGCGCTACAGAAATGCAAGTCTTTCTTAAGGTGTCACACTGTATAAAACACCAACAAGTCACAACCCAACGTCCTTCAAAGGAGAAAGAAGGGAAGGCAGTCACTCGCCTGCAGTGGATTTTAGGAAGTGGCCAACAACGATTAGCCTATAATTTACCTCAGGGTGTGCCTATTTACAGCAATTAGACTTTGTGGCGATAAAGGATGTACCATGCATTTATATTGCGTCTTATCACATCTTCAGGGTGCCCTAAAATGCTTTACGTCCAATGACTTGCTTTTGAAGATGCAGCTACTCTTGTTAGAGGGATAGGGCTATAGTGATAGGGGATTCAATTGTAAGGGGGATAGATAGGAGTTTCTGTGGCCGAGACCGAGACTCCAAGATGGTATGTTGCCTCCCTGGTGCAAGGGTCAAGGATGTCTCGGAGCGGGTGCAGAGCATTCTGAAGGGGGAGGGGGATCAGCCAGTTGTTGTGGTACATGTAGGTACCAACGATGTAGGTAAAAAGAGGGAGGAGGTCCTACAAGCTGAATTTAGGGAGTTAGGAGCTAAATTGAAAAGTAGGACCTCAAAGGTAGTAATCTCTGGATTGCTACCAGTGCCACGAGCTAATAAGTTTAGAGAGAGTAAGATAGATAAGCTAAATACGTGGCTTGAGCAGTGGTGCAAGGGAGAGGGATTTAAATTCTTGAGGCATTGGAACCAGTTCTTGGGGAGGAGTGACCTGTACCAAGGGGACGGTCTACACCTGAACTGTGAGGGAGCCGATGTCCTCGGGGTAATATTTTCTAGGGCGGTTCGGGAGGATTTAAACTAATTTGGCAGGGGGATGGGAACCTAGGTAGTGGAAAAGAGGGAAGTCATATGAAGCTGGAAATAGATGGTAGAAAGGTGAGAAGCAATAAGCAAAGGAGAGAAACACAAAGGGCCAAACTAATTCATAATGAGAGTGTGAAAAAAGCAAGCCTGAAGGCTTTGTATCTTAATGCTAGAAGCATTAGGAACAAGGTGGATGAATTAGTTGTGGAAATAGAGGTAAACAAGTATGATTTGATTGGGATTACAGAAACGTGGCTGCAGGGTGGGCAAGGCTGGGAACTTAACATCCAGGGATATACAATATTTAGGAAGGATCGGCAAAAAGGTAGGGGAGGTGGGGTAGCATTGCTGGTAAAGGAGGGGATTAATGCAATGGAAAGGAAGGATATTAACTCGGATGAAACGGAATCTGTATGGGTAGAAATGAGAAATAGCAAGGGGAGGAAAACGTTAGTGGGTGTGATATATAGGCCTCCAAATAGTAATATGGAGGTGAGGGAAGGCATAAAAAGGGAAATTAGAGAAGCGTGCGATAAGAGCACAGCTGTCATCATGGGTGACTTTAATTTACATATTGATTGGACTACCCAAATTAGTAAAAATTCTGAGGAGGAGGAATTCCTGGAATGTTTTCGGGACGGTTATCTGGACCAATATGTCGAGGAGCCGACTCGAGATCAGGCCATTTTAGACTGGGTATTGTGCAATGAGAAGGGACTTATCAGCAATCTTCTTGTACGAGGCCCCTTGGGTCAGAGCGATCATAATATGATCGAGCTCTCAGTCGAGATGGAGAGTGAGGAAATTGAATCAGAGACTAAGGTCCAGAACTTAAATAAAGGGAATTACGAGGGTATGAGACGGGAATTGGGTAAGATTGATTGGGTGGTGTTTCTGGGGGGATTGACAGTGGATAGACAATGGCAAGCATTCAAAGATAGAATGGAAGAATTCCAGAACATGTTTATACCGGTTTGGCATAAAAATAAACCTAAAAAGGTGACTCAACCATGGATAACGAGGGAAATTAGGGACAGCATAAAATCAAAAAAATGGGCATATCAACTGGCAAAAAAAAGCACCAGACCGGAAGATTGGGGGCAGTACAGGATACAGCAAAAGAGGACAAAGGGATTAATCAGGAAGGGGAAAATAGAATACGAAAGTAAACTTGCAGCAAACATAAAGACAGACTGCAAAAGCTTTTATCGGTATATCAGGAGGAAAAGACTGGTAAAATCCCAAGTCGGTCCCTTGCAGTCCGATTCGGGAGAATATATAATGGAGAATAAGGAAATGGCAGACCAATTAAACTCATACTTTGGTTCTGTATTCACAAAGGAGGACACAAATAACCTCCCAGGAATATCGACAAACATAGGGACTAATGAGAGGGAGGAGCTGACAGAAATTAGTATCTCTAGGGATATGGTGTTGGGTAAGTTGAGGGGACTGAAGGCCGACAAATCCCCGGGGCCTGATAAACTACATCCTAGGGTACTTAAGGAGGTGGCCCTGGAGATAGCAGATGCTCTAAGGATCATCTTCCGGAACTCCATTGACTCGGGAACAGTACCCGTGGATTGGAGGGTAGCTAATGTTACCCCAATATTTAAAAAGGGGGGTAGAGAGAAAGCAGGGAATTATAGACCAGTAAGCCTTACATCGGTTGTGGGCAAAATGCTAGAGTCCATTATTAAGGATAAAATAGCGGAGCACTTGACAAATGGGGAAAGGATCGGACAGAGTCAACATGGATTTACAAAGGGTAAATCGTGTTTGACTAATCTGCTGGAATTTTTTGAGGAAGTAACTGGTAAAATAGATGGGGGAGAGCCAGTGGATGTGGTGTACCTTGACTTCCAGAAAGCCTTCGATAAGGTTCCACACAAAAGATTATCATGCAAAATTAAGGCTCATGGGATTGGGGGCAAAGTATTAACGTGGATAGAGAACTGGCTGGCGGATAGAAAACAGAGAGTTGGAATAAACGGCTCGTTTTCGGAGTGGCAGGCAGTGACCAGCGGGGTGCCGCAAGGATCTGTCCTGGGACCCCAGCTGTTCACAATATATATAAATGATCTGGATCAGGGAATTGGATGCAATATTTCCAAATTCGCTGACGACACTAAACTAGGAGGAGGGGTGGGCTCTGATGAGGATGTCAGGAGGCTACAGTGCGATTTGGACAGGTTGGGGGAATGGGCGGATACGTGGCAGATGCACTATAATGTGGATAAATGCGAGGTTATCCACTTTGGGGGTAAAAACAGGAGGGTGGATTATTATCTAAATGGCAATAGATTGGGAGATGGGGAAGTGCAGAGGGACCTGGGTGTTCTTGTGCACCAGTCACTGAAGGAGAGCATGCAGGTGCAACAGGCGATTAAGAAGGCAAATGGTATGTTGGCCTTCATATCAAGGGGGTTCGAGTATAGGAATAGGGATACCTTACTACAGCTGTACAAGGTGCTGGTGAGACCGCATCTGGAGTATTGTGTACAGTTTTGGTCGCCCCATCTGCGGAAGGATGTTCTTGCCATGGAAAGAGTGCAGCGGCGATTCACCAGGCTGATACCTGGAATGGCGGGAATGACCTACGAGGAGAGATTGAATAGTTTGGGCTTGTACTCACTGGAGTTTAGAAGATTGAGAGGGGATCTCATCGAAACATATAAAATTATGGCAGGCCTGGACAGGCTGAATTCAGAGAGAATGTTTCCAATGGCCGGGGAGCACAGAACCAGGGGCCACAGTCTAAAAATAGCGGGCAAATCATTTAAAACAGAGATGAGGAAGAATTTCTTCACTCAAAGAGTGGTGAGCCTGTGGAATTCCCTGCCACAGAGGGCTGTGAAGGCTAATTCAATAAATATTTTCAAGAGAGAATTGGATATATTTCTGAAGGCTAAGGGGATTAAGGGTTACGGAGAAAAGGCGGGGACGGGGTACTGAACTGGTAAGATCAGCTATGATCTCAGACGAAGATCAGCCATGATCTCATTGAATGGCGGAGCAGGCTCGAAGGGCCGAATGGCCTACTCCTGTTCCTATCTCTATGTTTCTATGTTTCTATGTTATATCGGCAAATGCAGCCGCCAATTTGCACAGAACCAGCTCCCACACACAGCCAATGAATGACCAGACGATCTCCTGGTGCTGGCTGAGGGAGGAACGTTGGCCAAGACTTTTTTTAAAATTCATTTACGGGATGTGGGCGTCGCTGGCAAGCCCAGCATTTATTGCCCATCCCTAATTGCCCTTGAGAAGGTGGTGGTGAGCCGCCTTCTTGAACCGCTGCAGTCCGTGTGGTGAAGGTGCTCCCACAGTGCTGTTAGGGAGGGAGTTCCAGGATTTTGACCCAGCGACGATGAAGGATCGGCGATATACTTCCAAGTCAGGATGGTGTGTGACTTGGGAGGGAACTTGGAGGTGGTGGTGTTCCCATGCGCCTGTTGCCCTTGTCCTTCTAGGTGGAAGAGGTCGCGGGTTTGGGAGGTGCTGCCAAAGAAGCCTTGGCGAGTTGCTGCAGTGCATCTTGTAGATGGTACACACTGCAGCCACGGTACGCCGGTGGTGGAGGGAGTGAAGGTTTAAGGTGGTGGATGGGGTGCCAATCAAGCAGACTGCTTTGTCCTGGATGGTGTCGAGCTTCTTGAGTGTTGTTGGAGACTCCTGACTTGTGCCTTGTAGATGGTGGAAAGGCTGTGGGGAGTCAGGAGGTGAGACACTCGCCACAGAATACCCAGCCTCTGACCTGCTCTTGTTGCCACAGTATTTATGGGGCTGGTCCAGTTAAGTTTCTGGTCAATGGTGACCCCCAGGATGTTGATGGTGGGGGATTCGGCGATGGTAATGACGTTGAATGTCAAGGGGCGATGGTTAGCCTCCCTCTTGTTGGAGATAGTCATTGCCTGGCACTTGTGTTACAGAGATCTTGGCAGCAGAATAACTGAGTACAGAGTATAATGCTCCTGTCCTTATAAATACAGGCTCACCTCCAACGGAGTGCGAGCAAGGCCATGGGAGGTCTGCTAGTCTGAAATTAAAAACTACAGGTCAAATGGGTGAAAGAATGACTTGTCAGCAAAAGTTGTGTTACGTCCAAAACAAGGGCTGTCCATTCCCCTTCAGATGCATTTCTCCATTATTGCCACAGGTTATGAGATTATCAAGGAATTCCCCAACAAGCTGGTTAGTAACAAGTTAGGTCACAGTGACATTGGTTCACTCCCAGCTAAAATAAAACGGTTCAAATTATTTGCTGAATAAAAGGAGACGGGCTTGTTGAGCCCAACAATGCTCAGTTCTCAGGGATGTACATGATACTGATGAAGGCACAGCTCTACGTTAGACTGCGATTTAACAAGATTAATAGCTACAGTTGGAAGTACTCATTTATTTATTTTTTTAACAAAATTCAACCCAGATTGGGACCATGGCCAATTTTAGACCTCCTCAGTTGTCTCTTCTCCTCGCCTTGGGTACTGCTGGCTGAATCGAGATGTCTTTAATCATAAGTTGAGGGTGTGAGTCAGTCGGTTAGTCAGTCTGACTTCAGAGGCAGGTTAATGCGATTGATAGAGAAATCTTCAGAAATGGAAAAGCACACTGTGAAAGGTTTAATGAAGGAAGAAAACAACATTTCTTCACAATGTTTACACTGAGCTCTCTTGATTCTCTTGCAGGTTCTACATCGAAAGCATTGCTTATCTGAAGGACAATGCCACCATAGAGCTTTTCTTTCTCAATGCAAAGTCCTGTATCTACAAGGTAAGAGAGTGTCCCAGCCCAAATGTTTGTGATTTCTTTTATTATTATTCGTTCACGGGATGTGGGCGTCGCTGGCGAGGCCGGCATTTATTGCCCATCCCTAGCTGTCCTTGAGAAGGTGGTGGTGAGCTGCCTTCCTGAACCGCTGCAGTCCGTGTGGTGAAGATGCTCCCACAGTGCTGTTAGGGAGGGAGTTCCAGGATTTTGACCCAGCGACGATGAAGGAACGGCCGATATATTTCCAAGTCAGGATGGTGTGTGACTTGATGGGGAACTTGGAGGTGATGGTGTTCCCATGCGCCTGCTGCCCTTGTCCTTCTAGGTGGCAGAGGTTGCGGGTTTGGGAGGTGCTGCCGAAGAAGCCTTGGTGAGTTGCTGCAGTGCATCTTGTAGATGGTACACACTGCAGCCACGGTGCGCCGGTGGTGGAGGGAGTGAATGTTTAAGGTGTTGGATGGGGCGACAATCAAGCGGCTGCTTTGCCCTGGATGATGTCAAGCTTCTTGAGTGCTGTTGGAGCTGCACTCATCCAGGCAAGTGGAGAGTATTCCATCACACTCCTTACTTGTGCCTTATAGGCGGTGGAAAGGCTTTGGGGAGTCAGGAGGTGAGACATAATTCCTGTTAGAATGTTGACCAAGGTAGGTGAAGGTCAATACTGGATGACCCACAGAACTTGAAGAGACTACAAGAGAAGATGTTTAGTGGTTCGGTGACCCCCAGCTTGGGCTTAAAGCAGGTAGACAGTGGGAGGTAGGGAAAACCAAGAGAGAAGGATTTGCAGGGTTTTGAGGACTGGGAAGGATTGAGTCAGACTAAGAGATGACGCAATGAGTTTTGATTCAGCACAGTGAGGAAGAGCACTTCAGGTGGCATATTCGGTGATTAGGAGAAGAATGGGAAGTTCAGAGGAGCGACTCCATTGTACCAAATAGAGGCAGTGAATGAGAGGATTTAATTCTAATCGCAGAATAGTCAGAAATACATTTTACCCTGACAAAAAACCATAGTCCAATTTGCTTTATCAACGTGCTGTGGTAAAGGGCAGCACCATCCATTGGTGTTCCTGCACTCTGCACCACAGTGCAGTAAGATCTAACTCTAGGTACGGTGAATCAACACGTGGCACCATCCTGCTGCCAGACACGGTTATCAGGTGGAGAAGCTGAGCGGAGGGAAAGTGATTCTTCAGTGGGAGGAGGAGTCAGAGCACAGATCATCCTGAAATGTGTTTGCACATCTCCTGGTTCCCAGTTGCAGAGCAGCCTTGGTAGAGAGCTAGACAGCACCTCCCAAACCCGCGACCTCTACCACCTAGAAGGACAAGTCACACGGCATCCTGACTTGGAAATATATCGGCCGATCCTTCATCGTCGCTGGGTCAAAATCCTGGAACTCCCTCCCTAACAGCGCTGTGGGAGTACCTTCACCACACGGACTGCAGCGGTTCAAGAAGGCGGCTCACCACCACCTTCTCAAGGGGCAATTAGGGATGGGCAATAAATGCTGGCCTTGCCAGCGACGCCCGCATCTCAGGAATGAATAAAACAAAGATAGGCTGCAGTTCCGCTTGGATTGGAAAGTGCGTATTACAGTGCGATCCAAAACAAGGAGAATGAAGGACTGGGTAGCAAAGTGTGTTCGTACGCTGTACATTCATTGTGGAAACTGGGTTTGAATTGTGCCTGAACTGAGGGGATGAAGATTTCTTCTCTCTGCTGGCAGTAAGGATCCCATGTGAAATGATGTGCAGTCTCAACACAGTTCCTATTGCCCATAAACACAAAAATGCCACTCTCGCTCAGAGGTCACAGGATGGCGGATGGGGGGTGTCATAAATCTCATCATCGAGAAACTACCTATGAAATAACACTGGACGGCCAGCTGGTGGCGCCGTCCAAGGAGTATAAATACTCGGGCGGTGGTCCCAGTTTTTGTCAGGGACATTTTGTAAGACAAGGAGCTAGTGAAATACAACTAGACCTCCATGTTCTGAAACAAGTTGATTAAAGCCTTGCTTTATACTCAAACCAAGTGCGTAGTGAGTTTTATTACGCCAGGGGGGAAAATAAAAAATGTTACCCTGGTGAAGAAGGGCTGGCCTCCTGTAGTTGGGATTAAGGGACATTGTCGGGGCAGAGCGGACAGAGGCTGGATTGGGACAGAGGCATAGTAAAAGACATGGAGCAGGCCATCAAGTGCAGCATCAACTACCTGTCCCAATTCCAGATACAGGAAACTCTTGTTTAAACGGCACCTAAATATCCGGAATTCTCTATTAACTGGCAAAATTCATACTCCGAAAACAACACCTCAATAACCGGCAATGTTGCCGAGTCCGAGTCTCCCGCGGTGGCCGAGTTAGTCAGTGGGGGTAGTTCTCCAAACTGCCACTCCTCGGCTTCTTGGCGCTGTCGGAAGTCGGAACACCTCAATCCCCCTGTAACAGGAGTCTGACTCTCCCGCGCTGCCGGTAGTCTCTTCTGACCCGCCATTTTACAGGGGTACTGTGTGTCTCCCACGCTGCTGGTAGTCACTGCATTGCATTACCCTCAACTGGCAGTACTGTACTTAATCAAGCATCTTCCACCATCCATTTAACACAACATTCTGTAGGTGAGCACCCAATTACTGTATACTGCACATTTCATGATTTTTTTAATTTTTGTTTGTTAAAAATAGCCTCGGTAGATAACCCTCTCCGTCATCCGGAATTCTTAATCAACCGGCACCATCCCGGTCCCGTCGGTGCCGGATACCAAAGAGTTTCCTGTAGTTGAACAGGAACGCGCGCGGTGCCTCCGCTAATGTTGAAGTGAGGCTCTGAGATTGCAGCACCATTTCAGGATTTTATGTCTGGGACACTGCCATGGGCAGAGCATTTCTGAGCATTAACATCTCGTGCCGTCGAGGGCAGGGACAATTTCAGTCTCCCGCGTTGCATAGTTCCTCATCTGAACCGACCAGGTCCCTTACTGCCACTCATAGGAACATAAGAAATAGGAGGAGGAGTCGGTCATTCGGCCCCTCGAGCCTGCTCCGCCATTCATTGAGATCATGGCTGATCTTCTACCTCAACTCCACTTTCCCGCCCACTCCCCATAACCCTCGACTCCCTTATCATTCAAAAATCTTTCTATCTCCACCTTGAATATATTCAATGACTCCGCCTCCAAAGCTCTCTGGGGAAGAGAATTCCACAGATTCACGACCCTCGGAGAGAAGAAATTCCTCCTCATCACCGTTTTAAAAGGGTGACCCCTTATCCTGAAACTATGCCCCCTAGTTCTAGATTCCTCCATGAGGGGAAACATCCTCTCTGCATCTACCCTGTCAAGCCCCCTCAGAATCTTCTATGTTCCAATAAGATCACCTCTCATTCTTCTAAACTCCAATGAGTATAGGCCCAACCTGCTCAACCTTTCCTCATAAGACAACCCCTTCATCTCCGGAATCAACCTCGTGAACCTTCTCTGAACTGCCTCCAATGCGAGTCTATCGATACCTCCTTAAATAAGGAGACCAAAACTGTACGCAGTACTCCAGGTGTGGTCTCACCAACGCTCTGTACAGTTGTAGCAAGACTTCCCCACTTTTACACTCGACTGCAAAGGAGGTAAAATTGGATGATCATCAAGATGACTCTTGCCCACCCAGAAATGTCTGTCTCAGAGTGGTCTTTGTCAGGGCCTGGGGGTGGAGGGGGGGGGGGCGACGGGGGGACATTGCCCGCTCTTCCCTTTCAGCTGCAGTAGTGCTGTGGCTCCGGGATCACAAATCAAACAGAGAAAACCACGAGAAAATGAAATTGAAAACCCTCAACAACTAATGCCAGCACATATAAAAGCACAAGTAAGTGGAGCCATGGAATTCTGTTTAAAACAAAAGACTTTTGAGGCTAGAAATTACAATTGATGTTATCGTAAAATGCTTAATGCCCTCATATCAAATTCTTCTCTAGAATATTAATGGACGCATCAGGTCTGAGCTTTAAGAGGTTAATGCCTCCTAAAGTAGTGCAGAATGGATTTTTATATGAGCACATTGAATGTTCACCTCATAACGTCACTCACAGTAACTTCCATGTTTGGGTTTCCAGTTTACACTGTAGAAATCTCTGGGCATTCACCTTAAACATTCACTCCCTCTACCACCGGCGCACCGTGGCTGCAGTGTGTACCATCTACAAGATGCACTGCAGCAACTCGCCAAGGCTTCTTCGGCAGCACCTCCCAAACCACGACCTCTTCCACCTAGAAGGACAAGGGCAGCAGGCGCACGGGAACACCACCACCTCCAAGTTACCTCCCAAGTCACACACCATCCTGACTTGGAAATATATCACCGATCCTTCATCGTCGCTGGGTCAAAATCCTGGAACTCCCTCCCTAACAGCACTGTGGGAGCACCTTCACCACACGGACTGCAGCGGTTCAAGAAGGCAGCTCACCACCACCTTCTCAAGAGCAACTAGGATGGGCAATAAAGGCTGGCCTTGCCAGCGACGCCCACATCCCATGAACACATTTTAAAAAAACCCACCAGGAATGAACAGCAAACTCTTATGTGAGAAACTTGCAGTGACCAATGCTCCTGTTAAGCTGCATGGCCACACGGCGGTCTGGAGGTCCCATGCGGGCCGCTCACCGGCTTTACAATGGTAATAACCGCATCTGCGCGAGAAATTGAACGGGCCGCGCAGCCAGCTAAAATGCACAGGCCATTGCTCTCTGCGCCAGCAGCCACTATCAAATAAACACTGACCCAAAATGAAATCAAACCACCCCCATAAAGTTCACAATGCAAATCATTTTCATGTTTCAAATGATTCCCTGGGGTGATTTCGAGACGGTAATCTAATCTTGTGGGTTTGGATGGTGATTTAGGATAGCTGAACTCCTGGATTAGATTACTACCTAGTAATCACTCCCAGGTATCCATTGTTCTCTGTTGTACACTGCTAAAACTGCAGAAGGAATTTGAGCGCGCAAATTAAAGAGGCATGTTCGAAAATGAGGCTGTAAGCCAATCGCTCCCCCTCCCCCACAAAGTTATCGTTCTCCAAGAAAGCAAAAGATTTATGTGAAGTGAGGAAAGCAGCAGTCTAGTGCTGCTGGTGCACAGGAGCTCAGAGCATGGGGCAGTGTCGCAGGAAAAAAGAAACACTTGCATTTATATAGCGCCTTTCATGACCTCAGGACATCCCAAAGTGCTTTACAGCCAATGAAGTACTTCTTTAATATGGGAAACGCGGCAGCCAATTTGCGCACAGCAAGCTCCCACAAACAGCAATGTGACAATGACCAGATAATCTGTTTTAGTGATGTTGATTGAAGGATAAATATTGGCCAGGACACCAGGGATAACTCCCCTGCTTTTCTTCGAAATAGTGCCATGGGATCTTTTACATCCACCTGAGAGAGCAGACGGGGCCTCGGTTTAACGTCTCATCCAAAAGACAGCATCTCCGACAGTGCGGCACTCCCCTGGGAGTGTCAGCCTGGATTTTTATGCTCAAGTCTCTGGAGTGGGACTTGAACCCACAACCTTCTGACTCAGAGACGAGGGTGCTGCCCACTGAGCCACGGCTCACACTTAAATATAATAAAGCACAGCACACAGTTACACTTGACAAGCCCGTAACGACACTGCTGCTGAAATAAAATGGCACCTTTTTTCATTTTTTTTTCTGCAGCAAGTGCCTTTTTTCCATCTGGGCAGCTGGAAGGAAAGTCACTCTTGTGGTTGACTGAAAGCGAGTGTAACTCAATATTAAGAGACGAGCTGTAACTCTCCAGGTACTGGCTTCATTGTCATTTACCGTGTGACAAACGCCTTCCTTTCTTCCCAATTCCATCTGCTCCCCTGAAGGCATTCCTTCGTGCAGAGGTACAGCTCCACAGCTGGCAGGTGCTGGCAGCCTCCTGGTACCATGCCCGTGGACACAGCGGCATGCCGACTGCTACTTTGACTGATGCCCGCTCAATCAACATAGACCGGGTTCAAACCTGGGACCGCCCGACAGTACATGCTGATTTAACTGGCTCAGTAGTGCATTTACCCAGTTGGCCAGTGCCGCCATCTTTCAATGAGATGCTAAACCGAGGCACCGTCTGCCCCCTCAGGCGGGCATAATGGCACTAATGGAAGAAGAGCAGGGGAGTTCTCCCTGGTGTCCTGGGACCAATATTTATCCCTCAATTAACATCACTAAAACAGATTATCTGGTCATTGCTGTTTGTGGGAGCTTGCTGTGCGCAAATTGGCTGCCGCGTTTCCTACATTACAACAGTGACCACACTTCAAAAAGTACTTCATTGGCTGTAAAGCACTTTGGGAGGTCCTGAGGTTGTGAAAGGCGCTGTAGAAATGCAAGTCTTTCTTTCTTTGGGAAATGCAACAGTGTGGTGACCCTGGGCAACTGCATCAGGGAAGATCGACAGAAGTCTATTTTTGCAGAACTTTTAAAATTGTAAACATTGAGCCTTTCTACACCATTAATGGACTCGCTTTGATTTAACCATGCAATGTGACAGCAGCCACTATCTCCATTTTGGGTCTAGCGGAGCGACATATGATTAAATCTTCTTCGACAGCCCCTCCCAAACCCGCGACTCTACCACCTAGAAGGACAAGGGCAGCAGGCGCATGGGAACACCACCACCTCCAAGTTCCCCTCCAAGTCACACACCATCCTGACTTGGAAGTATATCGGCCGTTCCTTCATCGTCGCTGGGTCAAAATCCTGGAGCTCCCTCCCTAACAGCACTGTGGGAGCACCTTCACCACACGGACTGCAGCGGTTCAAGAAGGCGGTTCACCACCACCTTCTCGAGGGACAATTAGGGATGGACAATAAATGCTGGCCTTGCCAGTGACGCCCACATCCCATAAACGAATTTAAAAAAATACTGGATACAGCTGTATTTTATAGCACTGGTAAACACAAATTGGATTTTATTTTTAATCACTTTGAAATAACAGCCAGTGTCGACCAACAAATGAGACGGGGTACCTTTTGATGGAAACCTCTTGTGTAATCCCAGAGTCAGACTTGTGTTCTGTTAGGCCTGCTGTTAGCAAAGCTTTGGTCGCCTCCCGGAGAAACAAGTGCCAGGAACCTCCAGATGTTTCACCCTGTTCCAAATCTAGCCACGCTGTAAAATTGGAAGCGATGCAGTAACAGCCTTTTTCACAGGAGAAGGATGCTGAGAAGCAAGGGTCAAGCGATTTACTGGATTTGCGGAGGAGATTGACCAGAATGGTACCAGGGGTGAGGGGCTTCAGTTACGTGGAGAAACTGGAGAAGCTGGGGTTGTTCTCCTTAGAGCAGGGAAGGTTAAGGGGAGATTTAATAGAGGCGTTCAAAACTGAGGGGTTTTGATACTGTAGACAGGGAGAAACTGTTTCCACTGGCAGGGGGGTCGGTAACCAGAGGACACTGATTTAAGATCATCAACAAAAGAACCAGAGGGGAGATGAGGAGAATTTTTTTATGCAGCGAGTTGTTGTGAGCTGGAACGCGCTGCCTGAAAGGGCGGTGGAAGCAGATTCAATAGTAACTTTGAAAAGGAAATTGGATAAATATTTGAAAAGGAAAAATTTGCAAGGCTATGGGGAAAGAGCGGGGGAGTGGGATTAATTGGGTAGCTCTACGGCAGAGCCGGCACAGGCACGATGGGCCGAATGGCCTCCTCCTGTGTTGTATGATGCATTGATTGTGTGAATCTGATTTTCACTGTCACCACACCTTGTGACCAAAGCAATTCATATCCCAAAAAATGTATTCTGTTCCTCGCACTGTCATCCCTCAATTCGATCACCGAAATAAATCTAAGAACCTGAGCTATTGGCCCAGAAATTCGGGTCGGGGGCTTCCCGCGGGTGTAAGCCCCCGACCTGCACTTACCTAGCGCGCCGGCCGTTGAGCTATGGGCCCCCGTGGAATTCCGATCCTGGGCCTCCTCCAACTGCCGGCGCGCAGTGCTTGCATATCCCAGGAGCGCAGTTAGTTCGATGCGTCCCCTGGGATCACGTGGGCCATGGGGAGCCAATCGGAGCAGGGAATGCTCAATTCATAAGTTTGACAGGAAGTGCTGTCAAAACTTATAAATACTACGGGCCCCAAAACATCACTGAATCTTCAAATAATTTTTTTTTTAAATCACATTTTTTAAATAAACTATAAATTAAATTAAATAACTATTTTAAACAATTTAAATTTTTGAAAAAAATAATTTTATTTTCTAACGGGGCTAAAAATAAACTTACCTTGCTTTAACGTATTTAAAAATAATAAACCTGTGGAAAAAATGTTTTAATTTGAATTAATTCACCACTTACCTTGTAAAAAGTAGGCCTTGCGACTGCTTTTTACATGCCTAACTTCTGGAGACTTACCCTCCTGGGAAAACCTGCAAAAAAAACCTAAGTTCGATGCGCACGCGCTGCCTCTCCGGCGCACGCGTTCGAACTCTGAACCCCTTCGTTCAGGGGAACGGAAGTGCCGGTTTCCTGCGCATGCGCAGTGCATGCAGGAAACTGGCACTTCCATTGGGCTTATGGGTGAGTACCCCGTGCGTACTCACCCGTGGAGGCCCGAATTTCTGGGCCATTGAAACTGCCGAGCCTCGACCAAAATTGGCTCATCGCCAGGTTTGTTGTTGTGGATTCTTTTTATTCCTCAACAAACAAAGCAATTTCCTTTTTAACAAGAAATCCAAGCTGAAACTGGTAGCTACTGAGACCAGTGCGAGATTGGCAGGCCTGAGGTAAAGCACCCTCTGACCAGGGGAAATAAAATTTGTGTATTGGAGGCGAGCAGGGCTCTGGCCATCAGCAGTCGAACGCCAGTTAAAACGCTAATGTTGGTAATAAGCCAACTATCCTCTCAGCTCTCTGCTGATGTTAAAATGATTAAAAATGAGGCTTAAATAATTCACAAACAATCCAGTAGAGTGCTTAAAAAGTTTTTAAACTTTACTTTGAATCCAGCTTCAGTTGTTTTTGTAGCCAAAGACTGTCTCCTTGCCTCAATTTGATTTGTGTGCATTGGCACCCAGATACTACTCCATGATACGTGTGTCAGTTTGAAGCCAGCACAGTGTTTCGGAGAACTGGCCTGCGAGAGAGCTGATTTTGACGGGTGTAGACGGGAGATGTTTAACTCCTCTAGCCAGGTACTGCAATCTGCAAGTCGACTTGTTCATTCAGAAAGCACTGGGGCGTGAACAGTGCTCCCGGCCAACTAGTAACACGTTTAGAACTCTGTTCCTGCAAAGATACAGCTGCCAGCTGCAGTTTTCAAACTTTTCTGTTGAAAGGACTTTTTGGAAATACTGATACACTCCCACCGTGACCTCTCACGGCGCAGGAGTGAGGGTCACAGACTGGGCACGATAGTGTCATAGCCTTATCCCACACCTCCACTCCCAGTTAACAAGGCTCGGGAGCAAAGTGGCTCAAAGCTATCTCTCTAAATTTACTCTGCTGGGTGAACTCTTAATAGATGGAGTAGGAGTTTGCAGGTTTGAATCAGTCCACTCTACTCAGCTGCTCCAGCTAGTCACACAATGGCAGAGGCAATAATATCACCCTCTCCGGCCTCTTGAACATCCCCGATTTTAATCGCTCCGCCATTGGCGGCCGTGCCTTCAGCTGCCTGGACCCTAAGCTCTGGAATTCTCTCCCTAAACCTCTCCGCCTCTCTCTCCTTTAAGACGCTCCTTAAAACCGACCTCTTTGACCAATCTTTTGGTCACCTGTCCTTATATCTGCTGATGTGGCTCGGCGTTAAATTTTGTTTGATAATCGCTCCTGTGAAGCGCCTTGGGACGTTTTACTATGTTAAAGGCGCTATATACAGGAAACTCTCGATTTACCGGCACCTAAATAACCGGAAATCTCTGTTAACCGGCAAAATTCAGGAGTAGGGTCAGGTAAGTTTTACTTCATATTAGTGTCAGTTCCTGGATCTGTGGCTGTGCAACTGGGGTTCCTGCACTTGTTGCTAAGCAACAGGGATGCTTGGTCTGTGGCCGGAGTTCCTGCACATGTTGCTAAGCAACAGGGAAGCCTGGATTTGTTGCTGTGTACGGAGCTCTCGTACCTTTTAACTATACCTCTCTGTAATCTGGACTTTTTGATAAACCGGCACCACGCCGGTCCTGTTGGTGCCGGATAATAAAGAGTTTCCTGTAAATACAAGATGTTGTTTAAGGGGAAGGCAAAATCCGCAGGGGATGTAATTGCGTTTGCGACCTTCTGCACATGCAGGCGTTTGAAAGTCACGAGTGCAGACTTTGTTTCTGGCTGCGAGTCCACTCCTCGTGGCTGGCGAGGGTCTGTACAGGTCAGCCATCGGGGGGCGGGGGGGCGCGTGTTGCAGGCCCCTTGGTGGAAAGAGCTGGCAGGCCAGCAGCTCTGGTGTGTTACCCTGCTGCCTCCAGGGGCACTGGAGAACACGGCATTTAAGCTGCCCGGTCACACGGCGTTCCAGGGAACCCGTGCAACCGGCTCGTCAATGCAAAAATTGTGCGTGCGAGGCATTTAAGGGGCTGCGCAACGCCAAAAAAAAATTAACAGGCAACATTGGTGTCAGCGCTTCTTGTGAAGTACCTTTGGGAAGATTTCCCTACATTAAAGGCACTATATAAATGCAAGTTGTTGTTGCTGTGGCTCTGCCTCATTCACCTCACAGCATTGCTGCAGATTTCAGGCTCGAAGTTAAACACAAACTCTTTGCCAGTGCAGAATCTCTGTCGGGACTCCGACAGCGAGGACGGAAACAGACTGGTCAAGGTTATTGGCCCAGATATTCCGATTCCTACAGGTGGGTACGGGCTGTGCACCCACCCGTAGGGACATCGGAAATGCCGGTTTGAGGCATGCACTGCGCATGCGCTGGAAACCGGCATTTCCAGTCTGTCAAGAACGCTCTTGACAGATTGGCCGCCTGCCCTGGAGAAGGGCCTCTGCGGGGAGAGAGTTCCGCTTTCTGGAGAACCTCCGCCCGCTGAAAACCCTTAGAAATCTTACGCGTAAGGCCTACTTTTACCAGGATAAAAGTTGAAAAAAAAGTTTTAAAACATTTTTTCACTGATTTATCATTTAAAAATACTTTAAAAAAAGGTACGTTTATTTTTAGCCCCGTTAAAACTTTAAGGGGGAAAAATTGGGTGAGTAGCGCCACCTGTTAGCGCCTAAAGAGGCAGTCAGTGGCTGTAGCGCCACTGGCTGCGCCTCCCGCGATATTCAGCGGGGGCGCTAATGGTGGCGCTAGCCTTTTGCGCTGCGCCGCCACCGATGATGTCATCGGTGTGCGCAGCGCCCCATTCGCGCCCCGATCGCGATATTTGGTAGCGAACGCCGCTGTAGCGCCATTCGCTACCTGCGCCCGGTTCACGGGGCCTTGCTGCGCCGGCAGAGGCGCAAGTTAAGGTGGAGGTGCCCATCCCCGGCCTCCTGGTCCGCCCCCCGCGGCATTGCCGGCTGTTTCCCGAGAGCCCGGCACTTCTCCTTGGTGCCGGGCCTCTTTTGCCGGCACTCGCGATCGGGGTTCACGCTGTTGCAGGCCCCTCCCCCTTAACAGTGGGAGGAAGGCCTGCAGTACCGCAGCGTGCCGTGCAGCAGCGTGTGGCGCTGCGGCACGTAGCGCTGCGAAATTCACTTTCAGTGCCCTAAGAGGGATGCGGAGCGCCTCGAGCCGCGCCCCGTCTCCCTCTAGGGGCACTTCAACTGAATTTGCGGCGATCGCTAATGCGGCGATCGCGGCGCAAATTCCAGCGCCCAGGCGAACTTTGCGCCGCTTGGGCGCCTCAGGCCAATTTCTAGGTGTGGTAAACCACTTTTATCGTTCACTATCGTTACACTATAGACTCCACCTACCTGCCCAGGTATAAAGGTAGTCGACTGGCTGGCATTCCTCCTTGTTGTATCCGATCACCCACGAGGGTGGGCTCTGTTATTTAGCCAATAAAAACCTATAGTTACTTTCTTAACTCGTCGCTTTTCATTGGATGAATTGATAGGTATATCACTAGGCCTAATTATTTTTTTCAAAAATTTAAATTTTTGTTTAAAATATTTAATTTATTGTAATTTCAAGTCATTTTCAAAATGTGATTTAAAAAAAATGTATTTAAAGTTTTACTATGTTTTTGGGGTGATCTCCATTCATATATTTGACAGGTCTTCCTGTCAAGTGTATGAATGGAGATTCCCTTCTTTGATTGGCTCCCCATGGCCCACGTGATCCCAGGGACGCTGCAAACCGCCTGCGCCTCTGGGATACGTGGGCCCTGCGCACCGGCAGTTTGGAGAGGCCCAGGATTGGAACTGTGCACCTCCCGGGAGCCCTCGGGTAAGGGCGTAGATTTTTATTTTAGAAAATGCGGGCCATTATTCCGTGTGACTGGTAGAAACATAGAAGATAGGAGCAGGAGTAGGCCATTCGGCCCCTCGAGCCTGTTCCGCCATTTAATGAGATCGTGGCTGATCAGTAGGCTTTACTGGCCCGAGGAACAATGTCCATCAAACTGTAGGTGCCTATTTTGGCAATGTCGCTACACAGAACAATTCGGCAACGACAGGAAGCATTTAATAACCTTTATCGTCCTGACAACTAACTGATTCAGTGGTTACCACAAGAAAAAAAAGCAAAGCCTTCAAATGACGGCCCCTTTGGTTATTACTTCATTGAATCAGTGCTTGGGGAGGTTGGGCGCCCCCATCCCATCCCAGTCTGGTCTACCCAGAATTATTGACCCTCTGCTGCGCCGAGCTTGTCTGCTTAAAGGGAAAAGTGCCCGGAGTGGTTGTTAATTAAATCAGAGCGATGAAAAGATAATCCTTTGCCTTGTCCTTTATATCTCGGGCTGCGATAATGGCAGGGGCCAGCTTTGGGGGGCAGGGGAAGGTCAGGGAGAGGCGAATGAGCCCTGCTTGGCAAGAGCACGTGGGAACCTTATAAATCTTGCTTCACCCAAAGAGCGTTTGGTGCGCAGTTGACTGGCCACAGATACAAAGTAAAAAAAAAACAAGAAAGTCAAGAGGTTACGGATAGGATCAACTGACCCTGAAGTCTCCCTGTGAGACCGCTGCTGCAGAGTGCGCTGTGGCAATGGGTCAGCTCCCCTACACCCAGGAATTTGTGCTTTAGCCGCAACATTTACACGTGAACGCTCTTGAATTGCTGCCTGCTCTTTGTAGAGGGACTGTTCCATGTGCCGGACCCTCTCTTGTAGGGTGAGGACGACTCCCGGGGCCTCGTATTGTTGGCTGGAAAAGCTGGTCGGACTAGTCCGTAAAGTTTTATAATCCGGGAGCCTGGTTTTTTTTTCTACCCATTGATTTTTTAGCAGATTGTAATCGTCCAAGTGAAAAGGGGTCCCTCAGAAACGAGGTAGAGTTTCACGCAGTTCCTTTACGTCAGTTGTTGCACTGCTATCAGTTTTCACGGCTGAATCCCTTTTATTCAGCATGAAAAGTTCCTTTGAAGCAATGCAGTGGTGAAAGGGGAGGGTTCGTGCGACCTGCTCCATTAAGCAGCCAGTGCAGGGAAGCTGGCCATTTCACGTCGCTGGTTGAGTTTAACTTGCGTTCTTCATTTTCTCCCACAGGAGCTGATTGAAGTCGACACTGAGGCCATTTTCGAATTGGCTGCGTACATACTGCAGGTAAGAGCATTCAAGCGTGGCGGTCTTTGCGTGCGGCTGGTGTGCCGAGCTCGCAGTGTAGCTGGCAGCTGTTCTGACGTGAGCAATACTTTTTTTTAAAAATGGTGAATCAGAATATGTCTCTGCTGGATTGTTAAAATCACAAGTTAAATGCTGGACATCAAGAACATTGTTGAGTCCAGCTCTGGAGTGCTTTCCTTGCTGCAGTTGCACTCGGTGCTGGCACTAGCTGTGGAGTCTCCGGGGAAGCAAGGGGAAAAGCTCACGCTTCATCAGAACACGCTTCATCAGAACTGCGCTCAAACTCAAACGCAGTGACTCTGGGCAACCCCATTCACCTGTGCATTGAGCATTAAATAACTGGTATTTTGCATTTTACGGTTTGATTTTGCTCTCTTTCCCCACCCCCCCCCCCCCCTGTTTTTTTTTGCTTTTGTTGGTAAAACCTAGTGAACTAATGGCAGGCGGAGCCTCGTGGAATCGCTTCTTGATTTGCTAATGTTCTGGTTAATGGGCTCAAAAGACACCTCTGCAAACATGCCTGCCCCCAATCTCATTGTTAAATCTGCAGAAATTAATCGCAGTGGGTTTATGGATCCGGCAAGACAGCACTGGTTTTTAGAATTGTTATTGCCATGTTAGCACGACAAACTCTTCTGCTAAGCCTTCTGTTAAAAGGGAAGTGTACAGGGGACAATCCGTCGTAATTTAAGGCAGAAACCCCATAAGCATGAATGGGGATCACTTAAAAAATACACCAACACATGAACTAAAAAAATGTTTTGCAATTACATATTGAAAATTAATTAAAATGCCATTTAATTAAATATTTTAAACAAAAATTTAATTTCTTGAAAAACATTTTTTATATGTTTTAACAGGGCTAAAAATAAACTTACTTTATTGGACAGGGTTTTTAATGTATAAATGAGTAATAACGTTTTATTTTTCTATTTTTTAAAACTCTTATGCTGTTTTTAACCGGGCGTAAGAACCTCGCGGGCGAAAGTTGGGCAAACAGCGCAACTCTCCACCCGCAGAGGCCCTGCTCCCGGGGATGCGGAGGATCTGTCAATGAAAGGGACGTGTACAGGGGGTAATCCGTTGCAATTTAAGTGACTAATGTTCAAAAGCTTTGCATCGATATCATCGCAACAATCTGGTTAATAACCAGTGAAAGAAGGATGTTTGGTTGAGAGAACTCATTCGCACAGCAACGTGGAGCGATGAATTGTTGAACTTTAATTTACTGCAACAACTGGCTCCCGTTAAACATTAACAGCAGAGGTCCACAAGTGTATCTTTTAATTTATGGTTTCAAACATGTTAACAAGCAGACGGGTTAAGGTATCTGCAGAGATTTAAAGACTGAAGCGGTTTAGGCTCTTGACAATACCTCTTTAGTTTCTGGGCGTCTCAAACAACATACTTTTTAATGGCTTACTGTACCACAGGGGCAGATTTCCATTTCTAACATCTGACGGGGGAAGAAGAACATTTATTTCTGGAAAAGGGGGCAAAGTTCTTGCAGCTACTGTGTGAGAGGTTTTCTAGTTGTGTTATGCTGCCCTGTTGCGAATTGTGCTGATATATCGGTAACTTGGTACCTAAAACACATGCTTGGTTCCTCAGCCGTGGCTCAGTGGGCGGCACCCTCGCCTCCCGAGTCAGAAGGTTGTGGGTTCCAGTCCCAATCTCAGAGCCTTGAGCAGAATAATCTGGGCTGACACTCCCAGTGCAGTGCTGAGGGAGTGCCGCACTGTCGGAGGTGCCGTCTGTCGGATGAGACGTTAAACCGAAGCCCCGTCTGCTCTCTCAGGTGGACGTAAAAGATCCCATGGCACTATTTCGAAGAAGAGCAGGGGAGTTCTCCCCAGTGTCCTGGACAATATTTATCCCTCAATCAACATCACTAAAACAGATTATCTGGTCATTATCACATTGCTGATTGTGGGAGCTTGCTGTGCGCAAATTGGCTGCCAAGTTTCCTACATTACAACAGTGACTACACTTCAAAAAGTACTTCATTGGCTGTAAAGTGCTTTGGGATGTCCTGAGGTGGTGAAAGGTGCTATATAAATGCAAGTTCTTTCTCCACGATTTCTCACATGCCGAAATGGCCTCTACCTGCACTGTAGATTCTGTGATTCTGTGAATATCAGAGCTGAAACCAGAGGAGATCACAAGATAGGTTTTGGGTGAAGAAAATCTTTCAACTCCCGCCGGCGCGCCTCCCACACCCCCCCGCCCCCTTTGATTTCATCCAGTCAGAAAACCAACCCGACCACCTTTCCATTCCAGCAGTGAGCAGCTTCTTAAATGAGCCCAGTATCCTGGCCTCAACCATTCTTCCTGACAACCATTCCAGCTGTTAATCCCCTCTGTGTAAAGAAATACTTATAGGCCTTCACTACAGATGCGTGCTTCACGAACGTGTACCCCCCTTTTCCTGATCCTTTGGGGTATCTGCAAGATTTGTTTCAAGTTTACTTCCTCTCTTATATTAAGTATCTCACATGACTAAAGATCCACTCTTAAGACATTTTTTCTTGAGCCAAACGGAGCCAGCGTATATCTAGTTATTCCTTAAAGCCCATCCCTCTGACATTATTGGGGTCAGACTCGTTGCTCTCCTCGACTCCCCCTCCGCCATGGCAATCAGAATTGTTTGCCGTACTGCAAATGTGACCTGAGCAGAACAATCCACACATTCAGCATCAATTCTGGGCCCGTGTCCTAACTCACACCAAGTCCCGTTCACCCATCACCCCACTGTGCTCACTGCCCCGTGTCCTAACTCACACCGAGTCCTGTTCACCCATCACCCCCTGTGCTCACTGCCCCGTGTCCTAACTCACACCCAGTCCCGTTCACCCATCACCCCCTGTGCTCACTGCCCCGTGTCCTAACTCACACCCAGTCCCGTTCACCCATCACCCCCTGTGCTCACTGCCCCGTGTCCTAACTCACACCCAGTCTCGTTCACCCATCACCCCACTGTGCTCACTGCCCCGTGTCCTAACTCACACCCAGTCCCGTTCACCCATCACCCCACTGTGCTCACTGCCCCGTGTCCTAACTCGCACCCAGTCCCGTTCACCCATCACCCTCTGTGCTCACTGCCCCGTGTCCTAACTCACACCAAGTCCCGTTCACCCATCACCCCCTGTGCTCACTGCCCCGTGTCCTAACTCACACCCAGACCCGTTCACCCATCACCCCACTGTGCTCACTGCCCCGTGTCCTAACTCACACCCAGTCCCGTTCACCCATCACCCCCTGTGCTCACTGCCCCGTGTCCTAACTCACACCGAGTCCCGTTCACCCATCACCCCCTGTGCTCACTGCCCCGTGTCCTAACTCACACCGAGTCCCGTTCACCCATCACCCCCTGTGCTCGCCGACCTACACTGGCTCCCGGTCCAGCAACGCCTCGATTTTAAAATTCTCATCCTTGTTTTCAAATCGCTCCATGGCCTCGCCCCTCCCTATCTCGTAACATCCTCCAGCCCCAGAATCCTTCGTGATATCTGCGCTCCTCTAATTCTGGCCTCTTGAGCATCCCTGATTATAATCGCTCCACCATTGGCGGTCGTGCCTTCAGCTGCCTGGGCCCTAAACTCTGGAATTCCCTCCCTAAACCTCTCCACCTCTCTGCCTCTCTCTCCTCCTTTAAGACGCTCCTTAAAACCTACCTCTTTGACCAAGCTTTTGGTCACCTGTCCTAATGTCTCCTTCTGTGGCTCGGTGTTTTTTTATAATCGCTCCTGTGAAGTGCTTTGGGATGTTTACTACATTAAAGGTGCTCTGTAAATACAAGGGGGGGAAATTGGCTCGTGCCCCCTTTAGGGCGCTAACTTCGCCGGGGCGCTGCTTTTAGCGTCCCAAAAAAATTAGCACCCCTGCGCCCGAAATTCAATGGTAGCGCCCCAAGCAGGTGGTGGGGCGCTCCCCCTCCCTCTTGGGGCCTCCCATGGAATATCGCGGCGTTACGTGCAACAGCGCCATGCGCGTCGACATGTATCACCGCGGTACTGCAGGCCTCCCTCACTCCCCTGCTCGACCACCGGGGTGCGGGGCGCCAGGAAAAGAGGCCGGCACTCGAGGAGTGGTGGGCGGACGGATCACGGCCGGCACCCTGCAGGAGGAGGCCAGAGGGGGCAGGTGCTGGCAGGAGGCCCCCAAAAACATGGCCGCCCGGCACCTGCCATTTAATTATCGCCGCCCCGGCCGCAAGAACAACCCCCCTGACCCTGTCGGACATAGCGTCCAGCGGTAGGTCAGGGGATGCAAGCCAAGTTTGCGGCCGGGGCACAAGGCACGGCGATGACATCATCACCGGAGGCGCAGCGCCGCAGGGCGCTAACGGGAGGCGCAAAGCAACCGAATTTTCCCCCCAAGTTGTTGTTTTTAAATTGAACTCAACTGATTTGGCCGCGGAGGCCAGCGTGCTGTTCACTTTGGAGTTCACCCCAGACCACCTGTTTAGTGGATGATTCACAGTGGCCCGAATCCTGGTGGCAACTGCTACCCGGGAAATCCTAGAGCCTCTGGCTTCCACAGACCCCACCCAGAGGCAGCCACGTACTCAACAGCAATGTGAGCCTTGCCATCACAGAGGGAGGGGTTGGGGGGGGGAGACTTCCGTCCTACCCGTCTGGTGGGAACCGAGCGGGTAAGCAGTTAAAGTCCACCGGGTGACTCACCCCCGGTGCCCCACCCTTGCCGATTTTTACTGGACTGCTGGCTAAACCGCCCACCCAAAGCCGCCGGTGTCCTCCTTTCAATATGCAGATTGGGCTCTGATAGCGTCACTGGGCCCCAATCGCAATTTTAGTTCCCGGCCTGAGCAGGGGAATTCGCTGCAACATCCCTGCCTCTAGTCAGAAGAGGATCGGAAGCAGAGGAGGCCATTCGAGGTGAGCTTTTTAACTTTGCGTTGTGGGGCCTGGAGGAGCAAGAGCGATCTTCCAGAGCCCCACAAGGAAAGTTAAGGTCTTCCCACCCACCCTGTCCCTACCACAAGACGCCCTCTGAACCCCGGTCCCCACACTTACTAGAACTAGGGGGCATAATTTCAGAATAAGGGGTCGCCCATTTAAGACGGAGATAAGGAGAAATTTCTTCTCTCAGAGGGTCGTGAATCTTTGGAATTCTCTACCCCAAAGAGCTGTGGAGGCGGAGTCATTGAATATGTTTAAGGTGGAGATAGACAGATTTTTGAACTATAGGGGAGTCAAGGGTTATGGGGAGCGGGCGGGGAAGTGGAGTTGAGGCGAAGACCAGATCAGCCATGATCTCCTGGAATGGGGGAGCAGGCTCGAGGGGCCGACTCCTGCTTCTATTTCTTGTGTTCTTACCTGAGTGATTGAGTGCCAGTGGTCAGTGGACAGCGCTCAGCCGGCCGGCATGTTAGCGAGGACCCGGTGGTTAAAATTGCCACGGCCTCATTTTGCCACCAGCCGGGAAATTTTTTATTAATTCATGGGATGTGGGCATCGCTGGCAAGGCCAGCATTTATTGCCCATCCCTAATTGCCCTTGAGAAGGTGGTGGTGAGCCACTTTATACAACTGAGTGTCTCGCTGGGCCATTTCAGAGAGCTGTTTGTTAAGAGTCAACCACATTGCAGTAGGCCTGGAGTCAAATATAGGCCAGACCGGGTAAGGGCAGCAGATTTCCTTCCCTAAAGGACATTAGTGAACTGTTTTAACAGCAATCCAGTAGTTTCATGGTCACCATTACTGATACTAGCTTTTTATTCCAGATTTATTTAATTAACTGAATTTAAATTCCCGAGCTGTCGTGGTGGGATTTGAACTCATATCGCGCGGATCATTAGTCCAGGCCTCTGGATTACTAATCCAGTACCATAGCCACTAAGCTGCAGTACTCCTAGCCCTAACTGAAGCCTGCGGATTCCCATCGGAATCACGCTGGGAGTTAAAATCAGGCTCGGAGGCTGCCATGTTTCATGGTGGCTGCCAGTGAATCAGTCTTTCTGTAAGAGCCAGCACGTGTTGATGACTTTCGCCCGCTGGTTTGCCCCGATCTTTCCCCAGCCATTGGGAAAGTATGATGGCCAGAAACAGTCACCAATTTCTTACATTAGGACTGCGTACGGAGTTGTTTTTCTGTTCTGGTCACGACCCTGCGATAATATCAGACAGCATCAGAGGTTTGGCAGTTAGCTGCCCACTCAGTCTGAGAAAGACATGGACCACGAGGGACTTAAAGAATGGAGCGCAAAACACTAACTTTAAAAACATCACTTTGCAATAAAAATTCGGAAAGATCACTTTCACTGATCGCATCACTTGGAGGTCAAAGCAAAATATGCACCTATTAAATAACAAACTATTAAATTGAATGACTGTTTCATAACAAACAAGGGACGAGAAGAATGATAAATGGCATGCAAGGGATTATACGCTGTAGAAACTTTTCCAAAGGTCCTTTCTCGTGACCTGCTGAGGAGTGAATGAGGAAATTCAGTATCATAGAGCCACCCCCATCACAACAGATCTCACATTCCCAAAACCTTTTGACAATCCCCCCCAGAACGTGTGTATCTGTCATTTCAGTTAATCTTTTTTTATTTTACTTCTGTCTCGCTGTCCTACAGACACAAAGATATTGGGCCAAAATTTGCGATTGGAGGCTTCCTGCCTTCGACCTGTAAAAAAAATCTACGCATTTACCTGGTGGCCCGGGAGGTGCGGAGATTCGCGATCCTGGGCCTCTCCGGGTACGCGCGGGCAGAGGCCCACGTAGCCCAGGAGCGCAGGCGGTTCGCAACCAACCAATAAAAGAAGGGAATCCCCATTCATACTTTTGACAGTTGCGAATGTACGGAAACCCCATAAGTATGAATGGGGATCACTTAAAAAATACACCAACACATGAACCACATTTTTTTTTAATTACATATTGAAAATTAATTAAAATACCATTTAATTAAATATTTTAAACAAAATTTTAATTTTTGTTGAAAAAATTTATGGGGGAATAATTCAGTTGTTTGCGCCTCCCGTTAGTGCCTTAAGAGGGCGCTAATGGGGCGCAAAGCAACTAGCGCCCGGGCGCGGCGATGTTTGTGCCGCTTGCGAAATTAACTAAACATTTTGTGGCGGCACTAAACACTACCGCCACGATTTCCTGCGTCGGCAGATCGTGATGTCAGTCGAGTGCGCAACGCCCCGGTAGTGCCCCGGACTGGATATTGAGTGGCGCCGCCTGCCTTACCGCCTGCCACTAGCAACGACAGGTTGAGGGGAGCGTTTTGCAGTCAGGAAGGGACAGGGGCCTTTCTTTGTCGGTGACATTTTTGCACCACGCATCCTGAGAGAGAGAGAGAGAGACTTCTGGAGAGATTCAACGCTGTGTGAAGGAGTTTTGGGTACTGAGCAGCACTTTGCAGGTTCATTTTGATTTGCCCTTCCTTGCTTCGCCAGCGCTCTGAGGTAGCGCCTCGCTCCTCGGCCTTTGCGCCTTAAGAGAGGTGCGAAGCGCCTGATTTAGCGCTCCAATCACCTCCAGGGGCGATAAAAGCCAAGTTTGCCGTCGGAGGCGATAATTAGCGCCAGGCGCTAAACTTTGCGCACGGCCGATAATGGCGCCCCAAACGGGGCGATACTGAATTTTTACCCCTATATGTTTTAACGGGGCTAAAAATAAACTTACCTTATTGGACAGGGTTTTTAATGTTTAAATGAATGATAAAATGTTATTTTTCTACTTTTTTAAACTTTTATGCTGTGAAAAGAAGGCCTTACGCTTGTCTTTACCGGGCGTAAGAATCTCGTGGGCAGAAGTTGGGCAAACAGCGCAACTCTCCACCCGCCGAGGCCCTTCTCTCGGGGATGCGGAGGATCTGTCAATCTTGACAGATCGCAAGTTCCGGGTTTCAGTGCACCCGCCTCGCGTGCCTAAACCCGGAACATGCGCGGCCCTTACGGGCGCGAACGCACCCATAGGGGTCGCAAAATACTTCCCATTATATTTGGGGAATCATGGGAAGAACTGAGCCCGTTCCCTACCACTCCAACTTCACTATCAGTGAATTTCTTAACAAAGTAGTGCAATCAAAAATGTTCAATCTTAAAAAGAAGCAAGACTTGCATTTCTATAGCGCCTTTCACGACCACCAGACGTCCCAAAGCGCTTTACAGCCAATGAAGTACTTTTTGAAGTGTTATCACTGTTGTAATGTTGGAAACACGGCAGCCATGTGATAATCACCAGATAATCTGTCTTTTAGTGATGTTGATTGAGGGATAAATATTGGCCCCAGGACACCGGGGATAACTCCCCTGCTCTTCTTCGAAATAGTGCCCTGGGATCTTTTACGTCCACCCGAGAGAGCAGACGGGGTCTCGGTTTAACGTCTCATCCGAAAGACAGCATCTCTGACAGTGCAGCACTCCCTCAGCTCTGCACTGGAGTGTCAGCCTAGATTTTTGTGCTCAAGTCTCTGGTAAATCTTAGTAAATGTGCACCTTATTTAAATGCATTTAGTCAAAATATCCTAACTCTGTGAATTTTGTTCTATTGCACGTTTCATTGAGGAAAAGAAAGATACCAGTACGTTTTAGTGATGTTGCAGTCCGCAACCATTGACTGTGAGGTAAACAGTTGGTTGTAGAATGCAGAGCGTTCGAGGGATAGGGCAGCAATCACTTGTTTAAAGGGGGAATGCCCCGTCTACACCCCAGAACACTAAATGCTCGAGATTCGGTGGGCAGTAAAACACAGCAAGACACCCAAGGCAGAGGCACGTGCGGCACTGTTGTGATATCCCAGGGAATCGCTTGGAAACCTTCTGTGTTCATTACACGTAACTAACTGACGGTCTGTTCGCTTCATTCCTTGCAGGAAGCAAAGGGAGATTACTCAAGGTAAGCTTGAACAAAACGTTTTTTTGCGCGTGAACCGTGATAGATTGCACGACGCTGGGAGGATTTGTTTGTGACCGCTTGCTAAGCTGGGTTTGCTCTTCACCAGTCCGTCTTCAGCAAGCACGTTTATGCAGATTTCTATAAGAAAATATGCAGCCTGTTGTTTTCTATTAATATTGACTGCTGAAATTAAGTGGCTGTGATGGAGTTGTCTTCATTCATTAAGGTTTGAGATGCAGCCGCAACCTCTGTTCCTTTACTGTTAATCAACACCTCGATTTCAAAATTCTCATCCTTGTTTTCAAATCCCTCCATGGCCTCGCCCCTCCCTATCTCTGTAATCTCCTTCAGCCCCACAACCCCCCCAGATATCTGCGCTCCTCTAATTCTGCCCTCTTGAGCATCCCTGATTATAATCGCTCCACCATTGGTGGCCGTGCCTTCTGTTGCCTGGACCCTAAGCTCTGGAATTCCCTCCCTAAACCTCTCTACCTATTTCTTCCTTTAAGACGCTCCTTAAAACCTACCTCTTTGACCAAGCTTTTGGTCACCTGCCCTAATTTATCCTTATGTGGCTCGCTGTCAAATTTTTTGTCTTAAAATACTCCTGTGCAGCGCCTTGGGACGTTTTACTACGTTAGAGGCGCTATATAAATACAAGTTGTTGTTGCGACAGTGCCATTATTTGTTGGTGCTACACAGAGCGCAGGCATACCCTCATCATGTTTTCCACAACTCTTTGGTTTTTGGAAGCTTTTTGCGAGCAGGAGTAGGCAAGGCTCCAGAAACGAGGAATGACTTTTCCATGTTTGTGAGAATTCAGTGTCAATAAATAGGCTGTGAGCTTTATTGTCCGTTAGAAGCCTCCCTGTTAGTACACTTTGTTTTACTGGGTGACGTACTCTAGCAGATCCGGTTTTCTAGATCTAAGGATGGCAATTTCTTTATCGAGATGAGTTTGACCTCTGCTGTGTTTGTGCCTGGTATTTGCTCAGAATGTTTTGGCAATTAGAGTTTTGATAGAGTTGGTGGCAAAAACAGGAAGACAGATTATTATCTGAACGGCAATAGATTGGGAAAAGGGGAAATGCAACGAGACCTGGGTGTCCTTGTGCACCAGTCGCTGAAGGTAAGCATGCAGGTGCAGCAGGCGGTTAAGAAGGCAAATGGTATGTTGGCCTTCATAGCGAGAGGGTTCGAGTGCAGGAGCAAGGATGTCTTGCTGCAGTTGTACAGGGCCTTGGTGAGACCACACCTTGAGTATTGTGTGCAGTTTTGTTCGCCTTATCTGAGGAAGGATGTTCTTGCCATGGAGGGAGTGCAGCGAAGATTCACCAGACTGATACCTGGGATGGCAGGAATGACGTATGAGGAGAGATTGGGTCGATTAGGTTTATATTCGCTAGAATTTAGAAGAATGAGAGGGGATCTCATTGAAACTTATAAAATTCTAACAGGATTAGACATACTAGATGCAGGAAGGATGTTCCCGATGGTCGGGGAGTCCTGAACCAGGGGTCACAGTCTAAAGATAAGGGGTAAGTCATTTAGGACAGAGATGAGAAGGAATTTCTTCACCCAGAGAGTGGTGAGCCTGTGGAATTCTCTACCACAGAAGGCAGTTGAGGCCAATTCATTAAATATATTCAAGAAGGAGTTAGATATATTTCTTAAGGCTAAAGGGATCAAGGGATATGGGGAGAAGGCAGGGACAGGGTACTGAGTTTGGATGATCAGCCATGATCTCATTGAATGGCGGAGCGGGCTCGAAGGGCCGAATGGCCTACTCCTGCTCCTATCTTCTATGGAAACATAAACACGTGCGGAAGTTGGGCCTGGATCGAATTGAGCTTCAGCACAGATCGCCCACCAACACTCACGGTCTGGGCTTCCCCAAGAAGAATGATCACTGAAGGGCGGCAGGCACCCATGGAACCCCTTAACCCAGCATGAGTCAGTGACCTCAACTTTATAGTTGCAGGGATGAAAAAAAAGACAGGAACTTTGGTAAATAGGGGGCACTCTGCAACACAACATGTGCAATATTATCGGAGAAAAATTCCTGATGGATCTGCGTCAAATGCCGGGACTGTGAATCACAGCAGTATGAAGGTTTCTTATTAAATTACACAGAAATGTTACTCTTGCGAGCCTGTGTTCTCTCCGATAGCTTGGGCATGTTTTAGTAATGCAACCGCTGGGCCTCCTCCCCGCCACAAAATGAATTCTTACATTACACGGCGTGAGAACTGAGAAACTAAAACACACAAACATTTTGACTTGGCTTCGGCCGAGCATGTCCTTGGCCAGACTTGTAATAAAATCTGAGGTTGAATCACGATGAATGAATTACCATGGCAGAAGACGGAAAAGTTCAAAAGTCCGTCAGCGGCTTGGCGAATGGTGTGCAAGTAGGGTGTACTCGAAGCAAAGAGCTCCACAAGCAACCACGTAAAACCATTTCTACTTTTAATTAAAATAACTGGAATGTGGCTTGTAAACGGCGCAAAATTCACCATGTGAAAAGAAGGGGTGCCTGAAACCAGTAAATTAAACAGAAACAAAGGCTCCTGCCAAGACTGTTTATTAAATGCGCTGCCGTTTTAGTTTATCCCCACTGTGACATTTGTTTAAAGCCAGTCTCAGGTTTTCAAGCTAACTACAGTCGCCCAGAGCTTTCAATTACCTTGTTTATTTGTGGACGTCTTGCTTTTCCCGCTGGGATTTTGACGGTTCATCACTAAATTACTCAAATGCACGCCCAGCAAATGTTTGCGAGCAGAGGGTTCGGATGCACATTTATTATCAGTCACTCGGCAAAGAAGCTTATTCTGTCAAATGAGTGTAGGAGGCGGCCATGCTGACAGGAGGGCCCCTCGGTTTAGTCCCCAGTCGATGATGGCAATCCCCTTCGGAATCTTGTGTGTTTCAATGAGATCACCTCTCATTCTTCTAAATGCCAGAGAGTATCGGCCCATTCGACACAATCTCTCATCATAGGACAGCCCTCTCATCCCAGGAATCAGTCTGGTGAACCTTCGTTGCACTCCCTCCAAGGCAAGTATATCCTTCCTTAGATAGGGGGACCAAAACTGTGCACAACACTCCAGGTGTGATCTCACACACGTTTGAGTTCATGTTAAACAAAGGAAAGATGCTGGCTTGAGGCCAGGTAATTTACGTTTTTTATAAAGTGTCTTGTTTTAATGAAAAAAATCAGGTGAATTTCCTTTCTAATAAGCCTACATGCCCATCACACCTATTTCTCCCTTCCTCTCCTTCAGGACATTTTAATACTCTCTGCAGTTTAGAAGAATGAGAGGTGATCTCATTGAAACATATAACATTCTTAAAGGACTTGACAGGGTAGATGCAGGGAGGATGTTTCCCCTGGCTGGGGAGTCTAGAACCAGGGGTCACAGTCTCAGAATAAGGGGTTGGCCATTTAAGACTGAGATGAGGTCGAATTACCTTCACTCAGAGGGTGGTGAATCTTTGTAATTCTCTACCCCAGAGGGCTGTGGAGGCTGAATCGTTGAGTATAGTCAAGACAGAGATCGATAGATTTTTGGACTTTAAGGGGATCAAGGGATATGGGGATCGGGCAGGAAAGTGGAGTTGAGATCGAAGATCAGCCATGATCTTATTGAATGGTGGAGCAGGCTCGAGGGGCCGAATGGCCGACTACTGCTCCTATTATGTTCTTATGTAATTTGGAGCTCATTTAAAACTTTAGCGCTCTTGGACAGAAGATGAAACACGTTTCTCTAAAAGGACCCTAATCTGTTTTGTTTTGTGCTTACATGTGTATACACATCCTGTAATACAGATCCTAAATGATCAGTAGCTGGCGTGGTGAATGAGGTGGTATTGCAGGGAAACTTGGAGTACTTGTAGCCCGTCTCTTCTGACAGATGGAGGCTTGGAATCACCATCATTCAGGGTCTGGAGTCAGTGTTGCCTAGAGCTCAGAGCATCCATTGCAAGAAGGCTTGGCTCTTACAGGATCCTTGGGGCATCTGTCATAGGAACCTTGAAACCAATGTCATTTTAATGTCCGGAGCGCTTGGCATGAGAAATATCTGTTGGTGTTGCCCAGGTGCTTGCAGCATCTGTCATGGGGAACCTGCAGTGGGTGTTCCCCCCAGTGTTGGCAGTATGCCAGTCTGCTGCTGAAACCCTCATCCATGCCTTTGTTACCTCTAGGCCTGACTATTCCAACGCTCTCCCACCTTGCACCCTCCATAAACTGGAGCTCATGCAAAACTCGGCTGCCCCGTGTCCTGACTCACACCAAGTCCCGTTCGCCCATCACCCCCTGTGCTCGCTGACCTACATCCGCTCCCGGTCCTGCATAGCCTCGATTTTAAAATTCTCATCCTTGTTTTGAAAGCCCTCCCTGGCCTCGCCCCTCCCTATCTCTGTAATCTCTTCCAGCCCCACAACCCTCCGAGATCTCTGCGCTCCTCTAATTCTGGCCTCCTGCCCATCACCGATTTTCATCGCTCCACCATTGGCGGCCGTGCCTTCAGCTCTGGAATTCCCTCCCTAAACCTCTCCGCCTCTCTCTTCTCCTTTAAGACGCTCCTTAAAACCTACCTCTTTGACCAAGTGTTTTACTACGTTACAGGCATTATATAAATGCAAGCTGTTGTTGTTGTATTTGTCATGGAGAACCTGCATTGTCTGTTGTAGGGATTCTGTAATCAGTGTTTCCCAGGAACCATTACTGTCGCTTGGTTGTGGCGCCAGTTGCATATACAGACACACACACATTTACACACACACATGTGCACAGACACACACACATGTACACACACACACATGTACAGACACACACATACAGACATGCATACACATACACACATATGCAGGCACACACATGTACACACACACACATGTACAGACACACACCCATGTACAGGCACATACACATGTACACACACACACATACACTCACACATGTACAGATACACACACGTACACACACATATGTACAGACACGCATGTGCACACAAATGTACAGACACACGTACACTGACATGTACAGATGTACACATATGTACACACACATGCACAGACGCACACACACGTACACACACACATATGTACAGACAGGACATAATATAGTATTTTCAAACCGTTAACTAGTCAATGCCCCAGTGAATTGCATTTGAGGCCTTGTTGCAGTCCTAGTTATTCTGTGTTCCTTACTTGTAAACCGAAGACAGAAGTAGTCATTATGGACCACACCAAAACAGAAGGGTTTTCGTCTGTGGTGAATGTAATAGATGGATGATGATTATTGTGCTGCGATTGGAAACTGAGAGCAGCTACCTCCTGCTAAACGCATATGGTATAAGAGCGCAGCCCTATCATTAGCTCCATGATCGCCCTCTCATTACAACCATGTCTTTAATCACTGAATACAGTAGTATCCTGTTTCCTGCATTCATACAAAACCCAAAATTGAACCGTTTTCCGACGATTAAATTCTGGAAAATTCATTGCAGATAAGTTTATGGATAGGCTCTATCAGTTGGGACCATCTGTACAAAAAGGCTCACTACCTGCGAGTGTGGCAGTAACAGATGTGTTCGAGAGCAAGGTGAAACCCAGAATTGCTTATGAAGGGGGAACAAGCAGTTTGCAATTGTGCTGCGCGATCTTCGCAATGCATTGGCTAACAGACTCAGTTGAAACCTCTCTGTTTTAACAAAGTGGTTAACCCATAAATCTACTGGAAAAGGAATTTCTTGAGGTTATGTTTGGCCTACATTGGAATATCTGGAGTTCAGCATCTTAACAGTCCTTTAGTTCTGCATTACAGTGTGAGGGAAATATGCAGCAGGATGAACAAGCTGGGTCTCTTGTCTCTTGAAAAGAGAAGGCTGAGGGGTGACCTAATAGAGGTCTTTAAAATTATGAAAGGTTTTGATAGAGTGGATACAGAGAGAATGTTTCCACTTGTGGGGAAGAGCAAAACTAGAGGCCATCAATATAAGATAGTCACCAAGAAATCCAATAGGGAATTCAGGAGAAACTTCTTTACCCAGCGAGTGGTGAGAATGTGGAACTTGCTACCACAGGGAGTGGTTGAGGCGAATAGTATCGCTGTATTTAAGGGGAGGCTAGACAAGCGTCTGACAAAAGGTCATCGAGCTGAAACGTTAACCCTCTTTCTCTCTCCACAGATGTTGCCTGACCTGCTGAGCATTTCCAGCATTTTCTGTTTTTATTGCAGCTTTCCAGCATCCGCAGTATTTTGCTTTTGTAAGCATATGAGGGAGAAGGGAATAGAGGGTTACGCTGATAGAGTTAGATGAGAAAAGACGGGAGGAGGCTCGAGTGGAGCATAAACACCGGCATGGACTGGTTGGGCCGAATGGCCTGTTTCTGTGCTGTATATCCTGTGTAATCCCAGGTACCAGTCGGCTGTGTTCTGTTGCTGTGCTGCTTTGTTTTCGAGTTCTGGGCACTTTCTGTGATGTATATCCTAGTGCTGATTAGAGGGTGGGCATGCTGTTTAGGAAACCTCTACCTCCCCTCGGGCTGTCACAGTTCACAAGCTGGGACGTGTGACAGAAGTTCAGTTGAATAGTCAAAAGGCCTGTGTGGCTTAACTGTACAGAAGAACATAGATGCAGAGAGGATGTTTCCCCTCGTGGGGAAATCTAGAACGCAGGGGCACAGTCTCAGAATAAAGGGTCGCCCTTTTAGAACTGAGATGAGGAGGAATTTCTTCTCTCAGAGGGTCGTGAATCTGTGGAATTCTCTGCCCCAGAGAGCCATGGAGGCTGGGTCATTAAATACATTTAAGGAGGAGATAGACAGATTTTTGCAAGATAAGGGAGTGAAGGGTTATGGGGAGCGGGCGGGGAAGTGGCTTTGAGCCCAAGATCAGCCATGATCTTATTAAATGGTGGAGCAGGCTCGAGGGGTCGAGTGGCCTATTCCTGCTCCTATTTCTTATGTTCTTATAAGAATTAGGAGCAGGAGTCGGCCATTCGGCCCCTCGAGCCTGCTCTGTCATTCAATAAGATCATGGCTGATCTTTGACCTCATCTCCACTTTCCCGCCCAATCCCCATATCCCTTGATTCCCTTAATATTCAAAAATCTAGCGATCTCTGTCTTGAATATACTCAACGACTGAGCCTCCACAGCCCTCTGGGGTAGAGAATTCCAAAGATTCACCACCCTCTGAGTGAAAGGAGTCTGCAAGGGGAAGTACTTTCAGTTTAAAATGTCTCGGTCCCACGGGGCTTGTCTCAAACCAAATCTTACATTTGAAAAGAGCCTCATTGTAAAAGCCAGTTGATCGGCATCTGCTGAAAGCAGGCACGCTCCGCAGAAGTTGGGCTGAGCACATCTGCTCGGCCATAGCTCTGCACGGTGTCTGTGGTCGGCAGCAGTGTTTCTGTTTTGATGTGGTCTCCCCATCGCGGACTAAAAATATAATCATGTGTCCCAGAAAAGTAATCTTTGAGAGTGGACTGCTGAAGGAAATCATTTGAAGTACTTTTACGTTATAGGCGTTCGGCCAGAGGGAGACTCGCGAGTCTCATAGAAACATAGAATCTTAGAAGATCGGAGCAGGAGTCCGCCATTCGGCCCCTCGAGCCTGCTCCGCCATTTAATGAGATCATGGCTGATCATCCAAATTCAGTACCCTGTCCCTGCTTTCTCCCCATATCCCTTGATCCCTTTAGCCTTAAGAAATACATCTAACACCTTCTTGAATATATTTAATGAATTGGCTTCAACTGCCTTCTGTGGTAAAGAATTCCACAGGTTCACCACTCTCTGGGTGAAGAAATTCCTCCTCACCTCAGTCTTAACTGGCCGACCCCTTATCCTGAGACTATGCCCCCTGGTTCTAGACTCTCCAGCCAGGGGAAACAACCTCTCAGCATCTACCCTGTCAATCCCCTTCAGAATCTTGTATGTTTCAATGAGATCACCTCTCATTCTTCTAAACTCCAGAGAGTATTGGCCCAATACACCAGAACCCACTGCCCCCCGAATTTAAAAGTGAAAGAGGGAGAGCAATGGACAGCCAGGAGGGAATCAACCAGCAAAATAAAAAAGGCCTTTTAGTAACTGTTTGTGGGCATGCACAGGTGTGAACTGAGATGATAAGATGCTCCATGGGACAGTATCATTCCTGGGGTAAGCAATGTCTCCTGGGTGAGCACAGATGGGACTTGAACGATGGACATTTGGAGATAGATGCGTACTGTTTAGTTATGCTTAATTAACTTAGGACGATTGCTGAGTTTTTCAGAAGAATGTTCCTTCAGATTAAGTGGATGAGGTAGAATCCATGATCGGGTAGATTGTACATGGTCCATGAGTTTAATAAGACATTTCTTGTTCCATTCTTACTTTTCATGTAACATTAATCCAACGTTAAAACTATCTGAAATAACAACAGAAAATGCTGGAAAAACTCAGCAGGCCAGGCAACATCCGTGGAGAGAGAAACAGAGTTAACGTTTCGGGTCGAAACCCTTCGTCAGGACTGAGAGAAAAGGCAGGAAATGAAACAAAAGTCAGTTTGGGGGCTGGGAAATGGGGGAGGGGATGAAAGAAGAGACATTAAGAGATATTCAAGGTGAGACCAGATGGTAATAGGACCGGTAAAGAAACAGGCAACAGCTCTAGATGAAGTGTGAAATGCGCTGGCAGAGTGAGAGACAGCTGCCATGTGGGAGAGAGAGAAACAGGAAAAGGCACAAACCAAAAGTATGGATAAAAAATATCTGGGCTGGCTTTCAAAAGATAAACAAAACAAAATTCTCAAGTACCCGTCTTACATAATGGGTTGAAAACAGTTTGAAAACCTTCGAACCCAAGACGCAGCAAACAGGAACAGAGAAATTCACAAAATTTATCCTTTGTCAGCCTCTTTATTCAGAAAAAAATACAATCTTTCCCTTACTAGCAGTTGATTTAATGTACCTGAAAATTAAAACAGATGCATTTTCAGTCTAGTGCAGGCTTAAGCAATTATGGTTCAATTAGGTTCTCAGAAAAAGTTGCCCCAAACCAACCAGGTGGAAGTCAGCAGGTGGACAGGGAGTGGTCCTACAATAAATACTCTCCGTTTTATCATCAATATATGGGACGGTTTGCATTTAGTTACAGTTTTTTTAGATGTAACATTGCCTTCACCAGCTGGTATGTCGAAGACAGCACTTTCTTGAAGTGACGGCTATATTTTTGGCAATACTTATGCAGTCATCATTGCCTGCAACTCATTGCTGCCCATCAGTGCAGTTCCTGGTAATCATTAATATTTTAGTTTCCAGTAAAGCTGATTGCCATTAATAGGAAATGATGAACATATTGCCAGCAGTTGATCTACCAGACACGTGTCTCGCACTTGTTCTGAGCAGCTCCTCCAATATCCTGCAATAGTCCCGAGAGTACAGGGAATTTTTTTTCCAGGAATAAGTGAGTGTAAAATATAAAGGAGGAGGACAAATAGCGATAATGTCTTTCACAAGGTCACACGATAGGCATGTCTAGTGAGAAACAACAGCAGCTTGCATTTATGTAGCGCCTTTAACGTAGTAAAACTTCCCAAGGCTCTTCACAGGAGCGATTATCAAATAAAATTCGACACCGAGCCCCAAATAACGAGATTCAAGGGCAGGTGACCAAAAGCTTGGTCAAAGGGGTAGGTTTAAAGAAGCGTCTTAGAGGAGGAGAGAGAGCCGGAGAGATTTAGGGAGGGAATTCCGGAGCTTAGGGCCCAGGCAGCTGAAGGCACGGCCGCCAATGGTGGAGCGATTAAAATCATTAATATATGGGACAGGGAAACTACAGTCCCCCCATCGCAGAGTCAGTTTCTTAAACTATTCCGTGTTTTTTTTCCCTCCATTATCCTAACTGGAAGTTAATTTTACGGGTTGATAACTTTTTGTTTAAGTGAGAATCCGTCCTAATGTTGCCCTCACAAATGCCTCTTCCTGCTTTTACTGTAAACATTTCTGAAGTGTCAGTAATTGCAGCTGATTACAGTAACAGGAGGAGATGATGGTGCGGGCCTGCAGTTGGCACCAGTGTCCATGGGAAGGAGGTGGTGAGTGGGGGGGGGGCGAAATCAGCCCTCGCCTGGCTGCTATTCAGTGACCCCAGCTAGAAATTGAAAGTGTGAGGATGGAAGCTGAGGGCAAGATCAGGGTCGGTTTTATTGCACCCCACCCCCAACCCTCGCAAGTCCAACAGTCCACCCACACCCATTGTCTACGTTCACACAAGTGATGATGTCCACTCCGGTGAGGAACTGGGGGGCTACGAAGCCCCATGGAACTTTTTTTAAAATTCATTCACGGGATGTGGGCATCGCTGGCGAGGCCAGCATTTATTGCCCATCCCTAATTGCCCTTGAGAAGAGGGTGGTGAGCCACCTTCTTGAATACAACTGAGTGTCTCGCTAGGCCATTTCAGAGGGCAGTTAAGAGTCAACCACATTGCTGTGGGTCTGGAGTCACATATAGGCCAGACCGGGTAAGGACGGTAGATTTCCTTCCCTAAAGGACATTAGTGAACCAGATGGGTTTTTACGGCATTCCGGTAGTTTCATGGTCACCATTATTGATACTAGCTTTTTAATTCCAAATTAATTTCAACTGAATTTAAATTCCCCACCTGTCGTGGTGGGACTTAGAAGTCGTGTCCACTCGCACCAATCCCGTTCGCCCATCACCCCTGTGCTCGCTGACCTACATTGGCTCCCGGTTAAGCAGCGCCTCGATTTCAAAATTCTCATCCTTGTTTTCAAATCCCTCCATGACCTCCTCGCCCCTCCCTGTCTCTGTAATCTCCTTCAGCCCCACAACCCCCCGAGATATCTGCGCTCCTCTAATTCTGCCCTCTTGAGCATCCCTGATTATAATCGCTCCACCATTGGCGGCCGTGCCTTCTGCTGTCTGGACCCTAAGCTCTGGAATTCCCTCGCTAAACCTCTCTGCCTCGCTACCTCTCTTTCCCCCTTTAAGACGCTTCTTAAAACCTACCTCTTTGACCAAGCTTTTGGTCACCTACCCTAATTTATCCTTATGTGGATTGGTGTCAAATTTTTTTTGTCTTAAAATACTCCCGTGCAGCGCCTTGGGACGTTTTACTACGTTAAAGGCGCTATATAAATACAAGTACAAAAAGAAAATACTGCAGATGCTGGAAATCTGAAATAAAAACAGAAAATGCTGGAGATACTCAGCAGGTCAGGCAGCATCTGTGGAGAGAGAAACAGAGTTAACGTTGACTCTGTTTCTCTCTTCACAGATGCTGCCTGACCTGCTGAGTATCTCCAGTATTTTCTGTTTTTATTTTATATAAATACAAGTTGTTGTTGTTGTTGTGTCTCCGGATCACCAGTCCAGGCCCCTGGGTTACTCGGTCCAGTAACATAATCACAATGCTACCGTACCCAAACTATTCTACACCATGGGTCACCACCTTGGGGAGAGGAAAAAATCGGGGGGGGGACAGAAAAGACAATTTGAAACACTGGAGTTCAGTACGGAGCAGTTGTCACGGAAACTAGAAAGAAAACGCGGGTCTGAGGACGCAATCGCAGAGAAACTAATGGCTGCCCCCCTCTCTCTCCTAACTGTTCTTGACCTGTTTGGGGCTCATTTCTGTCAGACGGTTTGTTTTTATAACTGGTGATCCCTGAAGCTTTCCAAAAAGCCTTCTGTACCAGCATTTCACCTCTGGGAGACCGGATCACTGACACGTAGGCGGGTCTGTTGCGAGGAGCGCTTTATACGGTCCTCTTTTTAGTTTTGTTACCACAGTATATCAGGATGATGGATTTGAAGCAAAATCTGGGAGAGTGAGCGAGGGGGGGATGCAGTTAAGCAACCAGAACGCGAGTTAATGATTTGGTCAGGCCAGGGTTCAAAGATCACAGTCGCGGCTGCTCCCTTGAATATTACAAGTTCTGTCCACTCTGGTTACATATAATAAAGTACAAGTATGTTGATTTGAACAAAGATGGAAAGCAAAGACAGGTACTCATTGCAGACTAGCTTCTCCATGCCAAAGGATTTCCTTTTACAAATTGGCTGTACAAGCCAAGGATATTTTGCAGCCAAGAAATAGTCTAATTTTTTTTTTGTGCATTTCAGAACATAATAGACCAATATTTAGTTGCTTGAATATAAAACTAATGCCATGCCCCTATTAGGGATCGCTTTAAACTTCAGCAAAGTGCCCCTGTAATAAGACACTGGTTGTTATTGGACGCAAATATGCTTCGCTGAAATTTGAACCATTTCAGCAGTCCGCAGTAACAATGGTTTTGGCATTCCCTTATTATTGGTGCATTTTTCGAAAGGGTTGCGGTGAGGTTTATTGCTTGTAAGAGGTCTGAAACAGAACTCTTGGTAAAAAAAAAATCTTTTTTAATATGACTGCAAAGAAATTCTGCGTTTCTCTTTTCAGTGCACTTGTCGCGTAGCACAGCTCAGCGCAGCTGTCACACCCATCCTGCCCCGGCACGTGGGGTTTTTTTTTCCCCCTGTTAATATTTTTCATTATCCTTTGGTCATGCTAATCGCGTCAAGCCACACTGCATCCATAGGAAGAAGCAGACTGAATTAGATTTTCTTATGCATTCACACAGCAGCCAGAGTCTTCTGCTTCTGTGCTCACCAATGTACCCTCGAATTTTTTTTGGCAGGGATGGGTTGGGGGGAGGGAGGTGGTGGGTGAGAGGTTCCTTTAACTGGCTGCGCGGCCCATTCAAATTTTCGCACATGCGTGGTTTCTTGCGTTGAAAAGCCGGTGAGCGGCCTGCGTGGGACCTCCAGGCCGCTGCGCGGCATAACGGGACTGTTGGTGCTGACCAATGGTCCCTCTTTATTTTTTTTGGGCGGGTGGGGGTGCTCGGCCCCTTTAAGGGGCTGTGCGGCCCATTCACGGTTTTGCGCAACATTGAAAAAGCCGGTCTCGGGCCGCGCGGGAACAGCAGAGAGCTGCACGGCCGCGCAGCTTGTAGGGAACATTAGTGCTCACCCGCCCACGCTTTGTCACCTCTTCACTGTAATAAAAGGGAGAATCGCGGGGTTAACCAGCACAGGAGTGGAGAACCCCGTCAGGACCCAGCGACACTAAAAGCTGCTGGGTAAACAGGGTCAGTGACCTGATCGAATCGAGCTCCGGAGCCGACTGTCTGATCCCAGAACCTGGTGGATTCAGACCCAAACTGCAGATTTCAGGCTTTGGTCTCTTGTCATGTGGGCCCCAGAGGAGAAAGTTGAGCAGTGCCCAGAAGGGAAAAAAACAACATTAAAATTGTAAAAAAAAAAAATCCCTACTCTTTTGCCCTTCCTGAGGACTGTTGTGTGGGTCGCGATATCACAATGTCCCCACAAATGAATCACTGTGAGCTCCGATCGGATTTTGAAAGTGCCGGTCTTGTGTACGGCCTCCAAACCTGGGAGCAGTTTGCTCTGATTTCCATCGATGGGGTATGAAGATGTCCTTCGGGTTGGCGTGTGTGGGATGTTCACCGTGCACAGGTTCTTTGATACTTTTTCCTCTGCACTTATAATTAAAATCGTTCGACCATTGGCGGCCGTGCCTTCTGTTGCCTGGGCCCTGAGCTCTGGAATTCCGTCCCTAAACCTCTCCGCCTCTCTTTCCTCCTTTAAGACGCTCCTTAAAACCTACCTCTTTGACCACCTGCCCTAATACAGGAAACTCTTTTTTATCCGGCACCGACGGGACCGGCGTGGTGCCGGTTTATCAAAAAGTCCGGATTACAGAGAGGTATAGTTTAAAAGGTACGAGAGCTCCGTACACAGCAACAAATTCAGGCTTCCCTGTTGCTTAGCAACAGGTGCAGGAACCCCAGCCACAGACCAAGCGTCCCTGTTGCTTAGCAACAGGTGCAGGAACCCCGGTTACACAGCCACAGATCCAGGAACGGCCACTAATATGAAGTAAAACTTACCTGAACCTACTCCTGAATTTTCCCGGTTAACAGAGATTTCCGGTTATTTAGGTGCCGGTAAATCGAGAGTTTCCTGTATCTCCTTATGTGGCTCGATATCAAATTTTTATTGTCAAATTTTTTGTCTTATAACACTCCTGTGAACCGCCTTGGGACGTTTTACTATGTTAAAGGCGCTATATAAATACAAGTTGTTGTTGTTGTTGCACTTTGGGTCATTATCTCCCGAATCTGTGCACACAGACAAATGGCTAAATTGTTCATTAGGCTGAAAAGTTCAAATCTCAGGAGACACAAGCTAAAAAAAATAGGAAGTTAGGAGCAAGAAGGGAAGCCAAGCGGAACCTTTTTTTTACGCAAAGGGTAATAAACTTGTGTAATTAATCACCAGGAAAGGCCGTGTTAGTAAACCATGCAAATGGGTTGAGGGGACAATTAGGTGAATCTCTGAAGAGTGAAAGGATGTGCAAAGAGAGGCAGCTACAGTTTTGGTCTCCTTACCAAGGGAAGGATATACTTGCCATAGAGGGAGTGCAGTGAAGGTTCACCAGACTGGTTCCTGGGATGGGGGGATTGTCCTATGAGGAGAGATTGAGTAGACTAGGCCTATATTCTCTAGAGTTTAGAAGAATGAGAGGTGATCTCATTGAAACGTAAAAAAATTCTTAAGGGGCTTGACAGGGTAGATGCAGGGAGGATGTTTCCCCTGGCTGGGGAGTTTAGAACCAGGGGTCACAGTCTCAGAATAAGGGGTCGGCCATTTAGGATTGAGATGAGGAGGAATCTCTTCACTTAGAGGGTGGTGAATCTTTGGCATTCTCTACCCCCAGAGGGCTGTGGAGGCTCAGTCGTTGAGTATATTCAAGACAGAGATCGATAGATTTTTGGACTCTAGGGGAATCAAGGGATTTGGAAATAGTGCGGGAAGGTGGAGTTGATGTAGAAGATCAGCCATGATCTTATTGAATGGCGGAGCAGGCTCGAGGGGCCGAATGGCCGACTCCTGCTCCTATTTATTAGGTTCTTGTGTACAGTTGAGCTTCTTGGAAATGGACATGCTTGTTGGGCTAACTGGCCTTTTCCTGTTCTTAAAAATGCTTATTCAGCTTCCACAATTTAAGTGGATTAAAAATGAGATTTATTTTCCTCCTTTTTTCCCATCACTTTTCTCCACCTCCCCCCCCCCACCCCCATCCTTCCCCCCTGAAGGTGCTGATTCTTTGCTGGGTTATTTTCCATGGGCCCCACTTTCCCCCAGTACCTCCCTCCAAACGGCCATTCTTCATCTGCACAAGCTCAGACCTTGAACACCAGGCTAGTCAGCCACAGACGAGCTTCCTTCTGTCCTGCCCGGCACATCTGGTGATCAGCAGCAGTGTTCCCTCTTCCTTGTTTTTGGTGCGTGGACCCTTTAATTGCCCAAGCGGCCCATCTAGATTTTCACGCATGTGCGGCTTTTCCCGCATAAAAGCCGGCGAGCGGCACGCGCGGGACCTCCACGCGGCTGCGCAGCTTGGCGGGAACGTTGGTCAGCAGTGGGAAACCTGTCGGGTTGTCCCCTCTCTCAACTAGAAACGCTGTGGCCAATTACACAGAATGTACTGCACAGAAAGAGGCCATTCGGCCCAGCTAGGCCGTGCCGGTGTTTATGCTCCACACGAACCTCCTCCCACCCTTTTGTATCTCACCCCCATCAGCATGTAGAGGTGTTCAAAATCATGAGGGGTTCTGGACAGAGTAGATAGAGGAAAGCTGTTCCCATTGGTGGAAAGGTCGAGAACCAGAGGACACAGATTTAAGGTGATTGGCAAAAGAACCAAAGGCGACATGAGGAAAAACTTTTTTACGCAGCGAGTGGTTAGGATCTGGAATGCACTGCCTGAAAGGGTGGTGGAGGTAGATTCAATCGTGGCTTTCAAAAGGGAATTGGATAAGTACCTGAAGGAAAAGAAATTGCAGGGCTACGGGGAAAGGGCGGGGGAGTGGGACTAGCTGAAGTGCTCTTGCAGAGAGCCGGCACGGGCTTGACGGGCCGAATGGCCTCCTTCTGTGCTGTAACCATTCTATGATTCTATTCCTTTCTCCCTCATGTGCTTATCTAGATTCCCCTTAAATGCATCGATACTATTCGCCTCAGCCACTACCTTATATTTGTAGGGACCCCCCTGCCCTGCTCCTGCTATTGCAGCTGAGATCCGCTAATTTAGTCCAAGTCTGTATGATTCGCCCGCTCACTCTGTTCAGGGGAGCCGGTAACAATGGGATTTAAATGTACCAAAGTGAGCGAGGGAGAAATTTGGCAGGACATTTATTCCTCAGCCCCTTTCGTGCACGTCTCAGCAGCTGCCCCAGAGGGGCGTAGGCAGAGGCCTGGAAACAGGTCACTCTTGGCACCTGACACTGATTCTGGGTGGGAGAAAATAACTGGGGGAAAACAAGCAGAAGGTTTTAATCATACAGGGGTGGTGGTGGTGGGGGGCGGGGGGGGGAAGCCAATATGAAAACGCCTCCAGGTTGGGTTTGTCACAGAGATACAAATGGCTGAATCAGGGATAGCCACAACTCTCCTGGGATGAAAAGGGAAAGCAATGCAAATCGCAGAATCATAGAATGGTTACGGCACAGAAGGAGGTCATTCGGCCCGTCGCCCACTCCCCCACCCTTCCCCCGTAGCCCTGCAATTTTTTTTCCTTCAGGCTCTTATCCAATTCCCTTTTGAAAGCCACGATTGAGTCTGCCTCCACCACCCTTTCAGGCAGCGCATTCCAGATCCTCACCACTCGCTGCGTAAAAAGGTTTTCCTCATGTCGCCTTTGTTTCTGCCAATCACCTTAAATCTGTGTCCTCTGGTTCTCGACCCTTCCGCCAGTGGGAACAGTTTCTCTCTATCTACTCTGTCCGGACCCCTCATGATTTTGAACACCTCGATCAAATCTCCTCTCAACCTTCTCTGCTCCAAGGAGAACAACCCCAGCTTCTCCAGTCTGAAAACTGCCCTGCCAAAAAATGCTGCAAACTGAAATAAATCTAGAAAGTGCTGGGAATATACAGCAAGTCCACCAGCATCAGTAACACGAAAAGACATGTTTATGTTTCCAGTATAGATCCTGAGACAGAGTGAGAGGTAAGCGAGACATTTCTTTTTAGCACAAGAACGAAGAGGGGAGAGGTATTCATCAGCCAAAAGCCAAGAGTCGTGCTCACTCACTCCAACACAAAGTTAATAGGTTTAAGAGTCTGGCAATCGTTTTTTAAAAGATGGAAAGGGTGAAAACATGTTGGGTGATATACCTCAGTCAGGCAGTGAAAAAAATGTATTGGAAAGACAAAAGAGGTGTGAAACTATTCAGTTAGACAGTGAAAGAAAGTCTTGCATTTAGCTAGCACCTCATCACATCTCTCAGACACATCTCAAAGCATTATTAAATGGCTTTGCATTGCAGTAACTTTCACTACATAGGTAAATGTGGCAGCCATTTTGAACAGCGATAAGATGGATCACCAGTTACGCTAGTTAATGGCGTTAGCTCAGGAAGGAATGTTCCAGAAGAACTTTCTGCTTTTCTCCAAGGAGAGATTGAGTAGAATGGGCCGGTACTCTCTGGAGTTTAGAAGAATGAGAGGTGATCTCAGTGAAACATATAAGATTCTGAAGGGATTGACAGGGTAGATGCTGAGAGGTTGTTTCCCCTGGCTGGAGTGTCTAGAACTAGGGGCCATAGTCTCAGGATAAGGGGTCGGCCATTTACGATTGAGCTGAGCCGAAATGTCTTCACTCGGAGGGTTGCGAATCTTTGGAATTCTCTGCCCCAGAGGGCTGTGGGTGCTCAGTCGTTGAGTATATTCAAGACAGAGATCGATAGATTTTTGGACTCTAGGGGAATCAAGGGATATGGGGATCGGGCGGGAAAGTGGAGTTGAGGTCGAAGATCAGCCATGATCTTATTGAATGGCGGAGCGTGGCCTACTCCTGCTCCTAATTCTTATGTTCTTAAATAGGTCCACAGGATCTTTCATAGCCACCTGAATCACTAGAGCAAGGCATACAAGGCCTCAGTCTACTGTCTCGTCTGAAGGATAGCACCTCTGGCAATGCAGCACTCCCTCAGTGCTGCACTAAGATGTCAGTCTGGGTTAAGTTTCACAAGGCCCCGCCATGCATACAGGCAGCACATATGAAAGAAAAGGCATACAATGTTACAAAGGTTAGTGGTAGGCCAGAGGATTGGGAAATTTTTAGAAACCAGCAAAGGATGACTAAAAAAATAATAGAGGGAGAAAATAAATTATGAAAGTAAACTAGCAAAAAATATAAAAACAGACAGTAAGAGCTTCTACAGATATATAAAAAGGAAGAGCTAGCTAAAGTAAACATTGGTCCCTTAGAGGATGAGACTGGGGAATTACTAATCGGAAACAGGGAAATGGCAGAGGCTTTGAACAAATATTTTGTATCGGTCTTCACGGTAGAGGACGCTAAATGCATTCCAATAATAATTGATAATCAAGGGGCTATAGGGAGGGAGGAACTTAAAACAATGACTTACCACTAGAGAAAAAGTACTAGGCAAACTAATGGGACTAAAGATTTGACCTGATTCCCTGCATCCTAGGGCCTTAAAAGAAGTGGCTGCAGAGATAGTGGATGCATTGGTTGTAATCGACCAAAATTCCCTGGATTCTGGAGAGGTCCCAGTGGATTGGAAAACCGCAAATGTAACACCACTATTCAAAAAAGGTGGGAGGCAGAAAGCAGGAAACTCTCGGCCAGTTAGCCTAACATCTGTCTTTGGGAAAATGCTGGAATCCATTATTAAGGGAGTAGTAGCAGGACATTTAGAGAATCATAATGTAGTCAAGCAGAGTCAGCATGATTGTATGAAAGGGAAATCGTGTTTGACAAATTTACTAGAGTTCTTTGAGGATGTAACGAGTAGGGTGGATAAAGGGGAACCAGTGGATGTGGTGTATTTGGATTTCCAGAAGGCATTCGATAAGTTGCCACATAAAAGGTTACTGCACAAGATAACAGCTCACGGGGTTGGGGGTAATATATTAGCATGGATAGAGGATTGGGTAACTAACAGAAAATGAAGAGTCGGGATAAATGGGTCATTTTCAGGTTGGCAAACTAACGAGTGGGGCGCCACAGGAATCAGTGCTGGGGCCTCAACTATTTATAATCTATATTAATGACTTGGATGAAGGTACCATGTGCACTGTAGCCAAATTTGCTGATGATACAAAGATAGGTGGGAAAGCAAGTTGTGAGGAGGACACAAAGGGGGAAAATTCAGTTGGTAGCGCCACCCGTTAGCGCCTTAAGAGGGCGCTAAGTGGGGCGCAAACCAACTAGCGCCTGGGCGCGGCGATATCTGCGCCTCTCGCGAAATTGACCGGACATTTTGCAGCGGCGCTAAACACTACCGCCACGATCTCCTGTGCCCCGGACTGGAAATTGAGTGGCGCCCCCTGCCTTACCGCCTGCCGCTAGCAACAACAGGTTGAGGGGAGCGTTTTGCAGTCGGGAAGGGACTGGGGGAGCGCTATTTAAAGGCGACCGCTTCCTGCCTTTTTTTGTTGGTGACATTTTTGCACCAAGCATTCTGAGAGAGAGAGAGAGACTTCTGGAGAGATTCAACGCTGTGTGAAGGAGTTTTGGGTACTGAGCAGCACTTTGCAGGTTGATTTTTATTTGCCCTTCCTTGTATCGATTTAGAAGAGACTGTGGGGGCTGCACTCTGAGCTCTTTCCCTGGGTCTCTCCATTGTTCTTTCCAGCAGATTTGATGTACAGGTCTCTCCAGGCCGAGATTCAAGGCTGCAATGAGCAGGATGTGGATGGAGAGCAAGATAAACCCTCCCTTTTAAGATAAAAACAGAAAATGCTGGAGATACTCAGCAGGTCAGGCAGCATCTGTGAAGAGAGAAACAGATTTAACGTTTCAGGTCGATGACCATTCATCAGAACTCCCCTTTAAGAACTGGCCGTTGCCAGTGTGTCTGTGTTCCATTGCTGACTGACATAACATGAGCTTCGGCAGCGCTGTGAGGTAGCGCCTCGCTCCTCGGCCTTTGCGCCTTAAGACAGATGTGTAGCGCCTGATTTAGCGCTCCAATCACCTCCAGGGGCGATAAAAGCCAAGTTTGCAGTCGGAGGCGATAATTAGCGCCAGGCGCTAATCTTTGCACCCGGCCGATAATTGCGCCCCAAATGGGGCGATACCGAATTTCTCCCCCAAAGAGTCTGTAAAGGGATATCGATAGGTTAAGTGAGTGGGCAAAAATTTGGCAGATGGAGTATAATGTGGGAAAATGTGAGGTTATCCACTTTGGTAGGAAAAATAAAAAAGCAAAATATTATTTAAATGGTGAGAGATTACAAAATGCTGGGGTACAGAGGGATCTGGGGGTCCTTGTACATGAAACACAACAAGTTAGCATGCAGGTACAGCAAGTAATTAGGAAGGCAAATGGAATGTTGGCCTTTATTGCAAGGGGGATGGAGTATAAAAATAGGGAAGTCTTGCTACAACTGTACAGGGCGTTGGTGAGACCACACCTGGAGTACTGCGTACAGTTTTGGTCTCCTTATTTAAGGAGGGATATACTTGCGTTGGAGGCAGTTCAGAGAAGGTTCACGAGGTTAATTCCTGAGTTGAAGGGGTTGTCTTATGAGGAAAGGTTGAGCAGGTTGGGCCTATACTCAGTGGAGTTTAGAAGAATGAGAGGTGATCTTATTGAAACATAGAAGATTCTGAGGGGGATTGACAGGGTAGATGCAGGGAGGATGTTTACCCTCGTGGGGGAATCTAGAACGAGGGGGCATAGTTTCAGAATAAGGGGTCGCCCATTTAAACCAGAAATGAGGAGGAATTTCTTCTCTCCGAGGGTCGTGAATCTTTGGAATTCTCTACCCCAGAGAGCTGTGGAGGCGGAGTCCTTGAATATATTTAAGGCGGAGATAGACAGATATTTGAACTACAGGGGAGTCGAGGGTTATGGGGAGCGGGCAGGAAAGTGGAGTTGAGGCCAAGATCAGATCAGCCATGATCTTATTGAATGGCGGGGTAGGTTTGAGGGGCCGAATGGTCGACTCCTGCTCCTATTTCTGATGTTCTTATATCCGAGAATCCCGGGCAGCATGTTCTCCAGTATGTGCTGGCTGCATGTCAGGCCTGGGAACACCGTGATCATTACCTTTATGTACTGAGGTGGGGCTTGAACCGGCGACCTGTGACTCAGTAATGAGAGAGCTGCCAGCTGAGCTCCGCCGGCACCCTGCTTCATTAGAAGCTTAAAATAGAAATGGAAACAGCTCTGAAACGGAAGGTGGTTGGAAGAATTGGGGGAGGCAGCTCAGGTTTGAAGTTGTTAAAGTCAACGTTCAGAGAGGGATGGAGAATTTTTGCAAAATCTGCTGAGCCTTTCATGCAGGCGGAGACCTTATTTTAATCGCCATCGGCTCTCATTTCTTCTGGCAGAGGTCACAAGGGTCAAAAAAGTAAATTACATAGAAACATAGAAGATAGGAGCAGGAGTCGGCCATTCGGCCCCTCGAGCCTGCTCCGCCATTCAATGCGATCATGGCTGATCATCCAAATTCAGTACCCTGTCCCTGCCTTCTCCCCATACCCCTTGATCCCTTTAGCCTTAAGAAATATATCCAACTCCTTCTTGAATATATTTAATTAATTGGCCTCAACTGCCTTCTGTGGTAGAGAATTCCACAGGTTCACCACTCTCTGGGTGAAGAAATTCCTCCTCATCTCTGTCCTAAATGGCTTACCCCTTATCCTTAGACTGTGACCCCTGGTTCTGGACTCCCCCGCCATCGGGAACATCCGTCCTGCATCTAATTGCTTTGCACAGGCTATCATCCAGTTTCCAACTACTTTATTTTATTAGTTCCTGGGATGTGGGCGTCGCTGGCGAGGCCAGTATTTATTGCCCATCCCTAGTTGCCCCTTGAGAAGGTGGCGGTGAGCCACCTTCTTGAACCGCTGCAGTCTGTGTGGCGAAGATGCTCCCACAGTGCTGTTAGGGAGGGAGTTCCGGGATTGTGACCCAGCGAAGAAGCTAAGACTGTTGGAGGGAAGGAGGGAAACCAACACCCTCATCATCCTTCTCCATCATCATCCTTCACCCTCGTCATCCTTCTCCATCATCATCCTTCACCCTCATCATCCTTCACCATCATCATCCTTCACCCTCATCATCCTTCTCCATCATCATCCTTCACCCTCATCATCCTTCTCCCTCATCATCCTTCACCCTCATCATCCTTCTCCCTCATCATCCTTCACCCTCATCATCCTTCACCATCATCATCCTTCTCCATCATCATCCTTCACCCTCATCATCCTTCACCCTCATCATCCTTCTCCATCATCATCCTTCACCCTCATCATCCTTCACCATCATCATCCTTCACCCTCATCATCCTTCTCCATCATCATCCTTCACCCTCATCATCCTTCTCCATCATCATCCTTCACCCTCATCATCCTTCTCCATCATCATCCTTCACCCTCATCATCCTTCTCCATCATCATCCTTCACCCTCATCATCCTTCACCCTCATCATCCTTCACCCTCATCATCCTTCACCCTCATCATCCTTCACCATCATCATCCTTCACCCTCATCATCCTTCACCATCATCATCCTTCACCCTCATCATCCTTCACCCTCATCATCCTTCACCCTCATCATCCTTCACCCTCATCATCCTTCACCATCATCATCCTTCACCCTCATCATCCTTCACCCTCATCATCCTTCACCATCATCATCCTTCACCCTCATCATCCTTCACCCTCATCATCCTTCTCCATCATCATCCTTCTCCATCATCATCCTTCACCATCATCATCCTTCTCCATCATCATCCTTCACCCTCATCATCCTTCTCCATCATCATCCTTCACCATCATCATCCTTCACCCTCATCATCCTTCTCCATCATCATCCTTCACCCTCATCATCCTTCACCCTCATCATCCTTCACCCTCATCATCCTTCACCCTCATCATCCTTCACCATCATCATCCTTCACCCTCATCATCCTTCTCCATCATCATCCTTCACCATCATCATCCTTCACCCTCATCATCCTTCACCCTCATCATCCTTCACCCTCATCATCCTTCTCCACCACTTCAGGTGCCAGACACCTGCCACAGGCCAGGGAAGTATCTACATGCTGCCACTTGGCCACCTCCTTTCTAGTTGTCTGTAGGATCTCACAGAGTTCAGCATCCACGTACTGTGTATGTTACACCTAGAGCTTAATGCTCTAGATTTCATGCGCGAACACACCAGTGGCAACGACCACTGCGCCTAAACTGACGGGCAAGAGAGCCGCGTGAAATCGGTCCTCTTGCGTCATCAGGCTGTGCTGGGCGTGCCTCAAGAGGCACTGCTCTGGTTGTGACGAGTAGGAAAGTCGGGCAGTGAGGACTGTGGCACCCAGCCCATGGTGAGTCCGGGAGGAGTGGAGATGAGATCGGGGGGGGGGGGTGGGGGTTGGGGTGGAGTTGGTGCGGGCACTAGCCAGCAACGATCCGCAGTTTCACCGTGGAGCCTTGAAGAACGCTCCTGCTCCCCTCCCAGGCTCCGCATTCAGGAGAGTAAAATGGTTCATTTTGATGACCTTTCTGTGGCAGCCTCCAGCTGTCCCTTTAAGGTCAGGTGCAATCCAATCTGAGAAAGGGGTCTGAATCCGGTGCTGGGCCCTGGATTTGCATCGGCAATGGGCCTAGCGCTAGTTTCAGGCATGTGCCTTGGACAACTCCAGGGCGCCCTTACCAATTTGACGAGCGGAGCTATCCCTGTGCATTGGATCATTTAGCACCGGATTGTGGGCGCTGCATGAACCAATTTCTAGCCCACTCTTTTTTCCACTTTATATTTGACAAGCCCTTAAGTAAAGCCTTTGAACACCCAGAAACATCAATGACCCTGAAAACTGGAGTGCCGCCGTCCCAATTACCCTCCATCCAATGAACCCTTGTGACGTAAGAAAACTACTAGGCACTTGGTCAGAGTATTAAACAAGGCTTTAATCGACTGTTTCACAACATGGAAGTCTAGTTATCCTTCACTAGTCCCTGTGTACAAAATGTCCCTGAACAAGCTGGGCCCGTGCCCGAGTATTTATACTCTCCCTGGACAGCGCCACCAGCAGGCCGCCCAGTATATTTCATATGTCATTTCTACATAAATGGCAAGATTTATGTCACCTTGTTTATCCAATGATAAGACCTCTCGGCAGAAATTCAACCAGCATCCTCACACTCCTGTGCAGCGCCTGGGGACGTTTGCCTACGTTAGAGGCGCTGCTGTTAGCAGTGCGTTCGTGGCAGAGCCTTGCCAAGCGCCACTTGCTGATACTGGGAGACGCGAGCTGCTTCATTTTAAAACCTCTCAACGCCCATGGGCTGCGACCCCTGAATCCCCGGGTTTAGTAGTACAGCGCTCACACACACAATGAAAAAGGACCATGCGGCTTAACTTGCAGCCTGCGCGGTGAAGTATAAACAGCTCGTGTGTCCCCGGCCGGATTATACTTCACTACTAATACTCTTTAAAACAACTGCCAGAATCCGTAGCTGCTGCATTTCAATAGGGTCAGTGAGCAGAGCCAACAGCAGCATGATCGAGTTTCACCTCGCATTCCGCCATGAGAGCCTATAAATTAGACTGGAACGAGGTTAAGAAGTTCAATGTTGGCAGGTACAGTGTAAAATATATCGCCCTGCCGTCGACCCACGGGGGTCTGGCTACAGACAGAGGGACAGCGTCTGAAGACGTGTCCTTTAACCTCACCTTGGCCACACATAGAAGCCAATAAATTGCTAGAAAGTATAACAAGCCCGTTCTATTCAGGCAGAAAGTAGCTTCACGGTTACAATTAGTCATTCTGGGTTTCATAAATCCAGACTTTTTAAAAAATTCGTTCACGGGATGTGGGCGTCACTGGCAAGGCCAGCATTTATTGCCCATTCCTAATTGCCCTCAAGAAGGTGGTGGTGAGCCGCCTTCTTGAACCGCTGCAGTCCGTGCGGTGAAGGTACTGTACTTGTTTGTAGTGGTTTGGTACAACTGAGTGTCTCGCTGGGCCATTTCAGAGGGCAGTTAAGAATCAACCACATTGCTGTGGGTCTGGAGTAAGGAGTGTGATGGAATACTCTCTACTTGCCTGGATCAGTGCAGCTCCAACAACACTCAAGAAGCTCGACACCATCCAGGGCAAAGCAGCCCGCTTGATTGGCACCCCATCCACCACCTTAAACATTCACTCCCTGCACCACCGGTGCACCGTGGCTGCAGTGTGTACCATCTACAAGATGCACTGCAGCAACTCGCCAAGGCTTCTTCGGCAGCACCTCCCAAACCCGCGACCTCTTCCACCTAGGACAAGGGCAGCAGGCGTATGGGAACACCACCACCTCCAAGTTCCCCTCCAAGTTACACATCATCCTGACTTGGAAATATATCGGCCGATCCTTCATCGTCACTGGGTCAAAATCCTGGAACTCCCTCCCTAACTGCACTGTGGGAGTACCTTCACCACACGGACTGCAGCGGTTCAGGAAGGAGGCTCACCACCACCTTCTCGAGGGCAACTTGGGATGGGCAATAAATGCTGGCCTCGCCAGCGACGCCCACATCCCGTAAGCGAATTTTAAAAAAGTCACATATAGGCCAGAACTGGGTGAGGACGGCAGATTTCCTTCATTAGTGAATCAAGATGGGTTTTCACAACAAAGCGGTAGTTACACAAGTCACCTTTGCTGATACTAGTTTTTTTAATTCCAGGTTTATTTAATTAGCTGATTTATAATAAATTCCCCAGCTGCCTGTAGTGGGATTGTGAACTCACTCTCTCTCGGCTCATTAGTCCAGGTTTCTGGATTCCTAGTCCGAGTAACATTACCGCTATGCTACCATTCCCGATTTATGCGCAGCCTCGGGAGGTAAAGAAACCATCATCATCGAAAGCGGGTCTGCCACTGCTGAAACAGAGCTAGCTTTGTGTTCAGGAACAATCGTGGTTTTAAAATAAGGTCAGTGACTCCGTGCTGGTTCCTTTGAGCCTCACAGGATGTGAGAGTCGAACCTCACTATCAAGGCTTCATTTTGTGCTTTCCCCCCAGCCCCTTACTCTATTCTTACTTGAAATTCTGTCGAGGAAATTAAACAGTTGCGTTTTTACTTTCCCCCCCCCTCCCCCCGCCCTGAATGGGTCAAGAAATACCTTTGTTCGAAGGGGCTGGGGACTTGCACAGAGGAAGTGAGGTGGAATATAGTTCCTGGCCACACAGCAACAGTGAGGCACAAGTTGATTTTTTTTTTAATTAATAAAAGCCATTGAAGATTTTTTTTTAATCTACTGAGGTAAAGTTTGCTGTAAAGTGCTCTTATTTTACTAAAAAGGAACAGATGTAGGCTTTCAGAGTGTTCCATCTGGTCTTGGTCATACTGAGGATCACGGTTTCTGTATAAACTTGATATCCTTTTCATATTTTCTTTCAGTAATGAAATCACAAGGGCTGACTTAAAGAAGCTGCCAGTACTCCCGACGCAGGCTTTGAAGGAGCACCCGTCCCTCGCCTACTGGTAGGCCTCAGATCCTTTCTCTTATGCTTTGGAACTTAAAGTCCACAAATGTTCACATTCAGTGGAGCCTTTTGTATCCTTCAAAAGACAAGTGTATAATTGTGAATTTTATATTTTCAGTCCCTTACCAGTAACTCTGCAGTTAAAGTAAGTTCAGGAAACTCTTTCGTATCCGGCACCGACGGGACCGGCGTGTTGCCGGTTGATAACAAAAATTCCGGATAACGGAGAGGTATATCTACCGAGGCTATGTTTAACAAACAAAAATAAAAAAATCAAGAAATGTGCAGTATAATTGGGTGCTCACCTACAGAATGTTGTGTTAAATGGATGGTGGAAGATGCTTGATTTTAAGTACAGTACTGCCAGTTGAGGGTAATCCATAACTCTTTAATTACTTAACAGTAAAACAAAACTTATAAACGACTGTATACTGTAGTTTTCGGAGTGAGAATTGTGCCGGTTATTAGAGAATTCCGGATTTAGGTGCCGTTTAAACGAGAGTTTCCTGGCTTTAATTAGAGCTGTCATGCTAAAGTGAGGCTGAGTGTGTCACACTTGTGAGAAGGCCTCATGTGTTGTCGCTGGGACTTCAGTGCTGCACGGTGCTGGTTGTGTGATTTTTCTTTTTCATTTAGCGCTCCTGAAATGCTTTTCACATTTCAGTTCCAGACGTTGCCCTTTTAAAAGTGTGTGTGTGTCCGCAGAGCGTATTTTGAGCTCTATGAGGTAAATTCGGCCATTCCCGTGCTCCCAGTGACGAGCCCTTCATGAATCTGAGGATAGGTCTACAATACTGTAGTGCTGGGTCTCCGACTTGTGCTCCCAAGCCGGATTAAGAATTCTCGGAGGCCCCTCGGCACACCGCCCGCCCAACCCCAATCCATAAAAACAAACTCTGTCTCCCCCCCCCCCATTAGTTTCAAGGTAAGGGGCAGGAGGTTTAGAGGGGATTTGAGGGAAAACTTTTTCACCCAGAGGGTTGTGGGGGTCTGGAACTCACTGCCTGAAAGGGTGGTAGAGGCAGGAACCCTCACAACATTCAAGAAGCATTTAGATGAGCACTTGAAACGCCATAGCATACAAGGCTACGGACCAAGTGCTGGAAAATGGGATTAGAATAGACAGGGCTTGATGGCCGGCGTGGACACGATGGGCCGAAGGGCCTCTTTCTGTGCTGTATAACTCTATGACTCTTCTGACAGAGCTTTTAAACATTAGACGGCATCCTACTGGCATTGTTCGCCACTCCGGGCCTTACCATCTTGCGTCCAATAGAATAAGCGAACCTGCAGGCATTCTCCGTATTGCAGAATAGACAGAACTGGAGTGAGAATCAGCCGAAACATAACAGTAATTGCACGGGGCTGCGTCAAGCAGTTACCGCTGGGATTGCCGCTGACTGCCAAAGGGTTGCCAACCTGCAGATCCAGTTTTATTCGGGGGGCTGCTTCGTACCCAAGAAATTAATAAAAATAACTAGTTCCGCACCAGTGAAGTAAGGTGGCATATTACGCCCGCGCGGTGAACAAGGAGCAAGTCGTTGGATTATATATAGTCGCACCTGTTCTTAATGACCTGATTGTATGTTATATATCTTGACGCTTGTTTTGGGAATATGTGGAATTGAGAACATGCGGGATTAGGATTCCATCAGGGTGATTTCAGTCCGCTTCTGCCGGCCTCAGGTCACTGCTGTTGGGTCATGAGTGATGCTACAAACGAAGAGATGTGAACGATGAGGCCGGTACAGTGATCGGCGCATCGCCCCTTTGTCTCCGCAATTCCTGTACCACAGCTCGGATTGATTGGCTCCCTGGCCACTGTTAAAAGGTCCAAAAATGAAATGGGTTCAGGTAATCGCAAACCCTTTTCCCAATGGAGAAAAACCTCTTCACTCTGCACACTTGCCACTAATTGAGCCATTTCTGTCGGAGAGGTCATAACTATAAGACTGCTTAGGAACAGAAAATTCCCAATAGTGCAGCAAGGGGCGGTCCTTCTGAGGCTGGGGTTAGGTCTATTGTCAGGGTAATGTAAAAGGGAGATGTACTTTACATCTAACCCACTCCTGACACGAGGATATGAAAACCCATCAACTTCGAGATATGCTCCCTTCCCCAGCCCTGTCATCCATCACCTCGCAGATTTAAATCAACCCTTGCTGATTACATTGATTTCAAATGCAGTTTAAAAGGGATGAATATCACCAGGCGTTGCTTAGCATCTTTGCCTACATGTCAGCTGTGGCTCAGTGGCAGCACTCTCTCGCGCTCTGAGTCAGAAAGTTGTGGGTTCAAGTCCCACTGCAGAGACTTGAGCACAAAATTCCAGGGCAGTGCTGAGGGAGTGCTGCACTGTCGGAGGTGCCGTCTTTTGGATGAGATGTTAAACCGAGGCCACGTCTGCTCTCTCAGGTAGACGTAAAAGATCCCAGGGTACTATTTTAAAGAGCAGGGGAGTTTTCCCTGGGGTCAATATTTATTTCTCAGTCAAGATCACTAAAACAGATGATCTGGTCATTATAACATTGCTGTTTGTGGGAGCTTGCTGTGCGCAAATTGGCTGCCGTGTTTCCTACATTACAACAGTGACTACACTTCAAAAATTACTTCATTGGCTGTAAAGCGCTTTGGGACCTCCTGAGGTCGTGAAAGGCACTATAGAAATGCAAGTCTTTATTTTCTTTGGGGGGAAAAGGGAAACGGGGTGCTACTGGAAGCGCCATGCCTCCCTCTTGGGGCGCTGCAAAGGAATATTGTGGCGCTGCGGCACGTCGCACCGCGGTACTGCAGGCCTTCCTCCCCTTCTTAAAGGGGAGGCGCCTTGCGCAGCGCGACCTGGGGCCCAGCTGGGCCACCGGGGATCGGAGTGCTGGCAAAAGAGCCCGGCACTCAAGAGAAGTGCCAGGCTCACGGAGCGTGACAGGCACTCCACTGGGGGGGGGGGCTTCAGAGGAGGCCGGGGATGGCAGAGGGGGCAGGTGCTGGCAGGCCACCAGCAACAAAAATGGCCGCTCAGCACCTCGCCTTTAATTAGCGCCGCCCCGGCCGCAGGTAGGCCCCCTCTGACCCTGTCAGACATAGCGTCCAGCGGTAAGTCAGGGGGCACTGCGCACGGCGATGACGCCATCGCCGGCGGCGCAGCGCTGCGGGGCACTACCGGTTACCGCCGCAGCTGACCTCCTGCTGAATTTCGCAGGAGGCGTTGGCGGTGCCGCGCACGGACGCTAGTTTGAATTTTTCCCCTTTTATGCTTTAATCACCATCCACAGTTTAGTGTCGCGACTCTTTATTTGTAATTCAGTTTTCTCCGTTCCTCTACTCCATCCTGTAAGGCACGGGCTCTTTCTAAGACTCAGTTCCACGAACCCCAGCAGGTGTTCCCTTCCTCACCCGAAGGTACACAGGCTAAAGGGGGCGGCAGTCAAACCTGCTGCCGCTCTCATCCCACATCCGCAATGTGCATTCTCCAGCAAGCGCCACTACAACTGGGAATGGGACCACTTGACAATTTTTATCCTTCCATGGGGGCGAGGCTAGTAGGCTCCTACTGGCGCTCTCGCCAAGATCAGCTAACTCCGCATATGTTGATGAGAGGTGATCTCATTGAAACATATACAATTCTTAGAGGGCGTGACAGGGTAGATGCAGGGAGGATGTTTCCCCTGGCTGGAGAGTCTAGAACCAGGGGTCACAGTCTAAGGATAAGGGGTAGGCCATTTAGGACAGAGATGAGGAGGAATTTCTTCACCCAAAGAGCGGGGTAGGCCATTTAGGACAGAGATGAGGAGGAATTTCTTCACCCAGAGAGTGGTGAACCTGTGGAATTCTCTCCCACAGAAGGCAGTTGAGGCCAATTCATTAAATATATTCAAGAAGGAGTTAGATATATTTCTTAAGGCTAAAGGGATCAAGGGATATGGGGAGAAGGCAGGGGCAGGGTACTGAGTTTGGATGATCAGCCATGATCTCATTAAATGGCGGAGCAGGCTCGAGGGGCCGAATGGCCTACTCCTGCTCCTATCTTCGATGAAAGTAGAGAAAGGCCAGTAGAATGCAAGAATAAAGGAGTAATGACGAATTTATACAAGACATTTTCTAGTCCACAATTAGAGCACTTTTTGCAGTTTCTTGGGTGCCGCGTTACAGAAAGGACACTAAAGCCGTAGAGCACGTACAGCATAGATTTGCCAAGATGATGCTAGGGATGGGAAACTATAGTTGGGAGGAGAGTATTTGAGATACTGGGATTGTAAGCAATGGAGCTTAGAACCTGCAGGGCTACGGACCAAGAACTGGAAAGTGGGATTAGGCTGGAGAGCTTTTTTTCAGCCGGCACAGACTCGATGGGCCGAATGGCCTCCTCCTGCGCCGTGAATTTCTACGATTCTACGATAATAAAAAAAGATTGCTGTACTTTTCTGACACATTTTAAACGGGCAGTCACTTAGGACATGCTCAATAAATCAGACAGTGGCTTCAAAATAACTGTTTGTTGTCTGATGCCTTTCAGCGAGGATAGAGTGATCGAACATTATAAGAAGGTCAGCGGACAAACGAGAGGACAAGCTATTGTGAAGTAAGTCATAACATTTACCGAAAAATTCTAAGGATAACTTTTCAGGACGCTGTCTTTCTGATCAGCTGAAAAACGAGACACTAGAAATTACTATTAGCAATGTTCTCCTGCAAGCAACAGACTCGAGGAACAGCACCTCATCTTCCGATTAGGCACTTTACAGCCTTCCGGACTCAATACCGAGTTCAACAATTTCAGATCATAACCTCGGCCCCTATTATCTTTTTATATATTTTTTATCCACACTTTTGGTTTGTGCCTTTTCCATTTTCTCTCTCTCTCCCACATGGCAGCTGTCTCTCACTCTGCCAGCGTATTTCACACTTCATCTAGAGCCATCCTTTGTCTCTTTACCTGTCCTATTACCATCGCGTCTCGCCTTGAATATCTCTTAATGTCTCTTCACCTCTCAGACATTCCCTTTTGTTCTTTCATCCCCTCCCCCATTTCCCAGCCCCCAAACTTGCTTTTTAATCCGTTCCATTTCCTGCTTTTTTCTCAGTTCTGACGAAGGGTTTCGACCTGAAACATTGACTCTGTTTCTCTCTCCACGGATGTTGCCTGGCCTGCTGAGTTTTTCCAGCGTTTTCTGTTGTTACGTAGGCTCGTATCAGGTTACCCGCGCCACCATCTTAGTGGAGGCATTAAACTGTAAACAGATTAAAATAAACAGATTAACGCCTCTGTCAAAACAGTGGCGAGCGGACTCTGATTCAAGCAGCGCTGCACGTTTGTCTGATAACATCACCAGCACTGATTTCCAGGCTTACGGCGTTTTGTCCTTTTATGGTAAATGGGAAAGTGATTTATATTTTTAATGGATGTTCTTTGATGACTGTTCTAAGATGTTTAATTTCTGCATTTACAAGATGTGGCTAATTTGTCTGTGGAGAGTGTTTTCTGTTGGTTTTATATTTACATTTCTTCCATTGCCAGATTTTATTTGGGAGCTTTTTTTATGAGTTTGACAAATCAACTGGATAAACATTTCAATGTTTTTGCAGCGCTGGAAGAGAGAAAAAAATCATTTCTTACATTCCTTCCATTTCTGCTCTTTCCGCAGTTACATGAGCATTGCGGAATCTCTTGCAACCTATGGTGTACACTATTATGCAGTGAAGGTAAACTTATATTTTCTACTTAATTTTATGCTTCATTTTAAAATGATTCCCCCCCCCCCCTCCCCCAACCCCTCCCCCCTCTCTCTGGGTTCATAGAATCACAGAAACGTACAGCCAGCACAGAAGGAGGCCATTCGGCCCGTCGTGCCTGTGCTGGCTCTTTGAAATCCCTCTGACATGAATCAACTGAGCGACCTGCAGGTGGCGCTGTCCAGGGAGAGTATAAATACTCGGGCACCAGCCCAGCTTGCGCAGGACATTCTTAACAGGAACTAGTGAAGGACACAACTAGACCTCCATGTTGTAAAACAGTCGATTAAAGCTTTGTTTAACGCTTAGACCAAGTGCCTAGTAGTTTTCTTACGTCACCCTCCATGGCCCTCGCCCCCTCCCTATCTCTGTGATCTCCTCCAGCCCCACAACACCCCCCCACCCCCCCCCCCCACGAGAAATCTGTATTCCTTCAACCCTGGCCTCTTGCTCGCGGCCCACTTCTTTCATCCCACCATTGGTGGCCGTGCCTTCAGCCATCGAGGCCCTAAGCGCTGGAAGTCCCTCCCTAAACTGCTTTGCCTCTCCACCTCTCTCTCCGCCTTTAAGAACCTCCTTAAAACCTTGGCTTTATTTGGCCAAGCTCTTAGTCACTCCTCCTAAATACCTCCTCCTTTGGCTCAGTCACATTTTGTCTGACTATCGCTCCTGTGAAACACCTTGGCCTAGAAATTCAGTGGCCTGCGCCACCAGTTTGCGCCCAAAGAGGGCTTTTGCGCCACTGTGCAAACCTACCGCGATATTTAGCGGGGCGCTAATGGCGGCGTTAGCCAGTAGCGCTGCACCACCACCGATGACGTCATCGGTGTGCGCAGCGCCCCGCTATCGCCCCGCTGGCCATATTTGGTTGCTGCCGCCTCCCCCGCGCCGGCCGCAAACAGCGACCGGTACACGGGGCCTACCTGTGCCGGTAGTGGGGCGAGTTAAGGTGGAGGTGTGGCCGGCCGCTTTTTTGGCGGCCGCCTGCCCGCACCTCCGTCCCCGGCCTCCTTCACCACCCCCCCGCGGCATTGCCAGCTGTTTCCAGAGTGCCCGGCACTTCTCCTTGGTGCCGAGCTCATTTGCCGGCACTCGCGAGCGGGGATCGCGCTGTTGCAGGCACCTCCCCCTTAAGACTGAGAGGAAGGCCTGCAGTACCGCAGGCTGCCGTGCCGCAGCGGGTGGCGCTGCGGCACTTTGCACGCCGATATTCAGTTTCAGCGCCCCAAGCGGGGCGCCGAAACCCTTGTTTAGCGGCCGGCTTCCACTTGGGGCGCTGAAAGTGAATTTCCCGCTGGCGCAAGTGGCTCCGCGCGCAGCGGTAATTCCGGCGCCCAGGCGAGCTGGGCGCCCCTAACTGAATTTCTAGGCCCATGGGACGTTTTTCTAAGTTAAAGGCGCCGTATAAATGCAAGTTGTTGAAAGTTTTTATTTATTTTCAGTGAAAGTCTCTTAGATTTTAAGAGGTAGGACCCTTAGAAAATGTGTATCTGTTCCATTGATCTCAGGGAACAACTATTTTACTCACCTTTCACACATCTTCCATTCAAAGGGACGGCCATTTTATGAGAGTGAGGGATAATTAGATTAATTGTAGAATTTATCTGCCTCTGTTATTCCCTTGGGCACTGGGAATGTTAGAACCCATTGTGGGCCTGTATGTGGATGGCTTCTCTTGACAGCATCCGCAGACTTGCAGTACTTTGCGTGCTTCTACTGATCATTATTGCCTTCCTTAGACAGCTCAAGATGATAAATGCTTTGACATGGCTGCGCTCCACACTGACCTCGGGGTCTAGGTCACAGAGTTCCCACCTCCAGCTTTTTTGCACTACTTTGATAAAATGCGTTTGCATGGGGAGGTTAAATGAATGAAGAAGATTGTTAGAGTGTCCACTGTGCGGCTGTGGACTAATTCCTGCTTCCAATAGGTTTCGGTCTCCAGATGCAAAAACCCACTTCCTTCCTCCCCTTATGTGAATTGTATGGCCTTCTTCAATGTGTAACTTGTTGATAATATCGGTGCCCATTTAAATTTCTCTTGTTGCTGCCTGGTTTCCGCAGTATTCACATAGGAATATAGGAACAGGAGGAGGTCCTTCAGCCCCTCGAGCCTGCTCCACCATTCAATGAGATCATGGCTGATCTGTGATCTAACTCCACATACCCGCCTTTGGCCCGTATCCCTTAATAACTTTGGTTAACAAAAATCTATCAACCTCAGATTTAAAATTAACAATTGATCCAGAATCAATTGCTGTTTGTGGAAGAGAGTTCCAAACTTCTACCACCCTTTGTGTGTAGAAGTGTTTCCTAATTTCACTCCTGAAAGGTCTGGCTCTAATTTTTAGACTATGCCCCCTAGTCCGAGACTCCCCAACCAGCGGAAATAGTTTCTCTCTATCTACCCTCTCTGTTCCCCTTACAGGCACTAGGACTCCATCTGCTTTCAGCTTCGACTTACTCTCTTCACAATGCTCACAGTACTTCGTACTTTTAACAGTACCATGTACTCGAAGAGTACTACTGATGCATCTCCATGAACCCTATTTTCTGAGTATCAGAAATGTCAATGCCGACTTACTGTCACTCATGAAGTACCAGCCCAGCGCCTTGGTCAATGTTAGCGACAAGTTACATTTCCTCATATGGAGTTAGCTAAGTGGCAAAAACTACAATAAACATACCACCTGTGACAATTAACAGAAGTGGATCCAATTCAGTTAAGTAAGCGTTTCATTTTGGGTATTATAAAGCCAGCATTTATTGCCCATCGCTAATTGCCAATGAGAAGGGATGGTGAGCCACCTTCTTGAACCGCTGCAGTCCGTGTGGTTAGTATACTTCCTTGTAGCGGTTGGGTACAACTGAGTGTCTCGCTGGGCCATTTCAGAGGGCAGTTAAGAATCAACCCCATAGCTGTGGGTCTGGAGTCACACTTAGGTCAGACCGGGTAAGGACGGCAGATTTCCATCCCAGGTGGGAACAATGGTCACCATTACCGATACTGGTTTTCTTATTCCAGCTTTATTTAACTGAATTTAATTTCCCCAGTTGATATGGTGGGGATTTTGAACTTGTGTCTCTGGATCATTAGTCCAGGCCTCTGGATTACTAGTCCAGTAACATAACCCCTGTGCTACCGTACCCCAGATATTACAAATATGTGGATAGCATCACCCAGTGGTTATGATACTGGACTAGCAACCCAGAAATCATGAGTTCAATTACAGGTTGAGCATCCAAAATCCAGAGTTCCAGAATCCAGAATGTTCCAGAATCCGGACTATGGAACGATTGTGTGGGGTGTTCCGGATTCCAGAACTCCGGATTTTGGGTGCTCAACCTGTACTTCAAAAAGCCATTAAATTTTGTTGTGTTTTTTTGAAAAATCCTATGAAAAATGCGAGTGATGCAATAAAACTTTAGTATTGTGTTTTATCCTCCTTAATCCACACAGCTCCACTAAGTGTTTCCGCCAGACTGCGGCCACGGCACCACGCCACCCTGGTGGCCTAGTGTGGGCCGTCGGATGCTCTGCAGAGCTCGCAGCGTTCCTCCCCTTTAGCAGAAGGGAAGGGACGGAGAAACGCATCAGCGCTACGCGGGAGCGGCCCAGGCACTTCCGGACTTCGGAACGTGTTTCTGATGTCCGAAGTCCAGAAACGCCCGAGCCCAGGTTGCAATATTTCCGGACTTCGGACATCAGGAACACGTTCCGAAGTCCGGGAAAAACATGAAAACCGGCTCAGCCTCGGTCCCGAGGTTGCCGGATTCAGGACGCTCAACCTGTACCACCGTGACAAATTGGGCTCTTGCATTGTTCCACAGAAGCTCAGCGTAAGCTCGAGGAACAGCACCTCATCTTCCGATTAGGCACTTTACAGCCTTCCGGACTCAATATCGAGTTCAACAATTTCAGATCATAACCTCGGCCCCCATTACATTTTTACATATATTTTTTATCCACACCTTTGTTTGGTGCCCTTCCCCCTTTTTTTCTCTCCCACATGGCAGCTGTCTCCCATTCTGCCAGCGCATTTCACACCTCATCTAGAGCCGTCTTTTGTCTCCACTAGTCCGATCACCATCTCGTCTGGTTTTGAATACCTCTTAATGTCTCTTCACTTCTCTTTTGTTCTTTCATCCCCTCCCCCATTTCCCAGCCCCCAAACTGACCTTTTAATCTGTTTCATTTCCTGTGTTTTCTCAGTCCTGACGAAGGGTTTCGACCTGAAGCGTTGACTCTGTTTCTCTCTCCACGAATGTTGCCTGGCCTGCTGAGTTTTTCCAGCATTTTCTGTTGTTATGACAAATTGGAAACTTGACTTCAATAAATCTGATAATTTGTCAGCTAAAAACCAAAATTGACTGTGAAAACCGGTGGATTGTTTTCGAACCCAACTGATTCACTAATGTCCTTCAGGGCAGGGGACCTGCCGTCCGTAACTGGTCCGGCCTACCAGTGACTCCAGTCCCACATTACATGCTTTGATCCTGATGCCCCGAGGGCAGCTAGAGATAGGCAATAAATACTGGCTTGCCCGTGTCACTCGCATCCCAAGAACAAATTAAAAGAAAAAGACAAATGTCTATGATCTGGATTTGCCTCTGGACTTGAGTCTGCTGTTTGCAAATGGATAACATGTTTCTTGTGTGGGGAAGAGTAGGAAAGTATGGAAGAGTTAGGACCAGGCCTCGGGGGAGGGTTATACCAGTCAGACTTTAATTTCCGACATATCTTGGAGAAATAATGCGTTTGGAGAGTCAGATTAAGTAGGAAGCTCATAGCTGAGTTGACAGCGGCATGTGATTTGGAGTAGTTCCCAGTGACTGCAGTTGATTTGCCCTCGCATGCTTAAAGTCACCCGTAGTCTTGTCGCTGGGAAGTGGGATGGTTCCCACAAGGCTCCAGATAAACCCGACACCCCAATGCCCTAACTGGTAGGGTGGCTTGGTTAGACAAGCAGCAGGAGGCTGTTCAGCCCTCTGCTGCTGACCTGTGTGGTTTTAGCTGGTTAACCTCCAGCAGTGTCCTTTACGGAACCTATCGGCAGTGGCCAGTCTCTGCCTACGTTGTTTAACTTAGTCAAGAGGGTTATGTCCCCGCAGGGAGAGACTACACTCCCTGTCAGTCAGGCAAAACCTCCACACCCGTGGATTTCCCAGCAGCTTGGTTTGGAGACTGTTAAGCATGATGAGGGGTCTCTGCACCGGTCAGACACCCGACTGACCCAAACCCAACTTCACAACAGCAATTGCAAAATAGTTCCTTGCGCAATGCATCAGTTTCTGATCTTACAAAAAAGAAAAAGGAAGACTTGCATTTCTATAGCTCCTTTCACAACCACTGCACATCCCAAAGTGCTTTACAGCCAATGAAGTACTTTTTGAAGTGCAGTCACTGTTGTAATGTAGGAAACGCGGCAGCCAATTTGCGCACAGCAAGCTCCCACAAACAGCAATGTGATAATGACCAGAAAATCTGTTTTAGTGATGTTGATTGAGGGATAAATATTGGCCCAGGACACTGGGGAAAACTCCCCTGCTCTTCTATCGAAATAGTGCAGCGGGGTCTTTTACGTCCACCTGAGAGAGCAGACGGGGCCTCGGTTTAACGTCTCATCTGAAAGACGGCACCTCTGACAGTGCAGCACTCCCTCAGCACTGCACTGGAGTGTCAGCCTGGATTTTTGTGCTCAATCTCTGGAGTGGGACTTGAACCCACAACCTTCTGACTCAGAGGCGAGAGAGTGCTGCCCACTGAGTCACGGGCTGATCTTGAGTATATGTATTTTTATTTTTTATACAGCACTATCCTTTGTTCTTTGCTTCGCTGAGCCTGAACCTGACTATGATTCCTTTGAACCCCTTGTGGTAGCAGCATCACTGGAGGGAAATGCTGCATCCAAATAGCAAAGTGTCATTTGGCGTGGGGGAATGATGGAGGAATCAGCAGCATCGTGTGCTGTCTGGGTATCAGGGCATGAAATGCCGACCTATGTCAATGGGCGGGAGGGTTACAAGTCCTCTAGTGGGACTCCTGTCACCTTGGACAGATTGCTGATGCCCTGCCTGTGATGACAAATCACTTGATCTATTTTGTTTGGCAGCCACTGACTCCTTTCCTTGATCTGGCCGAGAATAGACTGAATGACATATCCACCCTCGAATAAACCTTCCTTTACTGATGAACTACACAGAATGTACAGCACAGGAGCAGGCCATTCGGCCCAGCTGGCCTGTGCTGGTGATTATGCTCCACACCAGCCTCCTCCCATTCCCAACACCTCAGCTCAGCCTTTCAGCCTATCTTTCTGTTCCCTTTTCTCTCGTGTACTCGTCTAGTTTCCTTTTGAAAGCAGCTAAGCTATTCCTGTGGTCGCGAGTTCCACATTCTAACCACTCTCTGAGTAAAGAAACTTCTCCTTAATTCCCTATTGGATTTATTAGTGACTATCTTGTATTTACGGCCCCTAGTTTTGGACTCTGCCACAAGTGGAAACATTCTCTCCACATCCACCCTGTCCAACCCATTCATCATTTTAAAGACCTCTATCAGGTCTCACAGAAATCACAGAAATCACAGAAGCCCCACAGTGCAGATAGAGGCCATTTCGGCCCATCGAGCCTGCACCGACACATATCCCACCCGATCCCCGTAACCCCTACACCAACACATATCCCACCCCATCCCCGTAACCCCCTGTATTTAATCCCCCTAACACTAAGGGTCAATTTATCATAGCCAATCAACCTAACCTGCACATCTTTGGACTGTGGGAGGAAACCGGAGCACCCGGAGTAAACCCACGCAAACACAGGGAGAATGTGCAAACTCCACACAGACAGTCGCCCGAGGCCAGATTCGAACCCGGGTCCCTGGCGCTGTGAGGCAACAGTGCTAACCACTATGCCACCGTGCTGCCTCTAAGTCTCCTCTAAGTCTCTTTTCTAAAAGAAAAATGCCCCAACCTGTTCAATCTTTCCCAATAGCTGTAGTCTCTCAGTTCTGGTAGCATCCTTATAATTCCTTTTTTGCACTGTCTCCAGTGCTTCTATGTCCTTTTTATAGTGTGGAGACCAGAACCGTGCAGCCTGACCAGGGCCCTATACCGGTTTAACAAACTTCGCTACTTTTGAATTCGATACCCCTAGAAATAAATCCCAGTGCTTGGTTAGCATTCTGCGATGCTTTGCTGACCTGCGCTGATTTGTTCATCTGCATCCGAGATCCCTTTGTTCTTCTCCCCCATTCAGTGTCTTATTTTCTACAGTGTAGATGATATTTCTGTTTTTCCCACCGTCACCTCACATTTATCCATGTTACGTTCATTTGCCATTTAACTGCCCAGTCCGCAGGTTTTCTAACAGCTTCTTGTTTTTTATGTGCATTCTTCCTCGGTGTTAGCCATAGCACCCCCCCCCCCCCCCCCCAGACTACAGTCACTGTCTAACCTCAGGCTGCGGTGCCCTCAAAACCGCTCAGAGATCTGACCCCATGTCTGAGTGCGTATCTGCTCCCGGTGTTGCTGCATCTGTGAGTCACTGAGAATTCCACTGCTGCTTCCGTGCTGAATGACAGCCCCTGTGCAATGAGCTCGTGCACAGCACTGTCGATAATAATTTGCGCATTATGGGGCAGTGCGAGGGGCGAAATCTCTGGGCTGGTGCTTGTTAAAGCAGTGCTTCTATTGCACGTCATGTAGTGTATAGTGCATGCTGCAATTCCGGATGATCTAAGTTCAACTGTGGAGAGACAGTATATGCCAGAACCAGCCGTGACTCGTTGGGTAGCACACTTGCCTGTGAGTCTAGAAGGTTGTGTGGCTCAACGTCACACTCCAGGTACTTTAAGCTCATAAATCTAGGCTGACACTCCAGTGCAGTACTGAGGGAGTGCCGCACTGTCGGAGATGACATCTTTCGAATGAGACGTTAAACCGAGGCCCCGTCTGCTCTCTCAGGTGGACGTAAAAAATCCCATGGCCACTATTTCGAAGAACAGCAGGGGAGTTATCCCTGGTGCCCTGGGGCCAATATTTATCCCTCAATCAACATCACTAAAAACATATTTTCTGGTCATTGTCACATTGCTGTTTGTGGGAGCTTGCTGTGCACAAATTAGCTGCTGTGTTTCCCACATTACAACAGTGACTACACTTCAAAAAGTACTTCATTGGCTGTGAAGCGCTTTGGGACGTCCGGTGGTCATGAAAGGCGCTATAGAAATGCAAGCCTTTCTTTTTTGACACAGTGGACTCTGGTCTCCCCAGGTTTTTCTGGGATTAATGGTTTTATGTTTTTTTTTAAAAAGACAAGTTATATTGAGTGCTGAAATGTTGTGCTTTATCTGATAGGACAAGCAAGGGATCCCCTGGTGGTTGGGCCTGAGTTACAAAGGAATTTTTCAGTACGACTACCATGACAAGGTGAAGCCCAGGAAGGTGAGCAGAGAAGCATTGCTGTATATTGTGGCCAGTCCAATCACTGTGTAGAGCTTTGCTTTGTCAATAAGTATATAAATAATATGCAAAATCTTTGAATGAATATTCATCCTATTATACATTGTTCTAATAAATATTATATGAATGTCATGATGTAAATTAATTATAATGGGATTAGAATAGACAGTGCTAGATGGCCGGCGTGGACACGATGGGCCGAAGGGCCTCTTTCTGTTCTGTGCAAAGTTTTTTTCGTGTATGCCAAGATGTTGCTGCTGATTTTCTCTCACCTGAGTGTTCACACCATGCTGATGAAAACCAGGTGTAATCCAGGACTGATCAAATATAGACTGCCTCGGTACAGCTTGCAGAGCTGTATAAAGGAAATGGTGAGAATAAAGTTACTGTAGGTAGTGCGAGTAGCAGACCAGGTCCAGCGTCTGTACTGGTGGGTAACTGCTACACACAATGCATTGTGGTGTGGTCTGTTTTGGCTACAAATAGTTGCTGGTATCTTGGACGATAGTTAAAAGGTTATGAATCACAGGAGATGATTGTTAGTTTTTTTTTATTACATTGGCCTGGATTTTGCGGTGGGTAATAACGGCGAAACTGTCAGCGTTTGACGTCATTACCCCTCTGAAACTGACCAGAACGTCAGGATTTAGGGCGTGCACAGATAAACGCGGAAATCCATAAGTGGCGGTCAGTCATTCCCTGCTCCTCCACAGGCTGCGCTGTGGAACTCCCCCCTCCCGAGCCGGCAATCAATTAAAATCACACTGGAGGACAAAAACGTCCCCAATTACACTGCAATATCACTGTTAAACCACCCCCCCACCGCAAAAAAAAAAGTTTTGCCTTCATGGAAGAGGTGCAACTGGGTTTTTAACAGCGTATTGACTGCTGAACAACCGTTCTGGCCCTGAAAAATGAATTTTATATTTGTGGGATGTCAACTTTTTTCCATTAATATGATTAAGAGTTACATTTTTTTTTAAAAGTTTTTTTATGATATGTCAGCTTCTGCCTTAATGTGTAATGTGTATGTCCCAATCTTTATTTCGCTCTCTGTAAAAATTGATAAAATGTAAATCAGAATCAGTGCATTTTACTTCCTGGTTTGCTGTCTGTGAGAATTCTTCAGTGTGATTGGCTGCTTAGCCAGGTTGATGACATCACTGCTGCTGGATGCTGGAGATCTGCTTGATTTGGCGTCAGATTCAAACGAATGTTGGGAGAGCTGACATTCGCGCCACAGCGATGGCAAGATCTTTGTGGGCGGCTTTCCTTCAAGGTCAGCGGAGAGCGCCGTCGCTCCGACGCTGAACGCAAATTCCGGGCCAGCGTGTCCATTTTCAGTGTGCGTGTAAGATTTGACGGGCAGGTCGATTATTTTATTTGTGTTGCTTGCTGCACATTGATTTTGAACTGCTGCAGAAACACTTGATGAAGATCCAGTCACCCAAGTGTGTAATAGGCCATAAATAGATTGGAGAATTTAATGCATTTCCTATGGTTTCTGGCTTGTTTGTGGTCAGGATGTGGTTGGTGTTCTTTGACTTTGATTACTTTATACTCGAACACAGGAGGTGCTATTATCCTGAGCCCGCTGCATCAGGCTCTGCAACAAATCTGTCAGGAATTTCTTGCTTAGTCACAGCGAGGTCATCACTGGAAGGTGTCAGGATTTGTTTCTAGCAGGGCAGCTATATCTTCATTTTCTTCCAGTTGAGTCAGTCGTCTAACTGGAACTGTGTTACCAAAAAGGGCCCATAATTACTGGAACATGTGGGAAACTCCCTGGTTTGCATCACTGTTGTCTAATAAGGTAGTTACCAGCCAGATGTGGCTAATTGGAAATCCAGATGTGGTTAACAGATTAGCAAATAAAGAATGGGTAAAAGACACCGCGCACCATATTATGAATGTGTTCATCAACCTTCTTTTGTGTTTGTTGGTAAAATGGTAATGTGAAAAGTGGAGTGCGAGTGTGTTTTGATTGTTGTGAGTGCTCTACTTCCTTGGTTATGAATGGTGGCAGAGGTTTCTTCTTTTTTATTCGTATGTGGGATGTGGGCGTTGCTGGCAAGGCCAGCATTTCTTGCCCATCCCTAATTGCCCTGGAGAAGGTGGTGGTGAGCTGCCTTCTTGAACCGCTGCAGTCCGTGTGGTGAAGGTGCTCCCACAGTGCTGTTAGGGAGGGAGTTCCAGGATTTTGACCCAGCGACGATGAAGGATCGGCCGATATACTTCTAAGTCAAGATGGTGTGTGACTTGGAGGGGAACTTGAAAGTGGTGGTGTTCCCATGCGTCTGCTGCCCTTGTCCTTTTAGGTGGAAGAGGTTGTGGGTTTGGAAGAAGCCTTGGCAAGTTGCTGCACTGCATCTTGTAGATGGTACACACTGCAGCCACGGTACGCCAGTGGTGGAGGGAGTGAATGTTTAAGGTGGTGGATGGGGTGCCAATCAAGCGGGCTGCTTTGTCCTGGATGGTGTCGAGCTTCTTGAGTGTTGGAGCTGCACTCATCTAGGCAAGTGGAGAGTATTCCATCACACTCCTTACTTGTGCCTTGTAGATAGTGGAAAGGCTTTGGGGAGTCAGGAGGTGAGACACTCGACGCAGAATACCTAGCTTCTGACCTGCTCTTGTTACCATAGTATTTATGTGGCTGGTCCAGTTAAGTTTCTGGTCAGTGGTGACCCCCCAGTATGTTGATGGTGGGGGATTCGGCGATGGTAATGCTATTGAATGTCAAGGGGCGGTGGTTAGACTCCGCTTGTTGGAGATAGTCATTGCCTGGCACTTCTGTGGCGCAAATGTTACCTGCCACTTATCAGCCCAAGCCTGAACGTTGTCCAGGTCTTGTTGCATGCGGGCATGGACTGCTTCATTATCTGAGAAGTTGTGAATGGCACTGAACACTGTGCAGTCATCAGCGAACATCCCCATTTCTGACCTTATGTTGGAGGGAAGGTCATTGATGAAGCAGCTGAAGATGGTTGGGCTTAGGACACTGCCCTGAAGAACTCCTGCAGCGATGTCCTGGGGCTGTGATGATTGACCTTCAACCACCACAACCATCTTCCTTTGTGCTAGGTGTGACTCCAGCCAGTGGAGCATTTTCCTCCCGATTCCCATTGACTTCAGTTTTACTAGGGCTCCTTGATGCCACACTCGGTCAAATGCTGCCTTGATGTCAAGAGCAGCCACTGTCACCTCACCTCTTAAGTATAAATATATATGTGAAGTACATTTAACTATATTGTGTGAGTGTATGTAAGGCATTTTCGACTTTCGGCCACAGGTGTAGCTAAGACGGTGTCGCCATAGCTACACCTGTGGCCAGTCAGCAATTTGTATTAGCCAATCCTGGTCTACAGGATGTAGAAGTGGCTGAACTATAACCCAGCTTTTCTTTTAAAGGGACGCGCGCCTACTTATGCAAAGGCTGTTTGGCAAGACTCTTCTTTTTTGTTTGCCAAGCACTATTTGCTGACGATAATGTCCTTTTCACCACAATCAAAATCTAGGCTGACACTCCAGTGCAGTGCTGAGGGAGTGCTGCACTGTTGGAGGTGCTGTCTTGATGGCAGGAGTTATCCCCAGAGCAAAAAAATTTAAACATTGCAACTAGAGTTTCTAGTTTAGAAACCGTTTCTTTATTAAAAATGTAAAAAATTTGAGGCCTTCCACAGGGGGCATCACTTTAATTTTGCTATTGAGAGAGAGAGAGAGAGAGAGAGAGAGAGAGTGCAATGGTTCTAAACTTTGATCCGGGTCTGTGACAAAAACTTGGACAATCGCTTTGAAACCATGTGCAGTGTAAGGTCTCGGGGGAATCGGTACCGCTGCCAAGGGAACATCTTGGATCCATTAGTGTGTCTGGTTCCTGAAGAATATGAAGCTGGTTCGTGCACTGTGACATGTGATCAGCAAACAGGAAGGTATCTCACTTCTTAAGGGCTGAGGATATTTGCATTAGGGGATTGAGTTCCTTGATGTGGGGGGCGGGCGGGGGAGGGAGAGCGAGAGAGAGAGAGAGAGAGAGAGCGAGTGGGGGAGGTGCAGATGAGCCTGGCTGGTAGCTTACTGTGAATCCAGGTTTACGATGTCACAACTGAATACTGAGAGAGAAACGAAAGTTTTCCAGGGCACTGCGCTGAGCACAAAGCCCAGCATTATGGCTCGAGTTTTTACTGTCAGTTATTGGGGCCTCTTTAACTTTATCTTTGCCTACTCTGTTATTCTTCCTGTGACAATTACTGTTGAAAGCAGCGGGTCGGACAGACTGAAAGATCAGTTCTCATGTTCCCCGCTTTCTTGTACTTCAAGACAACCGTTTGATAATACAGAGGAACACTTTTAAATGAATGGGCCTTCATTTTGACAGGAGGCTAAGTCGGCACAAACTTTCATTTTTGAAAAACTTTCCATCATTGACAATCATTTTGAGACCATTTATTTTCTCTAGAGTTAAGAAGAATGAGAGGTGATCTCTGTGAAATGTATAAATTTCTTACAGGGTTTGACAGGGTAGATGCAGGGAGGATGTTTCCCCTGGCTGGGGAGTCGAGAACCAGGGGTCACAGTCTCAGAATAAGGGGTCGGCCATTTAGGACTGAGATGAGGAGAAATGTCTTCACTCAGGGTGGTGAATCTTTGGAATTCTCTATCCCAGAGGGCTGTGGAGGCTCAGTCGTTGAGTATATTCAAGACAGAGATCGATAGATTTCTGAATATTAAGAGAATTGAGGGATATGGAGATAGTGCAGGAAAATGGAGTTGAGGTCGATGATCAGCCATGATCTTATTGAATGGCAGAGCAGGCTCGAGGGGCCGAATGGCCGACTCCTGCTCCTATTTCTTCCGTTCTTATGATCTTATTCACGCCGCAGTGTTGACATTTGAAGGAAGATGAACGGTCACAAGGCATAAAGCAACAAATCTGCCTGCGGAGCTCCTTGAATTCATCTTTCATTCTGAAAATTCTGACAGGGGAAACTGGCCTGTGGAACACATGCTGGTCGCTCCTGTCATTCATGCAGTTGGCATACAATTATTATTTTAATGAGGGATGCATCTAAACTTTACATAAAATCATAAAACGTATCGCTTGCATCTGTGTAGAAACTCATCATAATGTCTTCTTAGAATGAATTACGTGTGGAGTACAATGAGTGCTGTTACATGTACAAACCATTAAATTAGCCAGTCAGGGTAAATAATGAGGCAGAACGTGTTGTGCTGGTTCAGCTCCTTTCCAAACCCGCCCTTCATGTCTACGATGTGAGAAGCAGTTTTCCGCATCAGCGACCCCGGGCTTTGCTTTGAGCCAGCAGCAGAGCGTCACCGCGGCTTATTTCGCTAGCAGCAGGTTTCTTTTTTACTCGTTCATGAGGATGTGATGTGTCGCTGGCAAGGCCAGCGTTTATTGCCCGTCCCTAATTGCCCTGGAGAAGGCGGCGGTGAGCCGCTGCAGTCCGTGAGGTGGAGGTACTCCCAGTGTGGGTGGTGGCAAATAGCTTGAGTGTGCTGCAGAATCTGTAGTTTTACAGCGAGACTCGTTGCTTAAGCTGTAGCCCTCCTGTAGCCTTGACCCAGTGGCCGTGCCTCACGGGTGAGCTTAGAACATGGATGGGTGGCAATGGGCAATTCAACCATGGGAGTGTTACAGCCTCACTTGATGCTCTCTCGTCAGCCGTGGCTCAGTGGGCAGCACCCTCGCCTCTGCAGTCAGGAGGTTGTGGGTTCAAGTCCCACTCCAGGGACTTGAGCACAAAAAATCCAGGCTGACACTCCAGTGCGGTGCCGACGGAGTGCTGCACTGTCAGAGGTGCCGTCTTTCGGATGAGATGTTAAACCGAGGCCCCGTCTGCTCTCTCAAGTGGACGTAACAGATCCCACGGCCGCTATTTCGAAGAAGAGCAGGGGAGTTCTCCCCGGTGTCCTGGGGCCAATATTTATCCCTCAATCAACATCACTAAAACAGATTATCTGGTCATTATCACATTGCTGTTTGTGGGAGCTTGCTGTGCGCAAATTGGCTGCTGCGTTTCCTACATTACAACAGTGACTACACTTCAAAAAGTACTTCATTGGCTGTAAAACGCTTTGGGACGTCCTGAGGTGGTGGAAGGCGCTATAGAAATGCAAGTCTTCCTTTTCTCTTTTCCCAAGTAGCTACCCAGGTCCACTTTCCCACATGTCGGGCCAGCAGCAGGAACCCTGGCTGACTTTTTGTTTCTTCACCTTCGCCCCGGGGACATTGCAACCCCTTCACACATTTGCCCCAACTCATATCAGTTCTGAATCAAACCCGGGTCCCGCACCGGGTCAGCACGGTTCAGCGCCCCGCCCTGCGGTCCGCCTACCCACTGTCGCAGCGGGAGAGGAACGTGCACCGTTCTGAACGCTGCCCTTTTTTTTCTTCCTACTGCTGTTACATGAAGATTCCACTTCTGAGCAGCGTTCCGGCTAAGCTGCGCGGCCACACCGCGGTCTGGATGTCCCGTGCAGGCCGCTCACCGCCGGTTGCATTGAAGAAACCGTGAAGACGTGACTGGGCTGCGCAGCCCGATAAAGGGCCCGCCCGGGAGGGAAAAATTAGAGCAATCATTGCTTCTGAGTCCATTTAAAAATGATTCTCCTTTTAAACGTTAGCCGGGTAATTGTTACCGTTACTATGCATTCGGCCTCTAGGAATCAGTGTTTACTAACATCTGTTTTCTTCGTTGCTATGTATGTTTTTAAGCACACTGAGCCATTCATTAGATCATACATGATGTGGAACACGTGTTTTTGTGCATTAAGGCATGATACTGATTTAAAGTTTAGCGCAGGAAGCCACACATCTAAATAGTGCAGCTTGGGTTTTTTCAAACTCTGCAGCTGTGAGGTGTTGTCAGTAGAGGTGGAGAGTTCACTGTAGCAAGAGCATCTGAGGGCTTTTCACCGCTCTGCAAGCACCATGGTGGGCAGAATGGATAAAATGGGCTGCAAGTGTAGAGCAGAAAGACTAGCCAACACCAGTTGGCCAGCCGACACCATCCAGGGCAAAGCAGCCTGCTTGATTGGTGTGATGAAATATTCCATTCATCACTCATCAGTATTTCTCTGCCTGTGACTGTGGTTGGTTTCAGTTTCATTTCCATTGTATTGTACTGTGTGTAGGGCTCCGCCCATACCTGGCTCCTATGTAAGCTGGCCCAGCCTGCAGCACATCCAGTACGGCAGACCTCTGGATGGAAGATACATTCTCCTCTGTGTGTTACCTTCTAAGTCAATAAAAGCCTTGTTTTGTTTCGCTAACATCGAGTCTCGGATTTATTGAGGCACATCAATTTTATTGACTTAATTTTCAACACAATGGATCAACTCTTGAAACCCGAACGTTTGGATTTGGACCAGCATGCTTCGGACGCATCGGCACGCTTCGGACACTGGTTTATGTGTATGGAATTCTTCCTGGACAATTCCGCAGCCGTCAAAGACGCTGCGGACGCTGCGAGTATGAAACTCGGAATTCTGCGGAATTGGGTAAGCCACCGGGTTTACCCCCTCATCCAAGACGCCGACACGTACCCGGCCGCCTGCGACATCTTAAAGGCGCATTACCAGCAGCCTATGAATGAGGTGTATGCTAGGCATCTGCTCGCTACTCGCGCACAGCGACCTGGGGAATCGGTGGAGGAGTTCCTAGGCACCCTGAAAACGCTTGGCAAAGACTGCAAGTGCCAAGATGTAAAAGCCGCAGTGTACACTGACGAGCTTGTTCGCGATGCCTTTATCACAGGCCTCAGCTCCACTTACATCCGGCAGAGACTGCTGGAAAAAACGGGATTGGACCTGAAACAGGCTGCGGACACAGCACGATCCCTGGATGTGGCCCAGAGAAACTCGGACGCCTACTCTTCAGCCCGCGCCGTCCACGCCGCCACGTGTGCACCAAGGGCGCCACCACCTTGGAAGGCATCTTCCCCGCCCGGCAGCCCGATACCGTCGGGGCCCCGCTTTCCCCCCAGAAGCCCTACGACAGCCGCGACGCGTCGGGGACCCAACTGCTACTTCTGCGGGCAGCCGAAGCACACCAGAAACCTGTGCCCGGCGAAAGGCACCACCTGCTTTAAGTGCGGTAAGAAGGGGCACTTTGGGAAGGTGTGCAGAGGGAACCCCGCCGGAAAACCCGCCACCACCGCGTGTGTGCCGTGGGAGCGGCCATCTTGGACGCCATCTTGCCCGACCTCGTGGGGTCCGCCACCTTGTGAGCAGACAGCGTGGATGCCATCTTGTCTCGATCAGGGCCCTACAGTGGCATCGGTCACAGTGGACCAGACCAGGCCGCACCTGCTATCCAAATCAATGGTGGACATCGAGGTAAACGGGTGCAGGGTTAAATGTTTAATTGACAGTGGAAGCACGGAGAGTTTTATCCACCCTGAACTGGTACAACAACTCTCCCTAAAGGTGGTCCCTACTCGGGGTACCATCTCTATGGCTGATAAAACCCAGACATCGACCATTATGGGTTACTGCACGGTACAATTGTCCGTTAACGGAACTGTATACGATAATTTTAAAGTATTAATCATGAAGAATCTATGTGCGAGCGTGATCTTGGGCCTGGATTTCCAGTGCTACCACCAAAGCATCACGCTCAATTACGGTGGGTCCCAGCCGCCCCTCACAGTGTGCGGTCTGGCTACCCTGAAGGTAAAGCCGCCTTCGCTATTCGCGAACCTTACCCCTAACTGCCGGCCAATAGCGACCAAAAGCAGGAGGTACAGCTGGGAGGACAGGCGGTTTATCGCGACCGAGGTAGACAGGCTCCTGAAAGAGCGCATTATTGAACGCAGCAATAGCCCGTGGCGCGCCCAAGTGGTGGTGGTAAGGGGTAGCGAGAAGAAACGGATGGTGATCGACTATAGCCAAACGATCAACAGGTACACCCAACTAGACGCCTACCCGCTACCCCGCATATCAGAAATGGTGAACCAAATCGCCCAATACCGGGTGTTCTCCACCATCGACCTCAAGTCAGCGTACCACCAGCTCCCTATCAGACCAGAGGACCGCCCGTACACCGCCTTCGAGGCGAACGGACGCCTCTACCAATTCCTCAGAGTCCCCTTTGGGGTGACGAATGGGGTCTCGGTCTTCCAGAGGGAGATGGACCGCATGGTCGATGACCACCACTTGCAGGCAACCTTCCCCTACCTCGACAACGTCACCATCTGCGGTCACAACCAGCAGGATCACGACTCGAACCTCGAGAGGTTCCTGAAAACCGCACAAAAACTCAACCTCACCTACAACGAGGACAAGTGCGTTTACAACACCACGCGCCTCTGCATACTAGGCAGCGTGGTGGAGAATGGGGAAATTGGACCAGACCCCGACCGATTGCGCCCCCTACAGGAGCTGCCCCTGCCCAACACTCCCAAAGCCCTGAAAAGGTGCCTGGGGTTATTTTCTTATTATTCCCAATGGGTCCCCAACTACTCCGACAAAGCCCGCCCCCTCTTGAAAGCATCCTCTTTTCCGCTCTCTGCTGAGGCCCATGCCGCCTTCAAAAGCATTAAGCAGGATATTGAGCGGGCCACGCTACAGGCAGTGGACAAGAACACTCCCTTTCAAGTGGAAAGTGATGCGTCTGACTTTGCCTTGGCGGCCACCCTCAACCAGGCGGGGCGGCCCGTAGCTTTCTTCTCGAGGACCCTCCAAGGGCCCGAGATCAGACACTCCTCCGTAGAAAAGGAGGCCCAAGCCATCGTGGAGGCAGTGCGCCACTGGCGCCACTACCTAGCCGGCAAACGCTTCACCCTACTTACCGACCAGCGGTCGGTAGCGTTTATGTTCAATAATAAACAGAGGGGGAAGATTAAAAATGATAAGATTCTTAGGTGGCGGATCGAGCTCTCCACCTTCGATTATGACATCATTTACCGGCCAGGGGCCCTTAACGAATCCCCCGACGCCCTCTCACGAGGGATGTGTGCCAGCGCCACCGGGGATCGGCTACAGACCCTCCACAATTACCTCTGCCACCCAGGGGTCACGCGGCTGTTCCACTTCATAAAGTCCCGCAACTTACCCTACTCGATTGAGGAAGTTCGGTCCCTGACCAGGAACTGTCGCACTTGCGCTGAGTGCAAGCCTCGGTTCTACCGCCCAGATAGAGCCCACTTAATCAAAGCTACACGGCCCTTTGAGCGGCTCAGCTTAGATTTCAAGGGCCCCCTCCCGTCCGTCGACCGCAATGTTTACTTCCTGAACATTGTGGACGAATACTCTCGTTTCCCATTCGCCTTCCCCTGCCCAGACATGACCAGCGCCACGGCCATTAAATGCCTCAACAGCCTGTTCTGCCTGTTCGGTATGCCGAGCTACATCCATACGGATAGGGGGGCGTCCTTCATGAGTGAAGAGCTACGCCAGTACATGCTGTCCAGGGGGATCGCCACGAGCCGTACCACCAGCTACAACCCCCGGGGTAACGGTCAAGTGGAGCGAGAGAACGGGACAGTATGGAAAGCAGTCACTCTAGCTCTAAGGACCAAAGGCCTCCCTATCTCCCGCTGGCAGGAAGTCCTCCCAGATGTGCTCCATTCGATACGGTCTCTATTGTGTACTGCCACTAATGCCACGCCTCACGAGCGAATGTTTGTCTTTCCCCGGAAATCCACCTCAGGCGTATCCATGCCGTCATGGCTCTCCACCCCAGGTCCGGTATTCGTGCGAAGGCATGTGAGGGGCCACAAGACGGACCTTCTCGTGGAGTCAGTGCACCTACTCCACGCCAACCCCCAATACGCGTATGTCCGGCATGCCGACGGAAGGGAGGACACCGTGTCCATAAAAGACGTCGCCCCAGCCGGTAACGACAACAACCACGACAACAGCAGCAACAACGACCACAGCAACTCTTACCCACCCACTACTCTTTCATCACCCCCGGAAGAACATCGACCAACGGTACCCCCACCAACTACCCCTTCAACAACCCTGGCGGCACCCCCGGCAGAGACCCAGGAGGCCACCGGGGACACCCAGCCGACACCCGCGGCACCACAACAGCCACGTCGGTCGCAGAGGACTATCAAACCCCCGAACAGACTAAATCTATAGAAGGGGTGAATGTGATGAAATATTCCATTCATCACTCATCAGTATTTCTCTGCCTGTGACTGTGGTTGGTTTCAGTTTCATTTCCATTGTATTGTACTGTGTGTAGGGCTCCGCCCATACCTGGCTCCTATGTAAGCTGGCCCAGCCTGCAGCACATCCAGTACGGCAGACCTCTGGATGGAAGATACATTCTCCTCTGTGTGTTACCTTCTAAGTCTTGTTTTGTTTCGCTAACATCGAGTCTCGGATTTATTGAGGCACATCAATTGGCACCCCATCCACTACCTTAAACATTCACTCCCTCCACCACCGGTGCACCGTGTTTGCAGTGTGTACCGTCTACAAGATGCACTGCGGCAACTCGCCAAGGCTTCTTCGGCAGCACCTCCCAAACCCTCGACCTCTACCACCTAGAAGGACAAGGGCAGCAGGCGCATGGGAACACCATCACCTCCAAGTTCCTCTAACATCCTGACATAGAAATATATCGCTGATCCTTCATCGTCACCGGGTCAAAACCCTGGAACTCCCTCCCTAACAGCACTGTGGGAGCACCTTCACCACACGGACTGCAGCGGTTCAAGAAGGCGGCTCACCACCAACTTCTCAAGGTCAAGTAGGGATGGGCAATAAATGCTGGCCTTGCCAGCGACGCCCACATCCCAGGAACGAGTAAAAAAAAAATTTGCAACACTTGTACTAGGCTTTGGTGAGACCACACCTGGTGTACTGTGCACAGTTTTGGTCTCCTTATCTGCGAAAGAATACACTTGCAATGAAGGTTCACTAGACTGATTAGAGGGTTGACCTATGTGGAGAGATTGAGTAGATTGAGCCTATACTCTCTGGAATTTAAAAGAATGAGAGGTGATCTCATTGAAACGTTTAAAATTCTGAGGGGGATTGATAGGGTAGATGCAGGGAGGATGTTTCCCCTGGCTGGGGAGTCTAGAACCAGGGGTCACAGTCTCAGGATAAGGGGTTGGCCATTTAGGACTGAGATGAGGAGGAATTTCTTCACTCAGAGGGTTGTGAATCTTTGGAATTCTCTACCCCAGAGGACTGTGGAGGCTCAGTCATTGAGTATATTCAAGACTGAGATTGAGAGATGTTTGGACTCATGGGGATTCAAGGGATATGGGGATTGGGCGGGAAAGTGGAGTTGAGGTCGAAGATCAACCATGATTTTATTGAATGGCGGAGCAGGCTCGAGGGGCCGTACGGCCCACTCCTGCTCATAATTCTTATGTTCTTATAATAGAACAGGTGGGATTGAACGCAGAGCAGTCAACAGAGAAGGGACATCAAGTGCAGAATGGACTGGTCGAGTATTAAATGGAGAGAAGGCAAGCCAGTCTAGGAGTGCAGAGTAAAGAGGCCTGTCGGTAACCACAGAGCAAGCAATCTGATGTAAAAAGACTACTGAGTACTTGGTTTGAGTGTAAAACAAGGCTTTAATCAACTGTTTCAAAACCATGAGATTTCTAGTTACATCACTAGTTCCTGGTTACAGACACATTGAGCAAGCTGGGCCCACGCCCGAGTATTTATACTCCTTGGATGGCGCCACCAGCTGGCTGCCCAGTGTTACTTCATGAGTCATTATAAGATTCATGACACAATCATCGAGTGCAGAGCAGATGATGCAACCAGGAAATGCAGGGTGAACCGTTGACTAAAGAGTGTTTGGGCTGGTTGACGAGATGACTGGAGGCAACGTTTGGTTCTCGTAAAATGCCTTTTCTCCTCTGTCATTGGGTGGTTAACATCGCAGTTCAAGTTGGGCAGATCTAAACGGGTTTCTGAAGATTTGATAACTTTGCAAAAATATGAAGCCAAATGAGTCTATTGGGAACAAATAGGGAATTCAGCTGGAACCTCTTCACCCAGAGAGTGGTGAGAACGTGGAACTCGCGACCACAGGGAGTGGTTAGAGGCGGATAGCACAGATACATTTCAGGGGAAGCTGGATAAACGCATGAGGGAGAAAGGAATAGAAGGTTATGTTGATGGGGTGAGATGAAGAGGGGCGGGAGGAGGGTTCGAGTGGAGCACAAACAGCGGCACGGGCCAGTTGGGCCGAATGGCCTGTTTCTGTGCTGTACATTCTAGGCAATGTTGCAAAATCTGTGCAAGTTGTCTCATCGCATCACAAAACAATGTCCAATTACAATAGCAAAATACTGCGGATGCTGGAAATCTGAAATAACAACAGAAAATGCTGGAGACACTCAGCAGGTCAGGCAGCGTCCGTGGAGAGTGAAACAGAGTCGACGTTTCAGGTCGATGACCCTTCGTCAGAACTGGGAAACGTTAGAGACGCATTACCTGCTTTCACTACTCGGTGATCAAAGAGAAATGTGGGGATATTTTTAAATCCACGGCCTCCCACTGCTCACATCCTTCGCAGTATTTTCCTTGGAGCAGCTCCTGTCTGTTGCGGAAACCTTGGCAAAGCTTTTATTCTCCTCCTTCCACCTTAACGGAACGTCAGCGGGCTGCTCGGGCTTTAACGTCCCTCGTTGTTTCAGTTGCCTGTCGTGAGCCCCTCTACTTCATAAAATATTACAACGTTTTTCAGCTTATGGAATCTGCAACCTTCTGATGGATTCTGCTTTCCCCTGGCGGTAGCCCACGGCGCGGCCAGGCAAGTGTTTGTGTCCTCGTGAATAAATAAACAATATCTGCACACACATCTCTGCAAGGCTGTGGGACCGAGGAAATCAAATGTCGCAGTTGCATATTTGAGATTTTTGCACCACCCACCTAAAAGGATGATTCTGAATCTGCATTCCAATGAGAGGGCTGTCCTGTGAGGAGAGATTGAGTAGATTGGGCCTATACTCTCAGGAGTTTAGAAGAATGAGAGGTGATCTCATTGAAACATACAAGATTCTGAGGGGGATTGACAGGGTCGATGCTGAGAGGTTGTTCCCCCCTGGCTGGAGAGTCTAGAACCAGGGGGCATAGTCTTAGGATAAGCGGTTGACCATTTGGGACTGTGATGAGGAGGAATTTCTTCACTCAGAGGGTGGTGAATCTTTGGAATTCTCTGCCCCAGAGGACTGTGGATGCTCAGTCGTTGAGTATATTCAAGGCTGAGATCGATAGATTTTTGGACTCTTGGGGAATCAAGGGATATGGGGATCGGGCAGGAAGGTGGAGTTAAGGCGGAAGATCAGCCATGATCTTATTGAATGGCGGAACAGGCTCGAGGGGCCGAATGGTCGACTACTGCTCCCAATTCTTGTGTTAATAAGGAGTCCAAAAAAAATAGCAATACAGGTACACTATCACTTATCCGAAAGCCTTGGGACCAGCTGAGTTTCGGTTTTCGGAATTTTTCGGATTTCAGAAGGTATTATTATAAGACTGGGAAATTTGTATTTAATATAAATTTGAAAAGTTCAGGCTACCTCTTGCGACTGTTCCGTGTCTCATTCCCCTTCCTGCTTCTCTGGAAAGCCGGATATCGGCTGACTCCTACTAAGCTGGCCCGCAAATCAGGTCGGGGGTCGGGTCGGGTCGGGTGGGGGGGAGAAAAGAATATCGGACGGGCCGCAGTTTGGGTCGGGTCGGGGGGGGTGGAGAAAAGAATACCGGACGGGCCGCTGCAGCTATCGGACGGGCCGCTGTATTGTTGGGTTCACTCTCCCGGTATCTCCTTCACACTGCCCGGCTCGGCCTGCAATCTCCTACCCAGGAGGGAACTCTGTGACCCTCTGCCCTGCTCAGCATAAGTCGTGCGCCACTCTGGTCATGTCGAGCGCACGACTTATGCTGAACGAAAAAACTTTCGGTTTTTAGAGGTTTTCGGTTTTCGGAAGTTCGGATAAAGGATAGTCTACCTGTACTGTAAATCTGCAATGAAAAGTGAAAGGCACATAAAGGGGAAGGCGGTATAATGTTCAGATGGAGGACCTTCGTCAGAATCCACCCACAGATTCCCAGAACTCTCTGTCTTTATTTCATGGTAGCTAAGATCAGCATTTGGTTAGTGAACAAGTCAGCTCTCGAGGAGCTATAATTGAACACCAGTTTCACTCGAAGATGAAGTGCTCTCACCTCCCATCAGGGGGCAATTCTGTTCGTGGAGACACATCCGTAAAGCAGTTAATGGTTTTGCCAATTAACACCTTGAAAGACCAGAGCTGGATGAGTATCTCGTTGGGAGCAGAGCAAATGAGGATCACAAGAAGAAAGATCATAAGAATGGAGATGATCAAATACTGCGGGGGCCGCGCAGTGGAAATACACAGCTGGTTCGTTAGCAGTCTGCAAAGGGAAAAGACATGAAAGTTTGTGTGTAGAGCCTTTTGACTGAGAGAGAACACTGAGAGAACACAGAGAACAGCGAGAGGGAACACTGCTGAATAATTTTTTACTGAAGATGAAGCTGCAAATGATGAAAATCTGAAATAAAAATGCTAGAAATTAACATTAGGCCATTAGCCTCTTGGTGACGGGGGGGGGGGGGGGAAACCCAGATTATTGCTTCAAGCGTAGACCCCTTCTCCGAAGCGGCTGTTGAATGAAACATTAACCGCGGTGTCAGCTGTGCCTCGGTAGGTAGCACACTAAACTTCAGCTTTTGATGTTAATATGTGGGGGAGGAATGGCTGTGCAGAGCAGCAGAATGGATTTGAATGATACAATGGAAGGATCACGATGTTGTAAATGTTCTTAATGTTCAATAAATGATACAATATTTTAAAAAAAGTGGGTAGCACTCGCACCGCTGAATCAGAAGGTCGTGGGTTCAAGCCCCACTCCAGGGACTTGAGCACATAAGAACATAAGAAATAGGAGCAGGAGTCGGCCATTCGGCCCTTCGAGCCTGCCCCGCCATTCAATGAGATCATGATCAATGAACTTCTGCCTCAACTCCATTCACCGGCCCTATCGCCATATCCCTTGATGCCCTTACTAGTCAGAAATCTATCGACTGCTGTTTTGAATATACCCAATGACAGCCTCCACAGCCTAGGCTGACACTCCAGTGCAGTGCTGAGGGAGTGCTGCACTGTCGGAGGTGCTGTCTTTTGGATGAGACGTTAAACCAAGGCCCTGTCTGCTCTCTCAGATGGACGTAAAAGATCCCGCGGCACTATTTTGAAGAAGAGCAGGGGAGTTCTCCCCGGTGTCCTGGGGCCAATATTTATCCCTCAATCAACATCACAAAAACAGATTATCTGGTCATTATCACATTGCTGTTTGTGGGAGCTTGCTGTGCGCAAATTGGCTGCCGCGTTTCCCACATTACAACAGTGACTACACTTCAAAAAATGTACTTCATTGGCTGTAAAGCACTTTGAGACGTCCGGTGGTCGTGAAAGGCGCTATAGAAATGCAAGTCTTTCTTTTTTTGACTCAGATGCAGGCAAGACGCACTGTGTACTTTTTCAGTGTTTCAGACCATTTCTGTTTCTGGTCCTCGGTTAACTGAGCAGGAATAGAGCACGTTGCGCATGGCCCGTGAATAAATGCGCACGTTTTCTGATAGGTCGGTGGAAGCGTCCTGTCTCCCTCACTTCCTTGCTTTTAATTGCCTTAATGAAGACGAGCGCAGCAGACAGAGGCTGAGGCACCCCCCCCCCCCCCCCGGCCTGGTGCACTCCGCCCAGAATGTGTCGAGGGCGGCTCGCCTCACAAGCATCTGGAGTTTGTCCCCTGTGGTGTGCTGCCCAGGAGTCACGGGCTGTGGTGTCAGATTCTTCCCCCCCCCCCCCCCGCACCCACCTCCCCTTTGACACAACCCCATGTGTTCTCAGCTGGCAATTCTCCCCAACACAAACATCTGGCATGTTTGAAATTCCTGAACCTCTGCTGTAATGGGAGCTTGAAAACCCTCATTAGCATATATTAGGCAGCCAGAAACACACAAAAAAACGGAAAAAGCTTCAGTGAGACGAAACCGTTTTTGAAATTGCCACTTCACTTAAGCAATGCAAGAGTACTCGGGGCTCATTCTTTGTTCTCCACTTTACAAATGCTGCATTGTAAATGATCATAGGTCTCGTTTTATTCTATTGGCTGATGGTAAGGTTTCTGAAGAGGATCCACCCTTAAAGCTTGCTCCTAGCAATAGTAAATGTCAGGAGCCCATGGTAGATTAGTGACCAGGAAGTCAGGTCCCACGAGGGGCATTGTGATTGAATGTCTTCCCATCTTTTACTTCCAACCAGTTCATGAGGGGAGGAAATTATGTTCAGCAGCCCTCGAGTACTGAGTCACACAGATGGTTTTACTTACTTCTCAGCAGTACTGGCAGCGAGAAGCCTGCGGGTCCAGGAAAAGACTGGTGTTGTAGGAACTGTATGGAAAAGCGACGAGGGAAAAGCAGGCTACCGGAAGGGACTCGTTAGCTGTTTTACTTAAAGAGAAAAAAAAAAGTCCTCAGGAAAACACACACCCAAAGTGTTTGAAATCAGCTCGCAGTCTTGTCAAGTTTTTTTTTTCTCTCTGTATCTTGCAGAAAGGAGGAGAGGGAGAAACAGCAGAGAGGCAGAGGCTTTGGTTTGTGAATGGGTAGACAAGCGTGTGTGTGTGTGCCCAGAACCTGAGGAGGACTTGTTTATCTGTGAAAAAGGGTGAAAATAACAAACGGGGCTTTCATTCTTCAATCTTTGTCTTGTCCAAGATTTTCCAATGGAGGCAGCTGGAGAACCTGTACTTCAGAGAAAAGAAGTTTTCTGTGGAAGTCCATGATCCTCGCAGGTAACGCAAAGCGCCACCGTTATTGTACGCGGTCTAGCGTGTTCACTGCTTGGCTTTCATGCTCTTACTGGTAAAATAGAATCGAAGCAGATTCCTTCGAAAAGCTTTGGAATATTTGCTATCCTAAAATTGTACGCAGCTTGCTAACATTATGTGTAAACTTGGTGTAAGCAGGCTGTTGTGCTGCCTTGTTGTATCCAGTGGGGTTTTTTTTAAGTGTGTAAATGAAACTTCTTAGGATTGTTCTGAATAGGATCGATCGGGAATTTTTTCTGAGCAAGTGAAGTCATTGTCCGGTGGGAGGAGAGAATGCTGCTCCATTTATAGCGAGGGACGGGGACTGATATTGTAATGATAAAAACTACTGTGAACCGTAATACTATACACCCTTGGGATTGGGAGAGAAAGCTGTGAAGCAACTCTGCTTTCTGTTTACGTTCCCAGGGCTTCTGTAACCAGGAGGACGTTTGGTCACAGTGGAATCGCAGTGCACACATGGTATGCCAGCACTGCTCTGATTAAGTCGATTTGGGCTATGGCCATTAGCCAGCATCAGTTCTATCTGGACAGAAAGCAAAGCAAGGTGAGCACAAACTAGCGACAAGATATTTCCTGAGCCAAATGTTTTGGCCGATCGGACGTTTTATCGACAGAACATTTTTTTTTTAACTTAAGAATCCTATTTATAAATCAGTGCTGCTTTGCACGAGATGCTGGAGAACAGACTTAAATTAATAGCTTCCAGTGCCTGCCCTGCAATCTCCGTTGGCGAATGCACTGCCCAGTGAACCCATACTGACCAGGATGTTCCCAAGCTCAGTGGCGGGTCTGTGCTAATCTTAGCCGGGCTGTGGTTTGGGCCATGACAGTTTGCCTGGGTCCCCGGGCTACAGAGGCGGGGGGGGTGGAGGGGGGGTGAAACCAGCCAGCATCCCTGGTCCTGCTGACTCTCCGGTCTGGGGTTATTCAGACTCAGCTGCTTTGCCCCCAGGGTTTGAATTGCCTGCTGATACACACTGCCTGGATGATGAAGAATGTCACCTTAGGGTAAGGTGCCATAGGGCCCATGTGTCTCCATCGTGAGTCGAACACCTTCAGGGTAGTTGGCCAGGATCCTTTGGGGGAGAAAGCATTCCATTTCAGTGCACACAGTGTTCCCCCCTGCACCAAGTGAATACCAAGGCTGAAGCAGTAATGAGACACGGTGCAGGGTTGTATTTAGCACACTGCACATTCCCGCTACTGTTCTGTAATTATAACCATTGAAATCTTTATTCTTCACCATAATTCTGATCATTGGTAGGTTACTCTTTGCCATTGAGCTCCTGAGCCTGGAGTTAAATAAGGACTGAAGGCCGGGATGTGCACTGCAGCCCAGTGAAGCTCATCTCATCCGTCCTCTGCCTTAATGTCCTTGCCTCCTGTGCCCTGCCTTTGTGAGATGTGCGTTGTTGCTTTGGCTCCGTTATTTACTACTTTTTGTTACTTTCTTCAGTCAAAAATTCATGCAGCAAGAAGTCTGAGTGAAATAGCCATCGATTTAACAGAAACTGGAACACTGAAGACGTCCAAACTAGCCAACATGGGAAGTAAAGGCAAAATTATCAGTGGGAGCAGCGGCAGTCTGCTGTCATCAGGTGAGCCCTGCACTCGAGAAAGAAATTGTTTATCCAGCGAGATTTAACCTCAAAGCATTGTCTTATTCCGTCCTTGCGTCGGATTCGGTTACTATTTCTCCAGCATGTTGGAAAAGTGTAGAACAAAGTTTAAATTAATTGGATCATTCAAATTGCAGTCTTGCTGCTGTGTTTGTTTATTTCATTTCCAGCTTCAATATTTACAAATTATCAAACTAAATATTGTGCGTTTCCCCCGCTGGCCTTAATGAGTTTAGAAAGGTGGAGAATTCCTCTGTGTTATGTGTAATATAGGTGTCAGCCTTGGCTCAGTGGGCGGCACCCTCACCTCTGAGTCAGAAGGTTGTGGGTTCATAGTCCCAGTCCAGAGACTTGACCATATAATCCAGGCTGACACTCCAGTGCAGTGCTGAGGGAGCGCCGCACTGTCGGAGGGGCAGTACTGAGGGAGTGCTGCAGTGTCGGAGGGGTAGTACTGAGGGAGCACTGTACTGTCGGAGGGGCAGTACTGAGGGAGTGCTGCAGTGTCGGAGGGGCAGTGCTGAGGGAGCGCCGCACTGTCGGAGGGGCAGTACTGAGGGAGTGCTGCAGTGTCGGAGGGGTAGTACTGAGGGAGCACTGTACTGTTGGATGGGCAGTACTGAGGGAGTGCTGCAGTGTCGGAGGGGTAGTACTGAGGGAGCACTGTACTGTCGGAGGGGCAGTACTGAGGGAGCGCTGCACTGTTGGAGGGGCAGTACTGAGGGAGCACTGTACTGTTGGAGGGGCAGTACTGAGGGAGCGCTGCACTGTCGGAGGAGCAGCACTGAGGGAATGCCGCACTGTTGAAGGGACGGTACTGAGGGAGCACTGTACTGTCGGAGGTGCAGTACTGTGGGAGCGCTGCACTGTCGGAGGGGCAGTACTGAGGGAATGCCGCACTGTCAGAGGGGCAGTATTGAGGGAGCACCACACTGTCAGAGAGGCAGTACTGAGGGAACGCTGCATTGTCAGAGGGGCAGTACTGAGGGAGCGCTGCACTGTCGGAGGGGCAGTACTAAGGGAGCGCTGCACTGTCGGAGGAGCAGTACTGAGGGAACACCGCACTGTTGGAGGGGCAGTACTGAGGGAGCGCCGCACTGTCGGAGGGGCAGTACTGAGGGAGTGCTGCACTGTCGAAGGGGCAGTACTGAGGGAGCGCTGCACTTTCGGAGGGGCAGTACTGAGGGAATGCCGCACTGTCGGAGGGGCAGTACTGAGGGAGCACTGCACTGTCAGAGGGACGGTACTGAGGGAGCGCTGCACTGTCGGAGGTGCAGTACTGAGGGAGCGCCGCACTCTCGGAGGGGCAGTATTGAGGGAGCGCCGCACTGTCGGAGGGGCAGTACTGAGGGAACGCCGCACTGTCGGAGGTGCAAGTCTTTCAGATGAGATGTTAAACCAAGGCCCCGTCTGCTCTCTCAGGTGGACGTAAAAGATCCCACAGCACTATTTCAAAGAAGAGCAGGGGAGTTATCCCCGATGTCCTTGGGCCAATATTTATCCCTCAACCAACATCACTAAAGCAGATTATCTGGTCATATATTTCATTGCTGTTTGTGGGAGCTTGCTGTGCACAACTTGGCTGCCACGTTACCTACATTACAACCGGGGTTACACTTGAAAAGTACTTTGTTGGCTGTAAAACGCTTTGGGACGTACTGAGGTCATGAAAGGTGCTATATAAATGCAAGTTCTTTAAACCTGCTCATAAAGAATATGTTAACAATTTCACTGCACAGTTCACACAGAGGAAATCTTCCCCCACTGACCAGAGGGTCCTAAATTTGATTCCTGGTTTAGGCTGGGTTAGTTGATTTCAGGTGGGCAGCAAGTGGGCATCTAGCTTTGATCTGGAATCAGCCAAAGTTCCTGCTCCTAATCCCAATCACAGTCATCCCCTGCAGGAATCAGGAGAGGAGGGAGAAAGGGAGAGAGGGCAGCAATCAAAAGCAAAAAGCGCCTGGGATATTGTGTGTGCAATAGCCATTCCTGTGCGGTCAATCTGACATTAGGTGATCTGTAAGTTACAGGCAGTGCAGGAGAGAGTTTCTGCGGGGTTCCTCTGATCTCTCACCGTCACTTCGGTGCAAGGTCGTCAGAAACCCTGGAGAAGAGGCATAAAGTGGCCATTTTTAGCCATTTTACGCTGTTTCTCCAGGGGGTTTTCCGGTGCGGTTACAGCGGGAGATTGGGAGAATCCCCTGCGTAAATTCCAGGCGGCAACTTTAAATCCTTTGGCAGCCACCACGTCGCGCGGTTTCTGACTCCGGTGCAGCCGTACTTGGGGGAGGCTCATCAGCCCTGAAGTGGCTGCTTCGTGCTTGGATTTAAACCCGCACTTGGCGAAGTGGTCTCCTCGCATTTCCTTTACAGCAGCTGTCTCCGTGTATTCCGATTAGAACAGATTAATTTGATAAACAAGCTGTTGTAAGAAAGATATGTAGTAGGAAATCTCAGAACCTGTTGCAGGGGATCTTTAAAATTCTTTGTACTTGATAGTTTAATATTTCACTGAAACTGGTACGGGCTCGCCCTGTTTTCAGAAACTTGTATGTTACACAGTATTTATAGCACAGAAACAGGCCATTCGGCCCAACTGGTCTGGTCTGGGCTGGTGTTTATGCTCCACACCAGCCTCCTCCCACCCCACAACATCAACCGGCATCACTGAAACAGATTATCTGGCCATGATCACATTGCTGTTTGTGGGAGCTTGCTGTGCGCAAATTGGCTGCCGTGTTTCCTACATTACAACAGTGACTACACTTCAAAAAGTACTTCATTGGCTGTAAAGTGCTTTGGGACGTCCTGAGGTCGTGAAAGGCGCTATAGAAATGCAAGTCGTTCTTTTTTTCTACTTCATCTAAGCCTATCAACATATCCTTCCATTCCTTTCTCCCTCATGTGTTTGTCGAGCTTACCCTTAACAGCATCATGGGGTACCTTAGTGCGCGAGCTCAGCCTGCCTGGACTGGCCCATGCTACCAGCGGCGGACGGTTACGGTGGGGGCTGGATCCGCTCGGGGTGCCCTGCAATTGCCCCTGCTGCTGTTACCTCTTAATTCACCCCGCCTGCTTTCTCCCATTTACAAAAGGACGTGTAGCCTGGAGAGACAAAAGGCCCCATAAGCCACGGAGCAAGTTGCCTCCACAGACAATGCACCACCAACCCCATCGCCGACTCTACTCCGACCATTCATCGCTTCAGAAAGTCCCGAGGAGAGAAATTCAGTATCGCCCCGTTTGGGGCGCCATTATCGGCCGGGCGCAAAGTTTAGCACCTGGCGCTAATTATCGCCTCCGACAGCAAACTTGGCTTTTATCGCCCCTGGAGGTGATTGGAGCACTAAATCAGGCGCTGCACACCTGTCTTAAGGCGCAAAGGCCGAGGAGCGAGGCGCTACCTCAGAGCGCTGGCGAAGCTCATGTGATGTCAGTCAGCAATGGAACACAGACACACTGGCGCCGGCCGCTTCTTAAAGGGGAGGGTCGATCTTGCTCTCCATCCACACCCTGCTCATTGCAGCCTTGAATCTAGGCCTGGAGAGACCTGTACATCAAATCTGCTGGAAAGAACAATGGAGAGGCCCAGGGAAAGAGCTCAGAGTGCAGCCCCCACAGTCTCTTCTAAATCGATACAAGGAAGGTCAAAAGAAAAATGAACCTGCAAAGTGCTGCTCAGTACCCAAAACTCCTTCACACAGCGTTGAATCTCTCCAGAAGTCTCTCTCTCTCAGAATGCGTGGTGAAAAAATTTCGCCGACAAAAAAAGGCAGGAAGCAGCCGCCTTTAAATAGCGCTCCCCCAGTCCCTTTCCGACTGCAAAACGCTCCCCTCAACCTGTCGTTGTTAGTAGCAGGCGGTAAGACAGGGGGCGCCACTCAATATCCGGTCCGGGGCTTTGCCCACTCGACTGACGTCACGATCTGCGGGCGCAGGAGATCGTGGCGGTAGTGTTTAGCACCGCTGCAAAATGTCTAGTCAATTTCGTAAGCGCCGCAAACATCGCCGCGCCCGGGCGCTAGTTGCTTTGTGCAAACCAACTGAATTTTTCCCCCCTGACCCCTAAACATGATTAAAGGCAAACTCCAGAATGCTCATCCACCCTCACATTTACACTATTCCAGCGTGGTCTGCTATCCTCCAGACATTATTGTCCCATTGCCCCACAGTACAGAAACCTTTGGGTTCTGTCATGTATCTGAACAACTCAGTCTGTGCTTATCCCTATTAACAACAGCAACTTGCATTTATATAGCGCCTTTTAACGTAGCAAAACGTCCCCAAGGTGCTTCACAGGAGCGATTATCAAACAAACTTTGACACCGAGCCACATAAGATATTAGGGCGTATTAGGTTTTAAGGAGTACCTTAAAGGAACAAAGAGAGGCGGAGAGGTTTAGGGAGGGAATCCCAGAGCTTAGGGCCCAGGCGGCTGAAGGCACGGCCACCGATGGTGGAGCGATTAAAATCGGGGATGCTCAAGAGGCCAGAATTTGAGGAGCGCAGAGATCTCGGGGGGTTTGTGGGGCTGGAGCAGATTACAGAGACCCCATTCCCAGCGAGATACTTGAGACAGGAATTAATCATCTCAGCCGGAACTGCTTCTGCTGAGAGTCCGTTGCACATTCCCATTATTCTGTAGCGGCAAAAAAACATTTCTTCCAGCATTCATACAAAGTTAGATCTGCTTTTTATCAAAATTACAAGTGAAACAATTATTCTGTATTAAGGTTAGAGTTTTGGCCTTTTTGCCTTTTTTTTTAGAATTCTTAAATAACGGCTAATTTCGTTTTTTTTTAAATTTTCCATTGTTTAGTTTAGGGAAATGAGCTGGAATCAGTCGCACTAAAATGAGTGGAAACGTGAAATTGAACTGAAAATCAGTGGGGGAAAATGATAGATTTTCTGGATTGTTTAACCGCTCTATAATGACGGTATTTTTGCTGCTATTTTCCATTATTTTCTCCAAAGAGGGACCAAGTGAGTAAGTATTCCATGGGCGGGGGGGGGGGGAGAAAGAGAGTGTAGAAATTGTGGGCAAAGCTTTGTGCTGAACTTTTAAAAGTACCGTTACAAACTTTTCTTCACTTTACCTGAACTGTCTGAGGCCGTTCTCACAACAGGCAGCGGGTTACACCTCAATCCGTTCAGCTAAATCTCCCTTACAATCCACACCTTGACACATAATGAAAGTAAAATAAAAAATAGGAGCAGGAGAAGGCCACACGGCTCGTTGAGCCTGCTCCGCCACATGGCCCCTCAAGCCTGCTCCGCCACACGGCCCCTCGAGCCTGCTCTGCCACACGGCCCCTCGAGCCTGCTCCGCCACACGGCCCCTCGAGCCTGCTCCGCCACACGGCCCCTCGAGCCTGCTCCGCCATTCAATAAGATCATGGCTGATCTTCGACCTCAACTCCACGTTCCTGCCCGATCTCCATATCCCTTGATTCCCCTAGAGTTCAAAAATCTATCGATCTCAGCCTTGAATATACTCAACAACTGAGCATCCACAGCCCTCTGGGGCAGAGAATTACAAAGATTCACCACCCTCTGAGTGAAGAAATTTCTCCTCATCTCAGTCTTAAATGGCCGACCCCTTATCCTGAGACTGTGACCCCTGGTTCTAGACTCTCCAGCCAGGGGAAACAACCTCTCAGCATCTACCCTGTCAATCCCCCTCAGAATCTTGTATGTTTCAATGAGATCACCTCTCATTCTTCTAAACTCCAGAGAGTATCGGCCCATTCTACACAATCTCTCCTCATAGGACAGCCCTCTCATCCCAGGAATCAATCTGGTGAACCTTTGTTGCACCGCCTCTAAGGCAAGTATGTCCTTCCTCAGATAAGGAGACCAAGACTGTGCACATTACTCCAGGTGTGGTGTCACCAAGGCCCTGTACAATTTTAGCAAGTCTTCGTTACTCCAAACTCCTTGCAATAAAGGTCAACATGCCATTTGCTGCAACAATGACTTTTTAACATCAATTAAAAGAAAATCTTTACTAAATTGTAGGGGACCGGTTGGTTTACATTACATAGGATATACGGCACAGAAACAGGCCATTCGGCCCAACCAGTCCATGCCGGCATTTATGCTCCACTCGAGCCTCCTCCCGTCTTTCCTCACCTAAACCTATCAGTGTAACCCTCTATTCCCTTCTCCCTCATATGCATGCTTAGCCTCCCCTTAAATGTATCTATACTATTCGCCTCAACCACTCCCTGTGGCAGCGAGTTCCACATTCTCACCACTCTCTGGGTAAAGAAGTTTCTTCTGATTTCTCTATTGGATTTTTTGGTAACTATCTTATATTGATGGCCTCTAGTTTTGCTCTTCCCCACAAGTGGAATCATTCTCTCTCTATCCACTCTATCAAAACCTTTCATAATTTTAAAGACCTCTATTAGGTCACCCCTCAGCCTTCTTTTTTCAAGAGAAAAGAGATGGAGGAAGACACAAAAAACCTCCCAGAAATACAAGAAAACCAAGGGTGTGGCGAGAATGAGGAACTTAAAGAAATTATTATTAGTAAAAAAACAGTACTAGCAAAATTAATGGGACTAAAAGTCGATAAATCCCAAGGACCGGATGACCTACATCCTAGGGTTTTGAAAGAGGTGGCCATTGGGATAGTGGACGCATTGGTTGTCATCTTCCAAAATTCTATAGATTCTGGAATGGTTCCTGCAGATTGGAGGATAGCAAATGCAACCCCGCTATTTAAGAAAGGAGGGAGAGAGAAAACGGGGAACTACAGACCTGTTAGCCTCACATCAGTAGTTGGGAAAATGCTGGAATCTATTATAAAGGATGCAATAACTGGGCACTTAGAAACTAATAGTAAGATTGGGCAGAGTCAACATGGATTTATGAAAGGGAAATCCTGTTTGACAAACCTATTGGAGTTCTTTGAGGATGTAACTGGTGGAGTAGACAAAGGGGAACCGGTAGATGTGGTGTATTTGGATTTTCAGGCCTTCGATAAGGTCCCACACAAGAGGTTGGTGAACAAAATTAGGTCACATGGAATTGGGGGTAATATACTAGCATGGATTGAGGATTGGTTAACAGACAGAAAACAAAGTGTATGGATAAACGGGCCTTTTTCAGGATGGCAGGCTGTGACTAGTGGGGTACCGCAAGGATCGGTGCTTGGGCCCCAGCTATTCACAATCTAAATCAATAATTTGGATGAGGGGACTAACTGTAACATTTCCACATTTGCTGATGATACAAAGCTATGTGGCAGTGTCAGTTGTGAAGAGGATGTGAAGAGACTTCAAGCGGATCTTAACAGGCTCAGTGAGTGGGCGAGAACATGCAGATGGAATATAATGTGGATAAATGTGAAGTTATCCACCTTGGTAGAAAAAACAGAAAGGCAGAGTATTTCCTAAATGGTGAAAGATTGGGGAATGCAGATGCTCAAAGGGACCTGGGTGTCCTTGTACACGAGTCACTGATAGTGAATGTGCAGGTGCAGCAAGCCATTAGGAAGGCAAATGGTATGCTGGCCTTCATTACAAGAGGATTTGAGTACAGGAGTAAAGAAGTCTTACTCCAATTATATAGGGCCTTGATGAGACCACACCTGGAGTACTGTGTACAATTTTGGTCTCCTTACCTAAGGAAGGATATACTGGCCATAGAGGGAGTATAACGAAGGTTCACGAGATTGATTCCTGGGATGGCAGGACTGTCGTATGAGAGGAGATTGAGTAAACTAAGCCTTTATTCTCTTGAATTCAGAAGAATGAGAGGGGATCTCATTGAAGCATACAAAGTTATTACAGGGCTTGATAGGTTGGATGCTGGGAGAATGTTTCCGTTGGCTGGGGAGTCTAGAACCAGGGGCCACAGCCTCAGGATAAAGGGTAGGCCATTCAGGACTGAGATGAGAAGAAATTTCTTCACACAGAGGGTGGTGAATCTTTGGAATTCTCTACCCCAGAGGGCGGTGGAGGCTCAGTCATTGGGTATATTCAAAACAGAAGTGGATAGATTTCTGACTAGTAAGGGCATCAAGGGATATGGCGATAGGGCCGGTGAATGGAGTTGAGGCAGAAGATCAGCCATGATCTCATTGAATGGCGGAACAGGCTCGAAGGGCCGAATGGCCTACTCCTGCTCCTATTTCTTATGTTCTTAGACCCAGGCTGTTCATCATTTCCTGATAAGTATACCCTCGCATTTCTGGTATCATCCTTGTAAATCTTCTCTGCATCCTCTCCAGTGCCTCTGTATCTATATTTATAACCTGTTCTTTTGAAGGCAAGAGTAATAAGGACAAAAACATTTTTTAAATGCATGTTCGTCGGTGAAAAGTTCAGTGAAGTTCGACCCTACCCATGTGTCTGGTATTCACCTATTTTCTGGTTGCCATTTTGCTGAAACTTGACTGGTGCCTAAGTCATATCTTTAAACGTACAACGATGCATAGACCAGTTGGGCCGAATGGCCTGTCTCTGTGCTGTAGACTTGGTGTAACTCGATGCAACAGCTGTGTAGTGCTCCTCATGTAAAGTATGTCTTAAAGATGTTTCCAGGTGGAAGCTGAGCAAGAAGTAAAGGAATTTGCAAGGAGGAAAGAAACTGAAGGCGTATTTGGAGAGTTATGTTTTCGGAGACTTTTAGGACTTCAAGGGTTAAGTTACGAGGAGCGATTACACAAACTAGGGTTGTATTCCCTGGAATTTAGAAGGTTAAGGGGTGATTTGATCCAAGTTTTCAGGATATTAAGGGGAGCAGAGAGGGTAGATAGAGAGAAACTATTTCCGCTGGTTGGGGATTCTAGGACTAGGGGCATAGTCTAAAAATTAGAGCCAGACCTTTCAGGAGTGAAATTAGGAAACACTTCTACACACAAAGGGTGGTAGAAGTTTGGAACTCTCTTCTGCAAATGGCAATTAATGCTGGGTCAATTGTTAATTTTAAATCTGAGATTGATAGCTTTTTGTTAACCAAAGGTATTAAGGGATATGGACCAAAGGCGGGTATATGGAGTTAGATCACAGATCAGCCAAGATCTCATCGAATGGCAGAACAGGCTCGAGGGGCTGAATGGCCTCCTCCTGTTCCTCTGCTCCTATGAGACTGGTGAACACAGGGTGAGATATATAAAGTTTTTAGAAGTGAATGCCAGAGGGAAGGAGCATATTGGCTAAAAGATCAGCCTCCAGGAGAGGATGAAGCTGCCACCAAATGTTATACAGGAAACTTTTTTTTATCCGGCACCGATGGGACCGACGTGGTGCCGGTTCATCAAAAATTCCGGATAACCGAAAGCGATAGTAAAAGATACGGAGCTTTAGCAACAGGTTCAGAACAATGGCTACAAGTTCCAAGCGTCTCTGAAGCTTAGCAACAGCTGCAGCCACACCCTTGCACAGCAACAGATCGAGGAAGGCAAGTAATAAAACTTACCTGAACCTACTCCTGAATTTTGCCGGTTAACCGAGATTTCCGGTTATTTAGGTGCCGGTAAATCAAAAGTTTCCTGTAGTTCTTAGAAGCACGCGATCATGTTCCCCTCCAAGTCACACACCATCCTGACTTGGAAATATATCGGCGTTCCTTCATCGTCGCTGGGTCAAAATCCTGGAAATCGCTCCCTAACAGCACTGTGGGAGTACCTTCACCACACGGACTGCAGCGGTTCAAGAAGGCGGCTCACCACCACCTTCTCGAGGACAATTAGTGATGGGCAATAAATGCTGGCCTTGCCGGCGACGCCCACATCCCATAAACCAATAAAAAAAAACAAATTAATGCCACTGTTTGGTTCCATGTAAGACAACTAAACATCACATAACATCAGACCAAAACTGTATCGACCAAATGCCTGCCTTGCTGTTACACTTCACTCTTGCACCGATGTTACATGGTTTGCACATCTCATCGACACAAAAACTTCAGTGTAACTTGGAAGTAAAATCACCGATCTTATAGGACATCGAATTGAGCAAGCGATAGGAGACCAACTTAAGCAGGTCGACTCACACCACTTGCCGTTTGCGCTGGTTGCAATATCATAAAAATCATAGAAATTCACAGCACAGAAGGAGGCCATTCGGCCCATCGTGTCTGTGCCGGCCGAACAAGTGCTCTCCAGCCTAATCCCACTTTCCAGCTCTTGGTCCGTAGCCCTGTAGGTTACGGCACTTCAAGTGCATATCCAAGTACTTTTTAAATGTGATGAGGGTTTCTGCCTCTACCACCCTTTCAGGCAGTGAGTTCCAGACCCCCACCACCCTCTGGGTGAAAAAAGTTCTCCTCAACTCCCCTCTAATCCTTCTCCCAATTACTTTAAATCTATGCCCCCTGGTTATTGTCCCTTCTGCTAGGGGAAATAAGTCCTTCCTATCCATTCTATCTAGGCCCCTCATCATTTTATACGCCTCAATTAAATCTCCCCTCGGCCTTCTCTGTTCCAAAGAAAACAACTCCAGCCTCTCCAATATAAGTGCAATCGACGGAAGGCCAACATTAAAAAAGTTCCAAGGAAACTCTACCTTCATTTATTTTTAAATGTTAGCCATCTGCGGTGTAATAGTAACGTGAAACTCGAAAGTTAATTGTAGGGGACGGTGAAGAGCGATTTGGAACAGTAATTAACAAGATCAGCTGCAGCTCGCCCGACCTATAGGAGCGGTTGCTGCTTCAGTTCGGTGTCCGATACTCTGAGAAACGAGTCGATGAAAGCAGTAACTGACTCTTGTCGGCCGTTTATAACACGCTGCACCCACTTCACTGCAGTCGCCCAGACCAGCGAGCCCGACAGTTTCTGCGCCGAGAGAGCTGCAGCTTCCGCCCACAGCGGGGGCCGTGCACTGCCGATGGACGAGCCCGCTTGCTCCATTTTGGCTTCAGCTGCTGCACTCACGGGTTTTTCCAGTTCTTCCGTGACCGACGTGAAAGTGACGCTGACCTAATCGCCCCGACTGCACCGAGCGTGCTGAAGCATTTCTCACACACAAGACATTTCTCTAAACTGGAAACCTTGATTTGCCGTGTTAGAAGCCGCCTCCTCTGATCGATGAAGCCGCGTCATGGTTACTGACGTAATAAAACTCACTACACACTTGGTTTGAGTATAAAGCAAGGCTTTAATCAACTTGTTTCAGAACATGGAGGTCTAGTTGTACTCCACTAGTTCCTTGTCTTACAAAATGTCCCTGACAAGCTGGGGCCGACACCCGAGTATTTATACTCCTTGGACGGCGCCACCAGCTGGCCGTCCAGTGTTATTTCACGAGTAGTTTCTTGATGAATGATGAGATTTATAACAGTTACCTTCTGTACTCTCTTTGCGTTTATGTTAAAAAAAAATGCGGCTCTGAGTTAGGCCTAATTACAATTCATCAGTGGGAACTGGAGGCAAGAGGCCCAAGATCCAAAAATTGAAGGGACCTCATCAAATTATAACCTGTTGTAAATTGCTGCTTGCCCCTTTGCACTTTGTTCAAGTTTTGTTTGGTGAAATAAGATGGAGTTCATTGAAATAAGCCGGGGTGATAGGGACCATGGAATGGGTGAAATTTTACTTACAGATTTTTATTGATTACTTAAAATGTGCATTAAAGCGCAGCAAAGCGAATCTGAGTGTCATGCTACCAATGCTCCCTGGGTGCCGCGCCACCCCTGTGATAGAAGGTGACATGAATCAGTCATTCATGAAAGAAAGATTTATGAAATAATACTGAGTGGCCTACGGGTGGTGCTGTCCAGGGAGAGTATAAATACTCGGGCATGGGCCCAGCTTGCTCAGGACATTCTTAACAGGAACTAGTGAAGGACACAACTAGACCTCCATGTTGTAAAACAGTTGATTAAAGCTTTGTTTAACGCTTAGACCAAGTGCCTAGTAGTTTTCTTACATCAGAAGGGGTTTAAAATTATGAAGAGATAGGAAAGAGTAGATAGAAATAGACTGTTTCGAGTGGCTGAGAGATCTAGAATGAGGGGAGATAGATGTACAATAAACGAAATATAAGAGGTCAAGGACAGAGCTCAGGAGAAACTGTTTTACACGGAGGTTGTGGAATGCACTACGGGAGTTAGTGACTGAAGTAGAGAACCTATTAACATTTCAGAATATGTTAGACGGATGGTTGAAGGAAAGTGGATAAAAGGACATGGGAACAGGGCGGGAACATGGGATTAGGAATAATGGAGGGTAAACACCAACGTACACTAAAATAATAACAGAAAATGCTGGAAACACTCAGCAGGTCGGGCAGCATCTGTGGAGAGAGAAACAGAGTTAACGTTTCAGGTCAATGACCTTTGGTCAGAACTGGAAAAAGTTAGAGATATAACAATTTTTTAGCAAGTACAGAGGCAGGGAAAGGGGGGTCGGGGAGGAAGGAACAAAAGGAAAGGTCCGTGATAGGGTGGAAGGCAGGAGAAATTAAATAGCAATGGCCCAGAAATTCGGGTCAGAGGCTTCCCGTGGGTGCAAGCCCCCGACCTGCACTTATCTAGCGCGCCGGCCGTTGCGCTGTGGGCCCGCGTGGGATTCCGATCCTGGGCCTGGTCCAGCTCCCGGCGCGCAGTGCTTGCGTATCCCAGGGGCGCAGTTAGTTCGGTGCGTCCCCTGGGATCACGTGGGCCATGGAGAGCCAATGGTAGCAGGGAATGCTTCATTCATAAAATTGACAGGAAGAGCTGTCAAAACTATAAATACTATAAGCCCCAAAACATAATTAAAACTTCAAATATTTTTTTTTTAAAACATCACATTTTTAAAATAACTATAAATTACATAAAATAATTATTTTAAACAATAATTTAAATTTTTGAAAAAATTAATTACATTTTCTAACAGGGCTAAAAATAAACTTATCTTTCTTTAAAGTATTTAAAAATAATAAACCTGTGGAAAAAATGTTTTAAATTTAATTAATTCACCACTTACCTTGTAAAAAGCAGGCCTTGTGCCTGCTTTTTAAAAGTGTAGCTGCTGGAGACTTACCCTCCCGGAGAAACCTGTAAAAAAAACGTAAGTTCCAGGCGTACGCGCTGCCTCTCCGGCGCACGCATTCGACCTCTGAACCCCTTCCTTTAAGGGAACGGAAGTTCCGGTTTCCCGCGCATGCGCAGTGCATGCACGAAACCGGCACTTTTGTTGGGCCTACGGGTGAGTACCCAGCGCGTACTCACCCGTGGGGACCCGAATTTCTGGGCCAATGAAGACTAATTGGGCTAAACAACATGTTTCTGTGTTGTTATTTTTTGTGATTCTTTGTAACTTGTGCCCTCCTTGTAAGATTTACTAGAATGGTACCAGGGCTGAGGGACTTCAGTTATCTGGAGAGGCTGGGGTTGTTCTCCTTAGAGCAGAGAAGGTTAAGAGGAGATTTGATGGAGGTGTTCAGAATCATGAAGGGTTTTGACAGAGTAAATAAAGAGTAACTGTTCCCATTGGCGGAAGGATCGATAACCAGAGGGCACAGATTTAAGGTGATTGGCAAAAGAACCAGAGGCGACATGAGGAAACATTTTTTTACGCAGCGAGTTGTTGTGATCTGGAACGCACTGCCTGAAAGGGCGGTGGAAGCAGATTCAATAGTAAAATTCAAAAGGGAATGGAATAAATACTTGAAGGGAAAAAATTTGCAGGGCTATGGGGCAAGAGCGGGGGGGAGTGGGATGAGTTGGAGAGCTCTACCAAAGAGCTGGCACATGCATGATGGGCCGAATAGCCTCCTTCTGCGCCGTATCATTCTATGACGTGTGGAACTATTGTGTTTCCAGTAATGGTCCCACTATCACAGTAAATTTGAGCTGGTCTAGAGATGTTTCACAAGCACTGTCACAAAAACCCAACGTGAGACAGGGCCAAATCCCATCTTCAACGCAGCCATGGCTTTACTCTGAAAAATCTGGAGGAAGAGAGTTGCGACTGCGGCTGGATGAATCATTAGCAAGTAGCACGGACAGACAGACAATGGCAGCCCTGAGAGTGTGGCTGTCCACAAGGCCCGTGCGCCTGTAGTAACTGGGTGTGTCCGTCTGCGTGGGGCGGGGGGCGCGGGAGGGCGGGGGGGAGGAGAATGGAGGTTGCTTTTGGTGCCAGATCATTGTTACAGCATTTTTTTTTTAATTCCCGAAATATCCTGGCCATTGAGTGAACTGATAAAGATCAAGAAAAGTAACATTAAAAGGGGAGTAACGATTTTTTTTGCAGAAATTGTTTTTTTCCCCTCAAGCGGATTGTTCTGCTCTTACAGATTGTGGTGGAGCACAATGGCGCTCAGCTGTACCGGACGCCTGGAGCTCACCCCCCCCCCCCGAGTAAATAAGAGAGGCAAAGAGCGACTGGCAGGCTGAGCGCAGGTGTCAATGGTCTAGAGGTTTGGCCGGGTTGTGCTAGCTCTAGCCGATACGTACAATTGAGTGGCTTGCTGGGGTAGTTCAGAGGGCAGCTAGGCAGTCTTGCTCAGCTCGCGAGCGCTTCTGTATAGGCAAGACACTGTGCACAGGAAGCCCTTTTGTTCCGCATTTTTTGGCACCGAACATCTCGGATTGTTTTTTTTTCCATGTTTAACAAGTGGGAAGAATGTAATTTTGTGAATGCCTTTCTAGAGGTGTCAGGGGACATTTTTTTGGGGGGAGGGGGGATTTCTTTAAATTATTACCAAGATTGAAAAGAATAGAAGAGCATTGTCTGAGCGCTCAGCAGTGATGCCATGCTTTTTTTCTTCATGGGGCTACTCATGGTAGTTTGGAGGATACCCTGGTCGAGTAATTGGGTTGCGCCACACCCGTTTCACCGGCAGAAAACGGGCGCCTAAAGGTCCAATATGGCAGGGTCCACGTGTGCGCTCATTCCGTGCCGGAAGTGCGCTGCCCTCGATAAGAGCATAAGCATTAGGAGCAGGAGTCGGCCACTCTGCCCTTCGAGCCTGCTCCGCCATTCAATAAGATCATGGCTGATCTTCTACCTCATCTCCACTTTCCCGCCCGATCCCCATATCCCTCGATTCCCCTAGAGTCCAAAAATCTATCGATCTCTGTCTTGAATATACTCAACGACTTGAGCTCTCTGGGGTAGAGAATTCCAAAGATTCACCACCCTCTGAGTGAAGAAATTTCTCCTCATCTCAGTCCTAAATGGCCGACCACTTATCCTGAGACTCTGCCCCCTGGTTCTAGACCCCCCAGCCAGGGGAAACATCCTCCCTGCATCTACCCTGTCAAGCCCCTTAAGAATTTAAAATGTTTCAATGATATCCTGTCATTCTTCTAAACTCTAGGGAATATAGGCCTAGTCTACTCAATCTCTCCTCATAGGACAATCCCCCCCACATTGCACAGGCATCCAGAACCGGCGCCAGAAGCAGGCGTTAAGCCCTTTGCATATACAAGCAATAAATAACAATAATATCGGCCCATATCCCTCTAGAATGAAAGTAAAGTATCCCACAAGACCCCTTGTCTTCCCCTGACCCCGTTAGTGACTCATGAGTGGGACCTACTGCACCCGTCAATACTCGGCCACCAGTCCGTTAGCCTGAATAAACATATTTATTATACAAAATCAGAAGAAAAACTTCCGCAGAAGCTGCAGTCCAATATCCTGAGGCTTACCACCCACCCCCCCATTTTTTGCATAACTGAATATTGTAAAAAACAATCTGGTGAATAACTGGGGAGGAAGACCGAAAGGCCGTCTGTTATTAATAGATTTCCTCAATTAGATCTTCAAAAATTCCTCTTTACTGCAGCGCAGTGTCCTCAGGACATCCTATATTGTGGAATTACAGGTATTTGTTTTGGTCTGTGGATTGTCACAGCACATCCTGATAAGGTTATGTAATCGCAGGAAGCCCACGCTGCTTTTTTTTTAAGAATCTGTTTTCTATTACCAGCTAATCTAAAACAACCAGCAGCCAGGTAGCTTAGACAGTAGAGTGAGTCCTTGTCTCCAGACTGGAAGGTCATGAGTTCAGTCCTCAGGACAGCTGTGTTTGTTACCTGAACACATTTCCTTTGTAGAATCATAGAAATTTACGGCACAGAAGGAGGCCATTCGGCCCATCGTGTCTGTGCCGGCCGACAAAGAGCTCTCCAGCCTAATCCCACTTTCCAGCTCTCGGTCCGTAGCCCTGTAGGTTACGGCACTTCAAGCGCATATCCAAGTACTTTTTAAATGTGATGAGGGTTTCTGCCTCTACCACCCTTTCAGGCAGTGAGTTCCAGACCCCCACCACCCTCTGGGTGAAAAAAGTTCTCCTCAACTCCCCTCTAATCCTTCTCCCAATTACTTTAAATCTATGCCCCCTGGTTATTGTCCCTTCTGCTAGGGGAAATAAGTCCTTCCTATCCATTCTATCTAGGCCCCTCATCATTTTATACGCCTCAATTAAATCTCCCCTCGGCCTTCTCTGTTCCAAAGAAAACAACTCCAGCCTCTCCAATATAAGTGCAATCGACGGAAGGCCAACATTAAAAAAGTTCCAAGGAAACTCTACCTTCATTTATTTTTAAATGTTAGCCATCTGCGGTGTAATAGTAACGTGAAACTCGAAAGTTAATTGTAGGGGACGGTGAAGAGCGATTTGGAACAGTAATTAACAAGATCAGCTGCAGCTCGCCCGACCTATAGGAGCGGTTGCTGCTTTCTCATAGTAAAATTCTCCAGTCCTGCCAACATCCTTTAGTTGGTGACTTTTTTGTCAGTGTTTGACAATGCTGGAGTTGCTTCGGTAGCAGTATCTTCTCTCGAGGACCTTTCTGTAAGGCCATGCGTCAGATTAGGGGTAGGACATTTAAGACTGAGATGAGGAGAAATTTCTTCACTCAGAGGGTGGTGAACCTGTGGATTTCTCTACCACAGAAGGCTGTGGAGGCCAAGTCATTGAATATATTTAAGAAGGAGATAGATTTCTAGACACAAAAGCATCAAGGGGTATGGGGAGAGAGCGGGAATATGATATTGAGATAGAGGATCAGCCATGATCATATTGAATGGCGGGGCAGGCTCGAAGGGCCGAATGGCCGACTCCTGCTCCTATTCTTCTATGTTTCTATTATAGCTGAATGTGCACCGAGTGGCCCGCTGGAAACTACTGTCTTTCATCCATCTCGTTTTCCCTTTTCAGTGCCACTTGTGTTTTCCTCCACCACCCCCTCCCCCCACCCCCCCCCCCTCCCATTTGTCTGTTTTGTGACCTTTCCTGCCTTTGTTCATTGGGATTCTTGCCTCATTTATTTTCAATTGAGATGCGACCTGAAATGGACAAATTGAACCTTTTCAAAGTGAAACTGTGAGTGTGGAGATTACCCCTGAGTCGCAGTATTGCCTTAAAACTGTTTAACATGTTATTTTCACAATGTTAATAGAGGCATTAACCCACTTGTTTTAAATTGACTAATAATACCTTTGCTGAAAGAGGATTATGTAATTTAATGGCTTTATATAATAATATCACAGATCAGTATTTAATGGGCCTCTAGTTTTCCCCTAAATTAACTAACTAATCTAACAGGGTGTCGTTAGGGGATCTGGTTATGGCTGTATAAAGCGACTTTCCTCTTCTTAACGAGTATTTAGACACAAACCAACCTCTTATCCCTTCTTCGACGCCTTCTCACTCCCTCTGCCTTCATCTTCATCTTTATCACTGTCAAGGGAGGTGCTTGGCAAGAGTGCAGTGCCTCATTAACATTTGCTAGAGTTTAGAAGAATGAGAGGGGATCTCATTGAAACTTATAAAATTCTAACAGGACTAGACAGACTGGATGCAGGAAGGATGTTCCCGATGGCAGGGGAGTCCAGAACCAGTGGTCACAGTCTAAGGATAAGGGGTAAGCCATTTAGGACAGAAATGAGGAGGAATTTCTTCACCCAGAGAGTGGTGAACCTGTGGAATTCTCTACCACAGAAGGCAGTTGAGGCCAATTCATTAAATATATTCAAGAAGGAGTTAGATATATTTCTTAAGGCTAAAGGAATCAAGGGATATGGGGAGAAGGCAGGGACCGGGTACTGAATTTGGATGATCAGCCATGATCTCATTGAATGGCGGAGCAGGCTCGAGGGGCCGAATGGCTGACTCCTGCTCCTATCTTCTATATTTCTATTAGGACCGTTAATAACAGCAGCTTGAATTTCTATAGCACCCTCACATGGAAGAATTTCTCAAAGCACTTAAGCGAGCCAGGCAGACTCCACAGCAGGGGATAGGAGGAATTGGGACAGAATGGGCTGAGAACCTCCAACCCCAGAAATGCCGCAGTGTCTTTTGCAGTTGACCACATAGGAATATTTCTTCCAGTACAACGGAAGAGGTTTAGGAATGAGCTTGATGCCACTGTTTATGTCCACACACAATGGCGTTTGTCAAAGCACATCACTGGATTTTGTTAGATGCCACTCAGCCATCATTTTTTTAATATGCATTCGCGGGACGTGGCCGTCGCTGGCAAGGCCGGCATTTATTGCCCATCCCTAATTGCCCTCGAGAAGGTGGTGGTGAGCCTGGACTGTCAACACAAACCCTAGGACTGTCAGCAGACACACACAACTAAACACTGAAATGTAATCTGTAAAAGTAAGGGGAAAAAATCTCAAATACAGTGAACTTCAGTGACCTAAAGAGGATAGTGCACAGGTGCTGTCTTTCCACACTAGCTGTTACCATGCATTGCTGGTGTGTTGTACAGATGTATGATTGGCAGTATTAACATGTTATAACACTCATTATAACTAGACTGGAAAATGGAATTGACTAAGCAATTGGAATGCAGCTTTACAGTGTTCATTTGACACCAGTCTTCATCCATTAACCTCGCACTCAGATTCCAACCCTTCCCCAGCCACCCTGGTGGCAGGTTGGGGAGTTTTCAGAACTCCGAGTGGGCTGGTATCCTTTTCGTTAAACAACTTGGTCAGGGCCTTGGCAACGTGTTGCCTGCTTTCTCCGTTAACTGTACCAGAATAAGTCTTTGAGTTTGTTAATGTGTGTTTTTATAAATGATTACTTTCCAATTACTAGTAAACTTGTGCTTAAGGATAGATTTTAACTTTGGGAATGTTGTTGCGTTTTGTTGTTTGTTGAGATAATCCATAAGGGGGTTCATGGGATTAGAAGACAAGACAGTTTTACACAACAAAGAGACCCTGGACCATCCGATACTTTGACACTTGATAAAGTGAATATATATATATATATAATATCTGGATACCCAGCCTTTAACTGAAAGAAATATTTGTTATCACATAATAAATTACAGATATGGGGGCGATTTTAACCCTACTCGCTCAGCAGAAACCTGGCGGGCGGGGGGTTAAAATCGCCCTGGGCTCTCGCCTGTCCAAAAGCCGCCATGGTCACAACATCTGCAATTTTAACCTGCTCTCCCGAGCAGGCAGCGAGGACACACGCCCAGAGTCAGCAGGGTCCTTCTTTGCATATGCGCGTTGCGGCCCGATGACATCATTGAGACCCGACTGTAATTTTAACTCAGGCCCGAGCGGGGTATCCGCCTGGAGTTAAAATCAGGGCCAACATTAATGGGAGGGAGCAATCCCGCCGGCTAAAGAGAGCAGCCATTAGTGAATGGGAAGAGACCGGATGAAAATAAACAGAGTGGGTGGCACAATTCAGTATCACGTCTGGATTTTAGAACTGAAGACTTCAATCTGTTCTCTCACAGAGTACAGAAAGCTGTGTCTTCTACATTAGTCAGTGCTCTGCCATCCATTCAGTATAAAACCCACTGGCACACTCATTATAAACAAATTGGAAAAGGCAATTGACTACTCATGTAATTGACTGTGTCAGCTGGGGCTCAGTGGGCGGCACTCTCGCCTCAGAGTCAGAAGGTTGTGGGTTCGAGTCCCACTCCAGAGACTTGAGCACAAAAATCTAGACTGACACTCCAGTGCAGTGCTGAGGGAGTGCTGCACTGTCGGAGGTGCCGCCTTTCGGATGAGACGTTAAGCCAAGGCCCCATCTGCTCTCAGGTGGACATTGAGATCCCATGGCACTATTTCGAAGAAGAGCAGGGGAGTTATCCCTGGTGTCCCGGGGCCAATATTTATCCCTCAATCAACATAACAAAAACAGGTTATCTGGTCATTATCACATTGCTGTTTGTGGGAGCTTCCTGTGCGCTAATTGGCTGCCGCGTTTCCTACATTACAACAGTGACTACACTTCAAAAGAAGTACTTCATTGACTGTAAAGCGCTTTGGGACATCCTGAGGTCGTGAAAGGCGCGGTAAAAATTAATGTCTTTCTTAATCAACTGGCATGCAGTGTTGCAGCATTCATTTTACAGCTGTTGGAATGGCTGTGTAAAGCAGGCACTTTTAGTTCATGGTTAATTTTGAACCTAATCCGATGAGCCCCTTTATTGACACTGTTACAAATTTCTGTGTGTGATCTAGAAGTGAATTGAGCGGCGCGCTGTTCCAAGTTTCCAACAGTTTCAGATTTATTCTTTTTATTCCTTTCACATAGCATGTAAGAAGGCCTGTAAGAAAGGTTGGTTGAATTGGAGGAGGGAGGGGGGAAATGGAAACTGTTAGTTTAATAGATTAGCGCTCTAACCAGGCTTCCATTGTGCATTCTTTTAACATTGCTCGAGCAGTGCGTAGCCAGTGTTCGGTCTGGGCCTGTGTTGCTGCAGCTTCCTCAGCTTGCTCACCATTTCCTTCCCATCCTAACGGCCTTGCTCCCGGGGCAGGTGCAGTCCTCTGTGTTTCTCTTGAGTTGTTTTTTTGCAACGCTGTGTAGCCCGTAACAACAGGAAAAAGGGAAAAGCTGATGTGACTAGGCCATCCCAATTACACATAACTTCAGAAATCTAGAGGGCTTGACAGGGTAGATGCAGGGAGGGTGTTTCCCCTGGCTGAGGAGTCTAGAACCAGGGGTCACAGTCTCAGAATAAGGGGTCGGCCATTTAGGACTGAGATGAGGAGGAATTTCTTCACTCAGAGGGTGGTGAATCTTTGGAATTCTCTACCCCAGTGGGCTGTGGAGGCTCAGTCATTGAGTATATTCAAGACAGGGATCGATAGATTTTTGAACTCTTTAAGGGAATCAAGGGATATGGAGATCGGGCGGGAAAGTGGAGTTGAAGTCGAAGATCAGCCATGATCTTATTGAATGGCAGAGCAGGCTCGAGGGGCCGAATGGCCGACTCCTGCTCCTAATTCTTATGTTCTTATGTACTACAATTAGCTTCAGTGCCCGTGGGTTAGGCAGAATTGGGGAGGGAGTTGGGGGGGAAAGTCAGCCAGAATTCCTTGCTCGTGATTGCTAGCGGGTGACCCTTCACGGGAAAGTACACCTGTGTGAGGACGGGGCTTGAACGGGATGCCCCAATAATCAGTTACCCGCTGTCGCTCAGTGCCAAGTTTCATGGATGAAGAACGGCCACTTGGGCAGGTTATTGGAGGCTGCGTGGTGCCTGGGAAACCGTATCCCAGCATGAGTCAGCAACTATGAAAAAGAACTCTTATTAAAATTGAAATCATGCACAAAAAATAATTGGCGGCGACATGTTTTCTTTAAGCAGTTTGTTTAATTTGTCTGGTAGAATTGGTGTGGCCTAAAAGACTTTTAGATGCAGCATATTCTCAAAGCTTTGAGTCTTTCCTTTTATCATTTCATGAGATAATTAGAACAAGAGATAATCTTCCATAAATTTAATCCCTCTCATTTTCTCATCGTTCTTTTGTTTCAGTAACGGTGTGAGATGCTGTTAAACTTTTAACAGTTAGCGAAAGTGCTTAATTATCACGTCATGTAACAAAAATGCCTTGTTCTCTCTTGATGTGTCCACTGTTGGCTGCCAGAGTGAAGTCATCTGTTTGTTCCCAGGTTCCCAGGAGTCAGACAGCTCTCAGTCGGCCAAGAAGGACATGTTGGCCGCCCTAAAATCTCGACAGGATGCTCTGGAGGAGACCCTTCGAGTACGGCTGGAGGAACTGAAGAAGCTCTGTCTGAGAGAGGCGGTAAGAAGGGCTTCAGCATTCTCCAGCAGACGCCAAGGGATGCTCTCGTTTCGCGCTCCTGGATAGAAATGTTTCCGAAAAGGAGATAGATGGATATGGTGAAAAGGCGGGGATGTGGGACTGAAATCAGACAAAAAAAATAATTGGCTTTTTATTGAGATTGGCTTGTTATTAATATCTCCTGAGCCATGAGCTTTTTCACCGCATTCTCTTTTTCATTAAGGCTGTAAGAAAAGTCTTAGCTAGTCGTAGTGAATGCAATGAGCAACGTTGTCATGTTGCTGTGTCCTGTTGGAGATACCTGGGTGTCCTTGTACACCAGTCACTGAAAGCACACATGCAGGTGCAGCAAGCAGTTAGGAAGGCAAATGGTATGTTGGCCTTCATTGCAAGAGGATTTGAGTACAGGAGCAAGGATGTCTTACTACAGTTGTACAGGGCCTTGGTGAGACCACACCTGGAGTACTGTGTGCAGTTTTGGTCTCCTTACCTAAGAAAGGATATACTTGCCATAGAGGGAGTGCAGCGAAGGTTCACCAGACTGATTCCTGGGATGACAGGACTGTCGTATGAGGAGAGATTGGGTCGACTAGGCCTGTATTCACTAGAGTTTAGAAGAATGAGAGGGGATCTCATTGAAACGTATAAAACTCTGACAGGGCTAGACAGACTGGATGCAGGGAGGATGTTTCCCCTGGCTGGGAGTCTAGAACGAGGGGTCACAGTCTCAGGATACGGGGTAGGACATTTAGGACTGAGATGAGGAGAAATTTCTTCACTCAGAGGGTGGTGAACCTGTGGAATTCTCTACCACAGAAGGCTGTGGAGGCCAAGTCACTGAATATATTTAAGAAGGAGATATAGATTTCTAGACACAAAAGGCATCAAGGGGTATGGGGAGAGAGCGGGAATATGGTATTGAGATAGAGGATCAGCCATGATCATATTGAATGGCGGAGCAGGCTCAAAGGGCCGAATGGCCGACTCCTGCTCCTATTTTTTTTTCTCTACGTTTCTATGACTCCTCGCCGAACTCGTCATCGTCACAGCGCTCCTGCGTTAATAAGATTTTTGCGGCGCAATCGGAAACTTCTGCCTCTAGGCGCAGCTCTCGACCCTGCCCTCAACACTCTAGCTGGTCCCCGAAATCTGAGGAGTCTTTTTACTTCTTTTGCAGGAACTGACAGGAAAGTTGCCCAAGGAATATCCTTTGGACCCCGGGGAGCAGCCACCCACCGTCCGGCGGAGGATAGGCACTTCCTTTAAACTGGATGAACAGAAGATCATGCCTAAGGGAGAGGTAAATAGAGAATTACAGAGAATGTACAGCACAGAAAGAGGCCATTCGGCCCCACTGCTCCGTGCCGGTGTTCCTGCTCCACACCAGCCTCCTCCCACCCCTCTTCATCTCACTCCATCAGCATATCCTTCTATTCCCTTCTCCCTCATGTGTTTATCCAGTTTTTCCTTAAATGCATCTACACTATTCACCTCAACCACTCCCTGTGGTAGCGAGTTCCACATTCTCACTGCTCTCTGGGTAAAGAAGCTTCTCCTGAATTCCCCATTGGATTTAATGGTGACTATCTTATATTTATGGCCCCTAGTTCTGACCTCCCCCACAATTGTAAACATCTTCCCTACGTCTACCCTATACTTTCATAATCTTAAAGACCTCGATCAGGTCACCCCCTCAGCCTTCTCTTTTCTAGAGAAAAGGGCCCCAGCCTGTTCAATCTTTCATGATAATTAAAACCCCTCAGTTCTGGTATCATCCTTGTAAATCTTTTTTGCGCCTTCTCCAGTGTCTCTATATCCTATTTATAATATGGCAACCAAAACTGTGCACAGTGCTCCAAGTGCGGTCTAACCAAGGTATATGGAGACCAGAACTGTGCACAGTGCTCCAAGTGTGGTCCAACCAAGGTATATGGAGACCAGAACTGTGCACAGTGCTCCAAGTGCGGTCTAACCAAGGTATATGGAGACCAGAACTGTGCACAGTGCTCCAAGTGTGGTCTAACCAAGGCATATGGAGACCAGAACTGTGCACAGTGCTCCAAGTGTGGTCCAACCAAGGTATATGGAGACCAGAACTGTGCACAGTGCTCCAAGTGTGGTCCAACCAAGGTATATGGAGACCAGAACTGTGCACAGTGCTCCAAGTTTACGTTAGTTGATTGTAACTTTGAATAAAATTGCCTTCTTGTAGTTACTCTAATCATTATAATTTTTCCTTTTAATTTCTATCTTGGAAGTTACAGGTTCTGTCCTCACAGGCTGTGATATGTAAATAGTTCAGACCATTAGTGTTCTCTTGTCTCTGATCAAGCAGATATTTTCAGCTTGATTCCGTGTGGGTGGTTCTCTTTCAGGGAAATCACAACGGAACACTGTAAGTGTGTTTCTGATTGTGTTAGACAGAAGCCAGCCACCTCACTGTTTGGATAAAATGTGAAGCAACACAATACTGTGGGTCTGGGCGGGACAATGGGATAGCACATTGCTCACTTCCTCACTCTAGATTCAGTGCAGCCAGGCTGTTGAGAAGAGAATCTCTGTCTGCCTGTCTCTCTCACTCTCACCGCCATCATAACTCCCCTCTTCAAAAAACCCACCCTGGCCCCCTCTGTCCTTGCAAACTATCACCCCCATCTCCAAAGTGCCGCCTCCCAAATCTGTGCCCACCTTTCCTGCAACTCCATGTTTGAATCTCTCCAATCGTGTTTCTGCCCCACCCACAGTACTGAAATGGCCTTAATGTGTCAGTTGTGGTTCAGTGGGCAGCACGCTCGCCTCTCAGTCAGAAGGTTGTGTGGTTCAAGTCCCACCCCAGGGAGTGCTGCACTGTTGGAGGTGCCGTCTTTTGGATGAGATGTTAAGCCGAGGCCCCATCTGCTCTCTCAGGTGGACAGAGAACATCCCATGGCACTATTTCGAAGAAGAGCAGGAGAGCTATCCCCAGTGTCCTGGGGCCAGTATTTCTCCCTCAACCAACATAACAAAAACAGATGATCTGGTCATTATCACATTGCTGTTTGTGGGAGCTTGCTGTGTGCAAATTGGCTGCCGGGTTTCCTACATTTACAACAGTGACTACACTTCAAAAGTACTTACAGGAAACTTTGTGTTATCCGGGGGCTAAGTGTCCGGCAAGCTTGAGCCACCGGCAAAAATCAGGAGCCGTTTTGTTAGGTTTTTTTTCTTCTCGTGGCATTTTTGTCAACAGTCAGGCTCTGGAAAGACTCTCTGAAGCTGTTGCTAAGCAACAGTGTTTGTTGTCAGATACGGAGATGAAAAGCTCCGTATGCTTCAACATTAACGCTGGAGTGTCCGGCAGTTTTGAGGGAACGGCAACAGCTCGGTCCCGTCGGTGCCGAATAGCACAAAGTTTCCTGTAATTGGCTGTGAAACGCTTTGAGACATCCGGTGGTGTTAAAGGAGCTATAGAAATGCAAGTCTTTCTTTCTTTCATAGAAACATAGAAACATAGAAGATAGGAGCAGGAGTAGGCCATTCGGCCCTTCGAGCCTGCTCCGCCATTCAACGAGATCATGGCTGATCATCCAAACCCTAGCACCCGGTCCCTACACCGACAACCATCCCACCCAAGCCCTATCCCCGTAACCCCACGTATTTAATCCCCCCTAACACTAAGGGTCAATTTTTATCATGGCCAATCAACCTAACCCGCACATCTTTGGACTGTGGGAGGAAACCGGAGCACCCGGAGGAAACCCACGCAAACACAAGGAGAATGTGCAAACTCCACACAGACAGTCACCCGAGGCCGGATTTGAACCCGGGTCCCTGGCGCTGTGAGGCAGCAGTGCTAACCACTATGCCACCGTGCTGCAAATTACATCTTCTGTGACTGTGGCCGTGGTGCTTTACCCCTCCACATCTTCCTCAACCTCTGCTGCTTCCCACATGGTCGCCCGCACCATCCTTCTGCAGGGCCTCTGCTCTGTTGGTCAGCTGATTGGACTGCTCGTGCTCAGTTCCACTCTTCCCTTTCCAGTCGTAGCCAGAGCATCTCCAGCAATGGTTTCTCTTCTCGCCCTGCGGCATTACCGACAGGATCCCCCAAGGATCTCTCCTTGGCCCCCCCCCACTCCTTTTCCTCATCTGTGTGCTGCTCCTTGCCAACATCAAGCACAAACATGGGGTCACCACCCAGGTGCATGTTAACAACGCCCAGCTCTGCCTGTCCACCACCTCTCTCGACCCCTCCACTGCCTCTGTGCTGTCTAGCATCCTGGATGAGCTGCAGTTTACTCCTGTTAAAACGCTTGAAAGACCAGAAATTTTTGCCCCCACCACAAACTCCGTGGCCATCGATTCCATCTACCTCCCTCTGGCCACTGTCCCAGGATGAACCAGACTGTTTGGAACCTCGACATTCTATTTGGCCCTGAGCTAGGCTTCTGACCCCATAAGCCCTCTATCACAAAGACCACCTACTTCAACCTCTGTGACATCGCCCGCCTCCACCTCTATCTCAGCCCATCTGCTGCTGAAACCCTCATCCATGCTTTTGTCACCTCCAGACTTGACTATTCCAACGCTCTCTTGACCACCCTCCTATCCTCCACCCTCATGAGCTTCAGCACACCCAAAACTCTGCAGCCCGCATCTTATCCCGTACCACAACCCACTCACATGTCACCCCTGTCCTCGCTGACCTACATTGGCTCCTGGTTCCCCCAGTGCCTCAAATTGAAAGCTCTTATCCTCGGCCCTCCCGATCTCTGAAACCTCCTCCAGCCCTACAGCGTCCCTCAAACTCTCTGTTCCTCTGACTCTGACCTTTTGTGCATCCCTCCTCCCTTTGCCCAACAATTGTCAGCTGTGCCTTCAACCGCCTGGACCCCACGCTCTGAAATTCCTGCTGCTGCTCCCAGTCTCCACCTCCCGCTTGTCCCTTAAGACACTCCTTAAAAATCCATCTTTTTTGACCAAACTTTTGGTCACCCATCCCAATATCTATTTCTTTGGCTTGGCGGCCATTTATTTCTGATTAGGTCTCTGACATTTTTGGGGCCATTTTTCTACGTTAAATGCACCAGCTAAATGCAAATTGCTGTTGGTGCGTCCGAGTGTCTAGTTCATGTAAAACTGCCCGTAATTGTTTGAAAATGGCAAGTTGGCTGCTCCTCTGAGACGTTCTTTGGTGAACTCCAAGCATCTGATTCAGAATCAAAATCATTTTGTTCATTTGAGCTGGGATTCTTTGGACTATAACAACAACTTATACTTATTGACGTAAGAAAACTACTAGGCACTCGGTCTGAGTATTAAACAAAGCTTTAATCAACTGTTTTACAACATGGAGATCTAGTTGTGTCCTTCACTAGTTCCTGTTAAAGAATGTCCTGAGCAAGCTGGGCCCGTGCCCGAGTATTTATACTCCTCCTGGACAGCGCCACCAGCAGGCCGCCCAGTATCATTTCATAAGTCATTTCCACGTGAATGATAAGATTCATGTCACTTATATAGCGGCTTTAACATAATAAACCTCCCCAAGACGCTGCACAGGAGTGGTGTTTTTTTAATTGACACTGAGCCATATGAGGAGATGTTAGGGCAGATGACCAAAAGCTTGGTTGAAGAGGTAGGTTTTAAGGAGCGTCTTAAAGAAGGAAAGAGAGGTAGCGAGGCGGAGAGATTTAGGGAGGGAATTCCAGAGCTTAGAGCCCAGGCAACAGAAGGCACGACCGCCAATGGTGGAGCGATTCAAATCAGGGATGTGCAAAAAGCCAGAATTTGAGGAGCGCAGAGATCCAGGGGAATTACAGGGCTGGTTAGAGATTACAGAGATAGGGAGGGGGACGAGACCATGGAGGGATTTGAAAACAAGGATGAGAATTTTTTAATTGAGGCGTTGCTTAACCGGGAGCCAATGTAGGTCAGCGAGCACGGGCTAGCCTATTTCTTCCTGCTTCCCTACCCAGGTCACATTGTTTCTGAGCCATCAGTTTAGCAGGATCAGCCATTCTCAGCCCTGTTGCCCAGCAAAGCTCTTACCTGTGACGGCCTCTCCTCTCAGTTTGAACCCTGACCTCCGCCCATCGTTCTGAGACGGTGAATGATTGATCCTGTGGATTTACTGCAGATGCTGTTTTGACACATATTTGAAAAGTGCAAAGTCTGTCCTTGAATGAGGAGAGGACTCCAAATCCCACTCCCCCCCGCCCCCCCACACACACACACAGAGTTCAAGGCCAGAATATAATAGTGAGTTGAGCCCAGGAAGGACTGATCAATCTTGCTACTCAGGCAGGGCTGTTTAAGTTGGAAGAAAGTTAACAAAGTTTTGTAAATGATTTCTGTGAACTCAATAACTGAAGCTATCCTGGAGCAACTGAGTAGAAATTGGTCCACTTAAAATGCCGTGTTTCAGCGTATCCCAGAAACCGCATGGCAACCTGCAATCATTGGCTGCTTCCATTCACCACACTCCTGGCTGAGAGCCAAGCTAGGAGCGGGTGTGGCAGGCAACCCATGAATAATACTCTGAGCCCCAGTCAGGCCACACACTCCCATTATCAGACTGCCTCTGAAACCTCCAAACCCCTAGGTCAGTTCAAACCTCAAAGCAGACCCTGACTCGAGCAAGCCTTGAACTCTGACAAAGGGTCCCAGACCTGAAACGTTAACTCTGTTTCTCTCTCCACGGATGCTGCCTGGCCTGCTGAGTGTTTCCAGCATTTTCTGTTGTTATTTTGACTTCCTGACAAGCCCAAGGCTAAAGTCTACAACTGACCAAAATATTCCCACTGTCCCACACATATGAACAGTTCATGTTGTCAGTACTGTTGCTCACTATGTCTGTGTCAATCTACCCCAATTGTTGCTGTTCCCCTGATGAACTCCTGTGCTTCTGCTGTCTCCAAGGCTCTTGTGTCACCTACACAGACCTAAGACCTCCCTCTGGTCTAACCCCAGCCGGGACACTCATTCCTGGCTTTCTCTGAGCGGCCACTTGCACTGCCTCGTTCCCCTCCCAGCTCGAACATCATGAAAATTGAGAGAGATGTAGAACGGGCGGCTGCCTCAATACTGCCTGTTTTACGTTGACGTCCATAGTCACAATTACCCCTCGTGGTCTCACAGGCTCTCTACTTGCCTGGATGAGTGCAGCTCCAACAACACCCAAGAAGCTCGACGTCATCCAGGACAAAGCAGCCCGCTTGATCGGCACCCCATCCACCACCTTAAACATTTACTCCCTCCAGCACCGGCGCACCATGACTGCAGTGTGTACCATCTACAAGATGCACTGCAGCAACTCGCCAAGGCTTCTTCAGCAGCACCTCCCAAACCCGCGACCTCTTCCACCTAGAAGGACAAGGGCAGCAGGCGCATGGGAACACCATCACCTCCAAGTTCCCCTCCAAGTCACACACCATCCTGACTTGGAAATATATCGGCCGATCCTTCATCATCGCTGGGTCAAAATCCTGGAACTCCCTCCCTAACAGCACTGTGGGAGCACCTTCACCACACGGACTGCAGCGGTTCAAGAAGGCGGCTCACCACCACCTTCTCAAGGGCAATTAGGGATGGGCAATAAATGCTGGCCTTTCCAGCGATGCCCACATCCCATAAACAAATTTTTAAAAAAGGCGTTTTGTCTAATTTCCAACTTTCTCTTCTGAGCTCCACGCCCCATGTCAACATTGATGCCTCTGTCAATCTGCTTTGCAGCAGCCCAGCCTCCACGTCAGCTTTTCCAGACAGTCTGCTGAACTTTTCAAACTTGGCTTTGCACTGGTAGCAGTTATACCCCAGTGACTGTCAAGCTGAAACAGTGTGACACAGTCCCCTCAAAAGTGGTCTCACATCACTTGCCAAAGGCAGTGTACCGTCAGATTGGCTACGTCACTCCTTACCAAAAGACAGACTCACATTTCTGTAGCACCTTTCACGACCACCGGACGTCCCAAAGTGCTTTGCAGCCAATGAAATACTGTTTTTGAAGTGTAGTCACTGTTGTAATGTAGGAAACGTGGCAGCCAATTTGCGCACAGCAAGCTCCCACAAACAGCAATGTGGTAATGACCAGATCATCTGTTTTAGTGATGTTGGTTGAGGGATAAATATTGGCCCCAGGACACCGGGGAGAACTCCCCCTGCTCTTCTTCGAAATAGTGCCATGGGATCTTTTACGTCCACCTGAGAGAGCAGACGGGGCCTCGGTTTAACGTCTCGTCCGAAAGACCGATGCTGTGCAAAATCTGCGGTCAAATTGAGGCAAAAAACTGTAGTCTCACTGGAGCACAAAAGTGACTTAACGAGTATTTCAGAGAGCCAACAGCAAATAACCTTATTGACCGCAAGACCTGAAGAAAGCCCCTTTAGTTTTAGGCAGGAATATTTCTTCATTGTCTGAACACAAGGAAACGCTTCCAGAGAAAAATATTTCTGACGTGACCACTTCCCTCTTCAGGTCAGAGTTCTGAGCTCTCCAAAGCTTTTGTTTGTTTAATTCAGTTTCCTCCAAGCATGCTAAAGTTGGACGGGGAAAAAAAACCCAACCTTTTTCAACTCGTTCACACTTGGCTCTGTCAACCATAATGAAGAGAGTATGATCTTGAAGGGGAATGAATCTCATCAGCGATCATGCTATATGAGAACTTGATGTACGGACACTACGGTTGCAGTATCTTCAGGACAGGGAAAATAACTGAGAAAGCATGGCTTTTGATCAGTGAGAGAGGCTACAGTGTCTTAAAGGGTATCACCGCAGTCCCCTCTATTTAAAGATGCCAAGTGGCATTCATTCAATTTATCCTCGGCCTTTGTGTTTTCTCTTGAAGTGCTGTAACCTACAGGGCTACGGAGCAAGAGCTGGAAAGTGGGATTAGGCTGGAGAGCTCTTTGTCGGCCGGCACAGACACGATGGGCTGGATTTTATCAATGGAGGCGAGTAGGAGGCGGGACTCCCACTTTCGGGGTTGTAGTCCCGCCTCCATCGAGTTGTGGCCAACCCACGCGATTTTCACTTGATTGACCTTGTTGAGCCCGTCCAGTGGGCTCAGCAGGCCAATTAAGGGCCACCCGGCAACAGGTGACGTCACAGATTGACATTTCATCTGTCAAGAGCTTTTGACAGATGAAATATCAGCGTTTGGCAGCTCTTTGAAGCCGTCAAACACTGACAATCTGTACTCTAATTAATTCCTTCCTCTCAGGCTCATTTAGAGATCTCTCCAGAACAGAAAGCAGAATGCTGCAGATTTTGACGGCTCGCGGCCATTCTGCTTTCCGTGCCGGTGAGATGAGGGTCTCCCGAGACCTGAAGGGAGGAAGCCTGCATTAGTAAGTAAAGGTAAGTAAAACTTATTTAAACTCTTTACACACACCAAACACACTTACCTCTGCACTCATGCACCCATCACTCACCTGAACACCGGACATTTCAAACCCTCCAAGTCCTTCAGCCCGACGGTCCGCCTCGCTAACTTGGCGTGGTTTGGAGCTGTCAGGAATCCCACACTTCAGGAATAAAAATAGGGATTAGGCTAAAAGCTGCCTGTGCCTCAACAGGGAGTCAACTATTGAAGAGCTTGAGAGAAAATGACCACAGAGACAACTGGCAAATAGTGAACACAGTAAATAAATGCTAATGACACCATCAGGGGGAGTATATTTGGCGGGTGTGAGGGAGTTGGCGTGACATTTACAGCCAGGTTAATCTTTAGCCACTGAAATCTATTCCAGCACACAGTAGGAATCAACCTGTAGCAGGTTAAGGGTTAAAGGTTATTTCTCCACTGGCATTGATGCAACAACAACAACTTGTATTTATACAGCGCCTATAACGTAGTAAAACGTCCCAAGGCGCTTCATAGGAGCGTTAACAAGCAAAATTTGACACTGAGACCCCATAAGGAGATATTAGGGCAGGTGACCAAAAGCTTGGTCAAAGAGGTAGGTTTTAAGGAGCGTCTTAAAGGAGGAGAGAGAGGCGGAGAGGTTTAGGGAGGGAATTCCAGAGCTTAGGGCCCAGGCAGCTGAAGGCACGGCCACCAATGGTGGAGCGATTAAAATCAGGGATGCTCAAGAGGCCAGAATTGGAGGAGCGCAGATATCACGGGGGGTTGTGGGGCTGGAGGAGATTACAGAGGTAAAGAGGGGCGAGGACATGGAGGGATTTGAAAACAAGGATGAGAATTTTAAAATCGAGGTGTTGCTTAACTGGGAGCCAATGTAGATCAGTGAGCACAGGGGTGATGGGCGAACGGGACTTGGTGCGAGTTAGGACACGGGCAGCCGAGTTTTGGCTGAGCTCTAGTTTACGGAGAGTGGAATGTGGGAGGCCAGCCAGGAGTGCGTTGGAATAGTCAAGTCCGGAGGTAAGACAGGCATGGATGCAGGCCCTTTGCACCGTCGGGCTTTTATCCAGTCCCCCCCCCCCTCCGCCCCCCACCCTCCCCCCGAATGATACCATCAGCATAAACTGTTAAATTGCGTAAAAGTGAATAGTAATTGGAAAGAATGTTAAAGTGAATGATACTTTAGACTTTAAAGAGGGACGACTGATGGCGACAATCCCCCTTTAAATGTTGACTAAAGGGCTCCTTAGAACTTGAGTAAACCACGCTCACTGGGGAAAGGAGGAATTGTGAATACAGGCGGGACACAACTGTTGCAATCCCAGTTCACGCTCTTCTGGGGAATGTGCTTTGTTTTTTCTGGCCACGGCAGAGTTTAAGATCTGCGCTGCTAAGCATTAAATACCACAGGATGAGTGAAGGGTGGGTTAGCAGTAAACAGCAGAGTAATCTAAATTGTATGTCTGGCCACCCGAGCAGCCGCTTGCTCATTGAATGCTGTTGGGGGGGGGGGGGGGGTAGTGGAAGTGCTGTTCGTGTCTCGCCTCCAGCTCTGCATATTACACAGCTGTTTAATTCAGAAACGGTCATAGCAGCAGCAACTTGCATTTATATAGCGCCTTTAACATCGTAAAACGTCCCAAGGCGCTTCATCAAACAGAATTTGACAGCGAGCCACCATAAGGAGAAATTAGGGCAGGTGACCAAACGCTTGGTCAAAGAAGTCAGTTTTAAGGAGCGTCTTAAAGGAGGAGAGAGAGGTAGAGAGACGGAGAGGTTTAGGGAGGGAATTCCAGAGCTCGGGGCCCAGGCAGCTGAAGGCACGGCCGCCAATGGTGGAGCCGTTAAAATCAGGGATGCTCAAAAGGCCCAAATCACCTCGGCAAAGGGAGTGGGCCTTTGGCGTAGCGGTAGCATCCCTGCCGCTGGGCCAGAAGGCGTAGGGTTTCAAACCCTGCTCCAGACAGTCCCGGCAAGTGGAGTCGGAGCTCCGGCTCTAAATTCTGGGTTGACATCCAGCGGGATACTTGCGTCCGTGAGTGTGGGTGGCCCCCCCCCCCCTCGTATGGGCTGTGGGAGCCCGTAAAACCCTCCCGCCATAGGACTAACCACCCTAATAGCTGGTACGAAGATGGTTACGGTCACAGAAGGAGCATTAATCACGGCCATAAATCCTTCCACCACTTCATACAGTTCCCTAAAGGGAGCAGTGTGAAGACACGTACGACGACAACCTCGCCAAAATGAAAGCAGAAAAAAAAATATTACCCGTGACGACTGAGCCAGGTTTATTTTTGGATGGATTGAAGGTTCCGAGGGACGGGAAGCATTTTGTGGAGCTGGGGGAGGAGCGCCATGTGTTTTCAGGAGTATTACTGAAGCGTTTGTTTGGAACGCCATCCCACACAAAGTGCCAGACACTACCCTGCTCTGTGCTGCTGGAGGAGGCTGGTGAGCCGAGGGGCAGAGACGGAGCTAACAGTAGCTGCATTGTCTCATCATCGAGCCGCTATCAGTTCTGCAGCTCTCGGTTCCTTATTGCTCTTTTTCTTGCTCATAGTTTTTTCCACAGAGGCTGCCTTCCCTTATTATCCCGATCCAATTAAGTCAAGAACATAAGAAATAGGAGCAGGAGTCGGCCATTCGGCCCTTCGAGCCTGCTCCGCCATTCAATAAGATCACGGCTGATGTTCGACCTCTGGAACTCACTGCCTGAAAGGATGGTCGAGGCAGGAACCCTCATAACATTCAAGAAGCATTTAGATGAGCACTTGAAACGCCATAGCTTACAAGGCTATGGACCAAGTGCTGGAAAATGGGATTAGAATAGACAGGACCTGATGGCCGGCGCGGACACGATGGGCCGAAGGGCCTCTTTCTGTACTGTATAACTCTATGACTCATCTCCACTTTCCTGAACTATCCCCATATCCCTCGATTCCCTTAATATTCAACAAAAAAATTGGTCAGTAATAAGTGACTTAATCAAAATGAAGGCATGCTTTTTTTTTTGTTCTGGAGGACAGATCAAGCGAGCAGAAAACCGTTACAGTTTGTGGGATATAGCAACACAATATGGACTTTTGTGTATGTGGTTAACAGCCCAGTCTAAAGCGCTTGCTTGGCTTCAGGGATAGCTTTGTCACCTCTGAGTCAGAAGGTGGCGAGGTCAAGCCTTGCTCCAGGATTTGAGCACGTAATCTAGGCTGAAACTTCAGCCGTGCTGCTTAAGGGAGCGCTGCACTGTTGAAGGTGCCGTCTTTCGGATGAGGCGTTAAACCCAGGACCCCCGTCTGCCTCTTCAAGTGGATGTAAACGATCCCATGGTGCTATTCAAGAAAGAGTTGGGGAGTCTTCCCCGTGTCCTGGCCAACATTTATCCCTCATTCAACAGCCCTCAGAACAGATGAACTCGTCGTTTTTTCTCATTTCTGTGTGTGGGCGCTTGCTGTGTGCAAAGTGGCTGCCACGTTTGCCTAGAAAACAGCAGTGACTACACATCAGATGCGGATGACATCCTGAGCTCATGAAAGGCACCATATTCATGCAAACTCTTTCTTAAAACATAGGTTTGGGCCTCGTTTTGCTGAAATTTAAATGATCCTTAAACAATCTGCATCAGGACACCTCCCCATTGGATAAGCGCACTGCCCAATCTGGAGCTAGTGACATACAGGCCAGAAAGGCTCCAGTTTCAGCCCCTGGTCTGTGCTCGATAAGCTGGCCTCGGATGGGGGCAGCGCAATTGGCCACTAAGCCCTCCCCCCAGAGCTCGGGAGGTGAAAAATCATAAGAACCATAAGAAACAGGAGCAGGAGTCGGCCATTCGGCCCCTCGAGCCTGCTCCGCGATTCAATAAGATCATGGCTCATCTGATCTTGGCCTCAACTCCACTTTCCCGCTCTCTCCCCATACCCCTCGACCCCTGTAGTTCAAATGTCTGTCAATCTCCGCCTTGAATATAATCAATGACTCCGCCTCCACAGCTCTCTGGGGAAGAGAATTCCAAAGATTCACGACCCTCTGAGAGAAGAAATTCCTCCTCATCTCTGTTTTAAATGGGCGACCCCTTATTCTGAAACTATGCCCCCTCGTTCTAGATTCCCCCACGAGGGGAAACATCCTCTCCGCGTCCACCCTGTCAATCCCCCTCAGAATCTTATATGTTTCAATAAGATCACCTCTCATTCTTCTAAACTCCAATGAGTCATAAGTCAACCCCTTCATCCCAGGAATTAACCTGGTGAACCTTCTCTGAACTGCCTCCAATGCAAGTATATCCCTCCTTAAATATGGAGATCACAACTGTATGCAGTACTCCAGGGGTGGTCTCACCAACGCCCTGTACAGTTGTAGCAAGACTTCCCTACTTTTATACTCCATCCCCCTTGCAATAAAGGCCAACATTCCATTAGCCTTCCTAATTACTTCCTAAATCATCCAGGGTCCGACCTGATTGCCGCCCCTTCACTATCTGGGCTCAAACATGAAGACTGGCGATTTGTGCGAGTTACAGGGGAGCCCGATGAGCCAGACCCAATCAGGAGTCACTGTCTTCAGGACAAGAAAGGGGGATGGTGGGGGGGGAGAATTACTTTTAGAAGTTCTATGTTGAATAAAATAGGCCGAACGCTATAAAATATTTGTATCTGCTGAACAAACTGACCTGTTTTTACAGCACAGTGGGAATATAATAACAGCAGTGCCCCTTTTGTAGCCCTTAGGCTTGATGTATGGTTGTTCTAATTAATGTATTAGCTTTCCCCAGAGTACCTCGTACAGTGTTAGTTTTGGACTGAGGTGTGGATGCAGACTGTTTCTGCAGTGCTCAGGGGGGGATTGCAGATGCCAAACCTGTAGTATTTTTAGACGCTGCTGTCTGTAGAGTTTCAGATGCCAGTACAAACTGTTTTTAAAGGAAAATGAAACAGCGTTCAGCAGAGAACAGTCTCACATAATGCATTTCCGATTGAGTTTCGACATTGAGCATGGCGAGCCAACAGGATGGGTTCTTGAGCCATAACTCCTTTTCTTTCTGCAAGTTAATAGTCATTATTGGTGTGCGTTTAATGAAATGTAGCCAATAAATAGCGTGTTAGAACATAAGAAATGGAGCAGGAGTCGGCCATTTGGCCCTTCGAGCCTGCCCCGCCATTCAATAAGATCATGGCTGATCTTCCACCTCATCTCCACTTTCCCACCCGATCCCCATATCCCTTAATTCCCTTAATATTCAAAAATTTATCAACTTCTGTCTTGAATATACTCAATGACTGAGCCTCCACAGCCCTCTGGGGTAGAGAATTCCAAAGATTCACCGCCCTCTGAGTGAAGAAATTTCTCTTCATCTCAGTCCTAAATGGCCGACCCCTTATTCTGAGAACCAGTGTTGTAACCAGTTCTGTCATTCCCACCCCACCGATTCTCTCCTGGAGGTACCAGTTGATGCTGGGGTATAGTTCCACGGGTGCTGGCCATGCCCTGGTACCTCACCATTGTCCAGGTGCGAGCCTGCATAGTGAATGCTCGCCGGTTATTCGGTATAACTGAGCCTGAGGCTGTCCTCACACAAGAGAGTTGGCATGCAGGTACGGCAAGCAATTAGGAAGGCAAATAGTACGTTGACCTTTATTGCAAAGGGGGTTGGAATACTGTACAAGAGTAAGGCAGTCTTGCTGCAGTTGTACTATTATTATCGTTCACCACGATATCCATGCTATTCTACTTAGACCCTGGGTCCAGCCCACATGCCCAGTGAACGCAGCAATGCTGCTCAAGGTCCAACCCCCCCCCCCCCAGCCCCATCTATTCCCCCAACTCACCCCAGTGATGTGACCAAGACGGGAAAACTCACTCCTTGCGCCAGGCTGCTGTGAATGTCATCCAAGACTAGAATTTGGACTTGACTCACCTGATCAAGAACGTAATGCTAATACTGTAGTAACAATGATGATTAGTAATGAAATGGTTATTGCAGCAAGCAGCCTTTCCATTTAAAGATGCAATGTTTTCGGAGTGAGTCTGAGTTGGACCTTGACATGAAGTGCCTTGCACTACCTGCAGCCACTGGCGTTGAAGCACATGCGGAGTTGACCACTGACACAAAGGGGCAGAAAGATTTCTGGTTTGGGGAAGGGCAGAAGTGGGTAGTTTCATCCAAGAGGGGGTGGGAATCTGGACAGACCTGGATCCACCTTGCTTCCGCCCTCCAACCGAAATTCCGATGGTGGGTGGGGGGGGCGGATCACACAGGTGAGCCTTCCACCTGTCGTAGTACAGCTTTCAGGGCGCGTCTAGGGGAGCTCCCAGACTAGCCTGGGAATGATGGCCATTTTGCCCTCATTAGGTCCAGCAGAACTCTTGCCAGCTTAAAGTGACTGGGCACTACTTTACCAGCCACCAGCAGATCAGGACTTCTGCAATTGTGGGCCCACGCTGTCTCACATTACTTTGAGTCACTGGTTTTGAAGTTGTGTAGGTATTGGGCACTGAGGCACAATGTCCCACACTACCTTGAGAGTCACTGGGGTTTTGAAGTTGTGTAGGCAAGGGCACTGAGGAACAATGTCCCACACTTCCCTGAGACACTGGTTTTAAATTTGTTTTATTTTGAGGTGGGCACTAACACACAATGTCCCGCACTACCTTGAGGCACTGGTTTATATTAGGTAGCGATAGGACTGGCCATTGACAAACAGCGTCCATCATTACTTTAAGGCGCTGGTTCTGAATTGGGTCTCCCTTACTGCCTGGAGGTATTGCTTTTGTAGCAGATGGGGTGGGCACACACACACAGTGCCTGGCAGCGCACTGACACACTAATGATTGTTCTGTTTATTGATGCATTTAGCAACTTTGCATCACTGCATAAGTAATGTACTTTTGGAGCGTATGTGACATGTTGGGACTCGGGGCTCGCAAGGAAGAAATATCGGGACCATCTCCCCCTGCTCATTAAAAAAAGCAAGGCTCATTTTTGCTTTAAAAAAAAAGGATGGTTGTGTATATTTTTATAAATGGTATTCTTTTAATTTTTAAATCTTAATGCGACCCTATTCTTGCCACAATACAAAAAAAATTATATTCTGTTAGTACTAAGCCAGACTACACAGCACAAGTATACTTGCAGTACAACCTCCTCAGAAACGGTCACATTTTTATCGGCGACATCAGATTTCTCGAGCCTGCAGACGGTGTATGAGTGCTGCTGATAACTTGCCCCGCGCCACGAGCTCCTGCCCTCGCGGGCGGCCTTGCGTTGATTCAGCGCTCTGCACCTTTTTGCAATGAATTTTCTGCTGGTAAAGTTGAGCGGCGTCAGTGCAACACTATTAGCCACTGGGCCAGGGCTACATGCAGAGCAGAGCTCTCTCAACAATGTGCTTTGGAATTCTCGACCCCAGAGAGCTGTGGAGGCGGAGTCAGTGAATATATTCGAAGCGGAGATAGACAGACATTTGAGCTACAGGGGAGTCAAGGGTTATGGGGAGCGGGCAGGAAAGTGGAGTTGAGGCCAAGATCGGATCAGCCATGATCTTATTGAATGGCGGAGCAGGCTCGAGGGGCCAAATGGCCGACTCCTGCTCCTACGTCTTATGTGCCCACTTCAGAAAAGCACCCCTTACTAACCCCGTCTACTATTTTTCTACTACCCATACCTAATAATTTGGTTGCTTCTTCAATCTCCGTTAATATTTTAAAACAAAAAAATAGATTCAAGGAACGGATTCTGAAAATTGAAAATGTTGTTCATCTTTCCCACTGAGGGATGGTTGTATTAGTTTTAAACGGGATGTCTTGGATCGGTTGACATTTATTTAAACTTTTTTTTTTTTAAATCCACACACTCCCAGATAGTGGCTGTGTAAGCGCTGCTTGTGGATGAGAGAATGATGTTATTTCCGGGATCTTGAAGAGGAAAAATCTGACTGAAGTTTCCTTTCCCCTGCAGGAGGTTGAGCTGGAACGCCTGGAAAGAGAGTTTGCCATTCAGTCTCAGATCACAGAGGCAGCTCGCCGCCTCGCCAGTGACCCCAATGTCAGCAAAAAGATGAAGAAGCAGAGAAAGATGTCCTACTTAAATGCACTTAAAAAACTGCAGGACATCGAAAACGCCATCAATGAATACCGGATCAAGTCGGGAAAGAAACCCACACAGAGGGCATCCTTAATCATAGAGGGTGAGTTGTGATGTTGTTACTGGAAGGTTTAACATTCTGTGCTGTTTAACAGGTTTATATATGATTTCTTTGTGTGCTATTTCAACACAAGTCATTAATCAGAACAGCGTAACACCTGCATCAAAACAGAACACCAAGGAATTCTACGTCAGTGCCTTAACCAGTACATTCATAGTGGAAATGAAGCCCCTTGATGTATTGGTATCAGCACAGTGTAGGAGAATTTGTACAGATAGGACTAATTGGAAAGTGTATTAGAGTGAACAGGGAACTCTATTAGGCCCTGATTTTAACTCCAGGTGGACTCCCCGCTCGGGCCTGAGTTAAAATTACAGTCGGGTCTCAATGATGTCATCGGGCCGCAACGTGCACATGTAAAGAAGGACCCTGTTGTCTCCGGGCGTGTGTCCTCGCTGCCTGCTCAGGGAGAGCAGGTTAAAATTGCAGATGTTGCGATCGTGGCGGCTTTCGGACAGGTGAGAGCCCAGGCCGATTTTAACCCCCCGCCCGCCAGGTTTCTGCTGCGCGAGTCGGGGTTAAAATCAGCCCCTATATATGACTTCTATCCCTTTGGGGACGCCCCTGTATCCGCCTGCCATTTCTCAACAGTGGTAGAGTCAAGATCACCAACGTAAGGGGTGAAAAATGACAGCCACAGCAAGTGCTGATCAAGCAAACTGCACTGCACTGCCTGGGTTAGTCCGTCCTGCAGTTTTAACTACAAAAGTCATGTACTTTTTTGTGATTTCCCCATAGAAGCAAATATTGGCTCAGAAGACAGCTCATTGTCGGATGCCTTGGTTCTTGAGGATGGTAAGTACCTCCTTTACACAGTGTCTCGTGTTGGTTTATCACCAGGCCACTTTATAAAATATCATGTTGACGTAATAAAACTCACTACGCACTTGGTTCGAGTATAAAGCAAGGCTTTAATCAACTTGTTTCAAAACATGGAGGTCTAGTTATCTTTCACTAATTCCTGTTTACAAAATGTCCTGGGCAAGCTGGGCTCACGCCCGAGTATTTATACTCCCTGGACGGCGCCACCAGCTGGCCGTCCAGTGTTATTTCATGAGTCTTTCTTCATGGATCATAAGATTCATAACATATGTTAGCTTGTTAAAAGTAATTTTACAGAGAGACTTAGGTGTTCTCCTACAGGAAACACAGAAAGTTAACATGCAGGTACAGCAAGCAATAAGGAAGGCAAATGGCATGTTGGCCTTTATTGCAAGGGGGTTGGAGTATAAGAGTGAGGAAGTCTTCCTACAATTGTACAGGGCTTTGGTGAAACCACACCTGGAGAACTGTGTGCAGTTTTGGTCTCCTTATCTAAGGAAGGATATATTTGCCTTGGAGGCGGTGCAACGAAGGTTCACTAGATTGATCCCTGGGATGAGAGGGCTGTCCTATGATGAGAGATTGTGTAGAATGGGCCGATACTCTCTGGAGTTTAGAAAAATGAGAGGTGATCTGATTGAAACATACAAGATTCTGAGGGGGATTGACAGGGTAGATGCTGAGAGTTTGTTTCCCCAGGCTGGAGAGTCTAGAACTAGGGGTCACAGTCTCACAATAAGGAGTTGGCCATATAGGACTGAGATGAGGAGAAATTTCTTCACTCAGAGGGTTGTGAATCTTTGGAATTCTCTATCCCAGAGGGCTGTGGATGCTGAATCGTTGAGTATATTCAAGGCTGAGATCGATAGATTTTTGAACTCTAGGGGATTCAAGGGATATGGGGATCGGGCGGGAAAGTGGAGTTGAGGTCGATGATCAGCCATGATCTTATTGAATGGTGGAGCAGGCTCGAGGGGCCGAATGGCCGACTCCTGCTCCCAATTCTTATGTTCTTGTGTTTCTTTGTTTTTGCAGAAGACTGCCACGTTACTAGCGTTGCGTCGCCAATGCAGTCTCCACATAAAGGTCTCCCTCCCCGCCCACCCTCACATCAGAGACCTCCTCCCCCGCAGTCTCTGGACGGATTGCGGCAGCTGCACTACCATCGCAGCGACTACGACAAGTCACCCATTAAACCAAAAATGTGGAAGGAGTCATCCTTAGACGAACCATATGAAAAGGTCAAGAAGCGCGCCTCTCACAGTCATTCCAGGTCAGTCACATCAGCACTGAAGGGGCTGAACATTGCACGACACCCTTATGGGCAGAACTCACCTCTATTTGAAATAGCATTAAAGGCAATTTATGACGTAATTATGTTATTTGTTTTTATGCTATCACATGGAGTGCACCCATTCTAGTTTCAACTTTTTATCGAATGTATCTTATTCTAGTGCCATCAGACTGCAATAGAATGAGTTTAGAGAGAAGGAGACACTGTGATGAGTGCCTGTAAGCTGCATCTATTCTAATGCCGTCAGATAGAATGGCCGGAATTTTCTTCGGGATGGAGGGTTGGTCCGAGGCGGGCAGGAAGCTCAGGAGGCCGGGTTTCCTGCAGACTCTGCCAATATTACTGGCAGGGCCTAATTTGAATGTGAGGCCTCGGTTTCCCGCCCGCAGCCAGCCAGTTTGAGAGGCGGCCTGGCTGGCTGCGGGCAGGTAGGCCTCAGTGGCGAGGGGTCCGTCCAGGGGATGGATCGCGGGAGGGGGTATCAGGGATCGGCGTGATTGGGGGGTGAGGGGCAGTCGAGAATCGGGAGGGGGTTGCCAATCAGCGGGAGGGGAGTCGGTAATCGGGATGGGGAGAGAGGATCGGCGGGGGTGGGGGCGGAGGTTTGCAGGATCAGCAGGGGATTGGGGGGGGTGTTCGGGAATCGGGGGGGATCAGGGATTGTGGGGGGGGAATCGGGGATTGAGGGGGTGTCAGGGATTGTGGGGGCATCATGGGGGGGGGGGCGCGGCCGGAGGATTGTGGCCAGCCTCCTCATCATCGTTGGGGGGGGGGGGGGAGGGCCCGGGAAGGCGATCGGAGGCCTCTTGGTGGGGTCTCTGATTGTGGCAGGTGTGTTAGGCCGGGACCCTGGATCCAGGAGGGGGGTATAAAGCCACTTACCTCCTGGGTGCAGCAGTCCCCGCCTCAGTTTAATTGCCGGGATTCACAAATTGTGTGAAACCCGTCCACAGGCTGTTAAATTCAAAATGGACGGGGAAAATCGAGGCTTCCAGCCTCGTTACAATATTTAAATTGAGGTAACGCCCCCAGGGAGCGGATTGGTCGCCTCCCCCCCCCCCCCCCCATCCCGCCTCCGGCAAAACCGGAACTGAGCGGGTTGGTGGCGGGATCAGGTCGGGAATCCCACTTTTAACAATTTAACTGCCCCAAACCCACCCTATTTTTTTACGGGAAAATTCCGGCCAATGTATCTTATTCAAGCATGAGAATAATGGACTCTGTCTATTCTGGTGCTGTTGAAAGAAATGCACTTATTCTTGTATCAGTTGCAATCCTCTTGTTCTAGTTCCATCAAATCCCTCGGCACTATTTGAAGAGGGGCAGAGAGTTCACCTGGTCTCCTGGCCACTAAAAACCGGTCATTCTTCCCATTGCTCTACACTCACTTACACAAATAAACGAGCGGGGGAGTTCTCCCCTTGCCCTGGCCAACATTTATCCCTCAATCAACATCGCAATTTAAAAAAACAAAGAGATTATCTGGTCATTTACCTCATTGCTGTTTGTGGGACCTTGCTGTGTGAAAATTGGCTGCCGCGTACAACAGTGACTACACGTCAAAAAGTACTTGATTGGCTGTGAAGCGCTTTGGGACGTGCTGAGGTTGTGAAAGGTGCTACATAAATGCAAGATTTTTTTTTCTTAAGAATAGAATTTTGATCCCAGCTTAAATGTCCCCATTACCTTTACAGTGCTCAGCAAACTAACTTCCACACAGCCGAAAGTACAGCGTTTGGTTTAATTCAGGGTGAACCTTTCTTCTGGGGCACTTTCACCTTCTCAGGCCTGCTAGTGCTACACACCTGATGGAGCTGGGCAATGGATCTGACCTCAACCTCTGCAATGCTGTTAGAATGCAACAACAACTTGTATTTATACAGCACCTTTAATGTAGTAAAACGTCCCAAGGTGCTTCACAGGAGCGATTATCAAACAAAATTTGACACCGAGCCACACAAGGAAATATTAGGGCAGGTGACCAAAGTTTTAAGGAGCGTCTTGAAGGAGGAAAGAGAGGTAGAGAGGCGGAGAGGTTTAGGGAGGGATTTCGTAGCTTAGGGCCTCGGCAGCTGAAGGCACAGCCGCCAATGGTGGAGCGATTAAAATCGGGGATGCTCAACTGTCCAGAATTGGAGGAGCGCAGATATCTCAGGGGGGGGGGGGGGTTGTGGGGCTGGAGGAGATTACAGAGATAGGGAGGGGGCGAGGCCATGGAGGGATTTGAACACAAGGATGAGAATTTTCAAATCGAGGCGCTGCTTAACCGGGATCCAATGTAGGTCAGCGAGCACAGGGGGTGATGGGTGAACGGGACTTGGTGCGAATTAGGACACGGGGCAGCAGAGTTTTGGATGGCCTCAAGTTTACGGGACTGAAATATCATTCATGCGCAAACAGCAATTGCCTGACCAAAACCAGTGCTGCCGGCACTTGCGATTCACCCGGAAGATTTTTTTTTAATGATTCTGATTCATTTGGGAAGTTTGAACGCAGCTGGTGGCAGTGGTAAGTTACAGTTTTTCTTTGCTCGGTATATTTTTCTTTTCCATCCCAGCGTCCACCCTCCAGGCTCAAATGTTGCCAAATAGTTGCTCTTCCTGCCACGTGGTGCACAACAGTGTTAGTGAGCATGGTACTGAACTACCAACCTACAGGTCACGGGTTCAAGTGTCATCGTGGCAAGTTAGGAAATTGAATTGAATAACTCTGGTAAGCTTTGGGCGGGCACCTGGAAAATGACCACAATAGTTGCCAGATCGACGTTAAAAACCCGCACTAATTAAGAAAGGGACTCTGTCGCCCTGCGCATGACTCTGATTGATTCTTAATGCCGCCTGACGTAGCCCAACAACCCACTACGTTGTACAAACAATTCTCAGGGCGACTAGGCATGGGCAATAAATGTGGCTTGTCAGCTTTGCCCACATCCTAAGAACAGGGGAAGGAATATAAGAACACCTTGGCAGCCACAATGCTGGCAATAATGGATGATGCAAACTGCAGTGTGAAAACTCCACAATTGAAAAGCTCCAAAACTTTACATTTTTTAATTATTTGTTCCTGGGATGTGGGCCACGCGTGACGCTGCCGCGATGCAGGGGCTCTTCCCTGCACTAAGTGCAGAAAAATATTAATCAGGCAACGTTGAAGGCACTTTATCTAAATGCACGTAGCATTCGCAACAAGGTGGATGAATTAATGGCACAAACAGAAGTAAATGGGTGTGATGTAATTGCGATTACAGAGACTTGGGGCTGGATTTTCATTGGGCCGTGGAGTCGGGATTGGAGGCGCGTGGGGGTTTAAAATCCCGAAATCGAGGGTCCCGACCCCATCCCGCCCCCAACCCGCCTCCATGCCAGTTTCAAAGGAGGCGGGTACCCACCCCGCACTGGGACCCGCCTCCCCAAGGCAGGAAGGGGATTAGTGCCAATTAACTGCCTGTTAACAGGTAGTTAACAGGCAGTTTTCAGCCTAATCCCTATTTTCATTGTTGAAATGTGGGATTCCCGACGGCTCCACACCACGCCAAGTTAGCGAGGTGGGCCGTCGGGCTGAAGGGCTTGGAGGGTTTGAGATGTCCGGTGTTCAGGTGAGTGATGGGTGCATGAGTGCAGAGGTAAGTGTGTTTGGTGTATTTGAAGTGTTTAAAGAAGTTCTACTAACCTTTACTTACCTTTACAGCCTTCCTTCCTTCAGGTCTCGGAAGTCCCTCATCTCACCAGCACAGAAAGCAGAATGGCCGCCAGCTGTCAAAATCTGCAGCCTCTGCTTTCTGTTCTGGGGAGATCTCTAAATCATCCTGAGAGGAAGGAATTAACCTGGAGTACAGATTGTCAGTGTTTGACAGCTTCAAACAGCTGTGAAACGCTGATATTTCATCTGTCAAAAGGTCTTGACAGATGAAATTTCAATCTGTGACGTCACCTGTTGCTAGGTGGCCCTTAATTGGTCTGCAGAGCCCGCTGGGCGGGCTCAACAAGGTCAATCAAGTCAAAAACGCGTGGGTTGGCTACAACTCAATGGAGGCGGGACTACAACCCCAAAAGTTGTAGTCCCGCCTCCTACCCACCTCCTCAATGAAAATCCAGCCCATGGTTGCAGGGTAACCAAAGCTGGGAACTGAATGTTCCAGGGTACTCAACATTTAGGAAGGACAGACAAAAACGAAAAGGAGGTGGCGTAGCGCTGTTAATAAGGGATGAGATCGGTACGGTAGAGATAAAAGATCTTGGCTCAGCAGATCGTGATGTAGAACTGAAATCAGTTTGGGTGGAGCTAAGAAACAACAAATGGCGGAAAACATTGGTGGGAGTTGTGTATAGGCCACCAAACAGTAGTGGTAATGTAGGGCACAGGATCAATCAAGAAATTAGAAGTGCATGCAACAAGGGCAATACGGTAATCATGGGGGACTTCAATCTACATATTGACTGGGCAAATCAAATTACCACTAATGGTGTGGAGGACGAATTCTTGGAATGCATGTGAGATGGTTTCCTGGATCAGTATGTGGAGGAACCAACCAGGGAACAGGCTATTCTGGATCTGGTACTGTGTAATGAGAAAGGGCTAATCAATAACCTTGTGGTAAAGGGGCCTTTAGGGACAAGTGACCATAATATGATTGAATTTTACATTAAGTTTGAGAGTGATGTAGTCCAATCTGAAACTAAGGTCTTCAATCTAAACAGAGGAAACTACAAGGGTATGAGGGACAAGTTGGCCATGGTAGATTGGGAGACTACACTAAAAGGTATGAAGGTGGACATACAATGGCTAACATTCAAGGAAATAATGCATAATTTGCAACAAACATATATTCCTCTAGGGCATAAAAGCCCAAAAGGAAAAGTGATCCAACCATGGCTAACAGAAGAAATTAAAGCTAGTATTACGTCAAAGGAGGAAGCTTATAAAGTTGCCAGAAAAAGCGGTCAGCCTGAGGATTGGGATCTTTTTAGAAATCAGCAAAGGGGGACCAAGAAATTGATAAAGGGAAAATGGAATATGAGCACAAACTAGCGAAAAATATAAAAACGGATTATAAAAGCTTTTATAGGTATGTGAAAAGGAAAAGACTGGCGAAGGTAAATGTAGGTCCTTTACAGTCAGAGACGGGAGAATTTATAATGGGGAATGAGGAAATGGCTGAGAAATTAAATAAATACTTGTTTCTGTCTTCACGGAGGAAGACACAAAAAACCTTCCAGAAATACGAGAAAACCAAGGGTGTGACGAGAATGAGGAACTTAAAGAAATTATTATTAGTAAAAAAACAGTACTAGCAAAATTAATGGGACTAATTGTCGATAAATCCCAAGGACCGGATGACTTACATCCTAGGGTTTTGAAAGAGGTGGCCATTGGGATAGTGGACGCATTGGTTGTCACCTTCCAAAATTCTATAGATTCTGGAATGGTTCCTGCAGATTGGAGGATAGCAAATGTAACCCCGCTATTTAAGAAAGGAGGGAGAGAGAAAACAGGGAACCACAGACCTGTTAGCCTCACATCAGTAGTTGGGAAAATGCTGGAATCTATTATAAAGGATGCAATAACTGGGCACTTAGAAACTAATACAGGAAACTTTCGATTTACCGGCACCTAAATAAACGGAAATCTCGGTTAACCGGCAAAATTCAGGAGTAGGTTCAGGTAAGTTTTACTTCATATTACTTGCCTTCCTCGATCTGTTGCTGTGCAATTGGGTGTGGCTGCAGCTGTTGCTAAGCTACAGAGACGCTTGGAACTTGTGGCCACTGCTCTGCACCTGTTGCTAAGCAACAGGGTTTGTTGCTTTATAAGGAGCTCTCAGCTCTCCGTATCTTTTACTATAGCTCTCGGTTATCCGGAATTTTTGATGAACCGGCACCACGTCGGTCCCGTCGGTGCCGGATAAAAAAAAGTTTCCTGTAGTAACATGGATTTATGAAAGGGAAATCATGTTTAACAAACCTATTGGAGTTCTTTGAGGATGTAACTAGTGGAGTAGACAAAGGGGAACCGGTAGATGTGGTGTATTTGGATTTTCAGAAGGCCTTTGATAAGGTCCCACACAAGAGGTTGGTGAACAAAATTAGAGCACATGGAATTGGGGGTAATATACTAGCATGGATTGAGAATTGGTTAACAGGTCTTTTTCAGGATGGCAGGCTGTGACTAGTGGGGTACCGCAAAGATCAGTGCTTGGGCCCCAGCTATTCACAATCTATATCAATGATTTGGATGAGGGGACTAAATGTAACATTTCCAAATTTGCTGATGATACAAAGCTAGGTGGCAGTGTCAGTTGTGAAGAGGATGTGAAGAGGCTTCAAGGGGATCTCGACAGGCTCAGTGAGTGGGCGAGAACGTGGCAGCTGGAATATAATGTGGATAAATGTGAAGTTATCCTCTTTGGTAGAAAAAACAGAAAGGCAAAGTATTTCCTAAATGGTGAAAGATTGGGGAATGCAGATACTCAAAGGGACCTGGGTGTCCTTGTACATGAGTCACTGAAAGTGAATGTGCAGGTGCAGCAAGCCATTAGGAAGGCAAATGGTATGCTGGCCTTCATTACAAGAGGATTTGAGTATAGGAGTAAAGAAGTCTTACTCCAATTATATAGGGCCTTGGTGAGACCACACCTGGAGTACTGTGTACAATTTTGGTCTCCTTACCTAAGGAAGGATATACTGGCCATAGAGGGAGTGCAGCAAAGGTTCACGAGATTGATTCCTGAGATGGCGGGGACTGTCATATGAGAAGAGATTGAGTAAACTAGGCCTGTGTCCTCTTGAATTCAGAAGAATGAGAGGGGATCACATTGAAGCATACAAAATTATTACAGGGCTTGATAGGGTGGATGCTGGGAGAATGTTTCCCTTAGCTGGGGAGTCTAGAACCAGGGGCCACAGCCTCAGGATAAAGGGTAGGCCATTCAGGACTGAGATGAGAAGAAATTTCTTCACACAGAGGGTGGTGAATCTTTGGAATTCTCTACCCCAGAGGGCTGTGGAGGCTCAGTCATTGGGTATATTCAAAACAGAAGTCGATAGATTTCTGACTAGTAAGGGCATCAAGGGATATGGCGATAGGGCCGGTGAATGGAGTTGAGGCAGAAGATCAGCCATGATCATATTGAATGGCGGAGCAGGCTCGAAGGGCCGAATGGCCGACTCCTGCTCCTATTTCTTATGTTCTTAAATGGAAGGGCCCCACGCTGCGAGCTCTGCCGGTTTATTTTTAGATATGTGGGCCACCGGGGAGCGGGAGTGCCGCACAATCAGTCCGGTGGCCGAAATTAAATATTTTTTTTAAATCGGCAGATTTTTTTGGTCGGCCGGCCACCGTGCCTTTAAATGGCGCCCCCGTGAGCGGCCGGCTTCCGTGTTCGCAACCCCTGCCGCAGTCGGACAACATCACCCGGTGCTGCGGCGAGGGCGCGATTGCGAATTTTTCTTCCGGGACGCTGCACCCGGAGATGACGTCATGTTCTCCAGGGCGCAGAAGATTGGGGCGCTACCCGATAGCGCCGTCGCTAATATCCCGCGGAATTTGACGGGAGGCGGGTTAGCGCCTCGGTGGGGGAGGGGCGTGTGGCGCAAACCCCCAATATGTTTACAAATGAAAGTCTGCAGTAATTTGTATGACGTTGAGTGTTTGTGTTCTCATTCAGCCTGGGGAGTGGACACACACGGTTTCCCAGTGTGGGGAGCTGTGCAGAGGCAGGAGGTGGCGGGTCCCTGCAGAGCAGTCCTGTAAGAAGTGCCCCTCACTGGAACTGCTCACAGTCCAGCATGCCATCCACGCCAGATCTACGGATACGAAGTCCTCCTTACGTCCATTCCACGCGGTAAGTGACCCAAAAAGTAAGCAACGATTTTCTCTTGGAAATGAAAGAAGATTCGTAAATACGGGAAATCTGAAATATAAACAGGAAACACTGGAAGTGCACATAAGATCCATCAGATCTGAAGGAGAAGGATGGATTAACTCTTTGGGTTAACCTAGTCTGATGAGTGATCTAATGTAATCTTTCTCTTTCAACTGCTGGCTGACCTGTGCATTTCCTACATTCACAGTAGCACCATGCGCTGATAGGGAAAGTTGAAATTGTATCCAAATTCTAGCGTCCTTTATTTCAGGATACCCCTACTTTGCACTCTATGGGCTAAAAATTGAGTAGCACCCCAATTGAGGCGCTAGCCCCGGAAAAATTAGCGCCCCCGCGCCGGAAATTGAGTGGTTGCGCCCCAAGAGGGAAGCGGGGCGCTACTGGAAGCGTCCCGCCTCCCTCTTGGGGCGCTGCGAGTGAATATCGTGGCACTACGGCCTTCCTCCCCTTCTTAAAGGGGAGGGGCCTTGTGCAGCGCGACCTGGGGCCCAGCTGGGCCCCCGGGGATTGGGAGTGCAGGCAAAAGAGCTCGACACCCAAGAGAAGTGCCGGGCTCTTGGAGCAAAGCCAGCACTCCGCGGGGGGGGGGGCGTTTCAGGAGGCCGGGGATGGGAGCGCAGGCAGGTGCTGGCAGGCGGCCAGCAACAAAAATGGCCGCCCCGCACCTCGCCTTTAAATTGCGCCTCCCCGGCCGCAGGTACGCCCCCCTGACCCTGTCGGACATAGCGTCCGGCAGTAAATCAGGGGGCGCTCCCGAAGATCGTGAGCGGGGCGCTGCGCACACCAATGACATCATCGCCACCGGCGCAGCACTACCGGTTAGCGCCACCACTAACCTCCCGCTGAATTTTGCAGGAGGCGTGGGCAGTGCCGCGCCCGGGCGCTAGTTGATTTGCGCCCCACTTAGCGCCCTCTTAAGGCGTTAACGGGAGGCGCAACCAACTGAATTTTTCCCTCTATAATTCTGTAGGATTCCGATGTCAGTTTTTGAAAAATGTGCTGGCTTCAAATGTTCAAAACTGTATTATTTATAACATGTTTCCGAGGTTGCCAACATCACAAGCATGCATCATCAAGAAGAAACCTACGGAAAATTCATTGATTCCAAGCTCCCAGTGGGAAACCGTGTTCGGAGGATGTGCGCGTTGGAGAGGGATCTACCGCACTGTAGCGCCGATTGTCTGACCTGCACTCTTGTTTGGGCACAGCTCCCAGTTTGCAGTGCAGGATTAGTGAATTTGCCTTATAGTGATTGGCAGAGTGCTGGGGCAGAATGCCACAGAACAGCACAGCACAGAAGGAGGCCATTCGGCCCATCGAGTCTGCGCCGGCTCTTTCGACGAGCAATCCAGTCAGTCCTACTCCCCTCGCTCATTCCCCCATATCCCTGCAATTTTTCCTCCTCCAATTCCCTTTTGAAGCTACTATTGAATCTGTTTCCACCACCCTATCGGGCAGGGCGTTCCAAATCCTAACCACTCGTTGCGTAACGGTCACTGTGCCATCTCAGCATCTCAAAGGCGAGTGCTCACAATTCCTCAAGCTGCTGATCCAAGCTGGACACGATGGGACCCAGCAGGTAGCACAGTTTGATTTGTGCAGCCACTTCGATTGAGAACATGGCATTTCTACAATCCTACTCTCTACAACAATTCTAGCGGCGCGGATCGCACCTGACTGGGAGGTTCTGCATTCTTTTGCGATCCTCCTTCCCCATCCCACTCTCTCCTGAAGGCACCAACTCATGCTGGGATACAATTCTGAGGTTGCCAATACTTCACCAAAGTAGTTGCTCTTCACTCAACCCATGGGGAGGAGTACAACTAAACCTACTCCTGTCCTCGGCACGACACCAGCAGTGCCACACATTTTTTCCCACTAAACCATATGCTGTTCTCCATCGAAAGGCACACACTTTTATTTTGCCGTGTCTCCCCATGCAAATCGTTGGCTGGGCAAAGCCTCTGCACACAAGAGAGGGGGGCAGGCAGCCTGGCTTCCTTCCTCAGTGCCAATGTCACTCTTAGCCAGCTACTAGGAAATGCAAAGCAAGCTTCTGGCAGGAACTGGGGGCACCCGAAGGTCGACAGGCTAAAGGGGGCGGCAGCCAAACCTGCTGCCGCTCTCATCCCACATCCGCAATGTGTATTCTCCAGCAAGCGCCACTACAACCGGGAATGGGACCACTTGACAACTTTTATCCTTCCATGACCGGGAGGGGGCGAGGCTAGTGGGCTCCTACTGCTGCTCTAGCCAAGATCAGCTAACTCCGCATATGTTGCTGAGAGGTGATCTCATTGAAACATATACAATTCTTAGAGGGATTGACAGGGTAGAAGCTGAGAGGCTGTTCCCCCTGGCTGGAGAGTCTGGAACCAGGGGTCACAGTCTCAGGATAAGAGGTCGGCCATTTAAGACTGAGATGAGGAGGAATTTCTTCACTCAGAGGGTGGTGAATCTTTAGAATTCTCTGCCCCAGAGGACTGTGGGTGCTCAGTCGTTGAGTATATTCAAGACTGAGATCGATAGATTTTTGGACTCTAGGGGAATCAAGGGATGTGGGGATCGGGCGGGAAAGTGGAGTTGAGGTCGAAGGTCAGCCATGATCTTATTGAATGGCGGAGCAGGCTCGAGGGGCCGAATGGCCGACTCCTGCTCCTAATTCTTATGTTCTAAGGGGGAGAAATTTGGTACCTCCTGGGGGGGCCGCTAACTTGGCGTTACCGGCTTTGCGACCGGGCGTGGCGATAGGACCGACGCCCACGTAATTGACGTGGAGGTTTGCGGCGGCAGTAACCACTAGCGCCACCGTCTCCTGCGCCCAGAGATCGTGATATCATTGCCATGCGCATCGCCCCGGTAGCGCCCCGGACCCAAACCTTGGCCCCGCCCCCTGCAGCATCGCCGGGCAACAACACCGACAGCTGCCGGAGGCGTCATTCGCAAGGCCGGGAGCTTCGGAGATGCAAATTAAAGGGGAATGTTGGCGCGGGCAGGAGAAAAATGTTAACAACGCTGCAAGTGATTTTTCTCAATGGCTCCTGGGCCGCGGTCGATCAGCCCGGCGCTCTGCTGGAGTGCGCGGGGCTGATCGGGCCGGATCTCGGCCGCCGTCGGGAACCGGCTCACCGGTCCCAATGCAGAGCCTGCAGCGATGGCCCTTCCCTTTAAGGGAGGGAAGGAGCCTCGTCTCGCGGGATGCACGGGACAGTGCGCAGCGCGGCACCACTACCGCCCCGACTGCGTCCGTTAGCGCTCCAGGAAGGAAGTGGAGCACTTGATTTAACCCTCCACTTCCTTCCTGGAGCACAAACAGCGAATTTTGAAAAAGCTGGGAATCATTAGCGCCCAAACGGGGCGATACTGAATTTCTCCCCATTAGCGTTTGATAGAGAGTGTCCAAGGGGTGTGTGCGCGATCCGTAAAGTACTGTGGGACCTTTTTTAAATGGTTTGCGCGGTCTCTTTGCTTCTGTACATTCCGAAGGGTCACAATCCTAATGTAACAATTTGTTTTCCACTTTCCCAGGTCGGTAGATATCAGCCCTACTCGACTACACAGTTTAGCACAGCACTTTAGACACAGGAGCTCCAGCTTGGAATCCCAGGGCAAGCTGGTGGTGTCAGAGAATGAAACGGGGAGTCCCGACTTCTACACACCAAGGACTCGTAGCAGCAATGGCTCGGACCCCTTGGATGACTGCTCCTCTTGCACCAGCCATTCCAGCTCGGAACACTACTACCCGGCTCACATGCACGCCAACTACTCCACACTGGCCGAGGACTCGCCGTCCAAGGCCAGGGAACGGCAGAGGCACCGATCCGCCGGGAACCTCGGTTCCTCCAATTCAGGGAGCATGCCCAATCTAGCTGCCAAAAACGGCACTGCAAACAGCGGCTTTTACCTTCACAGCCAGAGCCAGCCTTCCTCTCAGTACCGAATTAAGGAATATCCTTTGTATATCGAGGGAAGTCCGACACCGGTGGTAGTCCGCAGTTTGGAAAATGACCAAGAGGGACACTACAGCGTGAAGGCACAGTTTAAAACATCGAACTCCTATACTGCAGGCGGGATCTATAAGGATACCTGGCACGGCGATGATATCGATTCAGTAAAGCTGACACCATCACGCTCTCAAATTGTTAGGACTCCTTCCCTCGTTAAAGATAATGCTGAAAGGAGCACAAACAGAACTGCGCTGTCTGATGAACTAAGGTCTTGGTATGAAAGGTCTTCAGCCACGCTGAAGGAACACAATAGACTCTCTCATACAAGCTCCGACTCGTCAGACAGGAGTTCCCCCTACAGCACAGCTCAGAGCGCCTTTGTGGCTCACAGCCGGATAACCCGTATGCCTCAGCCATCCAAAGCAACATCAGCTATTTCAGGTAAAACATTTGTGATCTATGCTGAATTTAGAAGGTTAAGGGGTGATCTGATCAAAGTTTACAAGATATTAAGGGGAACAGATAGGGTAGATAGAGAGAAACTATTTCCGCTGGTTGGGGATTCTAGGACTAGGGGGCGTAGTCTAAAAATTAGAGCCCGGCCTTTCAGGAGTGAAATTAGGAAACACTTCTACACACAAAGGGTGGTAGAAGTTTGGAACTCTCTTCCACAAACGGCAATTGATGCTAGATCAATTGTTAATTTTAAATCGGAGATTGATAGATTTTTGTTAACCGAAGGTATTAAGGGATATGGGGCAAAGACGGGTAGATGGAGTTAGGTCGCAGATCAGCCATGATCTCATTGAATGGTGGAGCAGGCCCGAGGGGCTGAATGGCCTCCTCCTGTTCCTATGTTCCTATTTATAACACAGGAATAGGCCATTCGGCCCAACTGGTCCGTGCCGGTGTTTATGCTCCACATGAGCCTCCTCCCACCAATCTTCATCTCACCCCATCAGCATATCCTGCTATTCTTTTCTCCCTCAGGCACTTATCCAGCTTTGCCTTAAATGCAACGATGCAATTCGCCTCAACCACTGCCTGTGGTAGCGAGTTCCACATTCACACCACCTTTACTTTTATCATTAGAAATATATTGCCTTCCAGTCCTTCTGTGTGCAAGTAACAAAGAGTGGAATTGGGAAGAAAGGGTACTGAAATACTGGTGTCCCAAGATATTGGTAGAGATGTGATTTATCTGTGTGTGTGAAATTCAACTGGCAGACATTATCGTACAGACGCAAACTTAATAAATGTGTTTACACCGCTGCTAAAATAACGATCGAGGAATTTGATATGAATGCATTAGGAGTTCATATTTTCACTGTAACTTCCAGGCTTTTATGTCAACGAGTGCACAGTTATTGCAGTGTCAGGTAGGTGATCACAGAATCACAGAAACCCCACAGTGCAGATAGAGGCCATTTCGGCCCATCGAGCCTGCACCGACACATATCCCACCCGATCCCCGTAACCCCTACACCAACACATATCCCACCCTATCCCTGTAACCCCACGTATTTAATCCCCCTAACACTAAGGGTCAATTTATCATAGCCAATCAACCTAACCCGCACATCTTTGGACTGTGGGAGGAAACCGGAGCACCCGGAGAAAACCCACGCAAACACGGGGAGAATGTGCAAACTCCACACAGACAGTCACCCGAGGCCGGATTCGAACCCGGGTCTCTGGCGCGGTGAGGCAACAGTGCTAACCACTATGCCACCGTGCTGATGATTTTTCATAGTTTTATGTTTTATTGTAGTAGGCAGTGGTAGCCCAGTCTGGAGTTAGAGAAAAGGAGGCAGTCATTCCAACAAGTGCAGAAAGTAAATCGGAACATTAGCTGTCAATTAGGGAGATTTAATGTAAGATGAGGAAGGATGTTCTTGCCATGAAGGGAGTGCAGCGAAGATTCACCAGGCAGGAATGATGTATGAAGAGAGACTGGGTCGATTAGGCTTATATTCGCTAGAGTTTACATAGATACATAGAGTTTAGAAGAATGAGAGGGGATCTCATTGAAACTAATAAAATTCTAACAGAACTAGACAGACTAGATGCAGGAAGGATGTTCCCGATGGCGGGGGAGTCCAGAACCAGGGGTCACAGGTTAAGGATAAGGGGTAAGCCATTTAGGACTGAGATGAGGAGGAATTTCTTCACCCAGAGAGTGGTGAACCTGTGGAATTCTCTACCACAGAAGGCAGTTGAGGCCAACTTACTAAATATATTCAAGAAGGAGTTGGATATATTTCTTAAGGCTAAAGGGATCAAGGGATATGGGGAGAAAGCAGGGACAGGGTACTGAATTTGGATGATCAGCCATGATCTCATTAAATGGCAGAGCAGGCTCGAGGGGCCGAATGGCCTACTCCTGCTCCTATCTTCTATGCAGTATGAGGTACACCAGTGGCGAGAGGAAGAATTTAAGGGTTCAAGAGAAACCCCACAGTACCGCCACACGAGGATCAACTGTTCTCTTTGAGTTCATGTTGTCCATAGAATAAGACTGGGATTGCCAACTCGCTGCACGTTTCATTTGGTTAGTTTGTTGTAGTTTAAGTGTCAGCTGTGGCTCAGTGGGCAGCACTCTCACCTCTGAGTCAGGAGATTTGTGGGTTCATAGTCCCACTCCAGAGACTTGAGCACAAAAATCTAGGCTCGGTGCTGAGGGAGTGCTGCACTGTCGGAGGTGCCGTCTTTTGGATGAGACAATAAACCGAGGTCCCGTCTGCTCTCTCAGGTGGACATAAAAGATCCCAGGGCACTATTTCGAAGAAGAGCAGGGGGAGTTCTCCCCGGTATCCTGGGGCCAATATTTATCCCTCAATCAACATCACAAAAAACAGATGATCTGGTCATTATCACATTGCTGTTTGTGGGAGCTTGCTGTGCGCAAATTGGCTGCCGCGTTTCCTACATTACAACAGTGACTACACTTCACAAAGTACTTCATTGGCTGTAAAGCGCTTTGGGACGCCCTGAGGTCGTGAAAGGCGCTATAGAAATGCAAGTCTTTTTAATTCAGGCCAAACGGCTATCGCTGATCGAAGCATAAAATATTAAAAGGTTAAATCGCCTCTCAGCACCTTTGCTTTTAGATGGAAACATGGCGTAAGGACAGTGTGTGAACACAGACAATTAAACTGAAATATTGTTTGACTCCTTTTGACCTAATGTGACATTTTAAGTGTGTTTATTTAGCCTTGTGCATCGCAATCGTTTTACCTGTAGACCAGGATTTCTAGCCATAAACCACTAGGAATTCCATTAACAAATTACATGGAATTCCACCTGTGGGCCACCAGGAATTCTGCCCAGAATATACCAGGAACTCCAGCAGTAAACCAGCAGCCTCCGTGACCGTCGCTCGATCTATTTTTTTATTCGTTCACGGGATGTGGGCGTCGCCGGCAAGGTCTGCATTTATTGCCCGTCCCTCATTGCCCTCAAGAAGGTGGTGGTGAGCCGCCGGTGGTGAGCCGCCTTCTTCAATACAACTGAGTGGCTTGCTGGGCAATTTCAGAGGGCAGTTAAGAGTCAACTACATTGCTGTGGGTCGGGAGTCACATATAGAGGTACCACCAACGCTGCCTCCGCAAGATCCTGCAAATCCATTGGCAGGATAGGCGCACCAACTCAGGCCAACATCCCTAGCATCGAAGCTTTGACCACGCTCGGATCAGCTCCGATGGACGGGTCACATTGTCCGCATGCCCGATACGAGACTCCCAAAACAAATGCACTACTCGGAGCTCCGACACGGCAAGAGAGCCCCAGGTGGGCAGAGGAAACGCTTCAAGGACACCCTCAAAGCCTCCTTGAAAAAGTGCAACATCCCCACCGACACCTGGGAATCCCTGGCCCAAGACCGCACAAAGTGGAGGAGAAGCATCCGGGAAGGCGCTGAACACCTCGAGTCTCTTCGCTGGGAGCAAGCGGAAGCCAAGTGCAGGCAGCGCAAGGAGCGCACGTCAACCCAAGCACCCCACCCACCCGCCCCTTCAACCACCGTCTGCCCCACCTGTGACAGAGACTGTAGGTCCCGCATTGGACTCATCAGTCACCTGCGAACTCATTTTTAATGTGGAAGCAAGTCATCCTCGGTTCCGAGGGACTGCCTAAGAAGAAGATAGGCCAGACCGGGTAAGGGCGGCAGATTTCCTTCCCTAAAGGACATTAGTGAACCAGATGGGTTTTTACCACAATCCGATAGTTTCACCATTACTGATACTAGCTTTTTAATTCCAGATTTATTTAATTGAATTTAAATCCCCCAGCTGCCATGGTGCGATTTAGAACTCTTGTATCCGGATCATTAGTTCCGGCCTCTGGATTACTAGTAACATAACCACTGTGCTTCCATTTCCTTGTCACGTGTGATGCAAACCTGGCTGCAGTTCAGCTTCTTCACAGAAACGGAACCCCTTTTACATACAAGATAAAAGATTGGATGCTAATTTCAAATACTTGAGAGGTTGCTACCACTCGGGAACCCTTCCCTAATTCTGAATTCAAGTAAACAGGAAGGAGTTTGCTTATATTGTAAACTGCCATGTAAATAAGAAAGTGTACTCACCAAAATTGTTTTTTTTTACAAATACTTTACTTATAGAACAATTCAGAATTGTTTTTGTGCATCAGTACATTTCTGCAATGTCTTTCCATAAATTCCAGTCACATTGTTGTTTAATCTAAATTCTGTCCCCATTATGATCCCTAAATCCTATTGTCATGTTCTAACTAATCCCCTCCCAACTGTTCCGCCTTTATCCCATTCCCCATTGTTCTCCTTTAATCCTGTCGCCGACAATGCTTGCTTCAGAAAGCCTTTTCACAAATGATGCAGTTTGCCCGAATCCACACACACACACACACGCACATACGCTAGTGCCGCTTCAGTGATTAAACTTTATCGTTTTTTGCAAAAAGAAAGACTTACATTTCTATCGTGCCTTTCGAGACCTCAGGATGTCCCAAAGCGCTTTACAGCCAATGAAGTACTTTTTTTGAAGTGTAGTCACTGTTGTGATGTAGGAAACGCGACAGCCAATTTGCGCACAGCAAGCTCCCACAAACAGCAATGTGATAATGACCAGATAATCTGTTTTTAGTGATGTTGATTGAGGGATAAATATTGGCCCCAGGACACCGGGGAGAACTCCCCTGCTCCTCTTCGAAATAATGTCGAGGGATCTTTTACATCCAGCTGGGAGAGCAGACGGGGCCTCGGTTTAACATCTCATCCGAAAGACGGCACCTCAGACAGTGCAGCACTCCCTCAGCACTGCACTGGAGTGTCAGCCTAGATAACAAAAATGCCAGTAATAATTCTCATTAAAACATTGGATATTCTTGAAAATGTCACAGCCAACTTGATAAATGGCTGTCTAATCCCAGCAGCGTTGTGATTGAAGTAAAGTCCTCCAATACCTGCTCCAACCATAATGATAATACAAAATCCTTCAAAATTGCCCTACATTCTCAGAGACTGATCTCAGAATCGGCACGTAAGTGTTGTGCTCTTTGAAGATCCTTCTTTTCAGGCGAGTATCTATAAGTTCTGGGCCCCATGACTCCTGACGCCATAGGTAGCCTTCTCCTCAGCCAGTGCTGGGAAGGTGCCACATTCTCACCCGCTTCCCACTCCTCCAAATCCCTCGTGCTCTGTGAGTTAGCCAATGCCACATCCTCATTAACACTATCTAATTGGACCTGGTGGCTCGGGGTGAAGAAACAAGTGGCAACAGAGGGTGAGATGGAAGGGGTTGGGGCGGAGGAACACGCACAGGAGGTCCGCGCGTGAACTAATCGGTGGGTTTCGGTCCACCTGCACCGCCCTCTTTATCATTCTCCTTCTCGTCTTCCTCCTCCTCATCATCATTATCATAATTGACAAGGAGGTCGTTGCATCTGTGCTGTTCTTCCTCATCCTCATCACCTTCCTCCTCCTAAGCCCCAAAGTTGTGGTGGAGGGTAGAAGCCAAGAATGGGTAAGACTTACCTTCTTGGGATTGAGGATAAGGGCTGGAAGCTCGTGGACATGGACGCCAAGGTGACAATGCAGATAAGGAAATTCATCCCCATTAGGAGTACAGTAGCACAGTGGTTATGTTACTGGACCAGAGATTCTGACGAAGGGTCATCGACCTGAAACGTTAACTCTGTTTCTCTCTCCGTGGATGCTGCCCTGACCTGCTGAGTGTGTCCAGTATTTTCTGTTGTTATTTCAAATTTCCAGCTTCCGCAGTATTTTGCTATTGTAGTAATCCAGAGACCTGGACTAATGATCCGGAGACGTGAGTTCAAATCCCACCACGGCAGCTGGGGAATTTTTATTCAATTAATTAAATAAATCTGGAATTAAAAAGCTAGTATCAGTAATGGTGACAATGGAACTACCGGATTGTCATAAAAATCCATCTGGTTCACTAATGTACTTCAGGGAAGGAAATCTACCGTCCTTACCCGGTCTGGCCTATATGTGACTCCAGACCCACAGCAATGTGGTTGACTCTTAACTGCCCTCTGAAATGGCCCAGCGAGACACTCGGTTTTACCAAACCACTATAAGGAAGTATACTAAGCACCACACGGACTGCAGCGGTTCAAGAAGGCGGCTCACCACCACCTTCTCGAGGGCAACTAGGGATGGGCAATAAATGCTGGCCTTGCCGGCGACGCCCACATCCCATGAACGAATAAAAAATATATTTACTAATTACTCCATTTCAAAATGATATATTACTAGCAGACCTCCCATGGCATTGCTCATGACGAGTCAAAGGGTTACACAATAGGGTTGTTATTAAGGAAGTGTGATGGGGGAAAATGTGAAAGGGAAAGTGGGCACTACAGACAAGACTTTTAACGCATCAGATAGATAAAAGGCAATCCTGTGATGCAGTACCTATGAGCTGCCGTGCATTAATCTCTATGGTCCCAGCTTTCAGCTATGAAGACAGGGTGTAGTAGAGGCCCAGTTGTACAGGGCCTTGGTGAGACCACATCTTGAGTATAGTGTGCAGTTTTGGTCGCCTTATCTGAGGAAGGATGTTCTTGCCATGGAGGGAGTTCAGCGAAGCTTCACCAGGCTGATACCTGGGATGGCAGGAATGACGTATGAGGAGAGATTGGGTCGATTGGGCTTGTACTTGCTGGAGTTTAGAAGAATGAGAGGGGATCTCATTGAAACTTATAAAATTCTGACAGGACTGGACAGACTAGATGCAGGAAGGATGTTCCCGATGGTCGGGGAGTCCAGAACCAGGGGTCACAGTCTAAGGATAAGGGGTAAGCCATTTAGGACTGAAATGAGGAGGAATTTCTTCACCCAGAAAGTGGTGAACCTGTGGAATTCTCTACCACAGAAGGCAGTAGAGGCCAATTCATTAAATATATTCAAGAAGACGTTGGATATATTTCTTAAGGCTAAAGGGATCAAGGGGTATGGGGAGAAAGCAGGGACCAGCACTGAAATTGGATGATCGGCCATGATCGCATTGAATGGCGGAGCAGGCTCGAGGGGCTGAATGGCCGACTCCTGCTCCTATCTTCTATGTTTCTATAGGGAGGGGGGTGGGCAGGAAGAGTCACCACAGTCAGTCACAGAGTGACAGTGAGAGAGGTCTGGGAGCAGGTTAACTGCCCACCTTCTCAGCAATGAATTTAACAGTGAAACACAGAGGTGATAATGTAGAAACAACTTGCATTTGCACAGCACCCCTCTCAAGGAAGTGTTTCATTGGGGGGATCAAGAGGCAGGTTAAGAAGGAGGGCCGCAAATGCATTTTTAAGAGGCTTTTTTTTTAAATTCATTCTCGGGATGTGGGCGTCGCTGGCAAGGCCGGCATTTATCGCCCATCCCTAGTTGCCCCTTGAGAAGGTGGTGGTGAGCCGCCTTCTTGAACCGCTGCAGTCCGTGTGGTGAAGGTGCTCCCACAGTGCTGTTAGGGAGCGAGTTCCAGGATTTTGACCCAGCGACGATGAAGGATCAGCGATATATTTCCAAGTCAGGATGGTGTGTGACTCGGAGGTGAACTTGGAGGCGGTAGTGTTCCCGTGCACCTGCTGCCCTTGTCCTTCTAGGTGGTAGAGGTCGCGGGTTTGGGAGGTGCTGCCGATGAAGCCTTGGCGAGTTGCTGCAGTGCATCTTGTAGATGGTACACACTGCAGCCACAGTGCGCCGGTGGTGGAGGGAGTGAACGTTTAAGGAGAATTTTGAAGGCAAGGAAATAGATAACAGAAAAAACTATAAAAGAACTGCTCAGAAAACTGACATTTCCCCAAATCCAAGACAATGAAAGCAGAAGACAGATTGTAGCAATGTTCAGTGTGAAGCAGTTTGAAAACTGTAAATGCGCTGGATTTCATTTTTAAAGAAAATACCATTTGATCCGTTAGACTCATTTCCTCTGCTGTTGTATCCTGCAGCCTCTCATAGACTCCACTCAACTTATTTAATTTCCTGAGGGAAGTGATTTACAATAGACAAAACCTCCTAAGAAGATAAAGTTTTGAAATTTTCTTTCTGACCCCGAGGATAATGTAGCAAACCAGCAGGATATCAGTCCGACAGTGCGGTGTAAATTATTCAGCTCAGGCCAGTTACATTCCCCAGATGACTTTTTTTTATTTAAAATCTGTGAATTATTTGTTATTGATGTACTCTATCCTCATTTCTCCCAAACATTCTGTCTGGCAGACTCTTCCCATGGCTGGAAAGTCTGGAACTAGGGGACAAAGTCTCAGGAGAAGGGGTCGGCCATTTAGGACTGAGATGAGGAGAAATTTCTCACTCTGAGAAGCCATTGTGGGACTGCTGCAGTCTTATCCTCAACATTCTCTTATCGTCCACCAGAAAGAATGTTCTTCCCTCCTGCGCCTGCTCCACCTACGCCTTTTCACCATCTTCCTCCACCGTCGCTGTGATGGTCCTGCGGGAAAAGAGGGCACAAGCTGGGAATGGGTGATCCGAGCCCCGCCTTGGGATTACGGAGCGCAAGAAGGGTGTGGAAACTTCAGGCTATCTGCTGCTTCACGGGAATGCCATGGCGCTTGTCCGGGTGTGCACCGCAGGGTTCAAGAAGGCGGCTCATCACCACCTTCTCAAGGGCAATTAGGGATGGGCGATAAATGCCGGCCTTGCCAGCGGCGCCCACCTCCCGAGAATGATTTTTTTTTAAAGCCTCTTAAAAATGCATTTGTGGCCCTCCTTCTTAACCTGCCTCTTGATCCCCCCGATGAAACACTTCCTTGAGAAGGGTGCTGTGTAAATGCAAGCTGTTTCTATATTATCACCTCTGTGTTTCACTTGTCCGGGAGTGCACCCCACTGACCTGCCCACCTGCACCATCTCCCGCAGCTGGAGCAGAGCGCCTCCTCTACAACTCCATGGCCTGCTCCTCGTCAGGGCTCAGCTCTCTAAGATCTGGAATGGCCTCTCTGGTCCTCTCCATTTCATGGGCATTGTGTACAAGTCTCCCAAGAGCATAAGAAATAGGAGCAGGAGTCGGCCATTCGGCCCCTTGAGCCTGCTCCACCATTCAATAAGATCATGGCTGATCTTCTACCTCAACTCCACTTTATGCCCGATCCCCATAACCCTTAATATCAAAAAATCTATTGATCTCTGTCTTGAATATACTCAACGACTGAGCCTCCACAGCCCTCTGTGGTAGAGAATTCCAAAGATTCACCACCCTTTGAGTGAAGAAATTTCTTCTCATCTCAGTCCTAAATGGCCGACCCCTCAACAACAACTTGTATTTATATAGTGCCTTTAATGTAGTAAAACATCCCAAGGCGCTTCACAGAAGTATTATAAGACAAAAAATTTGACACCGAGCCACATCAGGAGATATTAGGACAGGCGACCAAAAGCTTGGTCAAAGAGGTAGGTTTTAAGGAGTGTCTTAAAAGAGGAAAGAGAGGTAGCGAGGCGGGAGCCAATGTAGGTCAGTGAGCACAGGGGTGATGGGTGAACGGGACTTGGTGCGAGTTAGGACACAGGCAGCCGAGTTTTGGATCATCTCTCAAGTTTACGTGGGGTAGAACGCGGGAGGCCAGCCAGGAGTGAGTTGGAATTGTCAAGTCTAGAGGTAACAAAGGCATGGGTGAGGGTTTCAGCAGCGGATGAGCTGAGGCAAAGGCGGAGACGGATGATGTTACAGAGGTGGAAATAGGCGGTCTTAGTTGTGCTGCCGATATGTGGTCGGAAGCTCGTTTCGGGGTCAAATATGACACCAAGGTTGCGAACAGTGTGGTTCAGCCTCAGACAGATGTTAGGGAGAGGGATGGAGTCAGTGTCTAAAGAACGGAGTTTGTGGCGGGGACCGAAAACAATGGCTTCTGTAGCAAGATTGAGGGAGTTAGGTGAAGGCACTATTTGAGCGAAGGCTAGCATTTCGGCCATGTCTCCCAGGTGGCATCAGACAGCCGATGTCATAGATCCGCTGGTTCCACCCTGTTAAAGTAGAGGAAGCAGTTTTAACATTCTTTCTGCAAGTGATTGCTGTTAGGGGAAATTATGGCACTTACTGTAAGATCCTGAGTTAGTGTCCCCCATAAGCACGGTGCAGTGTGAAGAGTTAGTTGTGCAGCTATCAATTCTAGAGGGAAGAAAAGAGCCAGCGGCCAGTGTGTTACCTTGTCTACCCTCGTCATGTCATTGAACTTTTTCCTCCACTGATCTGCAGTTCTGGGGATGAGAGAGTTGGCTCTCAGTGCCACTTCCCTCCACATGGCATACAATATATTTTTCTGAGATTTTTCTGTCTGTTTCTCTCTCTGTCTCTCTGTCTCTCTCTGTTTCTCTCTCTCTCTGTCTCTCTTTGTGTCTCTCTCTCTCTCTCTGTTTCTCTCTCTGTCTCTCTCAATTCAATTCAATTCAAATCGCTTTATTGGCATGACAAGTTACATCTTATGTTGCCAAAGCATCAGAAAACATTCATGTTTGTTCACAAAAATACAGATCTATTCATACAGTGTATAAACTCTCTCTGTCTGTCTCTCTCTCTCTCTCTCTCTCTGTCTCTCTTTGTGTCTCTCTCTCTCTCTCTCTGTTTCTCTCTCTCTCTCTCTCTGTTTCTCTCTCTGTCTCTCTGTGTGTCTCTCTCTGTCTCTCTTTGTGTCTCTCTCTCTCTGTTTCTCTCTCTGTCTCTCTCTCTCTGTCTCTCTCTCTCTCTGTCTCTCTCTCTGTTTCTCTCTCTCTCTCTGTGTCTCTCTCTCTCTGTCTCTCTCTCTCTGTCCTTTGCTGCATTTCATCCAGGGGTAAACACTGGCCTCCTTTTAATTGTGTGCTCTTTTCTGCTCCTTCCAATGCGCTGCTCCCTTCTTTAGATGCGTCCACCAGGTCCTCCACTTGAAGACATACTTTTAAGTGGCACAAAATCTTACATGAGCCATCTATTGCACCTGTCAGATAGTTACCCCAGTCTTGCAAAATATTCCCCACTTACCTGCTGCTCCCCCAACTTGCTGCTCCAACCTTCATCCAATCTGGGCACAGTGGGTTAACTGGGAGTTGCACTCAGCCATTGGCAATGGCTATATAAATGGACAGGTGCGGTAGTATAGTGGTTATCCAGAGGCCTGGACTAATGATCCAGAGACGTGAGTTCAAATCCCACCACTGTAGCTGGGGAATTTAAATTTAGTTAATTAAATCTGGAATTTAAAAAAAAGCTAGTATCAGTAATGGTAACCATGAAACTGTCGGATTGTCGTAAAAACCCATCTGGTTCACTAATGCCCTTTAGGGAAGGAAATCTGCCGTCCTTACCCGGTCTGGCCTATATGTGACTCCAGACCCACAGCAATGTGGTTGACTCTTAACTGCCCTCTGAAATGGCCCAGTGAGACACTCAGTTGTATTCAAGAAGGTGGCTCACCACGACCTTCTCGAGGGCAATGAGGGATGGGCAATAAATGCTGGCCTTGCCAGCGACACCCACATCTCGTGAATGAATTTTAAAAAAAGAACTGACCCTGCAAATTACGGTGGGGTCGGCACTGGGGAGCATCGGCAAGACTCAACACCGGCGTAAATTGCCAGTGGCTTTTCGGAACTATTGTGTTCGCTGATATTGTGGAAAAGGGCCAAACATTCCATAGTGCTGACTAGGTTAAGATGATGTTTCCTGTCAAGTATGAAAACAGGGTCTTGACCTCTCTGAGCTTTGTTTCAGAAGTACCAACCATTCTTTACAGAGTGCACCAGGCAATAAATCCCAAGGGTGCCGGGCCACTGATTTAAACTGGGCCCCCATACCGTTTGTGTCACTGCGCGTCGTAGACGAGTTGTCCCTGTTATATTGAGCAACATTCTTCCTCCGTGTTCAGCACTGTTATCCAAAACATCGGGCCAGAAATTCGGGTCGGGGACTTCCTGCGGGCGCAAGCCCCCGACCTGCACTTACCTAGCGCGCCGGCCCTTGTGCTGTGGGCCCGCGTTATATTCCGATCCTGGGCCTCCTCCAACTGCCGGCGTGCAGTGCTTGCGTATCCATGGGGCGCAGCTAGTTCGAAGCGTCCCCTGGGATCACGTGGGCCATGGAGAGCCAATGGTAGCAGGGAATCTCTATTCATAGATTTGACAGGAAGATCTGTCAAATCTATGAATAGAGATCGGCCCCAAAACCTAAGTAAAACTTCAAATAATTTTTTTTTTAAATCACATTTTTAAAATAACTATAAATTACATAAATTAACTTTTTAAAATAAAAACTTAAATTTTTGAAAAAATTAATTAACGTTTTTAACGGGGCTAAAAATAAACTTACGTTTCTTTAAAGTATTTTAAAATGATAACCCTGTGGAAAAAATGTTTTAATTTTACTTAATTAGCCTCTTACCTTGTTAAAAGCAGGCCTTGCGACTGCTTTTTTCATGCGTAACTGCTGGAGACTTACCCTCCCGGAGAAACCTGTGAAAATAGCGGAAGTTCCAGACGTACGCGCTGCCTCTCCGGCGCACGCGTTCGACCTGTGAACCCCTTCCTTCAAGGGAACGGAAGTTCCGGTTTCCAGCGCATGCACAGTACATGCACGAAACCGGCACTTTCGTTGTCCCAACGTGTGAGTACCCAGCGCATACTCACCCGTGGGGACCCGAATTTCTGGCCCAATATCGTGACCATAAAACAAGGAAACCAATGTTTTTAATCAACATTAGTTATGTTTGTCACAAGTACTCTGCTTGCAATAATGTTTTTCTACTGCTAGATCTTGCTAGCAGGCATTTTATCAAAGTGGACCAGTAGCAACTAGTGGCAGAAAAGTCAATCCAACTTGTCCAGTAAAAATGTTGAATGCATTGCTTTTACTTTTTAAAAATGTAACCCATGTAATTTTTTTTCTCCGTTACCTGCAACCAATGCTCCCGCTAATTATTTTTGGGTGCGCGGCCCCTTTAAGGAGCTGCGCGTGCGCGGTTTTTGCTATTAGAGCGCCGTTGAGCCGGTTGCGCGGGACCTGCAGATCACTGCGCGGCCGCGTAGCTTAAAGGGAACATTGCCTGTAACATAGGAACAGCAGGAGGCCCTTTAGCCCCTCGGGCCTGTTCTGCCATTCAGTGAGATCATGACCTAACTCCCTTTGCCCCGTATCCCTTAATACCTTTTGTTAACAGAAATCTATCAGTCTCAGATTTAAAATTATTAGGTTGTGTGTATTTTTGTAACAGGTTTGACACCCCTTTCTCTGCCATCTTAGTTGTGATGTCAGGCAGTTGTAGGACCTAATACATCACTTGTTCTGCCTGCAGGAAAAACCTGGTATTAGATTAGTGTAATCACATGATGCTACCGACACTACAGCACTTTTACGTGGCTGCTGTGTAACAATTAAGGAACTACATAAAGAATGATAGATGTCTGACAGAGAGTTACTCTCCTTGTAGTCTGGACTCTGGATTTGCAGGATCTTGCGGAGGCAGCGTTGGTGGTGCCTCGCCAGTGCTTTGAGGTGCCTGCTGTACCAACACTGCCTCCGCAAGATCCTGCAAATCCATTGGCAGGATAGGCGCACCAACGTCAGTGTACTCGTTCAGGCCAACATCCCCACCATCGAAGCTTTGACCACGCTCGATCAGTTCCGATGGACGGGTCACATCGGCCGCATGCCCGATACGAGACTCCCGAAACAAGCGCTCCACTCTGAGCTCTGGCACGGCAAGAGAGCCCCAGGTGGGCAGAGGAAACGCTTCAAGGACACCCTCAAAGCCTCCTTGAAAAAGTGCAACATCCCCACCGACACCTGGGAATCCCTGGCCCAAGACCGCACAAAGTGGAGGAGAAGCATCCGGGAAGGTGCCGAACACCTCGAGTCTCTTCGCTGGGAGCAAGCGGAAGCCAACCGCAAACAGCAGAAGGAGCGCTCGTCAACCCAAGCACCCCACCCACCCGCCCCTTCAACCACCGTCTGCCCCACCTTTGACAGAGACTGTAAGTCCCACCTGAGAACTCATTTTTAGTGTGCAAGCAAGTCATCCTCGGTTCCGAGGGACTGCCTAAGAGAGAGATAGAGAGAGCGTCTGGGCTCAAGGGGAATCGAGGGATATGGGGATCGGGCGAAAAGGTGGAGTTGAGGTCAAAGATCAGCCATGATCTTACTGAATGGCAGAGCAGGCTCGAGGGGCCGTATGGCCGACTCCTGCTCCTAATTCTTATGTTCTTATGTCTGAAGTTTGCTGTCATTTTATATTGCTATAAGACGCAATGGATTGAGTTGCTGTTGTGTACTTACTGTGTCTCTAACTATCTGAGGTTTGTTTAAGAGGTGACTGGGTTATGATCTGCCTGGATTTGTTCAGTGTTGGGAGTTCCTGATGGCAGCAATGTGGGGCAGTAGGATGGGGTTACTAATCTCACCTATGCCGCTGCTGGGAGTCGCAAACCAGTCGCCGAGCACGTCCTCACAAGAAGGGAGAGTTGCCCTGGGCCAAACCTCTTGCACCCAGCTCCCCACCCCATACGTGGGTTACACATTAACACACCGTGGGAGCTTGTGCACAAATTGGCTGCCACGTTTCCGACATTACAACAGCGACTACACTTCAGTGAGTACTTCATTGGCCGTATAGCGCTTTGGGACGCCCTGAGGTGGTGAAAGGCGCTATAGAAAGGCAAGTCTTTCTTTACAGAGCAGCCTTACTAGACAATAAAAACAGAAAATGCTGGAAATACTCAGCAGGTCAGGCAGCATCTGTGGAGAGAGAAACAGAGTTAACGTTTCAGCTCGATGACCCTTCTGACGCATCCGCAGTATTTTGCTTTAGCCTTACTCGATGCCCTCTTCATCCTCCCACTGGGTTAGATATGTGCACAGAAACTCAACGATGAGAGGTGGAAAAAATACCATACAGAAAAGGTTTTTTAGAAACACTGTGATAACAAGAGCCACATAAGCTAATTAATGATTCGTGTGGTATATAATTAACAATTTAATGAACGAGAATCAAATTATAGGACAACAGAAAGAAATCATGTCAGACAGTTGCAAACATTTCAAAATACTTTTATAATCTCTGAATAAAAATATACAACACAAGGGTAGGAAACCTAAACAAAATGGAAATGAAGAAATTGCATCGGATATACGGCACAGAAACAGGCCATTCGGCCCAACCAGTCCATGCCGGAATAACAACAGAAAAAGCTGGAAAAACTCAGCAGGCCAGGCAACATCCGTGGAGAGAGAAACAGAGTTAACGTTTCAGGTTGAAACCCTTCGTCACTCCATGCTGGCGTTTATGCTCCACTCGAGTCTCCTCCCGTCTTTCCTCATCTAAATCTATCAGCATAACCCTCTGGTAAAATAGATAAGGGAGAACCAGTGGGTGTGGTGTTTTTGGACTTTCAGAAGGCTTTCGATAAGGTCCCGCATAAGAGGTTAGCGTGTAAAGTTAAGGCACATGGGATTGGGGGCAAGGTATTGACTTGGATAGAAAACTGGTTGGCAGACAGAAAGCAAAGAGTTGGAATAAACGGGTCTTTTTCCGAGTGGCAGGCAGTGACTAGTGGGGTACCGCAGGGATCGGTCCTTGGACCCCAGCTATTCACAATATATATTAATGATCTAGACAAGGGAACTAGATGTAATATCTCCAAATTTGCAGACGACACAAAGCTAGGTGGGCGTGTGTGCTGTGAGGAGGATGCCGAGAAACTCCAGGATGATTTGGACAGGTTGGGTGATTGGGCAGAAGCATGGCAGATGGCAATATAACATGGATAAATGTGAGGTTATCCACTTTGGTGGCAAAAACAGGAAGGCAGATTATTATTTGAATGGCAATAGATTGGGCGAAGGGGAAGTGCAACGAGACCTGGGTGTCCTTGTGCACCAGTCGCTGAAGGTAAGCATGCAGGTGCAGCAGGCGGTTAAGAAGGCAAATGGTATGTTGGCCTTCATAGCAAGAGGCTTTGAGTACAGGAACAAGGATGTCTTGCTGCAGTTATACAGGGCCTTGGTGAGACCACACCTTGAGTATTGTGTGCAGTTTTGGTCGCCTTATCTGAGGAAGGATGTTCTTGCCATGGAAGGAGTTCAGCGAAGATTCACCAGGCTGATACCTGGGATGGCAGGAATGACGTATGAGGAAAGGTTGGGTCGATTGGGCTTGTACTCGCTGGAGTTTAGAAGAATGAGAGGGGATCTCATTGAAACTTATAAAATTCTGACAGGACTGGACAGACTAGATGCAGGAAGGATGTTCCCGATGGTCGGGGAGTCCAGAACCAGGAGTCACAGTCTAAGGCTAAGGGGTAAGCCATTTAGGACAGAAATGAGGAGGAATTTCTTCACCCAGAGAGTAGTGAACCTGTGGAATTCTCTACCACACAAGGCAGTTGAGGCCAATTCATTAAATATATTCAAGAAGGAGTTGGATATATTTCTTAAGGCTAAAGGGATCAAGGGATATGGGGAGAAGGCAGGGACAGGGTACTGAATTTGGATGATCAGCCATGATCACATTGAATGGCGGAGCAGGCTCGAGGGGCCGAATGGCCTACTCCTGCTCCTATCTTCTATGTATCTATGTTTCCCTTCTCCCCTCATAGGCTTGTCCAGCCTCCCCTTAAATACATCGATACTATTCGCCTTAACCACTCCCTGTGGTAGCGAGTTCCACATTCTCACCACTCTCTGGGTGAAGAAGTTTCTCCTGAATTCCCTATTAGATTTATTAGTGACTATTTTATATTGATTATATTACATTTTCAGTATCAGAAATTGTTGCCCATACTCCTGAGAAGTAAGGACCAGTTTACAGGATATAGGTGCAGCAGGCACTGATTTTGACCCCAGTCTATCACTCAATGCATCTGCTCTCACTCAAAACACTTGCATTGTATTTGGAAAAACGTTACTACAGAACAGATTGTATCTTCCTTTGTGAGTTTAATGCTGAATTGAATACTTTAATCCTAAATATATTCCATTAGCCGAGCTTTATCTGGCTCCAGTGAAGTTACGCTTCGCATTGTCTATTCTTTAGATCTCTGTCTGACCTTCATTGTGTCTTTTTTTTTTCCCTTTCAAGCTGCCTCACCTCGCAGTCAAAGGAGCACAACACAGTCTGCTGAGTCGGTCGTTTCTTCTCCATCCAACAGTCCACACCACATTGTGTCCTGGCAGAGTGGGTGAGTCACGCAGTCTGGGGACAAAGCTTATTGTCTTTGTACATTATCAAAGCTCCCACTCACAGTGCACGGAACTGTGCACACCCAGATTCCTAAAGCACAGTTTGAACAGCAATTTGATCACACAAAATTAAAAACCCGTCCTCTTCTAACATTATCACGTCAAAGGTGCCCCGCTCAGCAGAATTTTTTTATAAGCAGTTTCCTAACTTGACAGCAGAGCTGACAAACAAGCAGCTGGATGCACAGTAAGAGTTCGCCCACATAAGTAATGATAGTTGCTATCGGAGATAAAGCTTACACATTGCTTAACATGTATTTTGCTTCTGTTTAATTGTATGGTGAGCAGGTAAGACTCCTGGATTATTAGGCTTTCTGTTGTGAGTTGGGACAGTTCCATTCGTCCAGTGCCCTTTGACAGAATTAAATGCTGGAAAGCAGAAACAGAAAACACCGGGACTGCATAGCAGGTCCACCAGCGTCTGAAAGAAAAAGGCCGGATTCATCAAGCATGACCCACACGGTCATGACGCAACTAAGCATCATGGCTCCCAGTGTCCCCGCCCACTTGTAGTCATGTAATCTCCCTGGGGGAGGTGTAAAACAAGATTTTTTTTTAAACCCTGAAACAACTCGGGAAAATATTCTGGGATGTTCCTGTCCGACCCCCCAAAGAACAGGTTCCAGGAGATCGCAATGGCCATGAGATACAGACCCAACGCCCCACCTACCTGTTGGCAGCTTAAAAGATTGAGCTGGGACCGTTCATCAAACACGTTAGCCGTGATTTCTCGTTGATACACTGACGGACCCGCTGTGCATGCATTTCCTGGTTTGATGTCAAGTTTCCAGCATTTGTGCATTTTTCCACCTCCAGCATTTCAACACTTCTCCACTTCTGCTCCTCTCACTTCCTCTGTTGTACTGCCGCTCCGAAAAGCTCTTAAATAAAGTAGCACGTTTAATCTTTTCCGTGTACGAAAGGAATAAAATAACTTGTAAACAGTGCACTGTGCACCACAGCTGTATTTCAATTTAAACTTGACCTTTATTTAAAGTTGCAAAATTCAGATTTTTAGATTATATATTTTTAAAATTACAATGAAGAAAAATTGCCTTCTTAAATAAAATATTTATTACATTTAAAGGCAAGTATTTCGCCTCACATTATTACAACCGATCTTCAGCAAGATCACGAAAAAACTGCTGTCTTTTCACAAATTAAAACGCTACTCATTAATCACACACACTCTTTTCTGGTAGGGATGTGATTCTGGAGTGACCATGTTCGGTTTATCTCCAATTTGCTCCACGTGTTATACACCTGTCCCCGGCCATCTAATCGCTCGGGCCGCACAGTCCTGGGTTTCTGTCTGTCCTGTCCTGTTCTGTAATGAGCCAGTCAGGAGCACACAGGAGGCGTCTGGAACGACGTCTTCACGTCCCTCGTGGGTATGCGTCTGCGGTCATTTTGACTTTGTGCGATTGTGTAAGACGGATGTGTGTCATTGACTTCGACGGGAAATAAGAATCGGGAGAGCTGTAAAACGGGCTGCCGATTCGCCATCACCCAGTTTACACTATCGCACAGAGTCAAAATCTACCCCCGTTGAAAACAACACTGAATCATGGTCTCACCAAGTGATACCAGGTCATGCTTTAGGTGGCTCAGTTAAGGGAGATGTAGTGTTTCAGTGGCCGAGCATTAATTCAAATAGGGTTGTTGAATTGTTTTTTTTTTAATTCATTCACGGGATGTGGGCGTCCTGGCAAGGCCAGCATTTATTGCCCATCCCTAATCGCCCTTGAGAAGGGCAGTTAAGAGTCAACCACATTGCTGTGGGTCTGGAGTCACACATAGGCCAGACCGGGTCAGGGCGGTAGATTTCCTTCCTCTAAAGGACATTAGTGAACCAGAGGGGATTTTACCGACAATCCGGTAGTTTCCCCGGTCACACTAGTTAGTTTATTCCAGATTTATTTAATTGAATTTAGATTCCCCAGCTGCCATGATGGGATTTGAGCTCGTCTACCAGGATCATTATGTCCAGGCCTCTGGATTACTAGTCCAGTAACATAACCACAATTGTCAGCTTAGGTGTAGATTGTGGATGCAAAAATGACTTTTCCAGGGAAAGAATTTCCACAAAAAAAATTGCTCAAAATTTGGATTTTAACAGACCTGAGTTAGTTTAAATTGAAGGAAATCTGATCATTATCAATAAATATCAGAGTTGAGATGAAGCGTGTGTAAGGGAAATGTTGCAGCACATTGTATTCTGTGTCAAAGAATCTTTTTTGGAGTGTATGTATTCACTGTTCAATGTCCTTAAACCTTGCATGGAAGCTGAAATCTACACAGAATGTGAGATGTCTGACTATCGTGTAACACTAAAGTCGTTTCAGCATTACAGTCCTAATTCTTTACCATATTAACAATAAAAACATTTAATCACCAAGTTTCTTACTAATTTTCTAACCCACAAATTCTAACTAACATTTTCCTCACTTTCTTCTTTTCACTAATATTCAATCTTATCTGCTCCTCTTTTCACCTGCTCGCCTGTAGAGATACAACAGAAAACAGCACACCTCACGATGAACAGAGCCTATCGCCAACTCACCAAAGCCCTGTAAAATAGAGGTATAGTAATAATCAGCTGTGCGGTGTAACACCCCTCACTTCGTGTGCTCTCTGTCGTTGTGCCCTGTAACCGTTTGCAGTATGGCTGTGGTATTCTCAGTTTCTTGTTTATTACTAAAATAAACTCTTTATTGAAATCAAATACTTTCTAAATGGTGAAAAGCTGCAGAAAAGTGGAGGTCCAAAGAGACTCGGGGGTCCAGGTACAAAGATCATGAAAATGTCATGAACAGGTACAGAAAATAATCAAAAAGGCTAATGGAATGGCGGCCTTTATATCTTGAGGACTAGAATACAAGGGGGTAGAAGTTATGCTGCAGCTGTACAAAGCCCTGGTTAGACCACACCTGGAGCACTGGGAGCAGTTCTGGGCACCACACCTTAGGAAGGATCTATTGGCCTTGGAGGGAGTGCAGCGTAGGTTTACCAGAATGATACCCGGACTCCAAGGGTTGTTACGAGGAGAGATTACACAAATTAGGGTTGTATTCCCTGGAATTTAGACGGTTAAGGGTTGATCTGATCGAAGTTTTCAGGATATTAAGGGGAACAGATAGAGTGAAACTATTTCTGCTGGTTGGGGAGTCTAGGACTAGGGGGCAGAGTCTAAAAATTAGAGCCAGACCTTTCAGGAGTGAAATTAGGAAACACTTCTACACACAAAGGGTGGTAGAAGTTTGGAACTCTCTTCCGCAAACAGCAATTGATGCTAGATCAATTGTTAATTTTAAATCTGAGATTGATAGATTTCTGTTAATCAAAGGTATTAAGGGACACGGGGCAAAGGCGGGGTATATGGAGTTAGGTCACAGATCAGCCATGGTCTCATTGGATGGCGGAACAGGGTCGAGGGGCTGAATGGCCTACTCCTGTTCCCATGTTCCTAAATCTTTAGGACAGACATAAAACTGAGACAGCAATCCAGTGTTTTATTTCATTAGAAACGGGGCGATTTTAACCCTACTCACTGAGCAGAAACCTGGCGGGTGAGCAGTTAAACTCGCCCTGGCTCTTACCTGTCCAAAAGCCGCCATGATTGCAACATCTGCAACTTGCAGGCAGTAAGGACAGGCGCCCGGCGACAACAGGGTCCTTCTTTACATGAGCACGTTACGGCTCGATGACATCATTGAGACCCAACTGCAATGTTAACTCAGGCCTGAGCGGGGAATCCACCTGGAGTTAAAATCGGGGCCTTAGAATGTTCGTAGCCCTTCCAACGACTTTAGTGAGTAAATGTATTGTGTGGTATAGCATTAAGTTATAGAGACCAGAAGTTCCCAACTTCATTTATTAGTTTGTGCTATGTTACCTATTTTTGTTTATTCGTTCGTGGGATGTGGGCGTCGCTGGCAAGGCCAGCATTTATTGCCCATCCCTCATTGCCCTCGAGAAGGTGGTGGTGAGCCGCCTTCTTGAACCGCTGCAGTCCGTGTGGTGAAGGTGCTCCCACAGTGCGGTTAGGGAGGGAGTTCCAGGATTTTGACCCAGCGACGATGAAGGATCGGCCGATATATTTCTAAGTCAGGATGGTGTGTGACTTGGAGGTGGTGGTGTTCCCATGCGCCTGCTGCCCTCGTCCTTCTAGGTGGAAGAGGTCGTGGGTTTGGAAGGTGCTGCCAAAGAAGCCTTGGCGAGTTGCTGCAGTGCATCTTGTAAATGGTACACACTGCAGCCACGGTGCGCCGGTGGTGGAGGGAGTGAATGTTTAAGGGGGTGGATGGGGTGTCAATCAAGTGGGCTGCTTTGTCCTGGATGGTGTCGAGCTTCTTGAGTGTTGTTGGAGCTGCACTCATCCAGGCAAGTGGAGGGTATTCCATCACACTCCTGACTTGTGCCTTGTAGATGGTGGAAAGGCTTTGGAGAGTCAGGATCTATTGTCTTCTGTTCAGCAGTTGGGGTGTTCCAGTTTGCTCAGGGATGTCTTGCTCCAGTTACTCTTTGCTTGAAAGTGGGCATGTGTGGAGATTGACCTGCACAGCAGTGCCATCTGTGATACTCACTGTCTGAAGTCAAATCACTTGGGAAAGTACTGGATGCTGTCTTTATCCCAACGAGAGTCCAGGCCTTCAGAGAAAGAGACAGAAAACTGAAACAGTTTTTTTTTAAAGAATAAAGGGTTGAACTCATTTATTTTTCACAAACAAAAGTAAAATCTCAGTGGATGATGAAAAGACAGAATTAATCCCTTTGGAAAGCATTAGGAACCTTAGCTTACCATCCCTCTTTATAGCCAGCGGATGAATTGTGTGCTGTATTTTTTATCAATATACCGAGGAGATTTTATAAATTGTTGTTTATGCCGTTAGAATGCGGCCTTGACAAGAGACTCTTCTCCCTCTCATTGACATTGAAAACCTGGCCTGCCGCCATGTGTTACACAGAGGACTAGAAAGCATTAACCTTGATCAAGTCTGAATGAAGTTGTTGTTCTGCAGTTGAAAGTTGGTTGTGTCGGTAACTTTGACAGAACAGGGGCGAGTCAAACTACTGAGGCGAAGTGAAGTATTTCCAATCGCAGCTGCTGAAAAGTTGGCACACTTTGCGCACAGACACAAGTCGGAGGGGGCTCAGTCAGGTCTTGCCATTGTGGTTTCAGGTGGAACTGAGACTGTTGCCACAAGTCACGCAGAAAAAAGAATTTTGTGAATTCTCTGCTAGTTGAAATTTATAACTCGTAATTTAAAAAAAAAATTATTATTATTCTTTCCTGGGATGTGGGCGTCGCTGGAAAGGCCAGCATTTACTGCCCGTCCCTAATTGCCCCTTGAGAAGGTGGTGGTGAGCCTCCTTCCTGAACCGCTGCAGTCCGTGTGGTGAAGTTGCTCCCACAGCGCTGTTAGGGAGGGAGTTCCAGGATTTTGACCCATTTGCTTAGAGGAAGGGAAAATAATGTATTGATTTCAAATCAGTGTGTAAAAACAATCCTATAGGAAGGTTTCTCTCCTCTTTTTGTTACTTTTTTAAACAAGGTGGCTTTGTGCTTGAAATTACTGAATTTCAGTCGATACCCTGTTTTTCATCTAGCTCCGTGACAACTGATACAGGTTAGCTGTACTCTGAAAGCTCAGTAGATTACAGCAGAAAACTTGGCGAGTTTTTACAGTGTTCCAGATGTTTTATAAGTCGGAACTTGTCAGATTTCAAAGCTGCCAGTCAGCACAGTAGTTTAGGGGTTAGGTTCAAGTGGTTAGCCTGCCTGTCAGCCTCCACGGCGCTGGGTTTTTTTTGGTTCTCGACATGGGGCTGACTTTATCTCACCTTGTGAGAATGAATGTTGTGAAACTCGCCCTCACAACCCGCTTGTCCTGGCAGTGGCAGCAGTGGTCTTAGAGAAATTAGACCTTTGGTTTGGGCTGACCTTGCCTTCACGTAGAACGGGACTCTGTGCGTCGTGGACTTGTAGTAAACAATTCTTCGTTTATTTTCCGTAAACCAGGAGTAGCATAGTTTATCCAAAGCATGACGCTGTCTGTTAACTGTGTTCAGGCGGTGGGTATCAATTGGGGACGTTCTTGTGTTCATATATATGGGAGCAGGCTCGGAAAGGAGGAGAAAAGCTGCCCTTTCAAAACTGAGATGAGGAGAAACTTCTTCACTCAGAGGGTAGTAAATCTATGGAATTTGCTACCCCAGAGAGCTGTGGCAGCTGCAACATTAAATAAATTTAAAATGGAGATAGACATTTTCCTAGCAGATAAGGGAATTAGGGGTTACGGGGAGAGGGCAGGGAAGTGGACGTGAGTCTAGATTCAGATCAGCCATGATCCTATTGAATGGCGGAGCAGGCCCGAGGGGCCGTATGGCCTACTCCTGCTCCTATTACTTATGTTCTTATGTCTTGGGGGTGCATGGTAGGTAATGTGTGTCTCTGTAAATAAAGATCTGTAAGCAACTGAAGACTAGGCTCTAGTGTTCTATCCTTCATCACCTGGCTATCTTACTTTTACACTGTCCAAACAATACATTGCCGTGGTCAGACTACAGCCCTGCCCCGGTTGGTTCAGGAGCATCACAACCTCCCAAACCCACGACCTCTTCCACCTAGAAGGACAAGGGCAGCAGTCGCATGGGGAACACCACCTCCTCCAAGTTCCCCCCCCCCCCCCCCCCCGCAAGTCACACACCATCCCGAGTTGGAAATATATCGGCCGTTCCTTCATCGTCGCTGGGTCAAAATCCTGGAACTCCCTCCCTAACAGCACTGTGGGAGCACCTTCACCACACGGACTGCAGCGGTTCAAGAAGGTGGCTCACCACCACCTTCTCAAGGGCAATTAGGGATGGGCAATAAATGCTGGCCTTGCTAGTGACGCCCACATCCCATGAATGAATATTTAAAAAATCACAAGTGGTGGACGATAGTTTAATGATGTTACTTTGCACAGAAAATTAAGAGTTTACTAAAGAGTAAGCGGTGCCATTGCCTGACTTTAGTCTTTTCTCCTCGCAGGCCCTACCAGGACACTTGCTACATGGACTCCCCCCTCTACTCAGAATTAGCGGATGTCCAGTGGTACGGAAGTGACAACGCCAAGCCTGGAACTCTAGTCTGACGCCTGACCTCAGATCAAAGTACAAAAAAAACACGTCGACACCATTCAGTGATCAGCTCACTGTCCCTTGTCGCTGCCTTACTCTCCGCACAGTCTCTGACCAGCAACCCAACCGCAGCTCCAAGCACTTTCACAAAAGAAAATCAATGAGCAAAATCCAAACCGAAGCCTAATTAAAGTACCACAGACTGTGCTGTCACTCCGGTAACCAGTGGCCAATAACAATAAGGTCTTTATAAATAAAATCGGAAACTTTTTTTAAAACTGTGAATCGTATACACCAGACCTCCCTCGCTTGAAGCCTGTGTGTATGATTTTGTTTTTATTCCCTTGCGGAAAATAATACCGATGGCGTAATAATAAAGTACTTCAGAATTTAATTGAGCATTATGTTTACTTGAATATTACCAAAGACCAACGTAAAGCTAAAGGGAAAGAATTGGATGGGCCTTGTCCATTGGTTACCTGGTGAATAAGAAGTTGTCAGTCTCTTGTTTCAGTCATGGTTCTGGCAGATAGTATTAGATGCTGTGAAAGATATGTAAAAAATACATTCTTCACATTAAGAAATGCCAGAGTGTAGGAAAGATTGCTTTCCTATGGTAAAACAGCACTATTTTGAAATATATTTACGGATGGCTTACATGGAGGCTGTACGAGCCATCATTGATGCACAGAATTGTGGTCTAGTCACTCATAAGTTGATTATATCAGAGATAAGTGGAAGGAAAGCACACGTTTAACGCAATCTGCGTATTTCTGTGGATTGGAGAAAAATTGGTATTATGGCACAGTACCAGTCTTAGTTCAAGCTTCGAATCAGCTCGTCCATCATATATTCTCTTCAAGGGCTTTCACTGATTTATGGGACAAGACCTTGGAGAGCTGTCACCCCTTTAGAAGGCCTCACAGATTTTTTAAAAGAATATTTTTCCCATGAAGTGCTCCCACCAGAAATAATTTAGTGGCTGGAAAAGCTGGCGCGTAAAGCTTACAGAGTCTCAGCAAGGTGACTGCGGCAGCGAGACACAGGTCCTTGCCAAAACAAGAAACTTAGAGAGCATTTTTTTTCTCTGCTTCTGAATATTCAATGGTTTCCTGTTTGAGTGGACGGGGAGTGGGGGGGGGGGGGGGGAGACAGCAACAAGGATGCCTGCTTTAGAAAGGCTGCTTAGTAAGCTGAAGCAGAAACATTGTGTGTGGTCCGTGAACAAGAATGGATTGCTTTCAACCAGCCACGCAAAAACCAGACACCGCTGTTTGTCTTTGTGAGAGGACCAGGGCGGATTCGTGTCGAGTTATAAAGAGAGAGGCTAACATTTACAGACGCTACCATGCATTTACTGTGAGGCGGATTTTTTCTAATTACAGTTTCCGTTACCATTGTGGAAAATGTTTAAAAAATTCCAATATGTTTTATAAATCGGTATTAGTTTTAGTTTGGACATAGCAAACCACATTCAGGTGCTACTCAACAAACAGTTACCACTAGAATAGTTGTAGGGTTTTACATCTATAAATGTCAATAGTTTTATTACAAGTTGTGTAAATTAAAGCAATGTAGTTAAAATGAAATCAGTAGATTGCTCCCTGAAAATGGTGTAGATCTTAAAAGAGCATGTAAAATGTCTTTCTTTTTCTCCCCCATTCTGGTTTCTGTTCAATTTTAATCAAAGAAGACTATGTACGGTGTAGAAAGTGCAGAATTGTGAAATTCTGCTATTAATTTATTCTTTTGTATTAAGAATTTGTATAGTACCTTTACATTTTGCAGAACGGTGTTGTCAACAATTCCTAAATGAAGCATTTTCAAGATAATGAATTTGGTGGTTCTTGAAATTAACAAAATAAATTATTACTGAATGTTAACAAGAACACGGCTGTGGTGTTTGCCTTGATTAAACAGACTTGTGGAACGCACTCGGGCATCTCCCGGTTAGCTGCGATCGTCAGTCGTGGCTCGAGTGGTAGCCCCTTCGGCTCTGAGCCAGAAGGCCGCGGGCTCGAACAAGCACTGAGGGAAGCGCTACCTTGTCAGAGACGCCATCGTTCCGACGAGACGTTAAAACAAAGCTCCGTCTGTCTGTTCTGGCGGACTTAAAAAAAAAATCCCGTGGCACTATTTGAAGAAGTGCAGGGACGTTCTTCCAGTGTCCTGTCCAACATTAAAAAAAGAAAGACTTGCATTTCTCCAGCGCCTTTCACGACCACCGGACGTCCCAAAGCGCTTTACAGCCAATGAAGTACTTTTTGAAGTGTGGTCACTGTTGTAATGTGGGAAACGCGGCAGCCAATTCGCGCACAGCAAGCTCCCACAAACTTCACTTCTTAGGCAGTCCCTCGGAACCGAGGATGACTTGCTTCCACATTAAAATGAGTTCGCAGGTGACTGATGAGTCCAATGTGGGACCTACAGTCTCTGTCACAGGTGGGGCAGACGGTGGTTGAAGGGGCGGGTGATCCCACAAACAGCAATGTGATAATGACCCATGTAATCTGTTTTAGTGATGCTGACTGAGGGATAACTATTAGCCCCAGGACACCGGGGAGAACTCCCCCTGCTCTTTTTCGAAATAGTGGCCGCGGGATCTTTTACCTCCACCCGAGAGAGCAGCCGGGGCCTCGGTTTAACGTCTCTCATTAATTCCCTCAGACAGTGCCAACGGGACAGGTTAACAGGTCGTTTATCTCACTGCTGTCGGTGGGATCTTGCTGTGGGAAAACTGGCTGCTGTATTTAACTTCATAACCCCAACTTCACTTTGCAGCTAATGCATTGGCTGAGAACCTCTTGAGGATGTGAAAGGTGCTATATAAATGCAAGTTCTTTCATTCTCAGTCATGCTGCCCTGGGGGGAGGCAGTGATTCTGCAAACTGAAAGAGCGTGGGTCATGTACCTCTTAGTTGCTGATTTTAAAGCGTCACTGGTACAGCTTTGGGACCAGGTCCTCGTCTCACCTGAAAACAGTGCATAACAAGAGGGCGGGGGTAGAGGTGGTAGTACTTTTAGAAAAATGTGTGTTACTGTGAAGATAACTCTGATTTTGAGCAAAGATTTTTGTTTGATGTCATATTTGACCCTGAAATGAGCTTCCGACCACATATCCACACCATCACTATTTCCACCTCTGGAACATCACCCGTCTCCACCCTTTGCCTCAGCTCACCTGCTGCTGAAACCCCATGCCTTTGTTACCTCTAGATTTGACTATTCCAACGCACTCCTGGCCGGCCTCCCACATTTTACCCTACGTAAACTTGAGGTCATCCAAAACTCGGCTGCCCGTGTCCTAACCCGCACCAAGTCCCGGTCACCCACCACCCCTGTGCTCGCTGACCTACATTAGCTCCCAGTTAAGCAACGCCTCAATTTTAAAATTCTCATCCTTGTTTTCAAATACCTCCATGGCCTCGCCCCCTCCCTATCTCTGTAACCTCCTCCAGCACCACAACCTCCCCCCCGACCCCGAGATATCTGCGCTCCTCTAATTCTGGCCTCTTGAGCATCCCTGATTATAATCGCTCCAGCATTGGCGGCCAAGCTCCTAAGCTCTTGAATTCCCTCCCTAAACCTCTCCGCCTTTCTTTCCTCCTTTAAGACGCTCCTTCAAACCTAGCTCTTATTGTGATTTGACTGATCCTGCTTGGAAACACTGAAACAGTAAGGGGGAAAAATTCAGTATCGCCCTGTTTGGGGCGCCATTATCGGCCGTGCGCAAAGTTTAGCGCCTGGCGCTAATTATCCCCTCCGACAGCAAACTTGGCTTTTATCACCCCTGGAGGTGATTGGAGCGCTAAATCAGGCGCTTCGCACCTCTCTTAAGGCGCAAAGGCCGAGGAGTGAGGCGCTACCTCAGAGCGCTGGCGAAGCAAGGAAGGGCCAATCAAAATGAACCTGCAAAATGCTGCTCATTACCCAAAACTCCTTCACACAGCGTTGAATCTCTCCAGAAGTCTCTCTCTCTCTCAGAAAGCGTGGTGCAAAAATGTCACCAACAAAAAAAGGCATGAAACGGTCGCCTTTAAATAGCACTCCCCCAGTCCCTTCCTGACTACAAAACACACCCCTCAACCTGTCGTTGCTAGCGGCAGGCGGTAAGGCAGGGGGCGCCACTCAACATCTGGTCCGTGGCGCTACTGGGGTGTTGCACACTCAACCGACATCACAATCTGCCAGCGCAGGAGATCGTGGCGGTAGTGTTTAGCGCCCCCGCAAAATGTCTAGTTAATTTCGCAAGTGGCGCAAACATCGCCGCGCCCGGGCGCTAGTTGCTTTGCGCCCCATTAGCGCCCTCTTAAGGTGCTAACAGGAGGCGCAAACAACTGAACTTTTCCCCCTAAGAGTCACAGTGTTGTCAGGTGCAAGAAACACATGAAATTACATTCGAAGATCAAGCACTCAAACATCACTGGATCTCATTATTTTGGAATGACGGTTGTCAAAGAATTGTCTGCAATATACGCTTTCGGCTTTACTGCTGCTCCCGGGAATCTAATCTGAGGCTGCCAGCAAGTCAGTTTCACACAGTGTTTCACTTTACAAAGAATTTGGAAATGAAAAGTTGTAAAAGGTTAAAAAATGCTGCAGGCTTGCAGCTGTGACGGTTCTGGAAGTTATCTGTCAAATATAATTAATAACATACCAATACCCCAGCTTCACTGTGTATTGCTGTCAACAAAACGCCATTTGATATCAGTTTTCCTAGTAGATTCTGTTTTCCCACTGGATTCTGTAACATTTATTTTCCGATCCAAAGGGTAACATACATCCGAAGTCTGTAGTTACAAATCAGCGGTAATAAAAAGTGCAAAACTGTGATGGAGGAATATTAGCAACAACTTTCGTGATAAATGTTTCACCTTTGCTGCCCAGTTGAATTCCAGCGAATGTATAAGAACATAAGAAATAGGGGCAGGAGCAGCGGCCCATTCAGATTCCCGCGCATGCCCGGTTTTTCCTATTGTAAAGCCGGCAAGCGGCCTGCCTCGCGGGAGCTCCATAAGATCATAAGACGTAGGAGCAGGAGTCGGTCATTCGGCCCCTCGAGCCTGCTCTGCCATTCAATAAGATCCTGGCTGATCATCGACCTCATCTCCACTTCCCTGCCCGCTCCCCATAACCCTCGAGTCCCTTACCATTCAAAAATCTGTCTATCTCCACTTTAAATATATTCACTGACTCCGCCTCCACAGCTCTCTGGGGTAGAGAATTCCAAAGATTCACGACCCTCTGAGAGAAGAAATTCCTCATTTCTGATTTAAAAGGGTGCCCCCTTATTCTGAAACTATGCCCCCTAGTTCTAGATTCCCCCATGAGGGGAAACATCCTCTCTGCATCTACCCTGTCAATCCCCCTCAGAATCTTATATGTTTCAATAAGATCACCTCGCATTCTTCTAAACTCCAATGAGTATAGGCCCAACCTGCTCAACCTTTCTTCATAAGACAACCCCTTCATCTCCGGAATCAACCTCGTGAACCTTCTCTGAACTGCTCCAGACAGCTGCACGGCTTAAAGGGAACATTGAGCAGGAGTCGGCCATTCGGCCCCTCGAGCCTGCTTCGCCATTCAATAAGATCATGGCTGATCTTCGACCTCAACTCCACGTATAGTATTAAAACTATATAAACGTCATCAAACAATTGTACTAGTGGGCAGACCTGCCAGCGAACATCCAACTTGAAGAACTGAGCAGCATTGATAACGTTTCTATAACTAAGTACTAATTGACTCAATCAGTTGAGAAATGTTCATTGCACATGATGACTTGCCCCATTCCTTGCATCTTTCAATCCATTAAAATTCAGGAGGTTAAACTGCAATCTACAGATCAGCATATTTAAAACGAGAAATCGACGTCGGTCTGTGTTTGTAGACAAATAGGAGAAGGTGAGAGGCATTTTGTACATCTGGTTCACAATCTGAGCAAAGCGACCTCAACCCCGCACCACTCCCAGCTGGTCCCCAATTTGTGTCCATGCACAAATAATGTCAACCGGATGGGTGTCCAATATGCTAATATTACAAACTGAAAATTGTAGAAATATAATAAGCCTATAATTACAGTGATCGGATGCACTTACACAACAATTCATCAGTTGCAAACAAGAGAAATGGATAACTGAAGTATTTCGTACCTAGAAAAATGGAGAATGGGTTCCGCAGCCAGAGAGTTAAACTTGACCGACCTTTATTGAAAAAAGTTAGCATGCAGGTACAGCAAGTAATTAGGACGGCAAATGGAATGTTGGCCTTTATTGCAAGGGGGAATGGAGTATAAAAGTAGGGAAGTCTTGCTACAACTGTACAGGGTATTGGTGAGACCACACCTGGAGTACTGCGTACAGTTTTGGTCTCCTTATTTAAGGAGGGATATACTTGCATTGGAGTCAGTTCAGAGAAGGTTCACGAGGTTGATTCCTGGGATGAAGGGGTTGTCTTACGAAGAAAGGTTGAGCAGGTTGGGCCTATACTCATTGGAGTTTAGAAGAATGAGAGGGGATCTTATTGAAACATATAAGATTCTGAGGGGGCTTGACAGGGTAGATGCTGAGAGGGTGTTTCCCCTCATGGGGGAATCTAGAACTAGGGGGCATAGTTTCAGGATAAGGGGGCACCCTTTTAAAACGGAGATGAGGAGGAATTTCTTCTCTGAGGGTCGTGAATCTTTGGAATTCTCTACCCCAGAGAGCTGTGGAGGCGGAGTCAGTGAATATATATAAGGCGGAAATAGAAAGATTTTTTAGCAACAGGAAAGTTAAGGGTTATGGGGAGTGGGCAGGAAAGTGGAGTTGAGGCCAAAATCGGATCAGCCATGATCTTATTGAATCGCGGAGCAGGCTCGAGGGGCCGAATGGCCAACTCCTGCTCCTGTTTCTTATGTTCTATGTTCTTATGCTGAGTGTCCTCTTCTTCAGACTTTTGCCTGTATTGGATGTCTAATTATTTCAAAATAGAAAAGAATATTGTCCAGAGGGTGACTTCTGCATTCTTCAAACAAGATTTCTAGCAGCAGGATCAAGGAACTATCTTGACGTTGCCCACTAGCGCTGACTAAGAGTAAAGTAACTTGACCTGGGCAGGGTTGGAGAGTCCATTGGAAATCTTTGGATTCTTTTTTTTGCACACAACCTAAAGTGATGGTAATCTGAATAAACTATACCTAAACACAAGTTGCAGAGAGAACTTACTTGTTGGGGAACTAGAATCACTGATTCAACTGGAAAATTATGACCCCTAACACAAACATCGCTGGGTCCGAAATTGTAATGAAATATACCTGGATCATTTCAGGAAGATTACGGAACGAAGCAAAGGAAGAGGGGGGTAAGTGGCATTAATTAGAACATTAGGATTTAAATACAAAAGTATTCCAAACAGGAGCCTAGAAATTCATCTTGGGCGGTGGTGCAAAGCTGTCTCCAGTGGAACAGCGTAACCTGCGCTGCGTATAACGGGCGGCCGATCTGGGACCGCCTGTTGCGGGCCGCTGCCCGGGGATGAATTTCTAGCCCCTCTAGAATCTTTTAGGATTGAGCTGGCCCATCTGTAGGTCTGGTGGGCGGTTCTCCTTTCCATAGTCATGTCCATTTTGCTGGAAAGTCATTAAAATGTATGACGTAAGAAAACTACTAGGCACTTGGTCAGAGTATTAAACAAGGCTTTAATCGACTGTTTCACAACATGGAAGTCTAGTTATCCTTCACTAGTTCCTGTTTACAAAATGTCCCTGAGCAAGCTGGGCCCGTGCCCGAGTATTTATACTCTCCCTGGACAGCGCCACCAGCAGGCCGCCCAGTATATTTCATAAGTCATTTCAGGAAACTTTGTGCTATCCGGCACCGATGGGACCGAGCTGTTGCCGTCCCATCAAAACTGCCGGACAAATGTTGAAACATACGGCGATTTTGAGCTCCGTATCTGGCAACAAACCCACAGCTTCTAAACAGTCGGCCGTACCTTGCAAGCGTCTCTGTAGCTTAGCAACAGCTTCAGCGAGACCTTGCAGAGCCTGACTGGTGAAAAAAAAGCAACGAAAAGAAAACCTAACGAAACGGCTCCTGATTTTTGCCGGTGGCTCTAGCATTCCAGACAGTTAACCTCCGGATAAACCAAAGTTTCCTGTACATGAATGGCACGATTTATGTCAATGCACTTCTCAAAATGAGATGGAAAATGAAGCAAGATGACGTAGAGAAAAGAAGAAGGAATATCTTCAAACAAGAGCTTGAGCTACGTGACATCTTTGAAGTCACGAGAGACTCAACTGAGAGCAGGATCATCCCTTCTGATAAATACTATAGCGCCTCTTGAGTTTAAGACTATCTGAAACTAATGTGTGCTTAAAAGCATTTCATCCACCTACAGCGGTGCCTAGTCCGAAACGCTCTGATGACCACACTGCTGCCACCGATGCATTGTATTATCTGCTCACAGGTGTGCGTAGGGGGAGGCCCAGTCTGACAAGGAACCACTGTTCCCAATGAGTATTTCTCTCACCATCTGCAATGCATGGCGATTCTTGACAAATGTACCTTTGTTGGACTGTTATTTCACATGGTTTTACTTTTACTTTTCCTGTGCTTTGCAGAAAAAAGCCCCACCAAGTGGCAGGAACGATCCATCATGTAACCTCTTTCTACGCAGACCCTGACTCTCAAAAGAAAGAATTAGCACCGTATTCCCCCCCGCCCCCCCCCAGTGCCATGGTTTTGGTAACATCCATATGTTGCGCACATTCTCTCCCGAGCAGGAGGCTGTGTAATGTGCACGTCACATCAGATCCTAATAAATCACTATCGATGGAAACAGGGACCACAATCGCCAGCAATAAAAGCTTTATTACCAAGAATTTATTTTTTAAAACAGCCAGTAGAATCTAAACTGTAGTCATGATCTAGACGATCAATACCTAGTATACTGGACAACATAAATCTGCTTGATGAGCCAGAAAGAGCTGCTATTGTGTCAGGTGTGGGTCAGTGGGTAGCACACTTGCCTCTGAGTCAGAAGGTTGTGGGTTCAAGTCCCACTCCAGAGACTTGAGCACAAAAATCTAGGCTGACACTCCAGTGCAGTGCTGAGGGAGTGCTGCACTGTCGGAGGTGCCGTCTTTCGGATGAGACATTAAACCAAGGCCCTGGCTGTCCTCTCAGGTGGATGTAAAAGATCCCAAGGCATTATTTCAAAGAAGAGCAGGGGAGTTTGTCCTGGGGTCAATATTTATCCCTCAATCAAAAAAACTGATGATCTGGTCATTATCACATTGCTGTTTGTGGGAGCTTGCTGTGTGCAAATTGGCTGCCGTGTTTCCCACATTACAACAGTGACTACACTCCAAAAAAGTACTTCATTGGCTGTAAAGTACTTTGGGATGTCCGGTGGTCGTGAAAGACATTGTAGAAATGCAAGTCTTTCTTTCTTGTTTGTTGGTTTATCAAATTATTTACTTACCCAAGAGTGCACTATTGTTCCTTCTGGATGACCAGTTTAATTTTTAATAGGCAATCCCTACTTTCCAGTAAAGGTAGAGAAACTTCTTTATGGATGCAACCACTTGGCTGAAGCTAAATCCTATGTTTTTTTTGCATGTTATGCAATTTATCAGAGGAGCTCTTTTTTATTCATTTTTATGGGATGTGGGCATCGCTGGCAAGGCCAGCATTTATTGCCCATCCCTAACTGCCCTTGAGAAGGTGGTGGTGAGCCGTCTTCTTGAGCCGCTGCAGTCCGTGTGGTGAAGGTGCTCCCACAGTGCTGTTAGGGAGGGAGTTCCAGGATTTTGACCCAGCGACGATGAAGGAACGGCGATATACTTCTAAGTCACAATGGTGTGTAACCTGGAGGTGGTGGTGTTCCCATGCGCCTGCTGCCCTTGTCCTTCGAGGTGGAAGAGGTCGCAGGTTTGGGAGGTGCTGCCGAAGAGGTCTTGGCGAGTTGCTGCGGTGCATCTTGTAGATGGTACACACTGCAGCCACGGTACGCCGGTGGTGGAGGGAGTGAATGTTTAAGGTGGTGGATGGGGTGCCAATCAAGCGGGCTGCTTTGTCCTGGATGGTGTCGAGCTTCTTGAGTGTTGTTGGAGCTACACTCCTCCAGGCAAGTGGAGAGTATTCCATCACACTCCTTACTTGTGCCTTGTAGATGGTGGAAAGGCTTTGGGGAGTCAGGAGGTGAGACACACGCCGCAGAATACCCAGCCTCTGACCTGCTCTTGTTACCACAGTATTTATGTGGCTGGTCTAGTTAAGTTTCTGGTCAATGGTGACTCCCAGGATCTTGATGGTGGGGGATTCGGCAATGGTAATGCCATTGAATGTCAAGGGGAGGTGGTTAGACTCTCGCTTGTTGGAGATAGTTATTGCCTGGCACTTCCGTGGCGCGAATGTTACCTGCCACTTATCAACCCAAGCCTGAACGTTGTCTTGTTGCATGCGGGCATGGACTGTTTCATTATCTGAGGAGTTGTGAATGGCACTGAACATTGTGCAGTCATCAGCGAACATCCCCATTTCTGACCTTATGTTGGAGGGAAGGTCAATGATGAAGCAGCTGAAGATGGTTGGGCCAAGGACGCTGCCCTGAGGAACTCCTGCAGTGATGTCCTGGGGCTGTGATGATTGACCTTCAATCACCACAACCATCTTCCTTTGTGCTAGGTATGACTCCAGCCAGTGGAGCGTTTTCCCCCCCGATTCCCATTGACTTCAGTTTTACTAGGGCTCCTTGATGCCATAGTCGGTCAAATGCTGCCTTGATGTCAAGAGCAGTCACTCCCACCTCACCTCTGGAATTCAGCTCCTTTGTCCATGTTTGGACCAAGGCTGTAATGAGGTCGGGAGCAGAGTGGTCTTGGCGGAACCCAAACTGGGCATCAGTGAGCAGGTAATTGGTGAGTAAGTGCCGCTTGATAGCACTGTCGATGACACCTTCCATCACTTTGCTGACTCCTGACTCCTCAAAACCTCTCCTCCATCTTCAACAATGAAGCCAAGAATGTGGCAGACTTACCACTGGCCTGGAATGGGAGCAACATTTAAGAAGCTAAAACCATCTAGGACAGAACTGTCCAGTTGATCGGCAATCCTGCCACTAGACTCAATATTCACCCCTTTACCACTGGCTCATATTGGCTGCAGTTTATGCTATCTACAAAATGCACTGCAGCAACTCGCCAAACTTGCTTTTAGACCACCTCCCTGTTCTGTGACTTCTGCTACTGAGAAAGACAAGGGCAGCAAAGTGGTGGGAAAACCATCACTCCTTAGATCCTCTCCAAGTCACACACCATCCGGACTTAGACATACATCACCGCTCCTTCATCACTGCTGGGTCAATGTCCAGGAACTCCCTGCCTAAAACCATCATGGGAGCACTATCAGTGCACGAAATAGAACGGTTCAAGAAGGCCAAGCACCCCAGAGCAACTAGGGCTGGCCAATGAATGCCGCCTTGCCAGCGTCAACCTCATCCAGAGAACAAATTGAAAGGAGGTTTTGTTCCCAGGAGCCTACAGGTTTTCTATTGACTTGGAATATGCTGCACAAGGAGGAAGTTCACATGTGGGATGTGACGCAAGAAAACTACAGGAAACTTTTGATTTACCGGCACCTAAATAACCGGAAATCTCGGTTAACCGGCAAAATTCAGGAGTAGGTTTTACTTCATATTGTATTTGCCTTCTTCCATCTGTGCTGTGCAAGGGTGTGGCTGCAGCTGTTGCTAAGCTACAGAGACGCTTGAAACTTGTGGCCATTGTTCTACAGTTGTTGCTAAGCAACAGGTTTTGTTGCTTTATACGGAGCTGTCAGCTCTCCCTATCTTTTACTATAGCGTTCGGTTATCCGGAATTTTTGATGAACCGGCACCACGTCGGTCCCATCCGTGCCGGATAAAAAAAAGTTTCCTGTACTAGGCACTTGGTCTAAGCGTTAAACAAAGCTTTAATCAACTGTTTTACAACATGGAGGTCTAGTTGTGTCCTTCACTAGTTCCTGTTAAGAATGTCCTGCGCAAGCTGGGCTGGTGCCCGAGTATTTATACTCTCCCTGGACAGCGCCACCCGCAGGCCGCTCAGTTGATTCATGTCAGGATGGGTGGGTTATGCAAGCAGTTTCCATTGGACATTGGGGAGAACAGTTGCACTCTTGAACCAGCTGCTGAAAAACTCATGATCTGATCCTTGTGGACCAATTCATTTATTTCTGTCATGTTCTTTTCACACCACAACTTGAATTTGCTTGTTTCCAGCTGCTTAATTTGTATCAGGGTCTGTGCTAATGGGAGGATGCACACAAGACTGAGAAAGCAGCTTCCACCCTTGTGTTCAATGACGACTTTTATGGAGAGGCCATATTCCAGTTGCCGATTCTCAGAGCTGTCCTCTAACACCAGTAGTTAAAGTTTGGGAACTTGAAGCCCCACAGACTATTCTACAGTCAGCATTTCCATTTATTGGTAACACACCAAGGCCCTGTCAGCCATGGCTCAGTTGGTAGCACTCTCACCTCTGAGTCAGAATGGTTACGGGTTTAAGTCCCACTCCAGAGACTAGAGCATAAAAATCTAAGCTGACACTTCCAGTGCAGTGCTGAGGGAGCGCTGCGCTGTTGGAGGTCCCGTCTTTTGGATGAGATGTTAAACCGAGACCCGTCTGCTCTCTCAGGTGGACGTAAAAGATCCCACGGCACTATTTCGAAGAAGAGCAGGGGAGTTCTCCCCGGTGTCCTGGGGCCAATATTTATCCCTCAATCAACATCACTAAAACAGATGAGCTGGTCATTATCACATTGCTGTTTGTGGGAGCTTGCTGTGCACAAATTGGCTGCTGCGTTTCCCACATTACAACAGTGACTACACTTCAAAAGTACTTCATTGGCCGTAAAGCGCTTTGGGACGTCCTGAAGTCTTTCTTTCTTTCTATGATTACGGTTAATCTTTCTATTTCAGTAATCACCCTACATGTAAATTTTGTTTCTTTTTTCAGTGCCTTGGGTTTTTTCTCACCGTTGTATTTTCTCCTTCGAGCTTTCTCCACTGAGCATTTCAAACAGATACATAAAAAGAGCAATAACAGGCTCCGATTAGGTCTGGGAAAGGAAGACCCTCTACTGTGTGCTTGTACCCGTACCACAACTTTCGAATCTTGGCTGTGACATCAAGAGAAGACATTAAGGAATGTGGTTGGAATAGCAAAGATACTTCAAAGCTGAAGTTTCTACAATTTTTGAATGGCTAATCTTCCCATTCATTTCCACTTGTGGAGTGTGTGCTTGTGGTCTACAATGAGGCACCGGTTATGACCATAATTAAAGAAGAACAGCTTTCTGCAGTGCAAGCATTTTTTAAATCCAGAATTTATATGCTAAGGCTTGTTCATCATGGATGAGAACATAACAAATATACTGGCAGGATACTGACTTTGCGTAACAGAATTGTAGGGGGTACCATAAATGGAAGTGATATTAACAGCTGTGGAAGAAGAACGGAGGTTGAGTCATTGTGCAGTGAGACAGGGGCTAACGGCTGTGGCAGCCCACCCACCACACACTCTGAAGAATTTTTTAATTTCCTTCTTCCTTTTACAACTCTGAGTCACATACAATTCTCTGCTGTGACGGCAAGCAGGCTACTTAATGCCTCGATTTTTGGCAAAACTGTTCTGAAACATAAGAACATAGGAGCAGGAGTTGGCCATTCAGCCCCTCGAGCCCGCTCCGCCATTCAATAAGACCATGGCTGATCATCGACCTCAACTCCACTTTCCCGCCCGGTCCCCATATCCCTTGATTCCCCTAGAGTCCAAAAATCTATCGATCTCAGCCTTGAATATACTCAACGACTGAGCCTCCACAGCCCTCTGGGGCAGAGAATTCCAAAGATTCACCACCCTCTGAGTGAAGAAACTCCTCATCTCAGTCTTAAACCAATGTCCTTCCACTGTGATCTTGGCCACCTGCCCAAATGCTAAAGTGCTCCTAAATAGCAACTTTCATGGTGCGAACCTAACACTGAGTAAGGAATAAACATAGTCTATCAAGGTGTCTATCAATTTTACAGTATCAAAATCCTGGGTTGAGTTTATGCTGGTTTACGCTTGTTGTATCAGCGCAATGCGGGCAAAAAAAAAAACGGTGTAAAGATAAACCCAGCAACCACAGGCCAGTCAGTTTAACCTCGGTAGTGGGGAAGCTTTTGAAACAATAATCCGGGACAAAATTAACAGTCACTCGGACAAGTGTGGATTAATTAAAGAAAACCAGCACGGATTTGTAAAAGGCAAATCATGTTTAATTAATTTGATTGAGTTTTTTGATGAGGTAACAGAGAGGGTTGATGAGGGCAATGCGGTTGACGTAGTGTACATGGACATCCAAAAGGCGTTTGATAAAGTGCCACATAATAGGCTTGCCAGCAAAGTTGAAGCCCATGGAATAAAAGGGACAGTGGCAGCGTGGATACAAAATTGGCTAAGTGACAGAAACAGAGCATAGTGGTGAACGGTTGTTTTTCAGACTGGAGGAAGGTATACAGTGGTGTTCCCCAGGGGTCGGTACTAGGACCACTGCTTTTCTTGATATATATTAATTATTTCGATTTAGGTGTACAGGGCACTATTTCAAAATTTGCAGATGACACAAAACTTGGAAGTATAGTGAACAGTGAGGAGGGTAGGGATAGACTTCAAGAGGACATAGACAGGCTGGTGGAATGGGCGGACACGTGGCAGATGAAATTTAACGCAGAAAAGTGCGAAGTGATACATTTTGGTAGGAAGAACGAGGAGAGACAATATAAACTAAAGGGTACAATCCTAAAGGAGGTGCATGAACAGAGAGACCTCGGGGTATGTGCGCACAAATCATTGAAGGTGGCAGGGCAGGTTGAGAAAGTGGTTAAAAAAGCATACAGGATCCTGGGCTTCATAAATAGAGTACAAAAGCAAGGAAGTTATGATGAAGCTTTATAAAACACTGGTTTGGCCACAACTGGAGTATTGTGTCCAATTCTGGGCACCGCACTTTAGGAAGGATGTGAAGGCTTTAGAGAGGGTGCAGAAAAGATTTACGAGAATGGTTTCAGGGATGAGGGACGTCAGTTACATGGATAGACTGGAGAAGCTGGGGTTGTTCTCCTTAGAGCAGAGAAGATTGAGAGGAGATTTGATAGAGGTGTTCAAAATCATGAGGGGTCTGGACAGAGTAGATAGAGAGAAACTGTTCCCATTGGCGGAAGGGTCAAGAACCAGAGGACACAGATTTAAGGTGATTGGCAGAAGAACCTAAGGCGATATGAGGAAAAACCTTTTTACGCAGCGAGTGGTTAGGATCTGGAATGCGCTGCCTGAAAGGGCGGTGGAGGCAGACTCAATCGTGGCTTTCAAATGGGAATTGGATAAGTACCTGAAGAAAATAAATCTGCAGGGCTACGGGAAAAGGGCGGGGGAGTGGGACTTGCTGAAGTGCTCTTGCAGAGAGCCGGCACGGGCTCGACGGGCCGAATGGCCTCCTTTCGTGCTGTGACCATTCTATGATTATACGTTTCTATGAACCTGACCGAGCCGGTGCAAAAGATTATGGAATTTTAAACGTGAGTTACGCCCAAAACCACTTACGCTCCTGTTTTCCGCAATCTTTTACGTTGCTTTAAGATTGAATTCGCCCGGATCAAGTCCCGCCCATAAAACTGGCCTCGACCCCAGGTTGAAATTGTGAGATTTCTGACGATTGTGCCGGTTCGGGAAGGCTCTTCAAATTGCGTTAATTTTCACAGGCACTAGTCGGCACGTTTTAAGTGTTTTCATATCAGAAAATATTTAATTTACTAAGAAACTGACTAGTGTACGCTATTAAATGGTTCAGTATAGTTTTTGTAAAAGTCATTTTCAGTGATTTTAAATCGGGTCACTCACAGGTGGTGGACTGTCCCCTTATTAAAAAATGTCTATTTTTTGTGATAAACCCCTTTTCAGCTGTATTGATAAAACTGCACCAGGTTACCGCTCTTAAAAATACTTTTTTTTAAAAAAAGAAGCGATTCCGCTCTGTTACGCTGCCCAATTGCGCTGGTTGATGGAAGATTTTACGTTTGTGATTATGTAAATTAATTTTAGCGGCAGCTTGAACTGTGACCTAACCAACGCCAGTTGGCCGCAATTTCCCGATTGGGCCCCAAGCAGAAACTCTACCCCCTTGTGTTTAATCCAGTAAATGTACTTATAACCGACGACTGCAACTAGAAACAATTTTAATAAAAAGCTGATCTCGACTTCTGTATGCGACATAACAATGGATCTCTAGTTTTTAAACTTGTTTTAAGTTTGAAAAGGGGACTGGGAATAGTATATATATTGCCGAGCCTAAGTCAGCGTCGATTGGTCAGCAAGTGGTATGCTTGTTGGGATTTTGGTAACTGCAGCTTATGCAGTGGGCACACCCTCCCTCTAATGTCTGCCAATTACATTTCCCACACTGAAATGGAAAACAGGCACATGAAAACACGAGAGCTGTTCCTGAAGCCCAGTTGCAAGTAAAATATGTTTTTCCAATAACACACTTGAAACACAAGCTCCCCCTAGTGCTTACATTAGATTCTGGAATCCTATCTCTTTACGTGTTAAAGTCAATCAGGTTTCAGATACGCACTTTGAGAAAAACGGTGCAATTTTTACCCATTTTACCCACTTTACTTTTCTGGTTGAATCCCACTGTGCTCTTTGCCTTTTCCTGGCTGACAGTATGGTGGTCCAGGCTTTTTCCAATGCCTTTCTATAACCAGCCAAGTCTCCAAGAGCATGCCCTAGGTTGAATGACCTCTGATTCGCTCACCTTTCTTGCGGGAAATCATAGATAGAATCATAGAATGGTTACAGCACAGAAGGAGGCCATTCGGCCCGTCGAGCCCGTGCCGGCTCTCTGCAAGAGCACTTCAGCTAGTCCCACTCTCCCGCTCTTTCCCTGTAGCCTTGCAATTTTTTTCCTTCAGGTACTTATCCAATTCCCGTTTCAAAGCCACGATTGGGTCTGTCTCCACCACCCTTTCAGGCAGTGCATCCCAGATCCTAACCACTCGCTGCATAAAAAGGTTTTTCCTCATGTCATCTTTGGTTCTTTTGCCAATCACCTTAAATCTGTATCCTCTGGTTCTCAACCCTTCCGCCAATGGGAACAGTTTCTCTCTATCTACTCTGTCTAGATCCATCATGATTGTGAACACCTCTATCAAATCTCCTCTCAACCTTCTCTGCCCAGCTTCTCCAGTCTATCCACGTACCTGAAGTCCCTCATCCCTGGAACCATTCTTGTAAATCTTTTCTGCACCCTCTCTACGACCTTCACATCCTTCCTAAAGTGTGGTGCCCAGAATTGGACACAATACTCCAGTTGAGGCCGAACCAGTGTTTTTTAAAGGTTCATCATAACTTCCTTGCTTTTGTGCTCTATGCCTATTTATGAAGCCCAGGATCCCGTAAGCTTTTTTAACTGCTTTCTCAACCTGCCCTGCCACCTTCAACAATTTGTGCACATAAACCCCCAGGTCTCTCTGTTCATGCACCCCCTTTAGAATTGTACCCTTTAGTTTATATTGCCTCTCCTCTTTCTTCCTACCAAAATGTATCACTTCGCACTTTCCTGTGTTAAATTCCATCTGCCACGTGTCCACCCATTCCACCAGCCTGTCTATGTCCTCTTGAAGTCTATCACTCTCCTCCTCACTGTTCACTATTCAAGTTTTGTGTCAACTGCAAATTTTGAAATTGTGCCCTGTACACCCAAGTCTAAGTCATTAATATATATCAAGAAAAGCAGTGGTCCTAGTACCAACCCCTGGGGAACACCACTGTATACCTTCCTCCAGTCGAATAAACAACCGTTCATCACTACTCTCTGTTTCCTGTCACTTAGCCAATTTCGTATCCATGCTGCCACTGTCCCTTTTATTCCATGGGCTTCAACTTTGCTGGCAAGCCTACTTTGTGGCATTTTACAAACGCCTTTTGGAAATTCATGTACACTACGTCAACCCTCTCTGTTACCTCATCAAAAAACTCAATCAAGTTAGTTAAACACTATTTGCCTTTAACAAATCCGTGTTGGCTTTCCTTAATTAATTCACAATTGTCCAAGTGACTGTTAATTTTGTCCCAGATTATCATTTCTAAATGCTTCCCACTACCGACTGACTGGCCTGTAGTTGCTGGGTTTATCCTTACACCCTTTTTTGAACAAGGGTGTAACATTTGCAATTCTCCAGTCCTCTGGCACCACCCCTGTATCCAAGGAGGATTAGAAGATTATGGACAGTACCTCCGCAATTTCCACCTTTACTTCCCTCAGCATCCTAGGATGCATCCCATCCGCTCCTGGTGATTTATCTACTTCAAGTACAGCCAGCCTTTCTAGTACTTCTTCTTTATCAATTTTTATCCGATCCTGTATCTCAACTACCTCCTCTTTCACTATGACTTTGGCAGCATCTTCTTCCTTGGTGAAGACAGATGCAAAGTACTTATTTAATACCTCAGCCATGCCCTCTGCCTCCATGCGTAGGTCTCCATTTTGGTCCCTAATCGGCCCCACTCCTCCTCTTACTACCCGTTTACTATTTACATGCCTATAGAAGACTTTTGGATTCCCGTTTATGTAAGCTGGCAATCTATTCTCATACCCTTTCTTTGCCCCTCTTATTTCCTTTTTCACTTCCCCTCAGAACTTTCTATATTTAGCCTGGCTCTCACTTATATTCTCAACCTGACATCTGTCATACACCCCATTTTTCTGCTTTATCTTACTCCCTACCTCTTTCGTCATCTAGGGAGCTCAGGCTTTGGCCCCCCGTGGGAATGTACCTCGACTGTACCCGAACCATCTCCCCTTTAAAGGCAGCCCATTGTTCCATTACAGTTTTGCCTGCCAATCTTTGATTCCAATTTACCTGGGCCAGATCCGTTCTCAACCCACTGAAATTGACCTTCCTCCAATTAAGTATTTTTACTCTAGATTGATCCCTGTCCTTTTCCATCGCTGATCTAAACCTTATGATACTGTGCTTCAATTCTGTTTGGTGCCTTCCTAGACAGCTCTGTATTCTCCTCCAGCCCCACAACCCTCCGAGATATCTGCGCTCATCTAATTCTGCCCTCTTGAGCATCCCTGATTATAATTACTCAACCATTGGCGGCCATGCCTTCAGCTGCCTGGGCCTGAAGCTCTGGAATTCCCTCCCTAAACCTCTCTGCCTCTCTGTCCTCCTGTAAGATGCTCCTTAAAACCTACCTCTTTGACCAAGCTTTTTGTCATCTGCCCTAATTTTTCTCCTTATGTGGCTCAGATGTCGAATTTTGTTTGATAATCGCTCCTGTGAAGCGCCATGGGACATTTTACTATGTTAAAGGCGTGATATAAATGTAAGTCGTTGTTATAATCAAAAATAGAAAAACTTGTATGTGGGGAATCAGAGATGTAAATCTGAATCATGTTACTCCATGGTGCTTCCCACTCCAACGATCTGCACTGCTAAGCCATCTGAAATAGTACAATCTTCAATTATCACACACAGTTTCCAATTTAATATGCTATTAATGCTAAATACTGCGTACAAATGTTAGACTTGCACTTGTTTCTAATCTTTATCCGGTCACATGTTAGTTTGAATGTCTTGAAAGGTTATTTTGATTATTGAAGCAGAATAATTATCAGGCCTACACAACTTCTAAAGTAGCTCAGCAGCATCATGGATTAATTACCTCGACACCAGTGCAATCATATCACCAATTATCCAGCTGTGCCTGTTCAAGCAAAGACTATTTATATACCTGAAAAAACTTCGCTTTAGTCTCACGCAAGCAAGCCAACATTCTCATATACCAGAGTCCCACGAGAATAAATGTCTAACTAAACCAAGAGAAATCAGCATTGGAGGGTAATTTTGAACTGATTCACTGAATCTCTGTTTAAGGTATACTCAGTTGCTGACATCCATTTCACTTTTTTTTTTACAGAAAGCCAGTGCAGGATTGAAAGACTTGCATTTCTATAGCGCCTTTTCACAACCTCAGGACGTCCCAAAGCGCTTTACAGCCAATTAAGTAATTTTGAAGTGTAGTCACTGTTGTAATGTAGGAAACGCGGCAGCTAATTTGCGCACAGCAAGCTCCCACAATCAGCAATGCGATCATGGACAGATAATCTGTTTTTAGTGATGTTGATTGAGAGATAAATATTGGCCCCAGGACACCGGGGAGAACTCCCCTGCTCTTCTTCGAAATAGTGGCCATGGGATCTTTTACATCCACCTGAGAGCAGACGGGGCCTCGGTTTAACGTCTCATCCGAAAGACAGCACCTCCCACAGTGCAGCACTCCCTCAGCACTGCACTGGAGTGACAGACTAGATTTTTGTGCTCAAGTCTCTGGGGTGGGGACTGTGAACCCACAACCTTCTGACTCAGAGGTGAGAGTGCTGCCCACTGAGCCACGGTTTGTTTGGAAGCAAGGTGGCAGTATCTACATTTAAACTTTGTATGAGAGACAAAGGGCAGCAATAGCCTGTAAACTGGTACAATTACCTCTATGGGGTGAAATCGCTCTTCAGTGAAAGATGAATGGAAGAGAAAATCAGGTGCAGTGTAAAATGGGCTGCCGATTCACCATCACCTGGTTTGCATTTTCACTGAAGACACTTAAGTCATAGAAACATAGAAAAATAGGAGCAGGAGTAGGCCATTTGGCCCTTCGAGCCTGCGCCACCATTCAATATGATCATGGCTGATCCTCTGTCTCAATACCATATTCCCGTTCTCTCCCCATACCCCTTGATGCCTTTTGTGTCTAGAAATCTATCTATCTCCTTCTTAAATATATTCAGTGACTTGGCCTCCACAACCTTCTGTGGTAGAGAATCCCACAGGTTCACCACCCTCTGAGTGAAGAAATTTCTCCTCATCTCAGTCCTAAATGTCCTACCCCATATCCTGAGACTGTGACCCCTCGTTCTAGACCCCCTCCCCAGCCAGGGGAAACATCCTCCCTGCATCCAGTCTGTCTAGCCCTGTCAGAATTTTGTACGTTTCAATGAGATCCCCTCTCATTCTTCTAAACTCTAGTGAATACAGGCCTAGTCTGTAAAGTCTGTGGGTTGTTTAGTTAATTAATACACAGACTACCAGAGTAACTTAAAACAGGACTTTACTATTCGAAGGTCAGGGCGAATCTGCCCAATAAATCCTGACACAGCACTTATATACCGGTGTGGTCACTGTCGGTATTACAGTATACAGAAGCCAACAAAGTAGTGCAACACCTAAAGTAGTTCTCTTAAAGGTGGACGGTTACATACAATAGTTCTCTTAAAGGTAGACGGGTACATACACTACAGTCCTCCCTTTTTAGCTTACAACATACTGATTCCCCATTAAACATACATTATAACATATATACAACTTTATGCAAGACAGTTCACAGATTCAGTCTCTCTGGAGGTTTCCGGACTCTGTCCGGATAACGCCTCGGTGGTGTCGTAACTCCCGGCGGGGTAGCAGGTGCTTCTGGCAAGGTCGATTCGGCTTGAAGGACAGTGTCAGGTTCATCTGATTCCAGTATTACCAGATCGGAGGTAGGTGTTCTGGGTATCTCTGTCTCAACATTAACCGTGTAAGGTGGTGGAGTAGGTTGGCCATTTGTGGCTGACCCTATGACCTGGTCAACATGGCGCCTTATTATACTGTCCCCAATGTCCACCGTATACATCAACGGCCCTAGCCTTTTTCCAATAGTTCCAGGCTGCCATTTCTCGGTACGGTAGTCCCGGGCCAAAACTTGTTGACCTATCTGAAAAGATCTAGTTGGCCTTTCATTCATGCCCTGGAATTGCCGGTTCTCTACGTCCCTTCTGACGTTTGGCTTAAGCAAATCCAGTCGGCATCTTAGTCGTCTATTAAAAAACATCATGGCGGGAGTTTGATTTGTGACCGCATGTGTTGCATTCCTGTACGCCAACAAGAAGCTATCCACCTTATGTTGTAAGTTAATGGCTTCATTACCCATGGCCTTTATGGCCTTCTTGAAGGTCTGGACAAACCTTTCAGCCAATCCATTGGAGGCGGGATGGTATGGGGCTGACGTGTAGTGCTTAACCCCATTGCTCTTTAAGAATTTCTTGAATTCTTCGGACACAAATTGCGGTCCATTATCAGAACAGATCTGTTCCGGCAGCCCATTCCTAGCAAACATGGTCCTTAACACTGTGATGGTTTTTTCCGTGGTGGTGGTGGACATCTTTATTACCTCCGGCCACTTGGAGTGTGCATCCACCGCTATTAGAAACATTGAGTCCATAAATGGACCAGCAAAGTCGATGTGTACCCTTTGCCAAGGAGATGAGGGCCATTCCCATGGATGCAGAGGAGCCTGTGGTGGCGCGTTTTGGACCTTCTGGCATCCTAGACAGCTCTTAGTGATTTCTTCGATGTCCCCATCAATGCCTGGCCACCACACGAACGCTCTTGCTAGGTTCTTCATTTTCACTCCACCCAGATGTCCCTCGTGCAGCTCCTTTAACACCTTCTGTTGAAGTTTGGGTGGAATCACCACTCTAGATCCACACATCAGGGTTCCTCGACACACTGACAGCTGTTCTTTTCTCTGCGAAAATGCTGGCAGCGTTGGTTCGCCCTGTGCTGGCCATCCCTCCACCGTTAAATCATAGACTCGTGAGAGAGTCGGGTCATTTCTTGTTTCGTTTTCGATCATCGAATTTGTTACTGGTAGACATTCCACTATGGATGAGTGGAACATCTCTACCGGGTCCACTGTAGTCGCTTCTTCTACTATCGGCAATGGCAAGCGCGATAACCCATCAGCATTTCCATGCTGTTTGGACCTTTTGTATTCGATGTCATATTGGTGTGCCCCAAGTAACACGGACCACCTCTGTAACCTTTGCGCTGTCATGGTGGAAACGGCCTTGTTAGGGTTGAATATGGACACCAACGGCTGGTGGTCTGTCAGTAATGTGAACTTCTTGCCCTGCAGGTAATGATTGAATTTCTTTACGCCCCACACAAGGCTGAGGGCCTCCCTATCTATTTGAGCATAATTTCGTTCCGCGGAGGTCAATGATCGGGACGCGAATGCCACTGGCCTTTCCGAGCCATTTGGTAACTTGTGTGAAAGTACTGCTCCAATTCCATAGGGGGAAGCATCACAAGCTAGACGAAGAGGTAACGTTGGGTTGAAATGAGCCAACACTTCTTCAGAGGTAATCAACGCCTTGCTTCTGCGAAAGGCCTTTTTACATTCCTCACTCCACTTCCATGGTACTTCTTTCCACAACAGAGCATTCAGCGGATGCAGCACCGTGGATAGATTCAGCAGAAACTTGTGATAATAATTAATCAACCCCAAGAATGATCTTAACTGTGATACGTTTTCCGGAGCGGGGGCCTTCACGACAGCTTCTATCTTGTCAGGTGACTTGTGCAGCCCCTCTCGGTCAATGACATGACCGCAGTACGAGATCCGTTTTTGGAAGAACTCACATTTCTTGCGATTAACTCGAAGGCCATATTCCTTCAACCTAGTGAGCACCAGTTTCAAATTTGTGAGGTGTTCTTCCTCGTCTTCTCCCGTAATCAGGATATCGTCTAAGTAACACTGCGTGCTTGGAATTCCTTGTAATACCTGCTCCATGGCCCTCTGCCAAATTGCTGGAGCCGAAGCTACCCCAAAAAACAGTATCGCGTAAGGTACCGATCTGGCTTTGAAAAATTTTGGGCTTGCATGTTCTGCAATCTTAACCTTTGCTTTAATTCCTCGCAGTGTTCCCAGTCCTTGCTGGAATACCTCTTTAGCTTCGTCCAATATTCTGGACAACCGTTCAGGTTTGACATCTTCCTTTCCGGAATCTACCGTCATGGTGTTTAGTGAATGCCAGTCTATCTTTATTTTCCTGATCCACTCCCGTCCCAGAAGTGGTGGACCTCCCTCCGGCAACACATACAGGTCCATCCTTTGGTGATCTTTGTCCTTGTATCTCACCTTGACTTCTATCTTTCCGATGGGGTATACTTTGTGCCCCGTGTATGTCTGCAATACTAGTTCCGTATCCTGTAGGGGAATATGCTTGAATAACATTTTATAATCATGCTTATTCATGACCGTCAACGCCGATCCGGTGTCCACTTCCATTTTCACTTGGACTTTTGCAATCTGTAGTGTGATCCAGATAGCTTGTCGGTCAGCTTCATTACTCACATTGTGAATTCTCAGACTATCCAGTTCCTTGCAGTTGGAGTGTGAGTCCGAATTCTGTTCTTCCGGACTCTTCCTAGTCACCTCATGTACCTGTCTGTACCTCTTTTGTGGTGACTCATTATTGTTGGTCTTCTTTCCTGACCGGCATACCTTAGCTATGTGACCGAGCTTGCCACATTTCCTACATTCCTGGTTTTTAAACCAGCATTGGTTCTGGTCGTGTGTTGTCTTCCCACAACGATAGCATTTCGTTGTAGCCAAAGTAATTTGCTGCACACTGAGTGCTGCTGCCTTTAGCTGCATTTCCGCCGTTCCTTTCGCTGCGGCTTCGTTCGATGCAGCAATAAGGACAGCCTTATCAAGTGTAAGATCGTTCTCTTCGAGCAGTCGTTTTTGTGTTTCTTCCTTCGACATTCCGCACACGAATTTGTCTCTGAGTGCCTCTGCCAGATTTTCCCTAAACTGACAGTGTTTCGCTAGCCTACGCAGTTCAATCAGGTACTCCGCGTTGCTTTCCTCTTTCCGTTGCGTTCTCGCGTAAAATTTGGATCGTTCCACTAACATCAGTGGTGCGGGGTTAAAATGATCCTTCAGGACAGCAACAATATCATCGAAAGTCTGATCCGCCGGTTTAGCTGGTGCTAGTAGATGCTTCAAGAGCCCGTATGTCTTCGCGCCCATCGAGTTTAGCAAGGTTATAGCTTTGTCATCTTCTTCTATTTTATTGGCCTCACCATAGATCTCAATGCGTTCCACATACGTGGCCCAGTCTTCTACCTCGGAATTAAAATCGTTGATGTTACCACGCTTAGGCATCTTCCTCTCTTCCTGATAACACCACGGATTATTTCTTTAAATTTTCTTTTTTTTTTCCAAGATGGCGGTTCCCGCAAAAATGGCGGTTTCCCGCGCTTATCTTCTCTCCCCGCCCACTTCAATGGCGGTTCCCCGCTTCTGTCTTCTTCTCCGCCTAATGGCGGCTTCCCGCGTTTCTTCCCCTGGCGGGAGGGGTACACTTTCCCCACGGGCGACGGCCGCTGGCTTTCAGGTTCACAGCCTGCGCGTCGGCTTCAGTGCTTTCCCTTTTCTCGGCAGGGCAACCGGCGCTGGGTACACCCCGTTGACGGCGAACAGTTTCAGCCGCTGGGCTGGCTCTCGCTCAGTTCCCCTTGCTCGGGCTCTGTCTCTCTCCCGCTCGCTCGGCTCTACCGGCGTTGGGGGCGAACAGTTTCAGCCGCTGGACTGGCTCTCGCTCAGTCTCCCTTGGTCGGCTCTGCCTCTCCCGCTCGCTCGGCTCCCAATCGCGCCTCCCAGCCCTCTCGCAGTCCATTGCTTCCCTCCCCGGCTGCGGCTGAGTTTTTATATCTTCCCGCGCCTACGCTCCCGGTCGCAGCGCTTCGTGGCTTCGGTCGCTGCCCGGCCTTTTTCGCCGGTCGCGGTCTAGCTGTCTCACGACGCCGTTGCGTCCCCAGCCTGTCTGTACCGCGGCTTCCTTGCTCCACGCTGCCCCAGTCTCAGCGCCTCTGGGCCCGACTTCTGTCCGGCTCCTTTCCCCCTCGACCGTGGTCGAGTGCACCGCCCTTATCCTCCGGTTATTCTTTTTACTTTTCCCTTACTCAGTCACCGTGGCCGGCTTGCTTCTCATGCTGATCGGCTCACTCCTCACCGTGGCAGAAGGGACAGTCAGTGCCTGTTGCTGATGGAAGTCGTTGTCTCTGAATTCTTCCTCCTTTCCAGCTCTGCAGACTCGAGTTTTCTCCCAGCAGAATGACGAGGGCGGTTGCCTCTTCTCGACGCTCGTTAACTGCTTCGGAAGTATTGTTGCCGCAGGGTACGATCGGACTCGTCGCCACTGTAAAGTCTGTGGGTTGTTTAGTTAATTAATACACAGACTACCAGAGTAACTTAAAACAGGACTTTACTATTCGAAGGTCAGGGCGAATCTGCCCAATAAATCCTGACACAGCACTTATATACCGGTGTGGTCACCGTCGGTATTACAGTATACAGAAGCCAACAAAGTAGTGCAACACCTAAAGTAGTTCTCTTAAAGGTGGACGGTTACATACAATAGTTCTCTTAAAGGTAGACGGGTACATACACTACATAGTCGACCCAATCTCTCCTCATAAGACAGTCCTGCCATCCCAGGAATCAGTCTGGTGAACATTCGCTGCACTCCCTCTATGGCAAGTATATCCTTTCTTAGGTAAGGAGACCAAAACTGCACACAGTACTCCAGGTGTGGTCTCACCAAGGCCCTATATTACTGTAGTAAGACATCCTTGCTCCTGTACTCAAATCCTCTTGCAATGAAGGCCAACATACCATTTGCCTTCCTAACTGCTTGCTGCACCTGCATGTTTGCTTTCAGTGACTGGTGTACAAGGACACCCAGGTCCCTTTGTACATCAGCATTTCCCAATCTATCACAATTTAAATAATACTCTGCCTTTCTGTTTTTCCTACCGAAGTGGATAACCTCACATTTATCCACGTTATACTGCATCTGCCATGTATTTGCCCACTCACTCAACTTGTCTAAATCACCTTGAAGCCTCTTTGCATCCTCCTCACAACTCACAATCCCACCTAGTTTCGTGTCGTCAGCAAACTTGAAAATATTACATTTGGTTCCCTCATCCAAATCATTGATATATATTGTGAATAGCTGGGGCCCAAGCACTGATCCCTGCGGTACCCCACTAGTCACCCCGAAAAAGACACATTTATTCCTACTCTCCGTTTCCTGTCTGTTAACCAATTTTCAATCCATGCCAGTATATTACCCCCAATCCCATGTGCTTTAATTTTGCACACTAACCTCTTTGTGGGACTTTATCAAAGGCCTTCTGAAAATCCAAATACACTACATCCACTGGTTCTCCCTTGTCTATCCTACCAGGTACGTCCTCAAAAAACTCCAGTAGGTTTGTCAAACATGATTTCCCTTTCATAAATCCATGTTGACTTTGTCTAATCCCATTGATATTTTCTAAGTGTCCTGTTATCACATCTTTTATAATAGGCTCTAGCATTTTCCCTACTACTGATGTTAGGCTAACTGGTCTGTAGTTCCCTGTTTTCTCTCTTCCCTCCTTTTTTAAATAGTAGGGTTACATTTGCCACCCTCCAATCTGCAGGAACTGTTCCGTAATCTATAGAATTTTGGAAGATGACAACCAATGCATCCACTATTTCCATGGCTACCTCTTTTAGTACTCTGGGATGCAGATTATCAGGCGCTGGGGATTTTATGAGCTTTCAGTCCCATTAATTTCTCCAGCACTATTTTTTTACTAATACTAATTTCCTTTAATTCCTCCTTCTCACTAGACCCTTGGTTCCCTAGCATTTCTGGGAAGTTATTTGTGTCCTGTTCCGTGAAGACAGAACCAAAGTATTTGTTTAATTGGTCTGCCATTTCCTTGTTCCCCATTATAAATTCTCCCATTTCTGACTGTAAGGGACCTACATTTGTCTTCACTAATATTTTTCTTTTTACATACTTATCAACGTATCCGCTATATGTCAACCCCAATATGTCTATATCACAAAATTGCATAAATAGAAAGACCCCATACTGAAGTTGGAACTCCAAATACAAGAACATAATAATTAGGAGTGGGTGAGTAGGCCATACAGCCCCTCGAGCCTGCTCCGCCATTCAATAAGATCATGGCTGAACTTCTACCTCAACTCCACTTTCCTGCCCGATCCCCATATCCCTCGATTCCCCTAGAGTCCAAAAATCTATCGATCTCAGTCTTGAATATACTCAATGACTGAGCCTCCACAGCCCTCTGGGACAGAGAATTCCAAAGATTCACAACCTTCTGAGTGAAGAAATTCCTTCTCATCTCAGTCTTAAATGGCCGACCCCTTATCCTGAGACTGTGACCCCTAGTTCTAGACACTCCAGCCAGGGGAAACAACCTCTCAGCATTGACCCTGTCAATCCCCTTCAGAATCTTGTATGTTTCAATGAGATCACCTCTCCTTCTAAACTCCAGAGACTATTGGTCCATTCTACACAATCTCTCATCATAGGAAAACCCTCTCATCCCAGGAATCAATCTAGTGAACCTTCGTTGCACCGCCTCTAAGGCATGTATGTCCTTTCTCAGATAAGGAGACCAAAACTGCACAATACTCCAGGTGTGGTCTCACCAAAGCTCTGTACAATTGTAGTAAGACTTCTTTATTCTTGTACTCCAACCCCCTTGCAATAAAGGCCAACGTGACATTTGCCTTCCTGATTGCTTGCTGTGCCTTGTTCTGTTAGAAGTGAGCATGTTACTGGACAGTGTTGAAATGAACTGGACACAGCGTCCTCGCTGTGTTGAAATGAAGACGCATTACACTATCACCTACTCTAACTTAGGAACAGAGGTACAGGAGGAGGCCATTCAGCCCCTCGAGCCTGTTCCACCATTCAATGAGATTATGGCTGATCTGTGACCTAATTCCATCTACCCGCCTTTGCCCCATATCCCTTAATACCTTTATTTAACAAAAATCTATCACAGATTTAAAATTAACAGTTGATCTAGCATCAATTGCCGTTTGCGGAAGAGAGTTCCAAACTTCTCCCACCCTTTGTGTGTAGAAGTGTTTCCTAATTTCATTCCTGAAAGGTCTGGCTCTAATTTTTAGACTCATTCCTTCTCAGTACCTCAAAAATGTGGAATTCTTTATCAAAACAACCATGGACGTTTACACCATAGGAGGTGGCCATTCGATCCATTGTGTCTGTCAACTCTTTGCTAGAACAATACAAAACTATTTCCACTCCCCTGCACTGTAGGACTTTGAGTCTTCGCGTAGCTTTCTCAATTAAACAATCTCTTGGGACGATAGTTTGCATACCTAATTGCAATAGCAGTACAAGACTGTTTTTAATGTGACTCAAAAGTCATAACTATATTCAAAAATCTGCACACATTTCCTGTCGCCCTTTCCAAATATAAATTCCTATGTCCACATTTGCGACAGAAGTTGGCCACGTCAACTTATCACACTGGCTGTAGGGTGTAATTACAGAATGTCAAGCTTACGAAGACAAGTTTCATTACAAATGTAGACATAGGAATGTATAATGGAAATACAAAAATAAATCAAATCAAATCAACTTTTATTGTCATTGTTAGTGCACAAGTGCAGTACAACGAAATGTAGGCTTGCGGCTCCCGAGAGTGGACATTTAGATTAAGACATTTAAACATTCAACATACTTTTGGCTTGTAATACATTAACATAAGCATAACCATAATAAAGTGCATTGGCAGATGTGCAGGCTTTAGAGTTTATTTGTGGAGTTCAGTAGGATGACAGCCCTGGGAAAGAAGCTGTTCCTAAATCTGGTCGTACGGGTGCAAATGCATCTGTAGCATCTCCCAGATGGCAGGAGGGCGAACAGACTGTGGCTGGGGTGGGTAGGGTCTTTGATGATGGACCGTGACCTCCGTAAACAGCGTTTCTGGTATATGTGCTCTATGGTCGGTAACCGGGTGCTGGTAATGCGTTGGGCAGTTTTGACTACCCGCTGCAGGGCTTTCCGGTCATAGTAGCTACAGCTGCCATACCATACTGTGATACAGTTCGTCAGGATGCTCTCTATTGTGCAGCGGTAAAAGTTAGAGAGGATCAGGGGTGACAGGTTACATCCCTTCAGCCTCCTTAGGAAATATAGGCGCTGCTGGGCCTTCTTCACCAGAGAGGAGGTATTGAGGGACCAGGAGAGGTCTTCCGTGATGTGGACTCCGAGGAACTTAAAGCTGTCTACCCTTTCCACCACAGCCCCATTGATGTGGATGGGGGTGTGACTTCCGCCTTTAGACTTCCTGAAGTCCACAATGATTTCTTTGGTTTTCTTGATGTTCAGGGCCAGGTTGTTATCGGCGCACCACTTCACGAGATGCTGGACAAAAGGTATGATTTTAAAATGGGGATTGAGCATCCTCGTACAATTATTCCCCACCCTCTAGCCCCATTTCATTTGAAGACTACATTTTGTCTTAAAAAAAACTTGCATTTATATAGCGCCTTTCACAACCTCAGGACGTCCCAAAGCGCTTTACAGCCAATTAAGTATTTTTGAAGTGCAGTCACTGTTGTAATGTAGGAAATGCAGCAGCCAATTTGTGCACAGCAAGCTCCCACAAACAGCAATGTGATAATGGTGAGGGATGAATATTGACCAGGACACCGGGGAAAACTCCCCCACTCTTCTTCAAAATAGTGCCATGGGATCTTTCACTTTTACCCGAGAGGGCAGACAGGGTCTCAGTTTAACGTCTCATCCAAAAGACGGCACCTCCAACAGCGCAGCACTCCCACAGCGCTGCACTGGGAGTGTCAGCCTAGATTTTTGTGCTCAAGTCTCTGGAGTGGGATTTGAACCCACAACCTTCTGACTCAAAGGCAAGAATGCTACCCACTGAGCCACGACTGACACTGCCCAAGTGTAATGCCACACGAGATGAACTAGTACCTAATATATTCAGTGAAACCATCAATTTGATATTGTGCTACCAATTACTTCTTTATTCGACTCCCAGTATAAAAACTTACAAGGGAAATCTTGGACAAACAATGCTTTCAGGAAACCTTGCCTGTGCGAGGGTGCAAGAAATTATTTCTTATATTATTTCTACACTTACAAAAAACAGCCATCTAGCATCCATTCATTTCCATTTTATAATGAAGTATCTGATGAGCAATGGTGGTGTCACAATGGTCATAGAACAATACGAGGCATATATAGCCTTCTATTTTAGTGTACACTAAATAAACTATTGCCTTAAGTTAGTGAAGTGACCATAAGTGTGTAAAAAAAGACTTCAACTTTGTAACAGATTCTTGATTACTTTTGCAATCCTCAGGTCAATAGTTTTCTGCTTAACTTTCACTGGCATTTAGAATTTTTAAGTTTCAACACCTTACCTGAAATTGGTCTTGCAACATTCCACTCCTTTTATTTAACGAAGGTTTGGGAAAATGCACCACAAAAGCACTTAAAATGGCACCTGTGCGGCCATTCTGGGAAACAGCGGCCAATATTCACGCAGCTGGTATCGACCCACTGTCCAGAGGGGCGGATTCGTGGGACGCACGGCAACGTAAAGAACCAACACCTCATCGCTGACCCAACAGCAGAAGTCCCTGGCTCTGACCTCCCTCGAAGACAGTGGACGGCGCTCAACCCAATCCGCACAGGCCACAGACGATGCGGCTGCCTGCTCCACCAGTGGAAGATGAGGGATGGCCCGAAGTGTGACTGTGGCCACGAGTCCCAGACCATGGAACACATCACATCAAACCACCCACTGAGATCTGTTGCGGGAGGCACCTCATTTCTCCACTCGGCATCTCAGGAGGCCAGTGAATGGAGAGCCAAACTAGACATCCCATTATAAGCTTCTCCCCTCATACAAAACAACAACTGACCAAAAAGTGATATTAAAAATTGTCCACATAATAAGCTCTGTAAACTTAGATCAACATTATTCCCAACTATTTCTCCACCATATTTTCCTTCTTAACAGCTCATAAGAAAAAAATCTGGTAATTAAACCTCAACAAGAAAGAAACTGACTGACTATTACTTGCACTAAATTAACTACCCCTTTAATCAACTACCTCATACGTCCAGGAACAGAAAGGTGGGATGTTTCTGCTGCTAACTAGGAATTAAATGGATCTTGTTCAGTCCTCTTTAGCTTTAATTGAGGTGTTGGTTTGACCAATAAATTTGTGAAGAAACTGGATCCATGATGAAAAGCAGCTGTCATAATACAGTTTACACGGAGACAATCTAGAGACTGCTGCTGGCTTCAAATACAACAGGCAGCTGGAAATTGTTACTTAGAAATGCTGTGAGAACATTTTTTCAGACTATACTTGTTCTGAATGGCTTCATTCCATGAATTGCTTGAGCATAGAGTTATTGTCACTGGGGACAGTTTTAATTATTAATTAACTCATTTATTAGAGGTTAATCTAGTTGCTCCACTTATTTTCTGCATTAGCTGTAAAAACTTTGTGCGTATTGTGTTTGGAATTCTCTCAGACTTCTAAATGTAACATCACAATTCAATGAGTTTATATTAAAAACATACAAAATAAATCCTCTCTTAGATTAGCATACCTGGTTCTACACTTATTTAACATGCTGAATTCGTAGAATCGTACAGCACAGAAGGAGGCCATTCGGCCCATCGAGTCTGCGCCGGCTCTTTCGAAGAGCAATCCAGTTAGCCCCACTCCCCCGCTCTCTCCCCATATCCTTGCAATTTCTCTTTATTTACTCTGTCAAAACCCTTCATGATTTTGAACACCTCTACCAAATCTCTTCTTAGCCTTCTCTGCTCCAAGGAGAACAACCCCAGCTTCTCCAGTCTACCCAGGTAACTGTATTACCTCATCCCTGGGACCATTCTAGTTGTTGGGGATGTATCAGAGCAATACTACAAGCATTAACAAGTACTTTTAAGAACGAGACACAACCAAAAACCACCCTTGCACCTCAAGTATTTGGGGATTTGATTTCTAAGCAGGAAACTGTCGCACTAAGGGCAAGGCACGTTACTCTAGCTCCTGTCTCACAAAGTCACTGCATGAAGCACCCCAAACAAACGCCGCCCATAACTCCCGCATTTCCCACCAGATCTTGATCTCAACCAAGTAGCAAGGATAAGGCACCTCTCCACCAGCGAGAGGTGGATATGGTTGCGTCCACCCATCTAGCCTTCTGCATCTCCCGGTGACTCTCAGGAATAACCTTGGAGGAAGCATGGGGGAAAGCTCGCCCGCCCTTTTTATCAAGAAATGATACAAGATGAGTAAGCATGGGGGGAGGGCAGAATGAAACAAATAGGTTATAAAATATCATTATTTTCCATGTGTAACACTTGTAACATACATTGAAAAAGTTATTACTTTCCTCTACAACTGAAATTACATTTTCTCTTCTGTGTTATGTATATAGTTAAGCAAAGATTTCAAGCTTATTTATTATACTTTACGTGAAACTGATTATTATTGTCTTGTCTTGGTTGAGTCAGCATAGGCTGTCTAGCTGTGCTCCGCCAACTTGTGAGAATGACCAGGTAATCTGTTTTAGTGATGTTGGTTGAGGGATAAATATTGGCCCCAGGACACTGGGGAGAACTCCCCTGCTCTTCTTCAAAATAGTGGCCGTGGGATCTTTTACATCTACCTGAGAGAGCAGACAGGGCCTCAGTTTAATGTCTCATCCAAAAGACGGCACTTCCGACAGTGCAGCACTCCCTCAGCACCGCACTGGAATGTCAGACCTAGATTTTTGTGCTCAAGTCTTTGGGGTGGGACTGTGAACCCACAACCTGCTGACTCAGAGGTGAGGGTGCCGCCCACTGGAGTCACAGCTGACAAGGGACTAGGGAATAACAACAGAAAACGCTGGAAAAACTCAGCCGGCCAGGCAACATCGGTGGAGAGAGAAACAGAGCCAACGTTTCAGGTCGAAGACCCTTCGTCAGAACTGAGAAAAAAGGCAGGAAATGAAACAGATTAAAAGGCCAGTTTGGGGACTGGGAAATGGGGTTGAAAGAACAAAAGAGAAGGTCAGCGAGAGGTGAGGAGACATTAAGAGATATTCAAGGTGAGACGAGATGGTAATAGGACAGGTAAAGAGACAAAGGATGGCTCTAGGTTAGGTGTGAAATGCGCTGGCAGAGTGAGAGACAGCTGCCATGTGGGAGAGGGAAAAAAAAGGAAAAGGCACAAACCAAAAGTGTGGATACAAAATATATAAAAATATGATAGGGGCCGAGGTTATGATCTGAAATTGTTGAACTCGATATTGAGTCCGGAAGGCTGTAAAGTGCCTAATCGGAAGATGAGGTGCTGTTCCTCGAGCTAACGCTGAGCTTCCGTGGAACAATGCAAGAGCCCGAGGATGGTGAGGTTTGAGTGGGAGTGGAGCGGTGAATTGAAATGACAGGTGACCGGAAGCTCGGGGTCACCCTTACGGACTGAACGGAGGGAATAGGGAATCCTTTACTATTGGTATAATATAATTTGGCATTTATTCACTTGGAGTCCATCCAATGCTTTCTCATAATTTGTGAAATCCCTCCTCACTGTGAATAAAGGTTATGCAACAGGTGTCACTGCATGATGTCTATTAGTGCTGACGTGTCAGAGCGCACAAACCCACTTGATGTCGGATTGTGCACAAGAGAGCCAGAATTTATCTTTTTGATCAAAAATGTTTTCTTTGTCGCACTTCTTTTGAAGCTACTTCTTTCAACACTCCTCGATAGCAACTGTCTGTATATTATTAATAATAAAAACAGAAAATGCTGGAAATACTCAGCAGGTCAGGCAGCATCTGTGGAGAGAGAAACCGAGTTCACGTTTCAGGTCGATGACCTTTCGTCACTTGTATATTATTGTTCTTTCTTTCAGTGACAGCGGAAAACTATCATTGGTCCATCGTAGCGAACATTTTGTCTGATAACGCTGCGGTGAAGCACCTTGGGACGTTTTACTATGTTACAGGTGCTATATAAATATAAGTTGTTGTTGTGGTGGCAAAATCAGTGTAATGTCACTGTAAACAAATATTCCTTTGAAAGATATTTTTAAGCTTTCCGTTCATTTTTTTCTCCTGCATTATCACCAATAGGTAAATACTATACTAGGAAGATGGGAAGGCTGGAATTCTGGAAGAATGAGGTTTTGGCTGATGGATGTTATTCATCCACACCTATCTTGTGGCCTTTGTTCCGTGAGTTGGAGCTGATCTTATTAACTGAAAAAAAAAATGTAATAGTCTCTATTTTTTTGGTTGCTTTTCTTTTAACCTTCATTTTGTTGACACACTAAATTTTTAATTCCACCTTGCTTCGAGACTTTAGCATAAAAATCCAGGCTGACACTCCAGTGCAGTGCTGAGGGAGTGCTGCACTGTCGGAGGTACCGTCTTTCGGATAATACGTTAAACCCAGACCCCGTCTGCTCTCTCAGGTGGACATAAAAGATCCCACGGCCACTATTTCACCCGTTATCCCTGGTGTCCTAGCCAATAGTTATCCCTCAATCAACATCACTGAAAAACAAATTATCTGGTCATTATCACATTGCTGTTTGTGGGAGCTTGCTGTGTGTAAATTGGCTGCTGTGTTTCCCACACTACAACAGTGACTCCACCTCAAAAAGTACTTCACTGGTTTTAAAGCGCTTTGGGATGTGGTGAAAGGCGCTGTATAAATGCAAGTCTTTCTTTCATGTTTGAAATTCGAAGAAGTCTGCTACAAATAACCATTACCAAAGGCTACAGAAAATTAAATGACAAGAAAAAACAAAGTAAGTGGCAGAAAATGTTTTCTAAACAAAATTATGATACAATTCAAGGCTAGCGACTATATAAAGAGTGCTGAAGCGGCTGAGTGGAACTAATGGAGAATGACAGCAGTCTGCCAGTCCAGCGATGCCACAGGTATTTCTGCATCATAGTCAATACACTGTCAAATTTCACGTGGGGCAGCCGCACATCTAAGGAGGCAAATTGCTTTTGTGTATATTATTTTATGTGAAGCATTTTCTGTGGTACTTGCTTCGATTGAATGGCTGACTGAGTAATTAAATGAGCGCTGGTACAAAGAGTTGCAAAGTAGCTATTTTATCTGCACTTCATAAATAGCCTTAGCCAATCATAACATTTCTTGGCAAACTAGTTATGTGTTTCAGCTTAGCTTATGTAGGAAATACGAACTCTGATTGAACAGATTATTTTCCAAACAAAAATGTATTGATCACTAAGAGTCTGCTGGAATACAATTGTCAGAAAGAAAGATTGAACAGGCGGGGGCTCTTTTCTCTAGAAAAGTGAAGGCTGAGGGGTGACCTGATAGAGGTCTTTAAAATTATGGAGGGGTTCGATAGGGTAGACGTAGACAAGATACTTCCACTTGTGGGGGAAGTCAAAAATTAGGGGCCATAAATATAAGATAGCCACTAATAATTACAAAAAGGAATTCAGCAGAAATGTCTTTACTCGAGAGTGGGGAGAATGTGGAATTCGCTACCACGTGGAGTGGTTGTGGCATACAGTATAGGCGCATTTAAGGGGACGCTAGGTAAGGACATGAGGGAGAAATGAATAGAAGGATGTGCTGATAGGGTGAGATGAAGGGCAGGAGGAGCCTCATGTGGAGCATAAACACTGGCATGGACCAGCTGGGCCGAATGGCCTGTTTCAGTGCTGTGAAATTCTATGTAATTCAATGAGGTACCACCAATTTACTCCAACTGTAAAGTTACTGAAACCAATAAAATAAAAATTTGACCTACTTTGCATGTCCCCATTGCATTTTGTCTGTGCCTTCTTCAGACTTTTCTGTCGACTCACAATAAGTTTTAAAAATTAGTTTGTGCAATTGTTTAATTTGTAGTGTATATAAAATATTGGACTGGATTTTGTCAATGGGGGTGTGTTGGGGTCGGGACTGCTGGGTTTCGGGTTTTAGTCCCGCCCCCAACGATGTCCGGCCAACCCACGCTATTTTCCCTTGATTGACCTTGTTAAGCCTGCCCTGGGGGCTTAGCCGGCCAATTGAGGGAAAACCGGTGACAGAGGATGTCAGCGTATGACGTTTCATCTGTCAAGATAAATTGTCAGCGTTTAAGCTGTCAAACACTGACAATCTCTGTTCTAAGGTGAGCCCTTGCACTGAAGGCTCACCAAACCTCTTTCCTCAGCAGAAAGCAGACGGCTGCTACATCTGAGAATGCAGCAGCCATTCTGTCATCTCTGCCGTTGAGATGAGGCACCTCCGGATCCCCAAGGGTTGAAGCCTGCAGGGAGAAATAAAGGTAAGTAAACTTTTTCTAACACTTTACACTCACCTCTCATATTTACCTCTCCACACTTGCACCCATCACTCACCTCTACAGCGGACCTTTCGACCCCTCTCACCCCCGCAGAACCACTGCTTGCCTCGCTGACCCTGGCGCGGTTCGCAGCCGTCGGGAAGCCCGGACTTGCAGGGGTAAAATAGGGAAAAGCCTCTAACTGCCTGTTAACTACCTGTTAACAGGCAGTTAAATGGCTGTAATCCCCTTCCCGCCTCGAGGACACGGGTCCCTGCGCGACTCGGGGACCCGCCTCCCGAGAAGATGGCACGGAGGCAGGTTGGGAGCGGGTTCGGTACCCGCTCCCAGTTTCTGCCATTTTCCCGGCAGTCCCATCTTCATACCCGCCTCCCCAGGGCTGGCAAAATCCCCCCCATGTCTCTAATATTACTTCCTGGTTGTATTATTTGCATCTCGACAGAACATTCAAGAATGTCCTCATGCCCACAATAAGAACAAAATGTTGTGTGCCCCATAAAAATTAAGGACACTCTGATTCATTAAAAATGAATTCAAAGTATCACTGCAATGACAGAGGATGCTGAGGGGAGACTTAATTGAGGTGAATAAAATTATGAGGAGCCCAAATAGAGTGGATAGGAAGGACCTATTTCCCATAGCAGGGAGGTCAATAACCAGGGGGCATAGATTTAAAGTAATTGGTAGAAGGAGTAGAGGGGAGTTGAGGAAAACTTTTTTCACCCAGAGGGTGGTGGGGGTCTGGAACTCACTGCCTGAAAGGGTGGTAGAGGCAGAAACCCTCATCACATTTAAAAAGCACTTGGATATGCACTTGAAGTGCCGTAACCTACAGGGCTACGGACCAAGAGCTGGAAAGTGGGATTAGGCTGGAGAGCTCTTTTTAGAAACATAGAAGATAGGAGCAGGAGTTGGCCATTCGGCCCCTCGAGCCTGTTCCGCCATTTAATGAGATCATGGCTGATCATCCAAATTCAGTAGCCTGCCCCTGCTTTCTCCCCATATCCCTTGATCCCTTTAGCCTTAAGAAATATATCCAACTCTTTCAGCCAGCACAGACACGATGGGCTGAATGGCCTCCTTCTGTGCCGTAAACTTCTATGATGAAACCAGCCAAGCTGTCCATCAAAAGGGAAATTGTTAGGGCTATTCAGATGACCAAGACAACCAGAATGAGCTGACTTTCTAACACGCACTCTGAAGTATCTCCCAACCTCTTTTGCCTTGCTGCATCTCTCTCTCTCTCTCTCTTTTCTTTTAAGGCTTCCTCAAGACTTCTCTCTTTCAATTCCTTTGTCACGTCTCCTAACATCACCCCAATTCCTGCTCGGTATCCATCGCGCCTCCTGTGAAGCACAGTGAGATACTTGATTACACAAAAGCCACTCTATATTGAGCTAATTGGAGGCGGTATCAGCACCGGCGGAACTTAAAAGAGTATCAGGAGTTAGGTTCTAAATTAAAAAGCAGGACCTCGAGGGTAACAATCTCGGGATTATTGCCCGAGCCATGTGGAAATTGGCACAGAAGCAGGAAGATCAGGAGAATTAACACGTGGCTAAAGGGCTGGTGTGGGAAAGAGGGGTTCCTTTTCATGGGACACTGGCACCAGCTCTGGGACAGGAAGGAGCTGTAGGACGGGCTCCACCTGAACCGGGATGGGACCCGCGTCCTAGCGGAAAGAGTAAATAGGGAGGTGGCAAAGGCTTTAAACTAGTAAGATGGGGGGGGGGGGGGGGGGGAGAGGGATCTACAAGAAATATAAGCAGCCTAATTATAAACAAAACAGGAAAAGAGAGCATAGGAAAGAATAAAGTAAGGGAGGACATTGATGGCAAAGCAATAAATAGAGTTGTAGAACAGGGGGGAAATATTCGTTTGGTTTGTGCCTCCCGTTAGCGCCTTAAGAGGGCGCTAATGGGGCGCAAAGCAACTAGTGCCCGTGCGCGGCAATGTTTGCGCCGCTCATGAAATTAACTAGACATTTTGCAGCGGCGCTAAACACTACCGCCACGATTTCCTGCGCCCGCAGATCGTGATGTCAGTCAAGCGTGCAATGCCCTTATGGCGCCCCGGACCTGATATTGAGTGGCGCCTCCCTCCTTTCTGCCTGGCGCGAGCAACGACAGGAACGTTTCCCAGTCGGTGAGGGACTGGGGGGGGCGCTATTTAAAGGCGGCCTCTTCCTGGCTTTTTCTGTGGTAGACATTTTTGCACCACTCATTCTGACAGAGAGAGCGAGAGACTTCTGCAGAGTCAACACTGTGTGAAGTAGTTTTGACTGCTGAGCATCACTTTGCAGGTGCTTTTGGATTTGACCTTCATTACTTTGATTGCCAAGAGGCTATGGCGGCTGCACTGATTTGGGGCGTCGTCCTGCGCCTGCAGAATCGGAGGCAACAGAGACACAGAGGGAGAATGGCAATCATGGTCAGACGGAGGAGGGCCAAATGGCCTCTGTACAGGAGACCTTACCCTCCCAGGGTATTTCGGCAACAATTCTCCTACATTAATTTGCCTGAGGAGCAGTGTTTGCGCAGGCTGCGCTTCAGCAAGGAGGTGGTCACTGAGCTCTGCCACCTGCTGCAGCCTTTACTGAGGACCAGGACATCTCTGTCAGTGGCTGTGAAGGTCACAGTGGCTCTGAACATTTATGCCACCGGCTCCTTTCAAGCAGCTACTGGGGACATCGCCAATATTTCCCAGTTCGCCGTCCATTGCTGTATCTGTCAGGTCACAAATGCCCTCTATAAAAGGAGACGCCAGTACATCTCTTTCCCGATGACCCGGCCAAACATCACGAACGCGCATTGGGCTTTGCGAGGATAGCGGGCTTCCCCATGGTGCAGGGTGCCATTGACTGCACGCATGTGGCATTGCGGGCACTGCATGAGAATGCAGAGATTTTCTGAAACCGCAAGGGGTTCCACTCCTTAAACGTCCAGTTGGCCTGTGACCACAGACAGCTGATACTCGCTGTCAATGCCCGCTATCCTGGCAGCAGCCACGATGCATTCATCCTGCGGCAGACTGCTGTGCCAGAACTTTTCTAGGCACCGCATCAGCCAAGTGGTTGCCTCTTCGGGGACAAGGGTTGTCCACTATGTACCTGGCTGATGACACCACTCCGTAACCCATAACCCCAACACCCCTGCTGAGCTGCGGTACAACGAGAGCCATCTCGCCACCAGGAACATCGTTGAGCAGACGATCGGCGTGCTCAAGCAACGGTTCCACTGTCTGGACCACTCAGGAGGAGCCCTGCAGTACTCGCCTGAGCGAGTCTCCCTCTTCGTAGTTGTGTGCTGCATAACCTGGCAATCCTCAGGACCCAGCCAATGCCACCAGGCCTTGGAGCACCACAGGAGGTGGCAGAGGAAGAGGAGGAGGAGGATGATCAGCAGCAGCACCAAGGCGGGAGGGAGGCTCACAATGTTGAAACTGCAAGGGCCGTCCGTCAACGGCTGATAACAAGCCGCTTCTAGGCCCCTACTGAGGAAATGGCTTCTGGCATGGAGAACAACATGAATGAAAGCAACCCGCAACCCCTAAGCCGTCCAAGGCAACAATGATTCCAAAGGCCAAACCTGTACATTTTGAATTTAAAAACTTTTTTATTTTACAAACTCTGTGTCTGTCATTTCTTTATGACAAACTAATAGAAACAAACACAAAAAATCATTCATTAACATAACTGGTTCTCACAACCTGGAGATAATGTCCAAAACACTAAACAAAAGTTTGAACACAAACCTCGGCCTTTAATAAAAAATTGACCAACATTTCATCACACCTCCTACTTTTTGCCTTTCGAGGGTGATCTCCTTCCCTTGCGCACTTCCCACCCTACTGCTCCTTCGTAATGGGGCCCCAGTGGCTGCAGCAAGGCTGGTGGAAGGCTGCCGATTGTCAGAACCTGAGGCTACAGATGCCCTTGAAGGACGGCCTCAACCAGCTCTGGGCCTGGAGGGCCCAGCTCCAGGCTGCACCAACTCTGAATGGGCGGCAGCAGTCTTGGTTACAGGCAGTGGCAAGTGCAATGGGGAATGATAGTGGTGGCAGCAGGAATGCTGTCATCTTGAGAGAGGACAGCAACTCCCTGCTCGACCGACACACTGGCACTCCCACGGGGCAGCACCTCAGCATCCGGAGCAATCTGCTAGAGCCTGCTGCGGTGCGGTGAGAGCCCCGGGGAAATGTGTCCGAACCAGCGACAATGGCAGCAATCAGTGCTTGCGTGGCTTCAATCTGAGTCTGCATGAGAGCAGTCTGAGATGGGATCACGGCAGCCAGTGACTGAATTGCAGCACTAAGCATTAGCGTGGCATCCGCCTGTGCTACAGAGAAGTGCTCCACACTTTTTGCCAGTGCATCAATGCATTTGGGCACCCTTCCCACTGCACCCATGAGCTCAGTGTGCATGTCCACCACCTGGGTGTTCATTTCAGCGATGAGCCGCTCCTCCTCTGCGTCCAGTGCAGCAGGACTCGCTGGCCTACTATCCCTGCGGGGAGAAGGCCCGAGCTTCCCTACCCCCATCGCGTTGCTGCAGTCCACTGGGTCCTGGAGCTTCACCCTCATCAGACCCTTCTCCCCCTGCTCCCCTCCAGGGAAGGCGTGTTCCCAGTGTGAGCATGGGCTTCCTCGGGAGAGGGTGGCGCTGATGCTCCGGCTTCATCTTCCTCCTCGCCTGCAGCTTCGCTCCCACTGGTAGCTTGAGGGCCCGTCTCCTTAACTGGTGAATCACCATCTGAAAGCAGGGAGGTACAAGAGTGGCTTTAGCGTGAGGACAGGGTGGCAGTAAGGAAGGAGTGCAGCGATTTAGTAAGTTGGATTGAAAGTGTCAAAGGCTGGTGTTGTGAGGGGCAAGTGGAATGAGAGAGGAGAAAAGGGTGATGACCTTAGCATTGCTGTCGCGAACAGGGTCGGCCTCTCCAGGGGCAACGGGACCGATCACCTGGCTTGCCACAATCCTGCAGATGCGCACCTTAAGATCGCTGAGGGTTTGCAGCTGAGGCCACCCTACACACATCCGTTGCTGCTGTCTCCTATTATGAGATAGCTTGGCCTGCAAGAAAAAGGACGGCATCTGAGTAAATATACAGCCATGGTCTCTTGCCTGATGTGCCTCCCATAGTTGAATAGCCCTGAATGTATGCAGCCATGGTCTTGCCTGATGTGCCTCCCATAATTGAATAGCCCTGAATGTATGCAGCCATGGTCTTGCCTGATGTGCCTCCCATAATTGAATAGCCCTGAATGTATGCAGCCATGGTCTTGCCTGATGTGCCTCCCATAATTGAATAGCCCTGAATGTATGCAGCCATGGTCTTGCCTGATGTGCCTGCCATAATTGAATAGCCCTTACTGTATGCAAAGTGTGGAATGTGCATGTGTGTTTCATGAGAGGGCCATCCATAAGTGTTGGGCATTGGGGTTTTAAGACTCTCTGGCCATAGCGTGAGGTTAAGATGGAGGGATGGAGAGGTATTGAAAAAAAGCCACTCACCCTGACAACCCGAGTGAGGTCGTTGAACTTTTTGTGACATTGAGTATGGGTCCTGGGCACCCTGCTCCTGGAGGAGGCGTGCTGAGCCACCTCCCTCCACACTCTTCTGTAGTCGCGCGGCAAAGGCCTCCTGCCACTCTCAGGGTAGATTTTGGAATCAAAAACACAATTTCTAAATTTGCGGATGGCACCAAATTGGCCGGGAGACGGGGGGTGGTGGGGCGGGGGGAGAAAAGAGAGAGTCAATACTGAGGAGGACTGCAACAAATTACAGGAGGACATTAATAAACTTGCAGAATGGGCATATAATTGACAAATGAAGTTCAACACAGATAAATGTGAGGTATTACATTTTGGTAGGAAGAATAGGGAGGTCACTTATTACTTGGAGGGCGCGAGTCTGGGTGGGGTAGAGGAACAAAGGGATCTCGGAGTACAAATACACAAATCACTAAAAGTTGTGACACAGGTTAACAAGGCCATCAAAAAATGCAAACCCAGCACTAGGGTTTATTTCTAGAGGGATAGAATTGAAAAGTAGGGAAGTTATGCTAAACCTGTATCGAACCTTGGTTACACACTTAATTGTGTACAGTTCTGGTCACCATATTATAAAAAGGATATAGAGGCACTGGAGAGGGTGCGGAGAAGATTTACAAGGATGATACCAGAAATGCGAGGGTATACATATCAGGAAAGGGTGAACAGGCTGCGTCTCTTTTCTCTTGAAAAAAGGTGACCTAAGAGGTCTTTAAAATTATGAAAGGTTTTGATAGAGTGGATACAGAGAGAGAGTGTTTCCACTTGTGGGGAAGAGCATAACTAGAGACCATCAATATAAGATAGTCACCAAGAAATCCAATCGGGAATTCAGGAGAAACTTCTTTACCCAGAGAGTGGTGAGAATGTGGAACTCACTACCACAGGGAGTGGTTGAAGCGAATAGTATCGATGCATTTAAGGGGAGGCTGGACAAGCACGAGGGAGGGGGGGAAGAGAGGGTTATGCTGATAGATTTAGATGAGGAAAGACAGGAAGAGGCTCGAGTGGGGCATAAATGCCAGCATGGACTGGTTGGGCTGAATGGCCTGTTTCTGTGCTGTATATCTGATGTATAAATGTACATTGCTTTTGTACAGAATTTGTGACCAAAGCCACAACATTATGGTTAGCACTGTTGCCTCACAGCACCAGGGACCCGGGTTCGAATTCGGCCTCGGGTGACTGTCTGTGTGGAGTTTGCACATTCTCCCCGTGTTTGCGTGGGTTTCCTCCGGGTGCTCCGGTTTCCTCCCACAGTCCAAAGATGTGCGGGTTAGGTTGATTGGCTACGATAAATTGACCCTTAGTGTTAGGGGGATTAAATACGTGGTGTTACGGGGATAGGGTGGGATATGTGTTGGTGTAGGGGTTACAGGGATCGGGTGGGATATGTGTCGGTGCAGGCTCGATGGGCCGAAATGGCCTCTATCTGCACTGTGGGGTTTCTGTGATTCTGTGATTATCCACTCAGTAGGCTTTTATAAATGTTTGCTTGGCCCAGTGGTAGCACTCTTGCCTCTGAACCAGAAGGTTGGGGGGTTCAATCCCCACTCCCAGGGAGCGGAGCACATAATCTAGGCGGACATTTCAGTGCTGCATTGTTGGGGTGCTACCTTTAAACCCTGGCCTTGCCTGCACTATTGGATAGAGGAGGAGAGTTGTGTTGGACAACATTTATCCCTCAATCCCGCCTCCACAAACAAGATTAACTGGTAATTCATTTTATTGCTGTTTTTGGAACCTTACATGCAATGTTCTGACGAAGGGTCATCGACCTGAAACATTAACTCTGTTTCTCTCTCCCCAGATGCTGCCTGACCTGCTGAGTATTTCCAGCATTTTCTGTTTTTATTCCAGATTTCCAGCATCTGCAGTATTTTGCTTTTGTATGCAATGTTCCCTGTAATTCAAAAGTCCGCACGAGCGTTTTTTTCCCCAATTTAAAACCCGGCTCACCAGTTGCACAGGACCCCTGGAGCGCTGCGCTTAAAGGGAACATTGCTTACATGTGCAAATCGGTTGCCGTGTTTGCCTACAGAACGACGACGATTACACTTTAAAAAGAAATTCATTAGCTGTGAAGTGCTTTGGGACATCCTGAGGTTGTGAAAGGTGTTATCAAAATGCAAATTCTCTTTCTTTTAAATCGTTACGGCACTTACGAATTTATCCACCAAATTTCACCCGTACACAGGAGCATATTTTACAAGTCCAAAAACTTGCAAAGTATGATAGCAAAATACTGCAGATGTTGGAAATCCGAAATAACAACAGAAAATGCTGGAAAAACTCAGCAGGTCAGGCAACATCCGTGGAAAGAAATTTGAGTTGACATTTCGGGTCGAACCCTTCTTCAAAAAGGGTTCGACCCGAAACGTCAACTCAAATTTCTCTCCACGGATGTTGCCTGACCTGCTGAGTTTTTCCAGCATTTTCTGTTGTTAACTTGCAAAGTATGGTTGATTTATTAATTTTGGTTGCAGTTATATTCCATTGTGGAGCAGATGATTATCCAGTATACAGACTGCGGTGGAAAGAGGAGCAAACGGGCAACTTTAACTGAAATTTAGAGAAATCCTCATCAAAGCACAATCTTTGAAAATTCACTGTACACACGTCATTATTTAATATACTAGATAGAGCAACCAAGACTGACGCACTCTCAGCTCTGCATCATGTAGGATGTAGGTTCAAGCCCGAGACCAGGCCTTGAGCACATAATCCAGGCTAACAATCCAGGACAGTACTAAGGCAGTGGTGCAGGTGGATGGTCACGTCGTCAACATTCCTTTCTCAACCAACACCATCAAAAGTAAATCACTGTGTCAGTCATCTTACCAATGTGTGTGGGATCTTGCTGTGTACAAAAACTGAACGAATGCATTGTAGAAGCACTTTGGCAGATTTCTGAGCGCCGTGAGAAGGTGCTTAATAAATACAATTTTTTCCCTCTATTTAATCCAGAGTTGCAGCTCCATTTTCAAAGTGCCAAAATACGAACCGCCACACGGAATGATTATAAAGGAATGGGAGACACACAATTTAATTTTTTCTTAAAAATCAAACAAAACATCATCCTACACAATGATTGATGATATTGAGTACGAGGAAACAATTAACCTGTTCCTTTCCTAACATTTGAAAGCTTCCATAACCGTCCATCACTTCAGATACAATAACTAGTCTGTTTCTTTGTTCCGCCTGTCTTATGAATCACAAATATGGAACTACCTTGAATCAAACAGGGTTATTTTTCCGTTTGGAGCTTACAGTGGACGGGCAGGGAACAGCCTGCAGTCTCCTTTGCAATTCCGCAACTGCAACAGGCAGTCAATGGTAAAGGCAGTGAGCATTTTTCTCCCCTCTGTCACGCTGAGCACAAGGTTCTGGAGAGAAGCTTCTTGCCCCTGCGTGATCATGCCAGCCTGAAGCAACACGATTCTACAGAGGTAGCAGACTCCAGATGCTCCCACACACACACGCACACACACTATTAATGTGGAGTGCCTAATAACAGCTGTGCTATTAGTGAGGTGCTGAGCAAATGCCAGACACCACTTCCAAAAATAAAAGGGGAGGGAGGGAAGAGATATATATTAGGACTGTTAAACATTGCTCTTCCAAACGTTGAGCAGTAGCATCAAGTGCGGAACTGCTGGCGGCCAGATGCCTGCCCCTCTATGCCAAAAGGGGACGTGAAACCCAGGAAGAGAGATGACACCAAATTTTTTTTTAAAGAACAGCGTTTATTAGAAGTAGAAAAATTTCAGCTATACACAGCGCTCACTTGAGACATCAAAAGCAGATATCTTAGACAACGACCTGATTTGTAGCATCAGGTTTCATTCAGAATTCTCCCCCCATGATGAGAGCATGAATAGGTACACCAACATTTTTACAAAACCAAAACTGCTGTGAAAATGCCAACAAATTAAGATCAACGACGTAAAGAGAACAGTTATTTTAAATGGAAACAGCAAAAACATTATAATATTTAACTTAGGCATTCAGGATAATTTTCTATAATAGCAACTTTATCAATTTCCAAAACACCAATTCACACTTAGTGTGGACAGCTTGAATCAAGATCTGTTGCAGTGACTAGTAAACAAGACTGATGCACAGTAATTGTGGGCTGATAGTGCCTTCAGCTGCTAAAAAAATTGCAAACATTTACCAGTCACACTAAAATGCCAAGAATCTGGCCAAAACCCATGATGCAATCTCCACGGACTCATGGTGAGCGAGCATCAGAATGAGAAATGGCTGAAACAACATTTAGTTCAGGACCTAGGTTACAATCATTTACAGGTGATTCAATCAAAACCAACATGGCAAAGATGGAAAATTATTTAATAACTATGTTTTTTAAATAAGCATAATCCTGATTTCAAAGTATTTGCCAAACTAATGTACGAGCATAGTTTTGTTCACAGGACTTATTTCTCTTTTTTAAAAAAAGGTTTTGAATTACCGCAAGGCTAATTAAAGGGAATTGGATGCAGATGTTTATAAAAGTTATTTAATATTAAACAAACACAACTGTGAGGGTCATGCAGCTTTAATGTTTGGTGCTTTTCTGAAGAAAAAAATATCATTGATATTAAAATACTTGCACAGGCACACATATTCTTCTTTATAGTTGCCGTTTGGTCTGACTCCTGTCGTTCTCTTATCCGTGAATAATATGAAAAGTGTTCCATTCAAAACCCAGCAGGTCACAGTGCGTTGTACTCCACACACTTTGACGGGTCTGTTAAAAAATGCTTTTGACAGATGGTCATCAACCTCTTCAAGCCCTAGGAGAACAGCAGTGAGGAAAAATAAACTGGGGCAATGGTTTTTGGAGAGAGAAGGTATTCTGAAGGACTAAGTGCTGTCTTGAATGAAAAGGGTTTTAATTCTCAAAGAAGAATTTGGAGCACTTTGTTACAATTTTAAAGATATGTACAGGAAACTTTGTGCTATCCGGCACCGACGGGACCGAGCTGCTGCCGTTCCCTCAAAACTGCTGGACAAACCAGCGTTAATGTTGAAGCATACGGTGAAGCTCCGTATCTGGCAACAAACACTGTTGCTTAGCAACAGCTTCTAAACAGTCGGCCGTACCTTGGAAGCGTCTCTGTCGCTTAGCAACAGCTTCAGAGAGACTTTGCAGAGCCTGACTGTTGAAAAAAAAGCCACGAGAAGAAAAAAAAACCTAACAAAACGGCTCCTGATTTTTGCCGGTGGCTCGAGCTTGCCGGACATTTAGCCTCCGGATAACACAAAGTTTCCTGTACTGCTTTATTGAAGTAATTCACATTCCAATTTGTAAGACCCAATGCTTTAATTTTATTTAATAAATATATTTGTAACATATATCATCAGCTGTGGCTCAGTGGGCAGCACTCTCTCTCGCCTCGGAGTCAGAAGGTTGTGGGTTCAAGTCCCACTCCAGAGACTTGAGCACAAAAATCCAGGCTGACACTCCCAGTGCAGTGCTGAGGGAGTGCTGCACTGTCGGAGGTGCCGTCTTTCAGATGAGACATTAAACAGAGGCCCCGCCTGCTCTCCCAGGTGGACGTAAAAGATCCCATGGCCACTATTTTGAAGAAGAGTGGGGGAGTTATCCCTGGTGTCCTGGGGCCAATATTTATCCCTCAATCAACATCACTAAAACAGATCATCAGGTCATTACCACATTGCTGCTTGTGGGAGCTTGCTGTGCGCAAATTGACTGCCGCATTTCCTATATTACAAGAGTAAATACACGTCGAAAAGTACTTCATGCTGTAAAGTGCTTTGGAACGTCCTGTGGTTGTGAAAGGCACTATATAAATGCAAGTCTTTTTATCAGGGAGATTCAGTACTCAGATATGAATACTCTAGGTACCAGCTAAGTGTTCATTTCAGACATATGAAAATTGTAATCTGGTGCCCCTTCTACAATCTGTAATAAGGCCTTTCAATGGACTTATTGTACCTGTAGTTGCTGCACCAGTGTTCTCAACAATGTGTTTCTACTTTGCACAAGCTGTTCATAATTAAATTGAATACTTCAAAATTAAGCTAAATGTTCTATATTTCTTTCCACTTAGTTTCACTGTAGGCTCACAAAGACTAGGTGAAATCTCAGATTGGTTACATGTCATTGTTTTCATAGTCTATCGATTTCTTTACACAACCAGCCGATCTCTGGTGGTGTTGCTTACAAGGAGGTTAGCTTTAGGAGCACAGTTGAGATGTTCGGCTAGCCTGGCGTGTCCCTCCAAGGCCACTGCTAAATACCCTTGTCGGCAAATCAAGATAACTGTCGCTGCTCGCTAACTGCTGGGGCCAATCAGAAGGTAATTGAACTGATTGTAAATTTCTGGCTACGGTCAAGAAATCCCCATCATGAAATAACTGGCTTTTTTTCCCCCCCAATATAAAAAAAGGGTGTTTTGCATGTATAATAAAGTACAACACTTTATATAAAGACGCATATATTACAATAGTTGATCTCCTGCATCACTGGGAGTCAGTGGATACAAGGGTTGATATTCTTCTATGGGCATCCAACAGGTATTGCACACCTGAAGTGCGCTGCGCCTGACAGGAGAAATTTCCCCATATTTCCCCCCCCCCCCCCCCGAAACTAAAAATGTGGGGTGGAAGCCTAAATCACAACAGCAGAATTGAAGCTTAAAAATCGCCAAGTACCTGTTACAGCTCAGTATAGATCTCTTAATTTAGGATTTAACAAACCTGAATATATTTCCGCTGTGTTTCATCATTCAAAACATGCGCCACGTGTTTGGAGAAGATCTTTTCACGACCTGTACGTGCATGGATACCAACCATGGTAACTCCAATAGGCCATGGAGCATTGCCAATGGCCATCTGAAGATAAGCGTCATTTGCCTGTGGAGAAGACAAATGCTTCATATAAAAGAGATTACATCGCTGGAATCAGCAACATTGCTCTGCAACACAAGAGTTGTCCAGTTAACGGTCCATTAACTTTACCAAGTAAATCTAACAGAAGCACTCATGTATATAGTAAAAAGATTAAATGGTCTGGTGATGCAAAGTGCTGTTGTACTAACTCTGGTTGAACAGTGACAACTAGTTCCGTGCTTCAAGCTTGTGCATGGAAGAGACAGCATTGCAGGTCACAACATTACCCTCCATAAACTTGAGGTTATGCAAAACTCAGCAGCCCGTGTCCTAACTCGCATCAAATCCCGTTCACCCATCACCCCTGTACTCGCTGACCTACATTGGCTCCGGTTAAACAACGCCTCGATTTTAAAATTCCCATCCTTGTTTTCAAATCCCTCCAGGGCCTCGCCCCTCCCTACCTATGTAATCTCCTCCAGCCCCACAACCCTTCGGGATATCTGTGCTAACCAATTCTGGCCTCTTGAGCATCCCCGATTTCAATCGCTCAACCATTGGTGGCCGTGCCTTCAGCTGCCGGGGCCCTAAGCTCTGGAATTCCCTCCCTAAACCTTTCCACCTCTCTTTCCTCCTTTAAGACACTCCTTAAAACCTACCTCTTTTCTGCCCTAATAACTTCTTATATGGCTCGGTGTCAAATTTTGTTTGATAACATTCCTGTGAAGCACCTTGGGACGTTTTACTACGTTAAAGGCGCGGTATAAATACAAGTTGTTGTTGGGACTAAGTTTCTACAGAGTGAAAGTTCATAACTTGCATTCTGTGCAACATTTTTGGATTGGTGCAGTACGAGCTGCTTGCTAGCTTCTTCTCTCGGTTTTGCTTGATAAATTTCACATACAGCATAATCTTGCAGAACAACAGCAGCCCAACTACAATGTTGTAGAGACAGACTACTGCCAAGTCCATTAGACTGGTTTTCAACTGATCCAGGTGTCAGTGATGCTTTCCAAAAAAAAAAAGTTACAATATGCTATCACTGGATGAATATAGGCTTTGTCGAACACTCAACTTGCTGAAGGTGACAAGCAAGGTTGAGCTTTTCCAAGGATTCATCCTTTTCTTATCCAGTCATGATCACCACTGGTTTCTCCAGTGTAGGTTGCATGAGGAATTACGCCAAGGGGCTCGGTTTTCACAGCCAAGGAGAACTTTCATTCTTTATAGAATGGAGGTGGGTTGGCAACATCACAGCCAATCCTTCCTGATGGAATTATTGGCTTGATCCTTTCTGCAGCAAGGATAACAGTCTCCCACTAAACTCCTTCTAGGATCTGCTCGCAGTGATTTAATTATTACTTTTAGAATTAGTCAGTGGTTGATATCATACTTCATTTTCTTAATGAAACAGAAGTTATGCAACTTGACTTTGTGAGTGATGTAGAGAAATAGTCCTTGTATGTTTTCATTGAATCATAGAATAGTACAGCGCAGGAGGCGGCCATTCGGCCCATTCATACATTGCTTAGACCTGCAGTAAGTAAAGAACCAAGGAACTTGTGACTTGTTCCGGAGATTGAACTTAAAAACAAATCTACACTCGCACATCTAAATATCAGTATTTGGGCACTGCTGAACAGTTTCAATCACAACACAATTGTGTAAATAAAAATTAAATGATTAGACTATTAATGACAAGAGTGACATTTTAGTATATGATATAATCAGGGTTCTAATTAGCTTAAATATTCTTATATTTACTAGCCTCTTACTTCAAGGAGGCAGAGGAAAAGTTATTGCAAATGTCAATTGCCTAATAATCATTGTAAATGTCACTTGTACAAGATCTGTATGTGATCTGTATTACAAGTGCACAAGAAATAAGGAAAGATATTCTGCCAATCTAGTTTATCCAATTATTGAGATTGATGGCCAGGACCTTGAATAAGCCAATTTAATTACCCTCAATGGGATATGTTTTGTAAAAAACTGACAGGTTCCAGAATTGGAGCCGGAGGTTTTTCAAATTTGTATCTAAATGGGCCGTATTTTGCAACCCCCTACGGATGCGTACGAGGTGTGTACGCACCCGTAGGGGCTGTGCAAGTTCGGGGTTTAGGCGCACGAAGCGCATGCGCTAAAACCCGGCACTTGCGATCTGTCAAGAATCTTCTCGACAGATCCTCCGCATTCCTGGGAGAAGGGCCTCTCCGGGTGGAGAGTTGCGCTATTTGCCCAACTGCTGCCCGCTGAATGCCCGCGAGAGTCTTACACCTAGTAAAAGCTGGCGTAAGGCCTGCTTTTACCAGCGTAAGACTTTTTTTTTTTTTTTTAAATGGAAAAATAAAATTTTATCACTCATTTATACATTGACAACCCTGTCCAATAAGGTATGTTTATTTTTAGCCCTGTTAAAATTAAATTTGTTTAAAATATTTAATTAATTGGTATTTTAATTAATTTTAAGTATGTAATTAAAAAAAAAATTATTTCATGTGTTCGTGTATTTTTTTTTAAAGTGATCCCCATTCATGCTTATGGGAGTTCCGTACGTACGGAACTCATAAGTATGAATAGGGACTCCCTTTTATTGGTTGGTCTGACCCACGTGATCCCAGGGGCGCTTGCGAACCGCATGCGCTCCTGGGATACGTGGGCCCTACCCGCGCGTACCCGGAGAGGCCCAGGATCGCGAGTCTCCACACCTCCTGGGCCACCAGGTAAATGCGTAGATTTTTTTACAGGTCGGAGGCATCTGCCCGCAGGAAGCCTCCAATCGCAAATTTTTGCGCCAGTGTGTTTTAACCTTTGTAGTCCAGTCTATTTCAGGATTATACACTGTCTGTGTTTGCAAACAAAAATCAGCACGGCCCAGGCCCCTCTCCTCTCCGTGCCACTCCTACCAGAGTGCTACTGATTCAAGTGATTCCGGTTGTTGCATACTGAAGGCGGATACTTTTGAGAAAACAGGAGTTCCTGCCTACAGTATGCAGTGGCCAGATTCACTTCAAGTAGCAGGAGGGCTCGGGTAGGATCGATGTTGGGGTTGGGGGGGGGGGGGGGGGGCGGGAAATAAGTGGAGGAACTTGAAATGGTAGGGAAGGGGGTGAAGTGGCTGGCAGGGGGGGGGGGGGGGGAATGGAGAGGAGGGGGAAGGGGAGAGAGGAATGAAGGGCAAAAGGGAAGAAGAAATATTAAGAGGGACAAGGATGAAGCCAGAAGCAGTGCTCTGCGGTGGACCGGAAATGTGTTTTTTTTTTTTTAGAAACAGCCTTGGTTTGGATCTACAGCAGAAACAAAGTGATATATGGTAGAGCAGCACATGACAGGTATAGATCTCCATTTAAGCACTGCTCCTCTAGGGCCCAACTTCAGATATAAATTTGCCTTTCAATGAGAAAAAAAATTCCTTATTTATCCCATACTGGAGAGACATCTATACATTCTTCTGATCAGAACACATTAATATTGAATGTACGATAGCAAAATACTGCAGATGCTGGAAATCCGAAATAACAACAGAAAATGCTGGAAAAACTCAGCAGGCCAGGCAACATCCGTGGAGAGAAAATAGAGTCAACGTTTCGGGTCTAACTCTTTGTCAAGACTAAAGAAGCACAGGAAATGAAATAGATTAAGAGGCCGGGCTGGGAGAGAACAAAAGAGAAGTGAAGAGACATTAAGAGGTGTTCAAAACGAGACGTCTAGAGCCGTCTTTTGTCTCCACTAGTCCTATCACCATCTCGTCTCGTTTTGAATACCTCTTAATGTCTCTTCACTTCTCTTTCGCTCTCTCCCAGCCTGGCCTCTTAATCTATTTCATTTCCTGTGCTTCTTTAGTCTTGACAAAGGGTTCACCCGAAACGTTGACTCTAATTTCTCTCTCCACGGATGTTGCCTGGCCTGCTGAGTTTTTCCAGCATTTTCTGTTGTTATTTTAATATTGAATGGGATTGTTAGCACAAGTTCAGTATATTCAATGAAGCCTACATTTTTCCGACAGAATAAAACTATTGCTTTTTACTTTAAAAAAAAAATCTATTTATGCGTCAAACCCCTTCCTTTAGTCCTTTTAAGTTTTCATTACTGTAAACATAGTGAAAGATGTTTAATAATCACATCAGTATCTACCTTAACATATTCTCTCTGTAACATGAATTTGATAATGTCTGTTATGGACTCTTTGATGTCCTGGGGCAAAATCTGGAGGAAAAAAAATGTATTTAGTGAAATCATAGCAAATTAATGGTAGCACTAATCAAGAATCACACTAACATTCAAATCATAAAATCATCAACAGTCCGTGCAAGGCCATTGCAAAAACACATCAAGGGCAGTAATCACAGAAAATAACGAATTACTTATGAACAATGTTCCCTGTAATTTTTGGGGGCTCTGCGTGGCCCCTTTAAGGGGTTGCGCGGGCCATTCAAAATACAGGAAACTTTGTGCTATCCGGCACCCACAGGACCGAGCTGCTGCCGTTGCCTCAAAACTGCCATACTCTCCAGAGTTAATGTTGAGAGATACGGAGATTCTTATCTCCGTATTTGACAACAAACACTGTTGTTTAGCAACAGCTTCTAAACACTCGGGTGTGGCCTGCAAGCTCTGTAGCTGAAGCTGTTGCTATAGCTACAGACCTTGCACAGCTTGACTGTTCAAACAAAGCAAAAAAAACAAACAAAAAGAATAAAAAACGGCTGCTGATTTTTGCCGGTGGCTCCAGATTGCCGGATAGCTCACCTCCGGATAGCACAAAGTTTCCTGTACCGCGCACGCACGGTTTTTACATCGAAAAGTCAGCAAGCCGGCTGCGCAGGTTCCCCAGAGTGCTGCGCAACTTAAAGGGAACATTGCTTATGAATGTTACGATCAAAAGCCTGTTCTATGTGCTCCACAACACTGACACTACGCTGTCGGAGTAGCAGCGTGGTGGGAGAGCGGAGTGGATGCTGCCCGAGGACCAGGCAGTTTCTGGTATAGATACTGTCATGGGCATTAAGAAGTTCAATTAAATCATTTAAGTTAAAATTAAGTTTAAAAACAAACATTCAAATCTCCAGAGCTGGGGGAATTTAAATATACATTTCCACTACTGTTGGGTATGCTAAAGCAATTAATTCCAAACGATTTTACCAAAGTCTCTCCTTTTTCTCTGCACCAACTGTGGTCCGCGGAACCGGCAGAAAGCTCCACTGCAAAAAAAAGTGTAAGTGACTCCAGCAGTTTCAAAAGACATGTTTCTTACCTTTTTCCGAAGTTTCCTGAAGAGAGGTTTTAAGTAGGATTCAGTCTGCTTGTGAGTGGCCCCGGCAAGTTTACCCTGCACACTGCACTTTAAATAATCCTCCCTGGCATTCAGATCTTTTGCCCAAACACCAAGAAGAAACTATAAAAGGGAAATAATAAAAATATATTAGAGCACGTTAGGGAAGGAGCTAGATTAAAATATTATTTTATCCTCGTATGTTGAAAGATTTCAAATCTATAAATCAGTGTGTAAAAGAAGAAACACAAAGCCCAATTCACGAGAAGAAAAGTTTTTTTTTTGCCAAGTATAAAGAAACCTAAATAAATAGTAGGTCAGAGGGAAGTGCAACAGTGTCAGGTTCTCCAAGTCAGGCTCTATTCTTAAAAGATCAAGAAAACAGTATTTAAGGATCGAAGATTGTTTCCACTTAATGACAAACTCGCACAAATAAAGCAGCTATTCTGGAGGCAACAAAAAATATTCAAAGGCTTATTTAAAACCCTTTGTTCCGCCTCTGAATTTCAAATTCATTTAAGGGTTTCTGAATATTTAAATGATGAAAGATTATTTTCATATGATCGCCAATTCTATTTGTGTTTTACGATTGCATTACCTAAAGCCTACATGAAGCTACAGTTACATTTACATATACTGCTTCTCACATTGAGATGTCTCCTTATCGGAAAACAGTGACTAGCCTGGCCCATCAAACCTGTTCAGTCTTGTTGGCAGCTTTATCTTTTAATCCCAATTCCACATTATTTATCCAAACTCCTTAACATTGTTGTGAAATATCAGCGATCTGCCTTGTTTCAAATCATAAAGCACTCCATTTTTTTTACATTTCTTCATAACATTTTAGGCTAGCTGATGATCATTTAAAAATCATTACTGCTTGTTGGAATCAGCTTGTTTCTATATATCTTTTTTTTTTAAATTTATTCTTGGGATGTGGGAAGTCACTGGCAAGACCAGCATTTATTGCCCATCCCTAGTCGCCCTCGAGAAGGTGGTGGTGAGCCGCTTTCTTGAACCACTGCAGTCAAGGTACGCCCACAGTGCTGTTAGGGGAGGGAGTTCCAGGATTTTGACCCAGCGACGATGAAGGATCAGCAATATAATTCCAAGTCAGGATGGTGTGCGATTTGGAGGTGGTGGTGTTCCCATGCACCCGTTGCCCTTGTCCTTCTAGGTGGTAGAGGTCGCGGGTTTGCTTCTATATTATTGGTTGCTGTGCAGACTGCACCTTCAAAAGCAGGTGAGTCACCTCTGTCTAGGTGGACCAGCTAAAGAGTATTAGAGGCAGTCATATTTTGAGATTTTTTATTTTTCCCCCCCCCCCCCCATGAAAAGGATTTGGGAATGAGTTATTATTTAAAACAAAGTGCATTTGCACAGGTTTAAAAATCCACAGGCTGCTGTTTCGAAGACAGTGTCGGATGTGATGCATTAATTTTTAGTTTCCACAACGACCAGAGAAATTCGTGACCTCATCCAAGATGGTTAACAAAACATCCACACCTATTATAGTGGGGATAAATCTATTCATATGAGCCCAGTGTGATGTGTCTACGGACAACATATTCTTGGGAGATTGGATAGTTGGGTTGATTAACAAGCTAATTAGTGGATCCCTAATAGGACGGAGTCAGACATACCACCCTTCCACTCCCAGTGAATGCAGGGAGAGAGAGAGAGAAGCCTCGCATGGTAAGGCACTCAGATTTTGAAGGGGTAGGCCTTAGCCACGGGCTTGAAGCTAAGATGCAGGAAGTCAGTTTTTGCAGTTCGAAGTCGTGTAGAAAGAAAGGTACCGCCAAAATCAAGTCAGCCAGCTGGTTAAGTCTGGGAAGGGAACCTGGCCTAGCAAGGGGAAACTCGCTCATCGCAACTCCAGAGCCTGTTGAAATCAAACGCTCACTAGGAAAAGTTCAGTGAGCTTGGTAATAGGGATAATGTGGAGTATTTACTATTTTTCTCATTCTTAAGGAAGGTTCTGTGGTTAGTTGGATCGAGGCGAGATTTGATTACAACTGTTATTCTGTATGTTCACTTGCTGTCAGTAAAAATGATAGAATGGTTACAGCACAGAAGGAGGCCATTCAGCCCATCGAGCCCGTGCCGGCTCGCTGCAAGAGCACTTCAGCTAGTCCCACTCCCCCGCCCTTTCCCCGTAGCCCTGCAAATTTTTATCCTTCAGGTACTTATCCAACTCACTTTTGAAAGCCATGATTGAATCTGCCTCCACCACCCTTTCAGACAGTGATCCTAACCACTCGCTGCATGAAAAAGTTTTTCCTCATGTTGTCTTTGGTTCTTTTGCCAATCACATTAAATCTGTGTCCTCTGGTTCTCGATCCTTCCGCCAATGGGAACAGTTTCTCTCTGTCCAGACCCCTCATGATTTTGAACACCTCTATCAAATCTCCTCTCAACCTTCTCTGCTTTAAGGAGAACAACCCCAGCTTCTCCAGTCTATCCACATAACTGAAGTCCTTCATCCCTGGAACCATTCTCGTAAATCTTTTCTACACCCTTTAAAGCCTTCACATCCTTCCTAAACTCCTAAAATAAAGCAGCTTAAGGATTTGTATCTGGCCTTGTCCCACTGAAGTGTTTTTCAGTCAGTCTTCGGAAAGATTGGAAAAGTGCGTGCGGGCACGTGAAAGACAACATCAAGTTCGGATCACAAGTTGGTATTGCTCTTCCATGTTTGGATTACACTATTGTATAATTAGATAGTGGTTACAGGAAACTTTCTGATATCCGGCACTGACGGGACCGAGCTGGTGCCGTACCATCAAAAGTGCCGGACATACCAGCGTTAATGTTGAAACATACGGAACTGAAAAGCTCCGTGTGAATCAACAAACCCTGTTGCTAAGCAACAGCTTCAAAACAGGCAGCTGCAAGCGTCTCTAGCTGAAGCTGTTGCTATAGCTACAGATCTTGCAGTGCCTGACTGGGGAAAAAAAAAGCAACGAGAACTAAAAAAACTTACAGAAAACGACTCCTGATTTTTGCCGTTAGATCGAGTATTCCGGACATATAACCTCCGGATAAACCAAAGTTTCCTATAGTACAATCACACTCCTGAACACAAAGGGGGAGAAATTCACCCGGTTTGCACCTCGCGTTAGCGCCTGCAAGAGGGGGGGGGGGGGGGGGGGGGCGGTATCGGGCCACTAAGGGGTTACCGACTGGGTGCGGCGAATTCACCAACGCCCAGGAACTTCCCTGGCGGATTTGCATTGGCGCTAAGGCTCTCTTGCGCCCTGAAGATTGTGTCGTCCCGGAAATGACATTGGCTCCCGCCCCCTGCAGCATCGCTGGACGTCAACAACGGCAGCTGCAGGAGGCGTTGTCACCTCGGCTGGCCGCTTGGGGAGCGCTATTTAAAGGCAATGGTGGTTAGGTAGGGCAAAATTTATTTATGTCCCCATTCTGGTGCCTCCTGGTTTCTTTTGCCCCTGCGATTGCTCAGCCCTGCACTCCGAGTGCTGGGGGCTGCTATGCGTGGGTGCTGTCATCCAACAGACACAGCCTGAAGATTCATTCAAAGCGGCATTGGCCTTTCCCTTTAAGGGAGGAAAGGAGCCTGTAAAGACGGCAGTGCTGCCCCGAACATTGCTCAGCGCTCTGCCAAAACGCCCCTCTCGCTCTCTTTAGTGTTCGAAGGGAAATGGTAGCGCTTGGTTTAGCGCTTCACTTCCCTCTTGGAGCGCTAAAGCAGAAGTTCCCGGCAGCAGCAAATCCTTTTCGGCCGGTGATACTTTTGCGCTCCCTGAAAAGTTATCGCCCCAAACGGGGCGCTACGCAATTTCTAGCCCATTGTGCTCATACTGCTTACAGGAGGGGCCAGCATCACTATACCCAATAGACTATCTAAGGCAGATTCGAAACTTGTAACAGCAGCAAAATTCATCCAGATGTTAAAAAACAATTAATACAGGTTACTGGGATGTGAGGAAGTAGCAGTGATTGCTTGGGATTGTTGACACAGTAGGGGGCAGGCAGCCACCCATTGCATCAGAGAATCTTACTATTCTATAAGTGTGAATGTTTGATCAGAAAGCCAATCAGGCAATTTCAGAGCCTTTCAATCCTATTATGATTGACAGCCTCTACTCCACCAGTGTGAATTGTTTGTTTTCCAACCCAGCCATTATAAGAACATAAGAAATAGGAGCAGGAGTCGGCTATGTGGCCCTTCGAGCCTGCTCCTTCATTCAATAAGATCATGGCTGATCTTCTACCTCATCTCCACATTCCTTGATTCCCTTAATATTCAAAAATCTATCGATCTCAGTCTTGAATATACTCAACGACTGAGCCTCCACAGCCCTCTGGGGCAGAGAATTCCAAAGATTCACCACCCTCTGAGTGAAGAAATTTCTCCTCATCTCATTCCTGAATGTCCAACCCCTTATTCTGAGACTGTGACCCCTGGTTCTAGACTCCCCAGCCAAGGGAAACATCCTCCCTGCATCTACCCTCTCAAGCCCTTTAAGAATTTTACACGTTTCAATGAGATCACCTCTCATTCTTCTAAACTCCAGAGAATATAGGCCTAGTCTACTCAATCTCTCCTCATAGGACAATCCCACCATCCCAGGAACCAGTCTGGTGAACCTTCGTTGCTCTCCCTCTATGGCAAGTATATCCTTCCTGAGGTAAGGAGACCAAAACTGTCAATTTAGTGCCAATTATTGCTGCAATTATGGGCAGTCTTCTGCTTTAAGCCCATGTCCATTAGGAATTAGAATGTGGCTGTCCAAGTACATCACATAGGACCCGTACAGCCACCAGGAAGAGGATACGGTCATCCTACCAGACTTGGCTGGCTCACCTTCTGGACCACTTGTTAAAGTGTCTAACTCACTGCACCACCCTGTCACAAAGAAGCATTCTTTAAATACTACTAATGTGTGTGGTCTTACCCGTAGAACTTTGGTTATAATGTCCATGTCTTTATAGTCATTGTCCTGACCCAACGACTCACCCAAGGCCTGTGTTAAAAAAGCAAATGGTTATTTGTAATTTGTGGGAACGTTGTGAATTAACCACTCCACAGCAGTTCATGCAAAAGACAAAACAACTTATTTGTAGCTGTTGTGAAATTATGACTGAAATTACATTTTTTTAAAAATAATTGATGTCTGCTATAGATTTCCAGCATGTTGTGTTTATTTCAGATTTTCAGCATTTGTGTTTTTGTCTTTCAGACGCTGACTGACTTGCTTTGTATTTCCAGCATGTGTGGCTTTTTTCTTTTGAAGTCGACCGTATAAATTCCCTGGGATATCTCAAGGTGTCTTCTTTCATTCTTTTCTATAGCTTTAGTAACTCAGGTGATCTTCTCTGTATCTTTCCCAAATCTAGGCTGTTGAGGGCTTTTTCAGATTAATGAATACAAATGGCAGTCTCAAATTACATAAGCATTAGATCACCCAACAATAAATTTCAACAATTGTTTTTTTCACCACAATTGGTGAAACAGCGATTTACTTGTGCTTCTTTCAATTTAGTACACTGTATTCGCTGTTCACGATGCGGTCTCCTCTACATTGGGGAGACCAAACACAGATTGGGTGACCGCTTTGCGGAACACCTCCGTTCAGTCTACAAGCGTGGCCCCGAGCTTCTGGCCGCTGGAAACTTTAATTCTCCGCTCCACTCCCACTCTGATCTCTTCATCCTCGGCCTCTTACACTGTTCCAATGAAGCTCGAGGAACAGCACCTCATCTTTCGATTAGGCGCTTTACAGCCTTCTGGACTCAACATTGAATTCAACAATTTCAGATCATAACCTCTGCCCCCATCTTTTCAGTCGGCAGCTGATGATGATTCTGCTATTCCCATTTACACCTCTTCTAGACCCATCTTTTGTTTCTTTACTTGTCCCATTACCATCTTCTGTTGCTTCGCACCATCATCCCTTTTGTCTCTTAATCTCTCCTGCCTTCCATCCTATCACAGACCTTCCCTTTTGTTCTTTCCCCCCTTTCCCTGCCCCTGCTTAAAACCTGTTGCATCTCTATTTTTTTCCAATTCTAATGAAGGGTCATCGACCTGAAACATTAACTCTGTTTCTCTCTCCACAGATGCTGCCTGACCTGGAGTATTTCCAGCATTTTCTGTTTTTGTTTCAGATTTCCAGCATCCGCAGTATTTTGCTTTTGTTTATTTATAATGGCCCAGAAATTCGGGTCGGGGGCTTCCCGCGGGTGTAAGCCCCCGACCTGCACTTATCTTGCGCGCCGGCCGTTGAGCTGTGGGCCCCCGTGGGATTCCGACCCTGGGCCTGCTCCAGCTGCCGGCGCGCAGTGCTTGCGTATCCCAGGGGCGCAGTTAGTTCGATGCGTCCCCTGGGGTCACGTGGGCCATGGAGAGCCAATCGGAGCAGGGAATGCCCATTCATAAGTCAAAACTTATAAATACTACGGGCCCCAAAACATCACTAAATCTTAAAAAAAAAAAAAAAAAATATTATTTTTAAATCACATTTTTAAAATAAACTATAAATTACATGAAATAACTATTTTAAATAATAATTTAAATTTTTGAAAAAAATAATTTTATTTTCTAACAGGGCTAAAAATAAACTTACCTTGCTTTAAAGTATTTAAAAATAATAAACCTGTGGAAAAAATGTTTTAATTTTAATTAATTCACCACTTACCTTGTAAAAAGCAGGCCTGCAAAAAAAAAACTAAGTTCGATGTGCACGCGCAGCCTCTCCTGCGCAAGCTTTCGAACTCTGAACCCCTTCTTTCAGGGGAACGGAAGTGCCGGTTTCCCGCGCACGCGCAGTGCATGCAGGAAACCGGCACTTCCATTGGGCTTACGGGTGAGTACCCCGTGCGTACTCACCCGTGGAGACCCGAATTTCTGGGCCATTATTTCAACTGTTTTGCATCAAAACATTAAAACAAAATTTCTCCCCAGAAAAGGTAATTTTAACTTTCAATTTAAAAGTAGTTACTAGTAGTTCAAAAACAAACAGGATTGTTAAGTAACAGTTGAAGGATTTTGGACTTTTAATACCAGTTTTAAAGAAAACTAAAAAGGATGGGCTTGAAACCCTGGAATGCCCAAAGAGCAGAATTTGGTTAAAAGTATCAACACTGAAGGATAGCATACAGAAACGTTAATCTTGACTGTTCAAGACGGCATGCTGGGAAGCTTGACCAAGTCCGAAAGCTATTATTAATATTGCTTCAGACTGCGCAGAAGGCTAACCGAGACGATGTACTTTCGTAGCGATAAAGGGGCAAAGTTAAAGATAAGACAGTCGCCTAGCTAGGTCTGAAAGTCTGAAAATCTGTCACAAACATCTGATGCGGTTTCTGGAGCATCAGCCAGTTTGAACTATGGGAAAGAGAGAGGAAAAGTACCAGCAGCTTATTTTTGCACCAGCAAGGGTAGAAAGACAGTGATTTTATTAAGATGGAGGAGACAGTTTATGAGATAGGTGAGACACAGACCAACAGAACACGAAGGAGGATCTCCACGGAGAATTAACCCCTCAGTCCTCCGAAGCAGAAGACTTTGACCATTCGGAGCTTCGAGTTGTACTTCTAGCTAAAGTTGTAATCAGCTCCACCTGTAAAACTGCTGTGTTTTAATGTTAATAAAACCAACTGTTAGAAAAGTGTGAAGCCTTGGTTGATCTTACCTCTGGATTAACCTAAAGAGTAAAGAGAGAGTTAAAAAAAAAAAAAACCCTGCACAATTCTTACCTCCAATTCCTCGATCGTGGTGTTTTCTTCATGAACTTTCAGGTCATTCTGACTCTCCTCTTCACCTTGCTCCGGACCAGCCACAATCTCATTCAAATACTGCTGGTCTATCTGATCCATAGCAGCTTTTAAGTCATTTCGCAAACCCTGTGGGAAGTCATAAAGAACCAAAACACTTGAGTTTTCTGAAGGCTATACCTCCTAATTAGAATGATTCCACACAGTGGTTGGCTCTCTTGTAGTTTGACAAGTTTTGCCTGTATCCTTCTTGTGCTTCAACCTTCTTCCATTCAGAATAACCACCACACAATCACCCAGAACAGAGCAGCAATGTTTGTAACTAATCAATTGCAGTTTAACTATGTCTTTGCAAAATATGTTCTGGTTTCTTGTACAGGAAACTTTGTGCTATCCAGCACCCACGGGACCGAGCTACTGCCGTTGCCTCAAAACTTCCGGATAGACCAGCGTCAATGTTATCAGATAGGAGCTTTTCATCTCCGTATCTGACAACAAAGACTGTTGCTTAGCAACAGCTTGTCAGCACTCGGCCCGTGGCTTGGAAGCATCTCTGAAGCTGTTGCTAAGATACAGAGATGCTTTCTAGAGCCTGCCGTATCTGACCACAAACACTGTTGCTCAGCAACAGCTTGTAAACACTCGGCCCAGTAGCTTGGAAGCGTCTCTGAAGCTGTTGCTAAGCTACAAAGACGCTTTCCAGAGCCTGCCTGTGAAAAGAATGCTAGGAGAAGAAAAAAAACCTAACCAAAATGGCTGCTGATTTCTGCCGTTAGATCGAAGTTGCTGGACATTCAACCTCCGGATAGCACAAAGTTTCCTGTACATATAGTTATACACTTGAAAACATTCCAGAGTTACTTGATCTTGGTAGTGATGCAAGCAATGTTCCCTGTAAGCTGCGCTTTGTTCTGCTCTGCCTGTTTCTTTCAATTTAAATTTCTGCGCATGCACGGTGTTTCCAATGTAAAAGTTTGAGAGTGGCCCGCTTAGGACCGTGCAGATTACTGCGATGCCGCGCATGCACGCAGCTTAGCGGGAACACTGGATGTAAGGTTAGTGTATACGGGCTCATAATACAATCTGTGAGCCAGATATGAAAACCCAGATTAAAATCACAATACTAATTAAAAGGGAATATATTCACGTGGGGGTATATATTACTCTTTTCATTTCTTTCCTTCCCTATTGAACTCCCCAGACCAAGAACCTGCTCATCGCCTTCTAATGATGTAATTTGTGCTGGTTATTAGGAGGCAGAAGACAAAGACCTGGTGATAGTCACTGGTCTGATAGCCTGGACCCACAGGAAGATCATACTGATGGGTCAAATTCAAATTACATTATGATAACTAATTTCTGCTTTTCGATGGTGTCTGATGCTATTAGATTAGACATTGGTCATTTTTTTTTTAAAGTTCTGGGCCTCATATTATCTCTTCTATCTAAGCTTTCCCCTAAATGCAATTCCGGCAAGGTCATTTTAAAAGAGGGAGACAAATGTTGAAAGTTGTACAGCCCCTTCTTGCAGGCAAGCTGTGCAGATTCATTTTCCATGTGGTTCAAGGATCTGAAAAAAGGAAAATTAAAGGAAAGAGATAGAAGGTTAAAAACACAAAGGAGAGAAACAAAAACAACTTGGAAAGTGGGAAGTGAAAAATAAAACAGGAAATGGAAAGCTGAAAACACAAGTAAAATGGAAATATTAAAGTTTGTGGTTTGTGCGGCCACAAGTAAAATCCACATCATTTCTATTTAGACAAATAGATTTCAGTACAAACACCTCGCACACCAGTAACTAAAACTCCTGCTAGATGTCCCTCTGCCCTTTCTTGTGACCTTTGTGCTATAATAGACACAAGGCAGCTAGATTTCCTCCTTAGCTTACTAATTATTCAGATCTTGGGCTTTTAAAAGAGAAAAGAGTTTGCAAAATTCCATGTTAAGAATTTAATTTGGGTGTACCAATTCAATTGTCCCTTAACCGCACCATATATTAAAACTTTACCGCCAATGTGCATTCTTTAATGTTCTGTGAACTCCAAGTGCTGGGGTATGTCACTATATAAAATGCCACTCAATGAAAATCCTCGCAAATTATTTCAAAAAAGACATACCTTATTAATTTCAGGAGTTAAGATTTCTATCTTTCGAAGACGTTGAAAGGCTTCATAGTCTGTTTCAGCAAACAATCGAATTGGTTCTCCTCTTTCTCGTAACCTCCGGCTCACCTTGGAAGACAACAGAACGATTTGATTTTTTATCACTGGAACTCCGCAGTGAAATACAGTTCTGCTGATAAAATTGTTCTTTGGACATCAACTGAATAAGTGAGAATCTATGTCTGAGTGAGAAGAGAAAGATTCATGCAGACTCTGCTCATCAACTAGTTGCTAGACTAAAAGCAATCGAATACAAAAAGCTGTAGCTTTCAAAATAATTCTCAAATGACAAAGCAGCGTGCTGTTTAACATACAAGCATGAGCAGCGCAGAATTTCTCGTCTCTTCAGGGAATTCCCCTGAAATAACTGAGCTAGCACTGTTCTTCTGCAGCAGATGGCGATGCACTTCAGCCATTTTTTAAACATTATTTGGCACAGTACAACAGCACCATCTACTGCCACTCCATCCCAAACACCTTAGAGAGCGAAAATTAGCCTCTTCACTCATCTCTCCGAGTCTGCAGAGGGGTCATTTGAAAGTTTAACACAGGAAATCCCCATGGCCCAGAATTTGCAGGAGCGGGGCACCTCACAGTGTACCCTGTTAGTTAGACTTGTTCCTGCACCCTTCAGTTCAAAAATGTTTCGCTGTGTTAAGTTGCTGGAACTGCGAGCTGATAACGGTGCAGTGAGGGCCAATGTTTTCTTTAATTTTTGGGGGGCCACACAGCCCCTTTAACATTTTTTTCAATTTAAAAGCCGGCTCACTGGCTGCGTGGGACCCCTGGAGCGCTGCGCAGCTTAAAGGGAACGTTGGTGAAGGCAAGAGGGCATCGGAGATCTTGGTGAATGATGGGACCGACAGTTTATCTCCTTAATCAATGAGATTGAAGGGTTGAGAAATAAACAGAGGAAGGACTGAGAAGCAGGATGAATTAAAGAGGGTAATTTGACATTTAAAAAATCTCTAACAACAATTCACTACATGTAGGAATGAGACTCCACACTTTTGATTGTTCACTTTCTGGGCCAGAGAGGTTGATTAGCAGTGATTAATAATTATCATGTTGTTAAAAGGGTACTTACGTCATTAATTATTAGACTTAACTTTTTGTGGTGAGTTTATTGTGCAATTAATATGCAAATTCAGCAACTTCATGAAAGTCACGAGGAGCTTATGGGCGAGATGAGGTTTTTGCAAAGCTAATGGCAGAGCGGTGCAAACCGTGCAGCAACTTGCGTTGATTCGCAATTCACGGGGTATCTCGTCCTAAGTTGCTGGCTGATTTGCACATTAGTAACGACATGTGTCATTCACACGCCGTTATTTTTTCAGCAAATTCTGGGCCTCTGTCTGTTCGGAAGCAAAGGAATACAAAAATTTAACAGATTTTACAGAAGGGCAGCACACATGTGCAGCATCTTGAAGTACCAAGATTTGATTGTTCAAGCCACTGGGCACTAGAATTCAACTATGTTGCTGTGGAGAGGAGAGGTTGGAATTAGCAGTTGCCAGTGCACATTGCTGCACAGCCAGTAGTAGCTGGCTGAAAAATGGCATTGGCAGAGGCCTGAATGTAGGCTGCTTGCTCGCTTTCTTGGCCAGCGTGACATGTGGCCCAGGCAGACCTTTAGAAGCAGAAAACTCAAAGAGGGATTTCATAACCCACTGCGTTTTTAAAAAATATATAAATTGATTTTTTGCAGTACTCTCCAGCAATGTTCCCTGTAAGCTGCGTGGCTGCGCGGTGCTCCTGGGAACCCATGCAGCTGGCTGTTCAATGTAAAAACCGCGCATGCGCAGTATTTGGAAAGGCCTGTGCAGCCCCTTAAAGGGGCCGCCCAGGGACAAAAAAAATTAGGAGAACATTGCTCTCCAGTAGATTAACTCGACAACCTACCAAGGAAAACATAGCCATTACCATTTGACAGTTTGGATCAAAATTACTTACTTAAATAACATAGATTTTGGTTCCAAGTCTGATTGGATATTTGAATTCAAACAGTGCAGATTTTGATTAAATATTAAGCTATTGTTCATAGTAAATCTTGCATAAGAACATAAGAAATAGGAGCAGGAGTAGGCCATATGGCCCCTTGAGCCTACTCTGCCATTCAATAAGGTCATGGCTGATCATTGACCTCAATTCCACTTTCCCACCCAATCCCCATATCCCTTGATTCCCCTAGAGTCAAAAATCTATCGATCTCAGCCTTGAATATACTCAATGACTGAGCCTCCACAGCCCTCTGGGGCAGAGAATTCCAAAGATTCACAACCCACTGAGTGAAGAAATTCCATCTCATCTCAGTCTTAAATGGCCAAACCCTTATCCTGAGACTGTGACCCCTGGTTCTAGACTCTCCAGCCAGGGGAAACAACCTCTCAGCATCTACCCTGTCAATCCCCCTCAGAATCTTGTATGTTTCAATGAGATCCCCTCTCATTCTTCTAAACTCCAGAGAGTATCGGCCCATTCTACACAATCTCTCCTCATAGGACAGCCCTCTCATCCCAGGAATCAATCTAATGAATCTTGGTTGCACCGCCTCCAAGGCAAGTATATCCTTCCTTAGATAAGGAGACCAAAACTGTGCTCAGTGCTCCAGGTGTGGTCTCACCAAGGCCCTGTACAAATGTAGCAAGACTTCCTTACTCTTACACCCCTTGCAATAAAGGCCAACATGCCATTTGCCTTCCTTATTGCTTGCTGTACCTGCATGCTAGCTTTCTGTGTTTCTTGCACGAGGACACCCAAATCTCTCTGAACACCAACATTTGAAAGTTTCTCACCATTTAAAAATATTCTGTTTTTCTATTCTTCCTCCCAAAGTGAATGACCTCACATTTCCCCACATTTGGCATTTTGTCAATTTACTAGACAGTGTTGACCAGTGTAAACCGCACCTCTTGCCTGGAAAGGGTCATGGGTAATTTCTCTTCTGCAAGCTCGAATTCAAGCACTTGGTTTGAAGAAGAATCGGCTTCTTCGTTTGTTTTCGTTTGTACCTGTACATTAACAGCATTGGTTATTAAATCTTTAGTACAGGAACCAGCCTGTAACTTATACCATCACACCAGTAACTACAGATCACAGAAATCACAAGTCACTTTATTTCCTGTTTTGTGAAACACTGGGGAAATCAGGTTTTTTCCTCAACGTAAATAAAAAATCTGCCCTTTTATAGATTTCTGCAAAGACTAGAATTTTATCTATATAAATTTGAAAAATGGTGAACTGTGTCATTTTTAGGACCAGAAACACTAACGTTACACATAATATGCACCGCTCGTTAAATTGTGGGGAAAAAATAAATAAAATTCAAGGCAGAATCAGTAACTGAGCAACTTAAGCAAGAATGGAATTTAATTTGGAGACCAGCAGGAATACCGTATTAACTAGCATATAGACCCCACACCTTTAAAAAAAAATTAAGCTGGGGTATGGCATATATGCGAGTTAATAATTTTATCTGGGAGAGGGGGAAAAATGGAGGTCAAGTTTCAATTACAAAATGAACGGCATATTGATAAATAAGGCAAGTCAGAATAAAAGATTTGGCTACAATAGTTCACCACCATCGACGCATCCAGTATAGGGCACCAACTGCAAGGGCGGATAAAATGTTAGGTATAAAATTAGATCCAGACATCCAAGTAACTGATACTATTCACTTCATAGAACATAAGATTGCAAATGGAATATTGTGCTTTGCTGTGATCACGTAAATTACAAAAAAGTTGGATGCAGCATAAAATATTCAAAGAAAGGCAATAATGGTTTTAGATTACTGAGCTATGAAAACAGCCTAAGGTAGCTGAATCTATTCTCATTGGAACAACGGCAATAGGGGGTGGCAGGGTAGACCGAGGAGAAAAGATCCAAGTTGGTAAAAAAGAGGGAATGGATAATGGATTACAGAGAGACTTAGTAACTGGCCAGCTGAAACAGAAACTGAATTTAATAGAGAAATGGGCGGTAATACATATTGGTACGAACATACGAACTAGGAGCAGGAGTCGGCCACTCGGCCCTTGGAGCCTGCTCCGCCATTCAATAAGATCATGGCCGATCCAATTACTCCACATTCCCGCCTACCCCCGATAACCTTTCACCCCCTTGCCTATCAAGAATCTATCTACCTCTGCCTTAAAAATATTCAAAGGCTCTGCTTCCACCGCCCTCTGAGGAAGAGAGTTCCAAAGACTCACGACCCTCTGAGAAAAAAATTCTCCTCATCTCTGTCTTAAATGGGTGGCCCCTTATTTTTAAACAGTGACCCCTAGTTCTAGATTCTCCCACAAGAGGAAACATCCTCTCCACATCCGCCCTGTCCCGACCCCTCAGGATCTTTGTTTCAATCAAGTCACTTCTTACTCTCCTAAACTCCAGCGGATACAAGCCCAGCACGTCCAACCTTTCCTCATGGTACTACCTGTAATGTATTATTACATTACACCAGTGGCTACATTTCAAAAAGTACATCATTGGCTGTAAAGCGCTTTGGGACATCCGGTGGTCACCAAAGGCACTATATAAATGCAAGTCTTTCTTTTTTCTTTTAAAAAGAATAAATAAAATTACAAAAGTAAAAAGGTATATATTGTTAAATCAAGTGAGTTAGGAAAAAATATTGGGTGCAATAGTTGACCAGCAATTGGAAGCGTCACAGTGTAAGGCACCAACTGAAAAAACAAATAAAATGTTAGATCAGGTGCCCAAGTAACTACAGTAAAACCTGTACAAATGGACACCCCAAGAAACGGACACCTGCAAACATAGAAGATAGGAGCAGGCCCCTCGAGCCTGCTCCATTCAATGAGATCATGGCTGATCATCCAAATTCAGTACCCTGTCCCTGCTTTCTCCCCATATCCCTTGATCCCTTTAGCCTTAAGAAATATATCTAACTCCTTCTTGAATATATTTAATGAATTGGCCTCGACTGCCTTCTGTGGTAGAGAATTCCACAGGTTCACCACTCTGGGTGAAGAAATTCCTCCTCATCTCAGTCCTAAATGGCTTACCCCTTATCCTTAGACTGTGACCCCTGGTTCTGGACTCCCCTGCCATCGGGAACATCCTTCCTGCATCTAGTCTGTCTAGTCCTGTTCGAATTTTATAAGTTTCAATGAGATCCCCTCTCATTCTTCTAAACTCCAGCAAGTATAAGTCCAATCGACCCAATCTCTCCTCATACGTCATTCCTGCCATCCCAGGTTATCAGTCTGGTGAATCTTCTCTGCACTCCCTCCATGGCAAGAACATCCTTCCTCAGATAAGGCGACCAAAACTGCACACAATACTCAAGGTGTGGTCTCACCAAGGCCCTGTACAACTGCAGCAAGACATCCTTGTTCCTATACTCGAATCCTCTCGCTACGAAGGCCAACATACCATTTGCTTTCTTAACTGCCTGCTGCACCTGCATGCTTACCTTCAGCGACTGGTGCACAAGGACACCCAGGTCTTGTTGCACTTCCCCTTCTCCCAATCTATTGCCATTCAGATAATAATCTGCCTTCCTGTTTTTGCCACCAAAGTGGATAACCTTACATTTATCCACGTTATATTGCATCTGCCATACATCCGCCCAATCACCCAACCTGTCCAAATCATACTGGAGTTTCTCAGCATCCTCCTCACAGCACACACGCCCACCCAGATTTGTGTCGTCTGCAAACTTGAACGGACACTTATTGACAGTCCCAAGTAACTTAGATTATAATAGATACAAGCTGTACCCTAAAACTACAGACACAAATTATGAACAGCCAGCCTTCGGCTCAACAAGTCCGTTTGGAGCTGATAACACCGGACACGCAGCTAAGTGCCAGACAGCAACAGGTGAAAAAGAAAGCGGCTTTTGTGTAATGGAGATTTCTTTACCTAGCATCGATAGCGTCAGAGAATCTCTGAGATTGAATGCTTGCCCTGCTCCAGCCCAGGGATAGAGGGGTTTCTCTGCCACTATGGATGCTGGGTAAAGAACTCCCCATTCCACAAAAGCCAGGAACTGCAGCAAAATGACAGGCACGGGTCTCCAGGGCGCTGCCTCTAGATTATTTATGTGGCGATCATATTTACTTGCCCGCTGCAGTGCGCACCTTCCCCCGCGACGTCACCCAAGCACCGCTGCAGAGAGCCGCGCTCGCATGGAGCTCAGTCAGGAAGGGGCTGGAGAGCCAGGAATCATGGGCGTCGACATTCAGGAGGGCGGCTGATACTGGATGGTCTTAGCAGTCGGTGGGGGAGCGAGTTCTGAAGTCGGGTAGGTGGGGAGGGAGGTAGGGAGGGAGGGAGGCTGGGGGGAAGGGGGCGGGGATGAAAGTGGCTCCGAAATCAGGAAGGGGGAGGTCTCTGAAAGCAAGGGGGGGGGGGGGGCGGAAAATGGAAACTGGGGAATAGCGTGTCGGAGAGCGAAAGAGAATGGGAGGAGAAAAGGAAGAGAAGGGGACTGTGGAAAGAAAAGGGGACTAGAAGTCGGGAGATTGGGGCAAAAGCAGGGGTGGTGGGGGGGCTCCACCATTGTCTGCAGAACCAGGAGCAGCAACAACCACATGGAATTGGAGCTGCACTAAGAGAGGAGCAGCCAGTAAAGTGAAAGAACCAAGAGGGAAGGGAGGAGGAAGATTCTTAAATGGAGGGCTATCAGACTGTGGGATCCTTCACCACATGTGGCTATTGAGGTAGAGACTGATTTTTTAATATGAAAGGGAATGGGATAAATATCTGAAAAGGAGGACTATAATAGGATCTGGGGGTTACAGGAACACCAGCACCGGGTGCTGAAGGCCTCTTCCTGTGCTGTAATTTCGCAGTTTCCCATCTTCAGCTGCTCACGGGTAGCCTCCTAGTTCTTGGAACTTCCCGCACACCAGCTGCCGTTGACTGCAATGGAACTGAATATGAGGCGCTGCGTATAATGGGCGGACAATCCGATACCGCATGTTTTGTGCCACCGCCCAAGACCAATTTCTAGGCCTATGTAAGGAACGTATTTTGTACACACAAATCTGATCTTTATTACTCTTTTATTAAGAGTCCTTTTGAAGTCAGTGCCTATTTAAACTAAAGACAAGGAAGTGCATTAGCTATTGAGCCTTAAGATAGAATTTGAAATAGGAGGCATTGCTAAATTTTAAAGCATTTCTGGGAGTCTAAAGAAATAAGAATGAGCAAACTTCAACAGCAACAACTTGCATTTATATAGCACCTTTAACGTAATAAAACAATCCAAGGCACCTCACAGGAGCGTTATCAGACAATAATTGACACCGAGAAAAAGGAGACAACAGTAGGACAGTTGACCAAAAGCTTGGTCAAAAAACTAGGTTTTAAAGGAGCATCTTAAAGGAGGAGAGAGAGGAGGGAAATCCAGAGCTTCGAGTCCAGATGGCTGAAGGCACGGCCACCAATGGTGGGGTGAAGGAAGTGAGAGATGCACAAGAGGCCAGGTTTATGTAGCATCTTTCACGTCTTTGGTTGTAAAGTGTTTTCAGATGTCCCAATGAATTACAGCTAAAGCACTTTTCAAAATTTTTGGCATTACTACTACATGCCTTGAGCTCACTGAATCATCTTCTACATGTTCTTATTCTCAACACTGCATGCATAGTGTTTTTCATTTACCCCACTCTAGTCTAGATGCACAAACACATCTCCATCATCCATGGACAGCATAATCCAAGAGGATATATTCAATAATAACATGTAATAAAGACTATAATTCATACTTGTGAAAAAAATGACAATATATCAGAAGGTAAAGTCCAAACTGATGAGTTTTGATTTTATACTTTAGAACAGTATTAAGATTCAGTAGAGGTTTACACTTGAAACATTAGAACAGTTTGCCCTATTATAGTTTCATTACAACAGAATAGAAAAGGAGACATTTGTTTGAAGTGTTTTACCCTCAAACCCCCATCATCCTAGTCCCTGAAGCTACATTTTTAATTTTCTCCTAGAAATTTGTAAGTATTGTACGATACAAGCAAGTTATGAGATGGAGGATTCAATGCAATCTTCAGATTATGAATCTGATTACAATATAATCTGAATTTTATAAAAGATGATGATAATATCTAGAAACTGGCCCGTGTCTAGTATGACTAGAAGGTTATGCTGATAAGAGTTAGATGAGAGGGGTGGGAGGCAATGTTCCCTTTAATATTTTCTTGCACAGTCCCTTTAAGTGGCTGCGCGGCCAATTCAAATTTTCACGCACACACGGTTTCTCCCATTTAAAAGCAGGTGAGTGGCCTGCGCGGGACCTCCTGCATGGCCACGCCGCTTAGCGGGAACGTTGGTAGGAGGAGGTTCGTGTGGAGCATAAACACCAGCATAGACCAGCTGGGGCAAATGGCCGGTTTCTGTGCTGTACATTCTCTGTACTTCCATGCACCTGTTACTAATGGTTCTGAAAACAATTTCAAAACTTCATTGAGCTACATGCTGCAACAAAATATGATGCAAATGCCGATATATATTTACAAATAAATATCCTTGCATTCCATGCTCACTGATCATGCAGTCTTTCCTTCACTCCCATGCCTTAACCAACAATGCAAAATGGAGTTTGATTTGCAATAACACCACTAAGCAGGCAAACAGCTACATTTGCAATAACCACAGTACTTGTTTAAAACTGTAATTTCTACCAACAAATACACTGCATTCCAGGTGCACGCACACACTTCCCTACTGATTTCATGCACATAAACTATCAACACTATTTTACTTAATTGATCAGTATTTCACTCTTTTACAGGACTAGCACAAGAAAAAAATGCAATACATTATATGCTGGTTTAAATAGCATTACTTTAGCACTGGCTACCAGCTCTCTAAATAGAAACTTACCTCGGTGACTACTACTCCACTTGAAGTCCTATATAGAGGTCTTAAAATTATGCAATTTAAACTCTTCACTATTAGAAGTTATTCCATCACTGAATTAGATGTATTTATAACCAATTTGCTTTTCCCTTTAACCCCCACAGGGCCTTGGTGAGACCACACCTGGAGCATTGGGCACAGATTTGGTCTCCTTATCCGAGGAAGGATAGACTTGCCTTAAAGGCAGTGCAACCAAGGTTCACCAGGTCGATTCCTGGGATGAGAGGGTGGTCCTACAAGGAGAGATTGAGCCTATATTGGGCAGCACGGTGGCATAGTGGTTAGCACTGTTGCCTCACAGCGCCAGGGACCCGGGTTCAAATCCGGCCTCGGGTGACTGTGCAAACTCCACACAGACATTCTCCCCGTGTTTGCGTGGGGGTGCTCCGGTTTCCTCCCACAGTCCAAAGATGTGCGGGTTAGGTTGATTGGCCATGATAAAAAAAAATTGACCCTTAGTGTTAGGGGGGGGATTAAATACGTGGGGTTACGGGGATAGGGCTTGGGTGGGATGGCTGTCGGTGTAGGGACCGGGTGCTAGGGTTTGGATGATCAGCCATGATCTCGTTGAATGGCGGAGCAGGCTCGAAGGGCCGAATGGCCTACTCCTGCTCCTATCTTCTATGTTTCTGTATTCTCTGGAATTTAGAAGAATGAGAGGTGAACTCATTGAAATGCATAAGATCATGAGGGGAACTGGCAGGGTAGATTCTGAGAGACCGCTTCCCCTGGCTGAAGAGTCTAGAACTAGGGGGCATAGTCTCAGGTTAAGGGGTCGGCCATTTAAGATTGAGATAAGGAGGAATCCTCTGCCCCAGAGGGCTGTGAATACTCAGTCGTTGAGTATATTCAAGGCTGAGGTCGATAGCGTTTTGGACTCATGGGGAATCAAGGGATATGGAGATCGGGCGGGAAAGTGCAGTTGAGGTCGAAGATCAGCCATGATCTTAGTGAATGGCGGAGCAGGCTCGAGGGGCCGTTTGGTCTACTCCTGCTCCTAATTCTTATGTTTTATATAAAATCCTACATAGTACTCTACAAATAAAAGATTGCAACCCTCTGTCAATACCACTCTATAACTGACCACAAAGATGTGACTATAAGGGTAGCCATGGTGATCTGCTTTCCAATTTTCTTTCGCCGACCCTGTGTGAGATATGTGCCTGTCCTTCATCTGACTCCAAGAAATCTGTGGACGGAAACCTGTGTCCTATCACTGTGTGGCAAAGCAGGTTAATATGCCGATGTACTGCGTCATTCTGCACGCAGTTTTTAAAGGAATGATTTTATCCTGATTTGTAATAATATGCTTTAGACTTTTCTACTGTAATTCAACTGTACAATATTTCTGCCTTGTACATTAGCCAGGACTGGAGAATTTTAGCTATGAGGAAAGACTGGATAGGCTAGGGTTGTTTTCTTTGGAACAGAGGAGGCTGAGGGGAGATTTAATTGAGGTGTATAAAATTATGAGGGGCCTAAATAGAGCGGATAGGAAGGACCTATTTCCCGAGCAGAGAGGTTAATAATCAGGGGGCATAGATTTAAAGTAATTGGTAGAAGGATTAGAGGGGAGTTGAGGAGAACTTTTTCCACCCAGAGGGCGGTGGGGGTCTGGAACTCACTGCCTGAAAGGGTGGTAGAGGCAGAAACCCTCACCACATTTAAAAAGTACTTGGATATGCTCTTGAAGTGCCGTAACCTACGGGGCTACGGACCAAGAGCTGGAAAGTGGGATTAGGCTGGAGAGCTCTTTTTCGGCCGGCACAGACACGGTGGGCCGAATGGCCTCCTTCTGTGCCGTAAATTTCTATGATTCTAGCCATACATGAAGTAAATGGTGAACAAGTATAACAATTATTCCAGCTGATTACCAGTTATTTCAGTTGATGATCGAAATAAAATGCTCTTTCAGTAACTGAAAACAAAAGGCCAGCCAAATGTAATCAAACAACACAAAACTTTAAAAGCCAAGGCACAGGCTCACAGCTTGCAAACTATTTGCTTTCATGCATTCAGCTACACTTGTATACAGCTTAAAACAAGAGAGTTTGTTCTTGAACCCATACCTTTGGCGCTGACTCCTCACTTACAACCTAGTGACACAAGTTTCACAAGAAAGGTTTGTTGTGAGTTCTCAAATCAAATCTCACTGGTGCAATGCATTTGGTTGCAACAGTTTTAGAAAATCAGAATCAATTCATCCCCCTCTAATAATCTAAAAACTAAACTAAAAAGTACCTTGTAGCCACATTTTTCCAAATAAATCTCCTCTTCCTTCTTGGCTAGGTCACTGCGTTTGAAGTATTTTTTTGATTCCTGTAATAATACAAACATTAGTTACCACTTCGTAGTTTCTGCACCCTGAAAGCAATGTGCAAGTGTTGTGAACAGCTGCTAATACACATGTTACAGCAGGTTTAAGCACGAGTGAAGAAACTCGTTGGGATGTTGGATGTATCTAAGTAGAGAACCTAAATGATGCTTTCAGACTATTACACCAATATAGCTACTGGTTTTGGAATAGGAGTAGAGAACGGTGAAGAAAGAATGGATCACAAGCATAAAACACAGTGTTTCATTTGCTGAAATATGTACTGTAATTGTCCATGTCATTACACCCATTGATCATATAATATTTGGATACAGTGCACCAAAAGATCAAATGTCCACTTTGGCTCAATTTCAAGCTCTGTTTTAACTCCAAAAGATGCTACAAATTGCTAGGTTCACATAATACTAACCGCCATATTATGCCTGCTACCCCCACTAACCAGTTCCTTTTCCATTGCCATAGACTCTCACGGTGGACATTCCAGGCCAGGATAAAGACACTATCGCTGTGCCCAAATTTGGTTCTATAGCTCCACTCCTACATCATCAGGTTGTACTCCGGCAGGCAGGGAAGGAATTAAGCTGCAGCTCGCTTGGTCTCTAACTGCAACCATGGACAAAGAGGATCCCTGACCCTGGCCTTGAGCTGAACTCAGCATCCACTCGGAAAAATGTGAAGGCCCTTGAGAGGGGCAGAGGAGATTTACCAGAATGGTTCCAGGGATGGGGGATCTTAGCTACAAGGACAGGTTGGAGAAGCTGGATTTGTTTTCATTAGAGCAAAGGAGGTTGAGAGGCGATTTGATAGAGGTGTACAAGATTATGACGGGTTTGGATAGGCTAGACAGGGAAAGGCTGTTCCCACTAGTTGATGGTACAAGGACTAGGGGACACAGATTTAAGGTTTGGGGCAAGAGATACAGGGGGGATGTGAGGAAAAACTTTACGCAGCGAGTGGTGAGGACCTGGAACTCGCTGCTGACGGAAGTGGTGGAAGCGGAGACACTCAATATTTTCAAGGGAGACTGGATAGGCACTCGAGGGAAATAAACTTGCAGGGCTACGGGGATAGAGCGGGGGAATGGGACTGACTGGATTGCTCTACAGAGAGCTGGTATGGACTCGATGGGCCGAATGGTCTCCTTCACAGAATCACCAGTGCAGATAGAGGCCATTTCGGCCCATCGAGCCTGCACCGACACATATCCCACCCTATCCCCGTAACCCCACGTATTTAATCCCCTAACACTAAGGGTCAATTTATCATCCTTCTGTGCTGTTATCATTCCGTGACTATGACTCCAAATACTGAGCAATTGCTCTCACATCATCATATTGCATTCCAGCAGGTAGACATTAGGAGTTATCACACTGCATTCCAGCAGGCAGACATTAGGAATTATCACACTGCATTCCAGCAGGCAGACATTAGGAATTATCACACTGCATTCCAGCAGGCAGACATTCAGAGTTATACCGCAGCTCATTCAGTCTGTTTTACAACATACCATAAGCACCACATTTAAAATGAAATATTTCTAAAATAAAATGCTCAAAAGAAAATAAACGAGCAAGACAAAAACAAAACAAAGTGCCAAAATGAAAGACCCATGGAGACAAGATGTTAGCACCTTCAGGAGAGGAGGAAAAATCTCCAAACACAGTGTTTAAACAAGCTTGCACTCTTTCTTACATTGACCATAAATCTCTCTCCAAATATTACATGTATGTTCATGGTAGCGATGGTGCTTATGTTTTTAAATAATATAAATATATAGAACAGGAGCCCTGGTCCCTGTCCCACTCCTGTATAACAGGAGCCCTGGTCCCACTCCTGTATAACGGGAGCCCTGGTCCCCGTCCCACTCCCGGTCCTGTATAACGGGAGCCCTGGTCCCCGTCCCGCTCCTGTATAACGGGAGCCCTGGTCCCCGTCCCACTCCCGCTCCTGTATAACGGGAGCCCTGGTCCCACTCCCGCTCCTGTATAACGGGAGCCCTGGTCCCACTCCCGCTCCTGTATAACGGGAGCCCTGGTCCCACTCCTGTATAACGGGAGCCCTGGTCCCACTCCCGGTCCTGTGTAACAGGAGCCCTGGTTCCACTCCCGGTCCTGTAGAACACAGATCCTCTCCATCACTCAGACCGCCTACTTTCACCTCCGTAACATCTCCCACCTCCGTCACTGCCGCAGCTCATCTGCTGCTGAAACCTTCATCCATTTAAAGACCTGGCTGCCAATAGGAGTGAAATGTTTGATCAAGAGGAGATACAGTGATTATAGCCCTGTTTATGGAGTTGTGTTTTTTTTTAAAGCAGCAATCACAGCCCCTGTTGCAGGCCGACTGAGTCGAATTCTGTTCTTTCATGGAGCTGTTTTGGGGCATATTAAGTCACACGGATTGGTCCGGTTTCTCCATGAGAATGAGGGAGGGGGATTGAGGCCTAGCAGGAAACGCCTCGACACATCGCCGCTCCCCGAGGCCCGGGCGGCCCCCCCACCGAGCAGGCGGTGAAGCGCTCCCCCCGGCACTGCCCTCGGGTCCCGGGCCCCAGACCCCAGGCTCACCACCAGCAAATCCCGCTCCTGCATCAACCGGCGCTTCCTGGCGATCTCCGCTCGCAGCGTCTCCATGGCCCCCCCGCCGCGTCACTGCAGCGCGACCGCGGGGCTCAGAGGTTGCGCGCCCGGCGGTTACCATAGACAACCGGGCCTGGGCCCGGGCTCAGCCTCTCCCGCATTAACCCTTAAACACAACACTGGGCTTCCCCTTCTGTCACCATCCCAACCGAAGGGCCACTGCTCGCAATTCCTTTCTTTACTAATAAAGAACTTCATCACAGCACCGCCATTTTAAAAAAAAATCTTAAATAATAATGAAGGTCGTGGGTTCAAATCCCACTCCAGAGACTTGAGCACAAATTCTAGGCTGACTCTCCCAGTGCAGTGCTGAGGGAGCACCGCATTGTCGTGGGGCCGTCTTTTGGATGAGATGTTAAACCAAGTTCCCGTCTCCTCAGGCGGACGTAAACGATCCCACGGCACTATTTCGAAGAAGAGCAGGGGAGTTCAAAAGTACTTCATTGGCTGGAAAGCGCTTTGGGACGTCCTGAAGGAAGGAAGACTTGCATTTCTCCAGCGCCTTTCACAACCTCAGGATGCCCCAAAGCGCTTTACAGCCAATGAAGTACTTTTTGAAGTGTAGTCACTTGTACTGTAGGAAACGCGGCAGCTAATTTGCGCACAGCAAGCTCCCACAAATGGCAACGTGATAATGACTGGATAACCTGTTTTAGATGATGATTGAGGGATAAATATTGACCAGGACACCGGGGAAAACTCCCCTGCTCTTCTTCGAAATAGAGGTCGTGAAAGGCGCTATATAAATGCAAGTCTTTTTTTGCCTTTTGTTCTAACTATTATCCGCTATGCACTCCAGTCCCTGTGATTCCCACTGGCCTCAAGCGTACCATTGGACACCGCGTGCTCCTTCTCCAGGGTCACCCAGGTGCGGACAAGACCATGGAAGAGAAGCAGGCAGCCAGGACGACCACCCCCATGGGCAGCATAGCGCCCAACCTGGACCTGCACCTGGCACGGTCCGAGCTTCCTCATAAAATTACCAGAAACTTTACAAAGTACTTCTCTTAAAATATATATTTTATTTAATATATAGATAGGCTTTGTTTTCTATATTTAATCATAGATTTTTATTACTGGAAGCATAGATGAAAATGGAGCTTTAATATTGTAATACTATTTAATCTGATCCACATAAAATGATCATTGCTATCTCTTTTTTTGGATTATCCTCTTTCGATTGTACAAAATGGAGATTTCATTATCGGTTTCCATGAGAATTGGCAGTAACTAAATTAAAATAAAAAAACACTTATTCCATCCATTGAGCAGCAGCTCAACACAGTAAAATATTTCAGCAGGTAAATAACTTGCTAAAAAACCTAATGATTGTCTCTAAAATGTTTTGCAATAAGAATTATATTTAAAGCAATAGTTAATGTTGGATATTTAATAATTGTGGATAAAATATCACAAGTTGCATTTATATATAACGTTTAACAAGAAGAGCATGCCAAGACACTCCCCTATCCAGCTGGTAACCTCCTCAAAAAATTAAATTAGATTAGTCAGAGATGATCTACCCTTCACAAATGCATGCTGACTTTCTTTGATCAGCTTATACTGTCCAAGTCTTCTTCTTCTTAGGCAGTCCCTCGGAACCGAGGATGACTTGCTTCCACATTAAAAATGAGTTCGCAGGTGACTGATGAGTCCAATGCGGGACCTACAGTCTCTGTCACAGGTAGGGCAGACTGTGGTTGAAGGGGCGGGGATTCCCAGGTGTCGGTGGGGATGTTACACTTTTTCAAGGAGGCTTTGAGGGTGTCCTTGAAACGTTTCCTCTGAGCTCATGGTCTACAGAGCAGCAGTGATACCCGCCCTGCTGTATGCCTCAGAGACATGGACCATGTACAGCAGACACCTCAAAGCACTGGCGAGGTACCACCAACGCTGCCTCTGCAAGATCCTGCAAATCCATTGGCAGGATAGGCGCACCAACGTCAGTGTTCTTGCTCAGGCCAACATCCCCAGCATCGAAGCTTTGACCACGCTCAATCAGCTCCGATGGATGGGTCACATTGTCCGCATGCCTGATACGAGACTCCCAAAACAAGCGCTCTACTCGGAGCTCCGGCACTGTCCAAGTGCTCAATCACTCTGTCTCTAATGATAGGTTCCAGTAACATCGCACAATTGAAGTTAAACTGTAGTTACTCAGTCCCTCCCTTCTTACACAATGGAGTGACTTTTTGCAATTTTCCAATCCAAAAACCACAATTCCTAAATTTAAGAGTGCTTTGGAAGATTATGACTAATGCATCTGCAATTTCCTCACCTGTTTACTTTAGTGCCCTGGGGTGGAAACCATCAGGTCCTGATGATTTTTTCTATCTTAAATCCCATTATTGTCTCCACACAGCAAGATCCCAGAGACAGCAATGAGATAACTGGTGGAGGGTGAAGTGTCCCCCTGAAGGAGGGAGTGTCCCTCAGATAGCGGATCCGCTTGGCGGAGTTGTCCCCCTGGTGGAGAGAATGTCCCTCTGATTGAGTTCCCCCTGGTGGAGCGAGTGTCCCCCTGGCGGAGCGGGCCCAGTTTGTTCTCTCTCCCTCTCTCCGGCGGGCGGATTCCTCCCTCGGCAGCTGTCACCGGGAGAGGCCCGGAGCCTGAGCAGGGGGAGCTCGAGCCCCCCGGGTGTTGCTGTGGCGATTTCCACCCAATATTGATTCCTGGTGAGGGAAATAAATGGAGTTTACCGAGAGGAAAAGGAGCAGGAAATCCCGCAGCTTCAAGCGAGTGAGCCAAGGTGAGCGGGGCCCGAGTTACTGCTGTTTCTGGTCAACATTCACCCTGAGGACAGCCATCCCCTGAGGCTGGGGAGCTGCCTCCTCAATTATTGATTGATGCAGTCATTTAGTTTATAATTTTGTGTATTGGAGAGTCGAGTGAGGGGGGGGGTTTCTCTGCTTAATAATTGGGATCTGGTCTCAATCTGAAATTATAGTCCTCTTTTTCAACAGAGTTTTCCCTTTTTAAAACTGCATCTATTTCCATCTGGTGATCTTCAAGGGGGCTGCTCACTGTGTAGCTTTCGTTTTTATTCAATTATGTATTCATTTAATTTATAATTTTGTGTCTTGGAGAGTTGGGTGAGAGGGTTTCTGCTTAATAATTGGGATCTGTATTTTTGTTTATTGGTGAGGGAGGTTTGTGTATAATAATTGGGATCTGGTCTCAATCTGAAATTATAGTCTCCTTTTTCAACAGAGTTTTCCTTTTTTTAAACTGCATCTTTTTCCATCTGGTGATCTTCAAGGGGGCTGGGCAGGGCACTGGGGAGCTTTTGTTTTATTTATGTGTTTATTTTATAATTTTGTGTATTGGAGAGATGGGTGAGGGAGTTTATGCATGATAATTGGGATCTTTTTTTGTTTATTGGAGAGGGAGGTTTGTGAATAATAATTGGGATGTGTTTCAATCTGAGCCCCTTTTTCAGCAGAGTTCTTTTTATAAACTGCGTCTTTCCACGTGTTGCCGGATAATGATCTTCAAGCGGGGTTATTGACACGACACCTTCTGTGTCGGTGTGAATTGGAATGTTCACAGCCTGAGCTGGAACCAAAGTGCGCGACGCCGCTTCGCCCCCGACACCGGATCAGTACCAGTCTTTGGCCTCATCAGTCAGACGTGGCTCAGTGGGTAGCACTCTCGTCTCTGAGTCAGAAGGTTGTGGTTTCAAGTCCCACTCCAGAGACTTGAGCACAAAAATCTAGGCTGACACTCCAAGTGCAGTGCTGAGGTAGTGCCGTCTTTCGGATGAGATGTTAAACTGAGGAGGCCCCATCTGCTTTCTTGGGTGGACATAAAAGATCTCATGGCACTAAACCCTACAAATCTCAAAATATATATTTGTAAATACTGTGCTATACTATGATTTTAATATTACAAGGACTAAATTGGAAATTAGTGAAAAGTACATTTAAAAACATTCTTAAATTTTAGAATTCAGAATCAAGAGTAACTTATTTATTCCGATAAATGTTTGGAATAATCAATCGAGACAAAGGCAAAATACATTGGCGTTATTCAAAATACAATCAGCTGCCATGATGGGCGAGGCAGTGATCTAGAGGGATGGCCTTCAATGAGCTTTATGACCTTTGCTCTTCCCTGACTTATTAATGTTTATGAAGTTTATTACACTTTTGGATTGATCTTGCACCGTTGCCTTTATATCCTATTAAGGAAATGGTGTTCTTCTGTCAGAAGTCAGTACGAGTGCTTAGCTTCTGTCAAAATGTGATTCATACATCGTTCTTTAACATGCCACAGGAGTATTTCTAACCGATCTCATAACTGATTATGGGTACTTGTGCCGAGATTGTAAACGTGTACTAACCAAAGGTATTTGTTGCAGATTATGAGAATGATAACCATTCTGACAGCAGCAATGAAAACGTAGGAAGGACACATGACGTGTTGTTTGTTACTGGTATGTTTTTGTATCACTACTGTGTGCATTGTGTACTGATAAACATTAACAAAATATAACAACAACAACTACTTGTATTTATATAGCGCCTTTAACGTAGTAAAACGTCCCAAACGTCTATAGATATGTGAAGAGAAAAAGATTGGTAAAGTCAAGCGTAGGTCCCTTGCAGTCAGAATCAGGGGAATTTATAATGGGGAACAAAGAAATGGCAGACCAATTAAATACATACTTTGGTTCTGTCTTCACAAAGGAGGACACAAATAACCTCCCAGAGATGTCGGGGAACACAGGGTCTAATGAGAGGGAGGAATTGAATTAAATCAGTATTTGTAGGGAAATGGTGTTAGGGAAATTGACGGGATTGAAGGCCGATAAATCCCCAGGGCCTGATAATCTACATCCTAGGGTACTTAAGGAAGTGGCCCTAGAAATAGTAGATGCATTGCTGGTCATCTTCTAAAATTCTATAGACTCTGGAACAGGTCCCATGGATTGGAGGATATCTAATGTAACCCCACTATTTAAAAAAGGTGTTAGAGAGAAAACGGGGAATTATAGACCGGTAAGTTTGACATCGGATGTAATAGCAGAGCACTTGGAAAACAGTGACAGGATCGGACAAAGTCAACATGGATTTACAAAAGGTAAATCATGCTTGACTAATCTACTGGAATTTTTTGAGGATGTAACTGGTAGAATAGATAAGGGAGAACCAGTGGATGTGTTTTTGGACTTTCAGAAGGCTTTCAATAAGGTCCCGCATAAGAGATTGTGTGCAAAGTTAAAGCACACGGGATTGGGGGTAAGGTACTGTCTTGGATAGAGAACTGGTTGGCAGACAGGAAGCAAAGAGTTGGAATAAACGGGTCTTTTTCCGAGTGGTAGGCTGTGACTAGTGGGGTATCGCAGGGATCGGTGCTAGGACCCCAGCTATTCACAATATATATAAATGATCTAGATGAGGGAACTAGATGTAATATCTCCAAGTTTGCAGACGACACAAAGCTGGGTGGGCGTGTGTGCTGTGAGGAGGATGCCGAGAAATTCCAGTATGATTTGGACAGGTTGGGTGATTGGGCAGAAGCATGGCAGATGCTGTATAATGTGGATAAATGTGAGGTTATCCACTTTGGTGGCAAAAACAGGAAGGCAGATTATTATCTGAATGGCAATAGATTGGGAGAAGGGGAAGTGCAATGAGACCTGGGTGTCCTTGTGCACCAGTCGCTGAAGGTAAGCATGCAGGTGCAACAGGCGGTTAAGAAGGCAAATGGTATGTTGGCCTTCGTAGCGAGAGGATTTGAGTACAGGAGCAAGGATGTCTTGCTGCAGTTGTACAGGGCCTTGATGAGACCACATCTTGAGTATTGTGTGCAGTTTTGGTCACCTTATCTGTGGAAGGATGTTCTTGCCATGGAGAGAGTGCAGCGAAGATTCACCAGACTGATACCTGGAATGGCAGGAATGACATATGAGGAGAGATTGGGTCGATTAGGCTTATATTTGCTAGAGTTTAGAAGAATGAGAGGGGATCTCATTGAAACTTATAAAATTCTAACAGGACTAGACAGACTAGATGCAGGAAGGATGTTCCTGATGGCGGGGGAGTCCAGAACCAGGGGTCACAGTCTAAAGATAAGGGGTAAGCCATTTAGGACAGAAATGAGGAGGAATTTCTTCACCCAGAAAGTGGTGAACCTGTGGAATTCTCTACCGCAGAAGGCAGTTGAGGCCAATTCATTAAATATATTCAAGAAGGAGTTAGATATATTTCTTAAGGCTAAAGAGATCAAGGGATATGGGGAGAAGGCAGGGACAGGGTACTGAATTTGGATGATCAGCCATGATCTCATTAAATGGCGGAACAGGCTCGAGGGGCCGAATGGCCTACTCCTGCTCCTATCTTCTATGTGTCTATGAAAGGCGCTATATAAATGCAGGTCTTTCTTTGCTCTTCCCTGACTTATTAATGTTTATGAAGTTTATTACACTTTTGGATTGATCTTGCACCGTTGCCTTTATATCCTATTAAGGAAATGGTGTTCTTCTGTCAGAAGTCAGTACGAGTGGTTAGCTTCTGTCAAAATGTGATTCATACATTGTTCTTTAACATGCCACAGGAGTATTTCTAACCGATCTCATAACTGATTATGGGTACTTGTGCCGAGATTGTAAACGTGTACTAACCGAAGGTATTTGTTGCAGATTATCAGAACGCTAACCATTCTGACAGCAGCAATGAAAACGTAGGAAGGACACATGACGCGCTGTTTGTTACTGGTATGTTTTTGTATCACTACTGTGTGCATTGTGTACTGATAAACACTAACAAAATATATGTGGATGTTAATGAGATGGCAACAGAAGGCCCGGCCACCAATAGTTGAGCGATTATAATCAGGGATGCTCAAGAGGGCAGAATTAGAGGAGCGCAGATATCTTGGGGGGGTTGGTGGCGGGGTTTGTGGGGATTATATGGATGTTAATGAGATTAAAGAGAATGAAAGGCTGGGGAAGTAATTTTCATGCACTTCCTCATTTTGATAGAAGAAATTATTAGCCAAAGGAGAGTTTGATTGACTTTTTAAAAAAAAAAAATCACACTTTGAACAAAATGTCTGTCCCTAGAATTAGGAAAAGTTTCTTTGTTTTGTAAGCACTTGTTTCAGAAGAAAATATTACACTTCGGAAAACGTTGTCAATTTTACTGGCGTGGAGGCTCCTGAGTTAGGCCTCCCTCCCTGCTGAGCCACTCTCGTGATGTCGCTGATGAGCTCCCCATATATCCTGAAGCTGGGCTACAGTAAGCAGCAGGTGCCATGGCTTCTTTAACAGTGTTATCAACCTGCTATGCCCTGCCACCTTCAAAGATTTACATAGAAACATAGAAGATAGGAGCAGGAGTAGGCCATTCGGCCCCTCGAACCTGCTCCGCCATTCAATGAGATCATGGCTGATCATCCAAATTCAGTACCCTGTCCCTGCTTCCTCCCCATATCCCTTGATCCCTTTAGCCTTAAGAAATATATCCAACTCCTTCTTGAATATATTTAATGAATTGGCCTCAACTGCCTTCTGTGGTAGAGAATTCCACAGGTTCACCACTCTCTGGGTGAAGAAATTCCTCCTCATTTCTGTCCTAAATGGCTTACCCCTTATCCTTAGACTGTGACCCCTGGTTCTGGACTCCCCCGCCATCGGGAACATCCTTCCTGCATCTAGTCTGTCTAGTCCTGTTTGTGCACATATACCCCCAGGTCTCTCTGTTCATGCGCCCCCTTTAGAATTGTACCCTTTAGTTTATATTGCCTCTCCTCATTCTTCCTCTCAAAGTGCATCACTTCACACTTCTCTGCGTCGTATTTCATCTGCCACGTGTCTGCCCATTTCACCAGCCTGTCTCTGTCTTCCTGAAGTCTGCTACTATTCTCCTCACTGTTTATAATTTCCAAGTTTTTTTGTGTCATCTGCAAACTTTGAAATTGTGCCCCCTATACCCAAGTCCAGGTTATTAATATATATCAAAAAGAGCAGCGGTCCTAATACCGACCCCTGGGGGACACCGCTGTATACTTCCCTCCAGTCTGAAAAATAACCGTTCACCACTACTCTCTGCATTCTGTTTCTTAGCCAATGTTGTATCTATGGTACCACTGTCCCTTTAATCCCACGGGCTTCAATTTTGCTAACATGTCTATTATGTGGCACTTTCTATCAACCTTTCCTTTAACATTAGGATCATGTGACCACTTCGAATACACCCCTTCAAGAAAAAACAGTTCATAACAAACAAATCAAATCAAATCAACTTTTATTGTCATTGTTAGTGCACAAGTGCAGTACAACGAAATGTAGGCTTGCGGCTCCTGAGAGTGTACATTTAGATTAAGACATTTAAACATTCAACATACATTTGGCTTGTAATACATTAACATAAACATAACCATAATAAAGTGCATTGGCAGATGTGCAGGCTTTAGAGTTTATTTGTGGAGTTCAGTAGGATGACAGCCCTGGGAAAGAAGCTGTCCCTAAATCTGGTCGTACGGGTGCGAATGCATCTGTAGCGTCTCCCAGATGGCAGGAGGGCGAACAGACTGTGGCTGGGGTGGGTAGGGTCTTTGATGATGGACCGTGACCTCCGTAAACAGCGTTTCTGGTATATGTGCTCTATGGTCGGTAGCCGGGTGCCGGTAATGCGTTGGGCAGTTTTGACTACCCGCTGCAGGGCTTTCCGGTCATAGTATCTACAGCTGCCATACCATACTGTGATACAGTTTGTCAGGATGCTCTCTATTGTGCAGCGGTAAAAGTTAGAGAGGATCAGGGGTGACAGGTTACATCCCTTCAGCCTCCTTAGGAAGTATAGGCGCTGCTGGGCCTTCTTCACCAGAGAGGAGGTATTGAGGGACCAGGAGAGGTCTTCCGTGATGTTTTTAATTGATCCATTAATTGATCCTATATTAGTTTAATTTGCAGGAAAAACTCCGCAACACTTTACGGATTTCACACTTCCTGCTCCTCCCTGATGCCCCCAACCCTTATCCATTCAACAATTGTTTGTAATAATACCGTCTCAATTTAAAGTTTTGGAATACAGAGAGAGAACTAGTTCTTATGGACACACAAAACAGCCTGCTCTTCATTCTGCTTCAGACTCTTACACCACCCAAACACAATTTTTAAACATTTTCTTACCCCAGCTTCTTTCTTTGCCGAGCCATGAACCAATCTAGTCAGAAAGGTGTCCGTCTGACCTATTTCCAGGCCTCTTCCATTGTATTTTTTAAATTTGTACCTGGGATGTGGGCGTCGGTGGCAAGGCCAGCATTTATTGCCCATCCCTAGTTGCCCTTGAGAAGGTGGTGGTGAGCCGCCGCCTTGAACCGCTGCAGTCCGTGTGGTGAAGGTGCTCCCACAGTGCTGTTAGGGAGGGAGTTCCAGGATTTTGACCCAGCGACGATGAAGGAACGGCCGATATATTTCCAAGCCAGGATGGCGTGTGACTTGGAGGGGAACTTGGAGGTGGTGGTGTTCCCATGCGCCCGCTGCCATCAAGTCAATCATTAGAAGGTGTGCTCAAGTAACCTGGGGTGACTTGCTCTGCCACTGTGCATTTTACATGTACTTTTTAAAATGTTTCCCTACCCAAGGCAAAATGCCTTCTATCCACTTTACACCTCACCGTGACAAAATTCCTGGACCCAGGAACTCACTGTGTGTGGTGCAACCTGGTGTCCATGACCCGGGTTGTTGGCGTTGTAATGTGCTGCGCTGTTGTGTCACTTCATTCCTTGCTTCTAATGCAAGTACTGTAGCAGGAACTGAAGGAGAGAAAGAATTCATCACTTAGTTAAATTGCATTTATAGAATCAGCTGTGAAATAATTTTGGTTTCCTAAAGTATGTGTCACTGGAGTTTTATATTGAGATATTTGCTCAGAACAGAACACAAATGATGCTAGTTTCTGAAAACGAATAGTGGAAGTCTCGGGTTTGGTTTAGAATCATAGAATAATACAGCACAGAAGGAGGCCATTCGGCCCATCGAGTCTGCGCCGGCTCTTTCGAAGAGCAATCCAGTCAGTCCCACTCCCCCGCTCTTTCCCCATATCCCTGCAATTTTTTCTCCTTCAAGTATTTATCCAATTCCCTTTTGAAGGCGACTATTGAATCTGTATCCACCGCCCTATCAGGCAGCGCATTCCAAATCCTCACCACTTGTTGTGTAAAAAGATTTTTCTTCATGTCGCCTCTGGTTCTTTTGCCAAATCACCTTAAATCTGAGCCCTCTGGTTATCGACCCTTCAGCCACTGGAAACAGTTTCTCTTTATTTACTCTATCTAAACCCTTCATGATTTTAGTCACACTAGAAACTACGAAAACTGGGAATAATGATGATTGTTGAAACCAGATAGGGAACAGTGGAGATTCATACAGATACAATTTATCTAATTACACGCTTATTTTCAAAAAATAACTTTTAAATTCTTACTTTGCTACAAGTGAAGTACTGTATATTGTAACCATACCCTCCTAAACATTGTTGTAAGTAAGTATATGAATATTTGCCCTGGTAACCCATCAGATCCTGTGCTCCGTCTGACGAGCTGAAGTGACAGATGCAATAATAAGTCAGTTGTGTCTGCCACTGTCTCGAGCAGAGCTTGTGAAATGTGAAACTGCAGCCTGCCCAGCCCAACCACAGTGAAAATACCTGGTGCCAGCCTGCTGCCTTTCTTGGAACATGTGCGGGTTAGGTTGATTGGCTATGATAAATTGACCCTTAGTGTTAGGGGGATTAAATACGTGGGGTTACGGGGATAGGGTGGGATATGTGTTGGTGTAGGGGTTACAGGAATCGGGTGGGATATGTGTCGGTGCAGGCTCGATGGGCCGAAATGGCCTCTATCTGAACTGTGGGGTTTCTGTGATTTCTGTGAAACATAAGACGTAGGAGCAGGAGTCGGTCATTTGGCCCCTCGAGCCTGCTCCGCCATTCAATAAGATCATGGCTGATCTGAGCTTGGCCTCAACTCCATTTCCCTGCCCGCTCCCCATAACCCTTGACTCCCTTATTGTTCAAAAATCTGTCAATCTCCACCTTAAATATATTCACTGACTCCGCCTCCACAGCTCTCTGGGGAAGAGAATTCCAAAGATTCACGACCCTCTGAGAGAAGAAATTCCTCCTCATCTCCGTTTTAAATGGGTGACCCCTTATTCTGAAATTATGCCCCCCTAGTTCTAGATTCCCCCACGAGGGGAAACATCCTCTCTACATCTACCCTGTCGAGCCCCTTCAGAATTTTATATGTTTCAATAAGATCCCCTCTCATTCTTCTAAACTCCAGTGAGTATAGGCCCAACCTTCACCTTTCTTGAGATGTACAGGAAACTTTGGTTTATCCGGAGGTTAACTGTCCGGAATGCTCGAGGCACCGGCAAAAATCAGGAGCCGTTTCGTTAGGTTTTTTTTCTTTTCGTTGCTTTTTTTTCCACCAGTCAGGCTCTGCAAGGTCTCGCTGAAGCTGTCGCTAAGCTACAGAGACGCTTGCAAGGTATGGCCGACTGTTTAGAAGCTACAGGGTTTGTTGCCAGATACGGAGCTCAAAATCTCCATATGTTTCAACATTAGCGCTGGTTTGTCCGGCAGTTTTGATGGGACGGCAACAGCTCGGTCCCGTCGGTGCCGGATAGCACAAAGTTTCCTGTAATTGTAGTTTTAAATAAAAATAATTGGCAGATATTTTTCCAGTACAATTTCACGAAGGATTCTGCTCCTAATAATAATGTCAGTAAATGAGCACAATTCTTCCAATCAGTTCCCGAACATAGGAAGAGACACGTCCTTATAACTTAAAGGAGCATTTATTTTGAAATCCATACGATTGAAATAAGCTCAACCAAACTTCATTCAGTTTTCAGTAGAAGTAGATCCACACTGGAGATTGAATGGTGCAGTGACTGGACCTTTCATCTCTGGGACGGAGTTTAAAATTCAACCCAGAAGGTTGGGATGGAAAGTTCTCTTTTTTTTTCCACTGTATCCTTACAGAAACAAAATGTGTTTGCGATATCTGAATTAGTTCCCACAGTATATGACTTTTATACCAGAATCCGGAGCTGCTGCACTGCCAGTCCAAAAAAGTTTTCACAGAATCCTAGCAGTATAAGGGCTTGACGGATTAGATGCTGAGAGGTTGTTTCCCCTGGCTGGAGAGTCTAGAACCAGGGGTCACAGTCTCAGAGTAAGGGGTCGGCCATTTAGGACTGAGATGAGGAGGAATTTCTTCACTCAGAGGGTGGTGAATCTTTGGAATTCTCTACCCCAGAGGGCTGTGGAGGCTCAGTCATTGAGGATATTCAAGGCTGAGATCGAGAGATTTTTGGACTCTAGAGGAATCAAGAGATATGGGGATCGGGCAGGAAAGTGGAGTTGATGTAGAAAATCAACCATTAATGGTGGAGCAGGCTCAAGGGGTCGTATGGCCTACTCCTACGCCTAATTCTTAGGTTCTTAAGTGAAGCTTCCTCTGCTAGTAAAATTCTATCCATCGCAGTGTCATCACCTGGAGTTTTGTCCCTTGTAATGCAAGTTCAGAGTTAATCGCCATTTGCCGATCTAGTCTTGATTGTGAGCTACGGTACAGTTGGTTTATCTCCTAGTTCCCAGCAAGCAGTGGGGGCAAATTCATGATGTCTGGCGTTGTCAGATCTATTTCTCATTGCACCCTGTTTGGGAGTAGAGAAATGGTCTTTTTCTCAACATTCACCCCAAAAAATTAAACGTAAATAACATTAAGGCACATTCCCGACACCCTCTCCTCACTCACTCTCTCAATTGCAAGTTTAAATTGATGACCCCACATTGTTTTTTCCCTGTTCACTCAAAATGCTTCAAAAACACTTTTTTTAAAAAAAAAAAATCTTTTTTCTATTCATTCTCAGCTCCAGTGGAAATCGTTCCAGTGTCAGCCGTGGCTCAGTGGGCAGCACTCTCGCCTCTCAGTCAGAAGGTTGTGGGTTCAAGTCCCACTCCAGAGACTTGAGCACAAAAATCTAGGCTGACACTCCAGTGCAGTGCTGAGGGAGTGCCGCACTGTCGGAGGGGCAGTACTGAGGGAGTACCGCACTGTCGGGGGGGGGCAGTACTGAGGGAGTACCGCACTGTCGGGGGGGGGGGGGCAGTACTGAGGGATTGCCGCACTGTCGGAGGGGCAGTACTGAGGGAGTACCGCACTGTCGGGGGGGGGCAGTACTGAGGGAGTACCGCACTGTCGGGGGGGGGGCAGTACTGAGGGATTGCCGCACTGTCGGGGGGGCAGTACTGAGGGAGTACCGCACTGTCGGGGGGGGGGGCAGTACTGAGGGAGTACCGCACTGTCGGGGGGGGGGCAGTACTGAGGGAGTACCGCACTGTCGGGGGGGGGGCAGTACTGAGGGAGTACCGCACTGTCGGGGGGGGGCAGTACTGAGGGAGTACCGCACTGTCGGGGGGGGGGGGGCAGTACTGAGGGATCGCCGCACTGTCGGGGGGGGCAGTACTGAGGGAGCGCCGCACTGTCGGAGGGGCAGTACTGAGGGAGCGCCGCACTGTCGGAGGGGCAGTACTGAGGGAGCGCCGCACTGTCGGAGGGGCAGTACTGAGGGAGCGCCGCACTGTCGGAGGGGCAGTACTGAGGGAGCGCTGCACTGAGGGGCAGTACTGAGGGAGCGCTGCACTGTCGGGGGGGGGGGCAGTACTGAGGGAGCGCTGCACTGTCGGAGGGGCAGTACTGAGGGAGTGCTGCACTGTTGGAGGTGCCGTCTTTCAGATGACACGTTAAACCGAGGCCCGTCTGCTCTCTCAGGTGGACGTAAAAGATCCCATGGTGCTATTTTGAAGAAGAGCAGGGGAATTATCCCCGCTGTCCTGGTCAATATTTATCCCTTAATCAACATCACTAAAACAGATTATCTGGTCATTATCACATTGCTGTTTGTGGGATCTTTCTGTGAGCAAATTGGCTGTAAAGTGCTTTGGGATGTCCGACGGTCGTGTAAGGCACTATATAAATGCAAATCTTTCATTTTTTATCTCCATGACTGTAGTTTGCCTTCCCTGGCATTATCTTGTGAGATCTACAATGGCTTTAATGTCCTTGCTATGGTGGTGTCCAAAACTGCACACTATACCCTAACTTTCCCAACCATTTTTACAAATTGATCATCAACTCTTTAACTCTGTTTCTATGCTCCATTTATAAACCCCAAGGTGCAAATGGCCTTTCTTATGGCTTTAAAGATCTGCTCTAGCACTTTCATGGACTTCTGTATTTCCACCCCGGTCCTTGTTCCTCCACATCCTTCAGCATCTTTCCATTCAGTGTGTACTCATGTTCTTTGTTTTTCCTTATAAAATGTTTTACCTCGCACTTCTCTATATTAAATTGCATCTGCTACCAGTCTTTAACAGTCCCCCCTTCCGTTGTTGGCTAAATTTGTACTATCAGCACGGTTTAATGAGATGCTCCACATGCCCAAGTCTAAATCATCGATCGTGAAGTTAGGAAACACTTCTACACACAAAGGGTGGTAGAAGTTTGGAACTCTCTTCCACAAACAGCAGTTGTTAATTTTAAATTGCGATTGATAGATTTTTGTTAACTAAAGGTATTAAGGAATATGGGGCAAAGGCGGGTATATGGAGT